>NC_138378.1:76112937-76326073 GCF_054177405.1 Leptonychotes weddellii | reverse complement strand
TTTGACAGAGAGAAAGACAGCGAGGGAGGGAACACAAGCAGGGGGGAGCGGGAGAGGGAGAAGCAGGCTCCCGGCCGAGCAGGGAGCCCGATGTGGGGCTCGATCCCAGGACCCTAGGACCATGACCTGAGCCGAAAGCAGACGTTTAATGACTGAGCCACCCAGGCGCCCTCCATTTCTCTTTTTAACAGTTTAACTATTTCACTTCCCCTAAATGAAACAGTGTGTATAAATAAAATTAGGTAGGAACACCCAAAACTTAGTTTTGCCACATCAAGAGCTGGCTCCAAGCACAGGTGGAGCTGAGCTGCTCTTGGTGTCTTGTTGGGCCCAGTGCACATATTCTTTGGTGATGTACTTGATGGTACATTTTCATGTGAGCAGACATGAAAAGGCTTTACTCTGGAAAAAAAAAAAATTACCAGCTCAGAAATAGAACTTGCCTGTCCCATGATATGTTTTAGGCAGTTCTCCAATCTGCAGAAGGAAAAGAAGTTATGGAAAAGAAGAATTAGCACGAGGTATTGGTAGTCTCAGACATAATTATATTAGGGATATTAAAGGCATGGCTTATTATAGTCTTTCAAATAGAACAGATGGAATCAAATGCTTGTAGAATGCCTGATGCATGTCTTTAGAACCTTGAGCGTTCTCAGGATAGTTTGAAAACTTATAATACAGACCAGCATCCTCATTTTACTGCTGACTGGAGAGATGTCAAAATTAGTTAATTGATTTGCCTGCAAGTCCACAGCTGGCTTTGCATGTGGTGGAGGAACTGGGATTATGATCCTGACTCCAGGGTAGTCAGACTGGTCTGAAGTGAGAGAAGAAGGGGAAGAGAAAAAGAAAAGAGAGAGAGAAAGCCAGTAAATGCCAAAGGAGGGCAATAAGGGGTGGTTGCCTAGTTAGAGCTGCAAATGATAGTTAGATTTTTGTAATAGAATTTTTTTAGAGCATTTTTAGGTTCACAGCAAAACTGAGCTGAAGGTACAGAGGTTTTCCATAGACACCCTGTCCCCACACCTGCTTAGCCTCCCCCACTGTCAGCATCCCCTACAAGAATGGTGCGTGTGTTATAATTGATGAACCAACACTGACACATTATCACCCAAAGTCCATAGTTTACATTAGGGCCCATCCTTACCAGTTAGATTTTAAGAAAGCGCTCAAGCTGGAGGAGGGGCTTGACCTGGCCCTGAAAGGAGAGGGAAGGCCTTGAACATCACCACCTAGAGAAGTTTGGCAGAACCTCTTGCACCACATCTTGGGGGCAGGTTGTTCCCCTGGTGGACTGTGGCTCCCTCCCACCTCTCCAATAACTAGCGGTATTTTGTGAGCCAGTACTAGGGTGAGGCAACCGTCCAGATCCGGGGCAGGATAACATGCAGTGATGCACCATGAACCAGTCATGAAGATGTATCTGTTCCTTCCCTCCCAACAACTGCAGAGCAGAATTGGATTGTTCTCTATGTTGAGAATTGTGCTTTTTTTTTTTTTTCTTTAAGATTTTATTTATTTGACAGAGAGAGACACAGCGAGAGAGGGAACACAAGCAGGGGGAGTGGGAGAGGGAGAAGCAGGCTTCCCACTGAGTAGGGAGCCCAATGTGGGGCTCGATCCCAGGACCCTGGGATCATGACCTGAGCCCAAGGCAGGCGCTTAACGACTGAGCCACCCAGGCGCCCCCATTTCTTTGTTTTTAAAGATTTCACTTATTCATTTGAGAGAGAGAGAGAGAGCACGAACGGCAGGGAGGGGCAGAGGGAAAGGGAGAAGCAGGCTTCCCGCGGAGCAGAGAGCCCGATGCGGGGCTCGATCCCAGGACCCTGGAATCATGACCTGAGCCCAAGGCAGGCGCTTAATGACTGAGCCACCCAGGCGCCCCGAGAATTGTGCTTCTTATAGGCTCGTTAGAATGGAGCTTGTTGAAAATATGACTCTCCCTGGAAGTTGCCAGATTAAATGCTAACACTGAACACAAACAGGCAGCCATTTTCCTAAACAAGGTCATTGCTGAGTAATATCACATATTCCTCCCTCTCCTCAGTACCTCCCCCAGCCCTATCACCTGGGCTGGCTTTGCTCCCGTCTCTCTAACTTTTAAAGTTGAACGCTTAGATATTTTATTCTCATTCTTGGCTAGAAGTTTGTTTCTAAATGTGGTTCTGGCTTCAGCCACTAATTGTTGACATATAGTGTTCTTTTTGTCATTTTCTAAATAATATGCAATTGCAGTTTAGATTTCCTTTGTGAACAAATATTATTTAGGGGAGAGTTTTAAGATTTCTAGGTGGTGGTGTTTTGTTAAAAATGTATTACCTAGTTTTAATGTTGTTTTTTTTTTTTTAAAGATTTTATTTATTTATTTGACAGAGAGAGAGAGAGAGAGCGAGAGCAGGAACACAAGCAGGGGGAGTGGGAGAGGAAGAAGCAGGCTTCCCGCTGAGCAGGGAGCCCGATGCGGGGCTCGATCCCAGGACCCTGGGATCATGACCTGAGCCGAAGGCAGACGCTTAACGACTGAGCCACCCAGGCACCCCTAGTTTTAATGTTTTGTGGTCAGAGAATATGTCTTTCTCAGTTTTTAGGGTTTATTGGAGATTGCTTTGTGTCCTGATTTGTAATAAATTTTTATAAATATTCCATCAATGTGTAATCCAAATGTCTCTAAGACCTCCAGCCCATTTTTGATACTCAATTTACCTTTCTTTTAATATGTAATAAAAATGGCTCAAACCCCTATTCCACAAACTGGGGGGAGGTCCATGCATTTCACAGCTTCCCCAAGACATGTTGGGTCAAGGAACGTGCATTTCTTGGTCCACCTCTTAGTTTATATTATTGGTGCTGCTGACCATGACCTTCTTCAGACTGTTTGTTTTGACAGACCTGTTAATGCTGCAGTATCAAGCCCCTCTGTGACCTCAGTGGCTGAACACAACAGAGATTTATTTCTTGCTCCTGCTGCACATCTTTGTGTTTTTTGGGAGGGGGGCGGAAACTGTCCTATGCCTCCCTTACTTAGAGACTTAAGCTGATGGAGTTGTCACCATCTGGAAATTGCTGGTGGCTGCTGCAGGAGGACGGGTTCTAAAATGCTTCTTCCCAGATGAGCTTCTGTTCATATTTCAGTGATCATAAGAAGACATAGGCAGTGCTGAGCTGGAAGTGGGTGGGAAATTATCATCCTCTTCTATCCCTGAAAGGAGAGAGGAAACAAATACTGGTGAACAGGAGTGTCCGTCATACTTGACAGCTTGCCTCCCAGAGGAGCTGCCCTCTTTGTTAATACATTTGCCCTCACTAAACACTGTCCTTTCTCCTTTATTCTCCCAGAGCACCACTAATACAAGGCTCTTCTGCATGTCAGACTTCTAACCAAAGGATCAGGCACACAGAAGGTATTTATAGTATAGGGCTGGAAACAACTTTTCAATTCCATTCAGCATCAGTGATTTTTGAGATTTATTGGCTGTTCTCCAACACAGGGAATTTTTCATTGTCTGTTTCTTTCTGTAGGCCCCTGCTCTTTGCCATGTTCTTGTCCCAGTGCCCCTGCCTATTCTTGCATCTGCCATCTTTCCCCATTTGCTGTTAGTGCACAACTTCTGATTTTTTTTTTAGATTTTATTTATTTATTAGAGATAGAGCATGAGCGGTGGGGAGGGGCAGAGGGAGAAGCTGAGCAGGGAGCCCGTCGCGGGGCTCAATCCCAGGACCGCAGGATCATGACCTGAGCCAAAGGCAGATGTTTAACCAACTGAGCCACCCAGGAGCCCCCCACTTCTGATATTTTTGTTACTCTCTGTGCAAGGCAGTTTATCCCTTTGTTTCCCCATCTTCTTCCACATTAAGGCTGATAAATAAAAGGAACTTGTTTCCTTTACCCACAATGTTTCTGACATGAAATGTGTAGGTGTTTTTTTTATACTGACCAATTCCATAATACCAGAATAGTTCAATTCAATTCTGACACTACCTACCTGGAATTAGCATCAGATACAATAGGTTAAGGGCTCAGTCCCACAAGACTACACCCACTTTAGATGCCAGTTGCAAGCCTGGGCCTCTGCATACTTCGACTGATTGGCTATAAATCAGGAGTTCCCCACCCCTCTTTAGGTTTAATAATTTGCTAGAACAGCTCACAGAATTTAGGGAATTACTTACATCCACTGGTTTATTATATAATGAAAGAATATAGATGAACAGTCAGATGAAGAGGTACATAGAATGAGGTCTGAAGGGTCTCAAGCACAGAAGCTTCTGTCCCTATGGAGTTGGGGTAGGCCACCCTCCTAGCATATGGATTCGTTCACCAACCTGGAAGCTCTCCAAATCCTGTATATTAGGGATTTTTATGCAGCTTCATCACATAAACATAATCAACTATTAGCTCAATTTCCAGCTCCTCTCCCTGCACTGGAAGATGGGAGTTAGGACTGAAAGTTCTAGGCTTCTAATCATACCTTGGTCTTTCTGGTGACTAACCCCCATCTTGAAGCCCACCAAGAGTCACTTCATTAGAACAAAAGATGCTCCTATAATCCAGAATATTCCAAGGGATTTAAGAACTCTGTATAGATGTGCCTTTCATCCCTATCACTCAGAAAATTCCAAGGGTTTTAGGAGCTGTGTGTCAGGAACCTGGGTCAAAGACCAAATATTAGAACAAAAGATACTCCTAACGCCCCTAATTCTCAGGAGATTACAAGGGTTTTAAGAGCTCTGTGTCAGGAACTGGGGGCAGAGACTAGTATATATATTTCTTATTTCACATCAAGGGAGGCAGGAACTTACTTTTCATTTTTTTTTTAAGATTTTATTTATTTGAGAGAGAGAGAGGAGCGAGCACAAGCAGGGTAAGTTGCAGAAGGGGAAGGAGAAGAGCAGGGAGCAAGATGCGGGGCTTGATCCCAGGACCCTGGGATCATTACCTGAGCTGAAGGGAGACACTTAACCAACTGAGCCATCCAGGCACCCCTCACTTTTCATTTTTTTAAGAGGCCCATCAAAAAAGTTCTTAAACCCAAAACACATGCACAAAAAAACAAAAGAAACCATAAAACCCCTACTATCTCACTCAGGATAATGATGCTTCTCCTAGAATGAAGAAATGTTTTGCTGGACTGTTTGCTTTAACAGGCATTTTGCCCTGCTCTTGATGTTTGCAGTGAAATTGCTTTCTATAATATTAATGTTCAGTATACATCTTGTCACCCAAACCTATTGGTTCCTGAGTTTGTATTGTGAGAATGTGAGTATTGAGGTATACATTTAAGTCTAATCGTTCAACCTATTCAGGCTTTTGTACCCTCTCCCTCACTTTTTTAACCTCTTTAATTTGTTATGAACTGAGAAGTATATTAATGTCATCCATTATCATTTGGATCCTGTTATTTTCTCACCAATTCTCAACTGTTTTTTGATATATACATGTATATGTATATATAACACATATATATGTCTATATAACAAATATATGTATCTACATATATATCAAAATACATATATATAGTCCAATACTGTGTTATTTGATGCATAGCCTCAGTCATTCAATATGATAATTTCATTGTGGGAATTACTCTCTTCACATATAAAAATAATCTTTGCTTTATCTAGAGGTTTTTACCTTGAATTTTGTTGTCTTTGATATAAATATTGTAACCCATTGTTTGTTTACATTTTTTCCTGGATAGCTAATAATTTTTAATCATGTTGAATGAGATACATATATCTTTTTATAAGTAGCCTAGAGGTGGATTTTGTCTGACTCCCACACATATCCTCTTACAGTCACTTCTTATCTGTGTCCTCAAATCCCTGGCTGCAACATAGTATTGGAATCCATGTCTGTCCCTGGCCACGTTGCTTGCCCAACACTGCAGTCCTGGGACAGATGTAGTATCAGAGATGCTCACAGTGATATATGTAAAATGGCTCTGGCCACTCAAGGAACAACTTCCATATCACAGTGGGAAGGTTGCTAAATTTTCTCGAGAGCACAGAGCCAGGAAGCAGGCAGTGGGGGAGGAGTAAGGTGTCACCTTCTATCTGATGAGCTTTTTCTCCTCCAAATGACAAAGACAAGTGCCTGTGTCAGTCACTGTTTGTGCCTCTCCTTTCAATCTCACAGGTCTTGTGATGAGTAAACATTCATCTGTTGTTCTGGCTCTAGTCTAACTGTCAGTCTTTGTTTCTGGAGTCTTTATGAGTTATGATCTGATTTAGTGTGTGAGTCAACATGGGGTTTTAGTGAAAAGTTGGGGGAGAGTGAGTAATGGAGCACTACGTAGACACCATCCTCAACTGGACTTTCTTATAATGTTTGTGAGCATTTAAAGCATTTCTGTTCATCCATGACCAAGTTTTTGTTTTCATTTATAAATAAGTCTCTCAAGTAGTGTTTGACTTTCTTTTTAAATAAACAAGCTATAGAAATAATTGCATGCCTCTCGGTACCCTGGACTTCGGAAGCAGATGAACCCAGGGATAGTGTTCAGCTCAGCCACTTATTAGCTGTGTGTTTCTGAGAAACTTAAATGCTCTGGACCTCAGTTTCCTTTTCTGTAAAATGGGGATAATAATTTCCACTCTAAAGAGTGGTAGTGAAGATGGGAGGCAATCTATGGTATGTTTGCCAGAAGTAGCTCTCTGTTGGCCTCACATGGATGTGAGAAGCTGAATCACAGAAGAATTCTTAGGGAGATGGAATCAGAGCATAGCACGTGTGGGGCTCCGTCCCAGGACCCTGGGATCATGACCTGAGCCGAAGGCAGACATTTAAGGGACTGAGCCACCCAGCTGCCCCTGATATTATTTAAGTATTTCATTCAACTCCTTTTTTTAAAGCAAGAGTGGGGAGAAATAGATCTTTACATGTCTAAAGTAAAGAAAGTCTTAATAAGATTTTCTGAACTAGGTAGCTTGAAAGGCATATGAAGAGTTCTAGACCTTATATAATAAGCTAAATAACTTATCTCAGTACATAGCACTCTATCTTGTCTTATTTGTTTAGAAATTTCAGCTGAATGGGGTGACAGACCTCAGGGGACCGTTACGCTTATATCATGAAGCCTAGAGGGGCATTTTGCAAAAATACTTGAAAAGTGTAGGTCAGCACAGTCAAAGAGCTGTCATAAGTTTTCTGTCTACTCAGTGGGAGCAGAACCAGTTTAAATTTCACCATAATGTGAGGAGTCTGGTATAGAAACCTCAGCTAGTGCGTGTTGTTTCTATGAAAAAGTAGTTAACTGACACTATATTTCTATATGAACTAGTGTTACCTTGTGCCAAGGATATTTTAGTGCCGCTTGATGATTAGTGCTCCAGGCTCCTGCCCAGCTGGCCCACCCTTTAATCCAGCATTCAACTGCTGCTCTGTGACCCTGGGTTATGCCTTCATGCCTGTCCGGTTCTCCCTCCTCTGGACACAGTGTTTCTTTAGGGCAGAAGTCATTACCATCTATCTGATTATTCTCAGCGTCTCTGCTCCCTTGACAGTTGAAAAAGACTCTGGTTTGTGTATACAGCTTCTTCCCTTGCACTGTTGGACCCTCCTGAGGGGGAAAGGCATGACTGCCTAATTAAGCCTGTTCTCCTGGCTTCTGGAGTGGAAAGTAGGGGAAGAGAGACAGGGCTTGGAAGGAGAGGTGGGCAGGGTAGGAGAAAAGAAAGACAAACTGAATGAGGTTTAATTTGCATAATAAAGTTGAGGTTGTCAGGGAAAGAGTGAGGGGAAAGGAGGGGGGCCTGAAGTAGGACTGAGTTGAGCTGGCTGGGGCAGAGGAAGAGTTTTGGGCAGTGGGGAGGTTGAGACTTGGAGGAAAAGGCCTGTGGTAGCTGTGTGTGTGAGTGTAATGAATCAGAGAGGGAAAAGGAGATTTTTTTTTAAAGATTTTATTTATTTATTTGACAGAGAGAGAGATAGCTAGAGCAGGAACACAAGCAGGGGGAGTGGGAGAGGGAGAGGCAGGCCTCTTGCTGAGCAGGGAGCCCGATGTGGGACTCGATCCCAGGACCCCAGGATCATGACCTGAGCCGAAGGCAGACGCTTAACGACTGAGCCACCCAGGCGCCCGAGGGAAAAGGAGATTTTTAAAAGTTCTGCTGGAGACTCTCTCTTCTTCCTGCTGCTTGAGAAATCCAAGCAAAGGATTAGAGATATATTAAACTTTGTGTTGCATGAACCACGCCCCCAGGACCGTGCCATCCCTCCAGGACTGATGTGGGTATGCGATGGCACTGTCAGATTAAACTCCAGTCCTACTGGACAAGAACTCAGTTCCTCTTTCAGTTAATCATTATGTCCGTCTGCCCCCAGCACCGTGAGCACTCTTAGGGTTTAATTCAGAGAGTGCGCTTAATTCCCCATTTCTCTGTTCAGATGTCTTACTGTAGCTTCCCTGTGCTGACAAGGATCATCATCATCATCATCATTAGTGGTATTACTAATTATAATAAGACAGTCGCAATAATTGGGAGAGTCAGATAAAGCACTGCAGGAAGTGAAAACCTAACTAAATTCTTTCTCATAATCACTTCAAAATTGTGAGCACTTTCTGTAGGTGATTTCACAGTGTCTAGAATAAGAATTCATTCATTCATGAAAACTCAGCAGATGCACATTAGGCCTTGTATGTATAAGTGGTGCTTCCAGGACTGTGGAGGATAGAGAGATGGGTCAGAATTGGATCTGTGTAGGACCCTTGGTTTAAACGGACAGATAAAGCATGTATCCAAATAGGTATAATGCAAGGTAAAGGATGCTCACTTCTGAAATAGGTACTGACAATGTTGGCTCAGGGAGTTCAGGGGATCAAGCATGTGGGTCGTTTTCCAGGCAAGACTGTCCTTAACATGCATCCCTTTAGGGCCCCTTTAATTTATTCCCCATGCTTGGTTTTCACAGAGCATATCCCTGAAGGTACCAGTCATCATCTTTCCTCTCCTGCCAGCAAGCAGTTCACTCTGTATTTCCCTGTTTCTGTTCCATCTCAGACTCCCACTTCCCTGGTGGTAATAATATTGGGGTTCTCCTCTCTCCTCCCCAGACCTCTGTGCCACCCCAACTCTCCAGTGTCCCCTCCCAAACAGGGGAACATTTACCCAGACCCTTCACCCCAAAAAGCTTCCCTGGGTCCTACTCCCTCCCTCAGGTAGAGTACCAGGTTTGAACCATTGGTGGATGCCAGTGGGCTGAGTCTCCCGTTTGGAGAAATGTGGGGGTGGATGTTTTGGAGGGAAAAGTGCTGGGTGGCATTGGATGGATGGTCAATCCTACTTCTCTAAGCCATTTCCAGTAACATGGGTCAATTGGTTGTCCCTTGTCAATTGTCCTCTCCCTTTCTGTGTGGATGAACTCATTTTCCCCCCATGGATTTGTTCATGTGGGCTGGGCACCCGTCTGCTGGGTTGGTTTGGGCTGTGGAAGGAGCCCCCACTCCACCGGCCAGGGCTAGTGATTTTGTGACATGGTCTTCAGTGTCCCCAGTGGGGAAGAGATGGCGGGCCCTGTTGAGAAGTGAGCAGAAGGCACTGCTGAGGCCAGGCCCAGGCTTTCTAATTCTAGAGCTGAGAACAGACTGGTTTCCTTGACAACAGAGATGAAGTCTGCTCATCTGCTCCTGGGGGTGGGCTCTGTGTGTCTGTGGAAAGCACTGGGACTTGGGGACAAGGAAGGAGATCCTTTCTTTATCAGTGTAGCAGCCCATTTCTGAAAACTCGCCAACTCTTACTGTATTTTAAAAATATTATAAACTTTCCAGGTGGCACAGTGACATCAGTTATGTAATCTACACATTGGCAATCCAAACATAGAATCTTCCCTTCCTTTCCACTGCATTGCGTCTGATTCTTGACATATTTTACCAGACCTGAAACACCTTTTTGATAACATGTTTTAAGATGTCAGTCAAATATGTCCTTAGCCCTAGCACTCTTGATGGCTAAGTGAAAAGCATTTTTTCCTTCTTTAGCTAGAAGTGATTTGTGTGGCCAGGCAGCTGGGAGGTAATGAAAATCAGCACAAGACAAGCTGATGTTGGCTCAAACCTGCACTTGTCATATGGCACCCTCAGGAAAAGCTTTGGGATCCAAAACTTTTCCTGATGCAAACCAGAAGATTCAGGCTAAAAGCTGATCCATTTGAATATTTACCCAGCCATCAGCAAGGATGAAATCTTACCATTTACATCGACGTGGATGGAACTGGAGGGTGTTATGCTGAGCGAAATAAGTCAATCAGAGAAAGATGATTATCATACGGTTTCACTCATGTGGAATACAAGAAACAGGGAAGAGGCTCATAGGGGAAGGGAGGGAAAACAGAATGGAAAGAAATCAGAGAAGGAGACAAACCACAAGAGACTCTGAACTCTGGGAGACAAACTGAGGGTTGCTGGAGGGGCGGTGGGTGGGAGGATGGGGTAACTGTGTGACGGGCATTAAGGAGGGCACATGATATGATGAGCACTGGGTGTTCTATGCAACTGATGAATTACTGAACTCTACATCTGAAACTCATGATGTACTATATGTTGGCTAATGAATTTAAATTAAAAAACAAAAGAGCTGATCCATTTGCTTTGCCCACCGGGCCTGATTTCAAGGCAGCATGTCTTGGTAGCAGTTTGGTGTTGAATTCGTGCACTACCCTTCCCTTCCTATGCATTATTAAAGCCTCCTTAAAAAGCAGCCTACAGATCACAGGGGAGAAGACATGCCAGCAGTGATTTCACGTCTCCTGCAAGAAGCAACATCTGCTGCCAGAAAACACAGGAAAAAGATCTGCAAAATTGTAGCCTGTGGTAGATTTGATAAAGATGGCCCTTGGACCCTGAGCTTATAAAAGCAGCTAATTTTTTCAAATCTGTTGTCTTACTTTTTGTGTGTCTGTCAGTGCACAACATTCTTGAATGCTAGGTAATTTAGGTGGGAAATTGTGAGCAGGACTTATGTGCCAAGAGTGACTATTGAGATGGGGATTAATTAGCAGAGGAAGGCCAATTCTGACAGATGCATGAACAGACAGCTGGGGGCCAGAACCTCATACCTTTTCCATGAAATGTTTTGGTGACTCTTTCCTCTTGTGAAGTTCAAAGCGCTATGGTTCAAACTTAGCTCCTGCGTGCCCCCCTCTCCCAGTAACCAAGGGATGAGCTGTGGCATTCGAAAGCCCTCTACAAATTCCTTTGTTCCTTTCATCTCCCCCAGCAGAGACCCTGACTCCACCAGGCAAAGGCTCCCTGGCAGGAGAATTCCTAGGCTGAGTTCTTTGTTTAGAGGCGACCTCCCTGCCCCTGGGACCTTGCTACTCTGTGGATGCCAACAGATCCTCTTCTCCATCCCCACTTCCTACATCTCTGAGGGCCCACTGCAGATGAGCAGGGAGAGGGAGAGCCCACCTCAACCTTTCCCCTACATGGACCAAGCAGAGACACGAGTGGAGCCAGTCAAATCACAGACTCTCAGTAAAAGAGCATCTCTGTATTGGAAGGAACTTCAGGGGCTGCCTTATCTCCCACTTTATTTTACAGATGTCCAGAATCCCAGAGATGTTGAGGGGCTTGCTTTGATCACAGAGCAAGTTAGAGATCTAGAACCAGACCTCTGGTTCTTGAGTCTGTCCAGGGTTCTTTCCCCAGGACACAGCTCCTGGAGTGCCCACTTAGGGCTGTGGTTTCTCAGTATGGTGTATGGTTCAAGTGTCTATCCAGGGATCAGGAAAGCTTTGTTTTGTATATATATGACCTCAATTGGTCCCGACATACACTGCATTCAAATATTTCTCAATCAGATAGAATTTGAAGACTTACTGTGAACCTAGAATTGTGCAAGGAGGGTCCATGTGAAGCTGGATTTTTGTAGATGTGCTTTAGGTAGGAGTGCCACCGGCTAAACCCAGTGCTGTTTTTGGTTGGTTGACAAACAGTTTTGCAAATTATGAAGATCTGTAGGCCTCATACTATATATTTTTGTACCACTTCATGGTTTGGTTAGAAATTACTTACTTTGTTCTACCTTCCTACAGAATCATGGCTAGATTTTTATCTGCTACCTGTAACACTTAATCCTCTGAACCTCATGGTGGGGAGGAGGAGGGAAGACTGAAAAGATGGCCATAAACATCAGCTTGGGCCATTGGGTCCAATAGAATATCAGCAGTTTCATTTTGCCTGTGGTGCCTCCAAAATGAAAGGCAGAAAATACCCCAAAGCGTCTCCCTTCAGTCTCTTTGGGTGCAGAGCCTGCTGCCTATTGAAGGGCAGAAAGGTTTGGTTGAGAGAAGTTTAGGGTTGGTTGGTGCAGCATCTACCTCCTGTCATGGGCATCAGCAGGGAAGGTGCCCCTGTTGTTTGATGTGACATGTGGGCTGGCCATTCAGCAGATGCTGCCTAATGAAGGCAGTGACCTGGGGGAAGAGCAGAAAGCATGTAGAGCTCAGCATACATAGCTATAGGGGACTGCAGAGGGATTTCCCTTTCCCCCAGAGGCCCATCCATAACTCCAGCAAGAGACTGTGCAGCCACAATGGTCAGTGGGCCATCAGAAATGCCACTGGAAGGGCCTGGAGGTGTCCTCATTGCATGTTGGCCTGTACCGCCTCATCATCCAACCAGTTCCTAATGAGCTCCTCCTATCTCTCAGGCACTATTCCCCAGATGCTGGGGATACAGTGATGAACAAAATCAGATAAGGCCCTTCCCTCTTAGAACTTCCAGTTCAGTGATAAGTGAAAGCCTATTCTAGCTCTTTGTTATTTTTAGAACTTCCAGAAAATAAGTTCTACACAATGAGCTTTTCCCCAGTCGTACTCAGTCTCTTCTGCCTCATTGTCAAACTTCTGTTCATGTCTCCTTCTTCCCCCAAAGAAGAAGCAATCCTGAGGTTGTAGTGGGTGTGGAGAGTGGGTGCAGATGCAGGTAGGGTCGTCCTAGGCAGAACCCTGGGTAAGTAGACTTTCTCTCCTCCCTCCCCTGCTGGTGCCCCATCAACCTCTAAAAACACCTTTCCTTGACTCCTCAGGTGCCAGGGTCCCTGTTACAATAAAGTAAGGCAGTGCACTGCCCTAAGTGCTGCATGTTCCCTTCGGGTTCCCTGACCCATCAGCCCCTGATGTCTGCAAAGCTCCAGGAGGACAGCTGTCTCTTTAGGTCACACTGATGTAGGAAGGGATTAACAAATATTTGGTCAACTCTTCCAGGAGTGCTGGCCTTTAAAGGCAGGAGACATTAGTCTAATAAACCTCTAAAGGATTGAACTGCAGGCACAGAGGAGTGGGTGAGGATGTTCAGGCAGCCTGGTGAGATATGGGGGCCAGGTACCACCAGCCCCCGCTCTACACCTGTGGCTTCGTTTGCCTTGCCTGTCAGATTCATGCAGACTGGGGTCATCTTGCCCTACTGACTGGCTTTTCTTTACAGGAGCTGTGTGTGTGTGTGTATGTATGTGTGCATATGTCCATGTCTTCTTATTAGTCACTGTTTAGCTTATGTGTGTCTATGTAACCAACCTTGGCTATTGGCCCTTTTGAAGAACATCAGTGCTTGAAGCGCCCAAGGTGGTGCTCTGCTCACATGTCCCCATCATCCAACCCCAGGGAAGTCACCCTCATCTTCTCCTACCACTTCATTTACATGAGGTGGAAGAGACAAGATCCTTCACATATACTATCCCAGGGCTGCAATTCAGGAAAAGAATAGGATTCATTTTCTTGACACAATCTTTCACCAGTTACAAATAGTAGCAATTGCCTATGGGACTCTTGAGAAATTATGAAGTGTTAATTAGCAGAAGCACTGTGTGTTTAAAATATGTGGCATATTTAAATAACTATTAAATTAAACCTACTTTGCAGAGTTGAGAATCCATCTGGTCCAAAATCTAAGGAGTTGAATTTTGCTGCAAATATTAAGAGAACTGTTTAAATGCTTCTGGAAAGGATAATTTTGTGTTACTTTTGTTTCCTTAGATGTAGAAACTGAGGCACGGAAGCCCATGGTGACTGGCTGTGGTTACAGCCTGGGCTACTCTAATTCATGTGCCTCCATCTCTCAGAGCAAAGGTTTGAATTGCTCCTCATGTCCAGAGGACATGAGAAAGGACTGTGGTTATCCCTTAGAGGTCACATATTACAGACTTGCTGATCTCAATGATTTGCAATTCTTTTAGCTTAAAAGTGAAAATCAAGCATTCCCTGACATTTTCTGCAGAGATGAGGAGGGCAGAGCCAGGAAGCCCAGGCCAGGCACTGACCACAAAGTATCACTGAGTCTTTCTTTGGACAAATCACACTCTCTTGGCCTCAGTTTTCTCACAGGTTTGATGAAGGGAGGTGGGGAGTTGGGCTGTGTATCAGTCAGGCTCTAATAAGGGAAACAGAAACTTCTCTAAGTATCTCAGCAGAGGGCATTTAATGCAGGACATTTACACAGGTAATGGAGGAAGTGAAACAGATCCCAGGGAGGTAGCCCAGAGATCAGCCCCAGCAGGAGGTCACTTCCGCCAGGAAGGAGGCTGGGAGGAAAATGTGAAGGGGTGGTATTATCCCAGCCCTGGGGCCAGGGTCACTCACTCTCGAAGCTGGAACATGGCCCTCTCAGGTGGGAACTGGGGCCACGGAGGAGATGCCGCGTGAAGCAGAGATGGAGGGAAGAAATGCCCTGGCATCTTCCCTCCATCTTGGGTCAGTGCCTCCTATTGCCCCCAGCCCAGCAGGAAGCCAGCTGGCATGGAGCCTGCCATGGTCAGCAGGGAAGGCTGAGGAATTATTCACTGCAAGCAACCCAGGCCAGGTTGCTTTCAAAGTCCCCTGTAACTCTGACATTCAATGAGAGCCAGATGTTAAATGTGTCCTTGAGGGTTTGTCAATAGGCACATCAGGCCAATAAGGCCAGAGTGGTCTTTAATGAGACTCCCCTACTTCCACCATCAGAAACTAACATTCCCAAGGTGCACCCAGCTTGTTCTGCACTGGACTTGCCTCTATGCAGGGACGATGGGGCAAGCCTTCAGGGATGGTGTTTGTGGAGGATGGGGGGCAGGGGAAGGTACAAGGGTAGGAGAGGATGAGAAAGAGGAGATAGGAGAGGGGTCATACTTGTGAGTGGAGAGCTGATCCCAAAGGCAAAGAGGTCAGGGTCTCACCCGTGATCAGGGATGATTACTGTGTGCAAAATGATGCCTCCCATCATAAAATAATTCACAACAGGTCAGTGTCCATAGCAGGCTTTTCTAGAATGTTTGATGTATTTTCCTACAAAGCACTTTTCCATGGTGTGTCTTTAATCAATACCTGTCAAACTGGATTGGTTTGATATCCCCTCACCTAAGGTACCTCCTCCTGAAGGAGGAAGGAAGGGAAAGGGTATTGGCAGTCACACTGTGCTGTCAGCTCAGGACATACCTCTTACACAGGCCTTTTAGCTGCAGTGGAATTTGAGGGGCTACAGACCCCCTTCTTTGGGCTTCAGGCTCTGTATCTGTGAAGTGAGGATGTTGGGTGAGCGTTCAGGGCCTGCCTGGCTCTGCCACTCTGGAATCTGCCCCGGACCCTGGCAGACAGGTGCAGGAATGGCCCCTTGAGCCATACGGGAAAAGAGCACAGGGAGGCATAAATGGGATACTTACGCAGCCATGTCCCATGAGGTTCAGACTGAGTGCGCCACTGTGACCTCAAGGACAGATTTAAATAATCAGAAGCCCTTTGTGATAACTCATGGTTTTGCATTTCTTGACTATGAAATGGGGAGTGTGTAGACCACAGCAACTCCTATAAATCCACTTTTCTCTGCTGTCCGCTGCCCTCACACCTCATGTTGCTGCTCCTCTCTCAACACAAGACCTTAAAAACCCACCTGCTTCCTTGAAGGTCCCTCCTTTTATTTTCTCCCAGCTCCCTTCCCTGTTGATTCTACTTCATGAAGCCCCCAAAAAATGAGGCACGGTGAGCTCTTCTCGGAGTATAGGGAGGGCAGGCTGTGGGGAGGGGAGAAGCTGGGAACACTCATGCATTAATCATTTTTGTCCTGACTCATATACAGGGATGAGTAATAGCAGGAAAAGATGCCAGTTTGGTGGCAAATGAGAGGTGCCAGAGCTAAGAAGAGGGAGAGAATTAGGTGCTGGAGAATGGAAAGACCTTGACCAGGGGAAGAGGAGAGCTGGGGGCTGATGTGGGGTAGGCACACAGGGGTGTCCTGTCTGTCTGGGGTGGGCATTTCTGTCTGGGGTGGGCATTTCATGAAGAGGAAGACTGGGGGAAGTGCTAGCTTGAGGAGCTTGAGAGCCAAGATTTTTTGGCTTTATCCTGTCGTTGGGGAAGAAATGGCATAGTGCCAGTCCCCTTGCCCTGAGCCCATGGCTGACCCTGGAAATCGATTTCCTTCTTTCAGACTGAACGCAGAGGAGGACTCAAGCTCTCTTAAGTCAGTGCCACCAATCCTTTGGAGTTAGTTCATGATCTAAAGTCTCGTGGCTATCTTGGCCATAGACAATGGGGGAGTCTTGGGTGGTTTTGTGAAGCATTTTTAAAGATAAAACTGTATATGTAGTTTGGATTGCAGGAGGGGCGCTGGAGAAAGAGATCAGTGGGAAATGAAAGTAGAGAATTCAGGCTGTTAACAACAAAATTCATCTGAGTAAATTTAAAGATCAAATTGGCTTTATTCAGTGATTCATGAAATCAAGCAACATCCCATTTAGCAAATAAAAAGGAGTTTGGAGGATCTGTACAAAATGGAAGGGTTTTATAGGCAGTGCAGGGGTGGGACAATTAGCAAAAGAATAGAAAGGATTGTTTCAGGCAAGGTCACATTCCCTTAGGGGACAGAGCAGGGGGTCTTATTAGGTGGATGACCTCATCTTCCTTTGGGACTAGGAGAGGGTCCATGTGACAGATTACATCACTGGTGCTGACCAGAAAATTCCTGACTGGCCAGTTAAGATAACATTTCTGGGGGGAGGTTGAAACTGCAATTTGGTTAGGTAGTAAGCCCTGGTTTGGTGAGTTGGCCTAGCATAAGTGACTCCATTGGGCTTGTGTTTTTCTTTTTAACAAGGTTTCTTGCCTTGTTAAAAAGAAAAACACAAGCCCAAGGGACATCTGTAGCTTCTGCCCATTCCTACATTGGACTTGGCGGACCAGCTTTTTTTTTTTATTTTTTTTAACCCAGACTATTTGAGTGGATAAGCTACTCCACTCCCACCCTCATCCTGGGACATACCAGTGGCTTCTCCTCTCTTGTTGACCAACCTGAGCTTCTCAATATCTACTCACACATGAGCCCAGGTTACATTAGAGGCAAGTTCTCATCCCCTTTTCAGACCAAGCATTTTTCACTCCATTAAAACAATAGGGCAGGGGTGCCTGGGTGGCTCAGTCATTTAAGCATCTGACTCTTGATTTCGTCTCAGGTCAGGATCTCAGGGTCATGGATTGAGCCCTGTGTTGGGCTTCGTGCTCAGCATGGAGTCTGCTTGTCCCTCTCTCTCTGCTCCCCCCACTCTCTCTCTCAAATAAATAAATAAATAAAATCTTAAAAAAAAACAATAGGGCAAAAGTACTGATAAGTCTCCATCAAGTTCACTGAAATTAGGAAACTGGGATTCTATCACCAAAGTTTCCATTCTCCTAGGAATTATTCTGGGCCCTCCATAAGCCAGGGATAAGGAAATCTTATTTTGTTTCCATTTTTTTGTTTTTTGTTTTTTGTTTTTTTCATCCAAAAGGATGAGACCACTTCTTGGTTGACCCTGTTAGAGAGTGATGAACAGGAGCCGTCAGAACCCATTAGTACTGCCCCAGTGAGCTGCTGTTCAATTCAGAAGCATCGACCGAGCCTAGGGAGACGTGCCACCAGAGCTCGGTGACTTGCTTCTGCTCTTTATCCTCCAGCTGAAAGGGGGGCTTCTCTACTGTCACAGTGGCCAAGAGTGGTGGCTGATTGGATCTACAACTTCTGTCCCTTTGTTCCAGGCATCCCCTTCGTCATGGTGCTGCTCGTGACAATATGCTCTTAAAACCTCACTACTCAAGGCGTGGTGTGGACCATCAGCAATGGAATCATGTAGGAACTTTTGAGAAATGCAGAATCTCAGGCCTCACCCCACACCTGCTGAATCAGAACCTGTAAATTAGCAAGAATCTCAGGCAATTAGTATGTATAATAAGGTTGGAGTAGCCCTAAGACAGTTCTGGAGGCCAGAAGTGCAAAATCAAGGTGTCAGCAGGGCTGTGCTTCCTCCAAAGGCTCTAAGGGAGAATACTTCCTTGCTTCTTCCAGCTTCTGGTGGCTTCTGGCGTTCCTTGATTTTTGGCTGCATCACTCCCATATCTGCCTGTTTTCACATGGCCATCTCATCTGTGTGTCTCATAAGGGATAAGTGATGGGATTTGGGGTCCACCTGGATAATTTAGGATGATTTCATCTTGAGGTTCTTTTTTAAAGATTTTATTTATTTATTAGAGAGAGAATGAGAGAGAGCACATGAGAAGGGGGAGGGTCAGAGGGAGAAGCAGACTCCCTGCCGAGCAGGGAGCCCGATGTGGGACTCGATCCAGGGACTCCAGGATCATGACCTGAGCCGAAGGCAGTCGCTTAACCAACTGAGCCACCCAGGCGCCCCACCATCTTGAGATTCTTAAATTAATTTCATCGTATAAGATCCATTTTCCAAATAAGGTCACATTCTCAGGTTCTGGGAATTAGGATGTGGACATATTTTTTGAGGTGCCACTGTTCAACCTACTACAGACTGCCTCGGAACATTCCCATGCTTCCAAGCTTCGTGCCAGTGCTTATCCTCCTCAGCTGGTCCAGCTTGGTGTTCGGATTCACGCATATTGCTGACAGCTGCCAAATAATAGCAGCATTACTGAATGCATCTTCCGTGACAGATATTGTCCTATGTGTTTTTCATGGATGAATCCATTTGACTGCAACAACCCTTTGGGGTTGCTATCATAATTACCACTCCCACTTTACAGATGAGGAAACTGAGGCATGGGGTGGTTCAGTAACTCGTCTAAAATCTCACAGCTAGTAGAGGTGAACCCAGGATACAAATCAGGCAGTCTTTGCCAGAATCTGCATGCTTTGCCGTATAATAATGCTTCTGAAATTATATGTTCCTGAAATTATAGAGGGTTCAAAGGTGTAGGAGAGAGATGGCATCAGGGCCCTTTGTCCCACTTCCCAGAGAGGCTGGGCACAAAGAAGGCAAAGATGGAGTGTGGGCAGTTGTCCTGCCCCCACCCTATAGTGTATGGGGATTGGGGGACCCCTAGCTATTATTTATTCCGCCCCAAAGCCTTTTTCATTTAATATTGTATAGGTGCACTTTCCCATGAGACAGCTTGTCCTGGCTAAATGCCTTATGGGTGTTTATTATCAAAGAGGTCTTTAGGTGGATGTTTAGTATGGCCTCATACACTTTCAATATGTATTATGTCTTGGGCTCACACATTCCATTTGCTTACTAACCATATGTGAAACTTTATTTAATTTGCTTTAAATGCCTTTATTTTGAGTGGTGAGGAGTGGGCTCTCCCCCTGTATTTGCTCTCTTTATGCCCTCCTGATTTTCTGCCTTGGTTTGCAATCCTTTGCCCCCCTTTTATTTTTTCTAGACTGAAAACCTCCCCCCTTTCTTTTGAATTCTAAGCTTGACTGCCAGGAATGGCCAGAAGTCCTTCCTTCCCAAGGCACAAGGCATGTCAGATGGCTGGACACAGCTTTCTGTGCCTCTAATAAATAGCCAGGTCAAGGGGGTCAGAGAATTAGCTGGAAAAACCTGTAACCAGTCCAGGCATCCTCATCAGTGATGCAAGGAGTGTTGTAACAACACTGGAATCTCTAGATTTACCTGCTCAGATGGAGAAGTGGAAGCCATCATTTAAAACTGCCTATCATCCAAAAATCTACCTGTGTCTTTACTATAGAAATTCAGTAGCAAATATAATCTGCCTAATAAGCTGAGTTTCACAGATGCACTGACATTCCCTTGAGAGCATTTGATGGGGCAGTGAGCCCAGATGTATGCTTGCTGGCAAGATGGAATCTAGACTGCAAGTTTAAAAATTCAATTGTTAGGGGCGCCTGGGTGGCTCAGATGGTTAAGCGTCTGCCTTCGGCTCGGGTCATGATCCCAGCGTCCTGGGATCGAGTCCTACATCGGGCTCCCTGCTCCTTGGGAGCCTGCTTCTCCCTCTGCCTCTCTCTCTCTGTCTCTCATGAATAAATAAATAAAATCTTAAAAAAAAAAAATTCAATTGTTACAATGCCAATAGACCACAGGAAGAATGATTTTATAGTAGCACCTAGCATTTATTGAACCCATATTATTTACTAGGCCCTGTGCCTTCATATTTTATTTCATATAATCCTCTGAGGAGATTCTATTCCTCTCTCCATTGTACAGATCAAGAAACTGAGGTTTAGGGCACCTGGGTGGCTCAGTTGGTTAAGCAACTGCCTTCGGCTCAGGTGATGATCCTGGAGTCTCAGAATCCAGTCCCGCATCGGGCTCCCTGCTCAGCAGGGAGTCTGCTTCTGCCTCTGACCCTTCCTCCTCTTGTGTTCTCTCTCTCATTCTCTCTCTCTCTCTCTCAGATAAATAAATAAAATCTTAAAAAAAAAAAAGAAACTGAGGTTTAGAAAAATTAATTAATTTGCCCAAGTACACACGGACAGATGCAGAGCTCGGATTTGATCCTGGGCCCTTAATGCTTTCCAGAGCCTGGGTTCTTAGCCATAAGGCTGTATGGTGGAGCCAACTCCCTGGGTGTAGTGAGACACCTTTGGGCTTCTACTGAGTTATTTACCGCTCCACCACCCTCAATAGTTGTTAATTTTCCCTCTGTTTGCCTCAAATCTGTCTACTCCCAATATTGAGAAAATGCAGGGCAGATCTGGGAGAGTTCTGAAAGAGAGGATATAGGAGATGGGAACTAGCATTTGTTGAGCACCTACTATGTTCTAGGCCCTCTGGAGAACACTTCCAGCCAGGGTGGTTTTCATCCACTCAGCGAATCAGAAATCCAGGTAGTGTGTCCATCTCCATTTTTGTCTCATCTTATCTTTTAAGCTCTGGCCTTCTAATCCTAGTCTGGTCTAGCCTTAGGACATGATCCTCCTGTTTCGCCAAGGAGGAAGATGCTTCCTCAGAAGGACATGGATGTGCACGGAGTGAAACATGTTTGGCAGTTGGGCACATCAGTCTGCTTTGCTGTTGCCGATATTGGGTCACTGCCTGGTGGAAGCAGGACGGGCAGCCAATAAACCTCATCTGCCGATAAACCCTGAGTCAGGGTTCATGGGCCTCTCCTAAAGCCTCATGGCCTCTTTCTCCTGTCTCATAGCTTGGCTTCCTGACCTGGTGGATGACCTGCCACCCACATGTGAAGAGCAATCCCAAAGTTGGTGACCTAACTTCTAAGTTGGGTTTCCATACTTCATCAATGCTAAGATACCCATTTTCCCCACATGTCAACATCTCTGAAATCAGGATGTGTCTTCCAATTAATGATGACCTACAATTATAACTGGCAGTGGTTTTCCTTTTCTAGTAGTCCTTAAAATAATAGCGTGTCAATCAGTGATGTCTCTGATTTGAAGAAATGCCATGATGCCAATGTTTATTTTTACCCCTCACTATCAAATCAATACCTGGGCTTTTATCTTTCTGCCTTCACTTCTGAGGCCTGAATCTAAAGTCTTCCTTGTGCTCGCCTATGTGACTAGCCTCCCATGTCATTTCTTCAAGCGGGAGATGTCCTGGAAGTGAAGCTGAGTCTCTAGTATCTGATAGCCCTCAAATTGTTGATGCTTATCTTTCATTCCCTTCTTCCTAAATCTTATCAGTAGTTTTATGGGATCTCAGGAAATTATGAAGTGGGAGGTCCTATTTTAAGATTTGTCGATTCACCTAAGTATTTATGTCCTCAAGTCTGATGTTAATAGACCAATCGCCTAGAAATGAGTTTGATTGAAGGAGTACCCATTTTATAACCTGGATGCAAGATTGGGCTGTTTTCCTTGATAATCATCCTTTTATAGCTTTGATTTTATGTGGACTGATTATTAAGGTAATTGCTATAGTCAGCTAATACAGAAATTGCCGTATGGTCTTAAAAGTCACTGTTAATTGTGTGTACACCGCATCTATTTCCAGAAAACATGTGGTTTCCTGATCACCTTTTGCTAGAAACTAATTTCCCTATGTATTATATCTTAGGGGATTCGATTTCCTCTTATTTGAGAATAAAGGGAGGGAAAAAGCAATTAGAAGTGTCTTGAGAAAAGACACTTCAGAGGAAGATAAGTGATCTGGAAGACTCAAAAGAAGCATGTGCTTGTAATAATCTGCTATAGGAATCACAAGAAAAATGTCAGAACGTGACTTGGTTTCCTCAATATAGTACAAAAAGATATGGCTTCTAAGAAATAAGAGAGGACAATGACAGTAGAGAACAGCCTAGCGTGAAGAGGTGAAGGAAAGTATGCCACAGATAATATGTTCCATGCTATCATGAAAAGCATACTAGTTTGCTGAATTAACATCGGTGAAGTGGGAAATAATGACAAACTGTCAGAATGCAAGGAAAGTGTCAATAATAAAACTAATGAGAGGAAAAATGAAAAATTAGAGAACAGAGATTCAGCATATGGATAACTGGTGATCCTGAAGGAGACATCAGGATTAAGTTAATAGAAGACTATCTTGAGTTTAAAAAAAACAGTGTGACTATGTTATTCAGGGTAGGCTGTCTGCTGTAACAGCAACCTCAGCATCTCCAATCAGATGCTCAGTGGGCTGCCTTCAGGGACACCATGGTTCCTTCCATTTGGGGGCTACATTATCCCCAAGGGCCCCAGAATTGCTACTGGATCCTCTGCATCTAGCAGAGAGGCAAGAAAAGAGAAAGAGTGTGGAGAAAGCACTTCTGCTCCTAATCGCCTGGGTTACAGGTGACACACATCACTTCTGCTTATCACCCATTGATTTACATTCCATATGGCCCTTGCTAGAAGGAAGGCAGGGGCTGGGAAATTGGGTACCCAGGAAGAAGAGCAGTGGGTTTAGTGAGCACATGGCATTGTCCCTGATGCAAACACACAAACAGATATATAGAGAAGTTGAAATAGTTCCTCCCTTAATACATTCACAATAAAATCCAAGCCATATAGAATCACAGGGAGGATCACAGAGAGGAGGAGAAGGTCAAACAGCATGCCTCCTATTTTTTCCATCTTTGTCCTGACACTCTGTGACAGCCTGAACCTCCCTTCTCAGGCTTTGGGGATATCTCTGCATGGATATCCAGAGGCCAGCAGAGTTTCCTATGTAAGCCTTTAGACCCTCCCACCCTTTAACACATTTCCTTACCATCCCTTCTTCCTGGGCCTATGAAGGGGCCTTCTCCCCCACACCCTAACTCAGCACGGCCCGAGTGTCACTGGGGTTGTGAATTTTTACAGCTTCTTTAGTCTGGAGAGGGGAAGGATGGTGTCAGATCCCCTTTTAGTCCTAGATGCAAGATGTTCTTATAATTTTCTCTTTTGCCCAGTTAGTAAGGAAAACCCTCCCAACAAAACCAATGAAAAAGCCAACAAAACAGTTCTGACCTGAATGTGCTAAAAGAGCATTTGTTTTCACCTCTGTGGTCTAGGATGCACTTTATTCTATTAGATATGGAAGGACATGATATCCAGTAGCTGTTTCCTGGATTTCTTGGCTGGAAGTGGAATGGCGAGCAAGGATAGTCCTGCCACGTGATTCAATGGGTTACAGTTCACTTTCCTACTGAAGAACAAATGCTCTCAGATTAGGTCAAAAAGTAGAACCAACTATTTTATGTTTGAACTTGACCAAGGTGAAGCTTTTCAAAATATAGGTCCATTGGTCTTAGGTACAGTCTTGCCAGAAGTAAAAGGTAGACAGGATGACTGCTTAAAAGTATCTGTGACTGGATTCTAGGCCAGCCTGAGATGTGGAACAGTGAATCAGAGGACATGTCAGTTCAATTAGACAGTCTTTTAGATGAGCTTTTATCCACAGAGTGTGCAAGTTTGGCTGACCTTTTCATTGAAGGGACTGAGTATTTGAAGGCTGAACCCAGCCTTCCGGCTAGCTCAGCATTGTCTCTGCATCACCAGGGCTTCCTGAATCCCCCTTTCTTTCCCTTCATTGAAGGCATGGTTTTGTGATTGGTGGCAGAGATATCTGACAAGTGGATTAAAGCTTAATGCTGGAGACTCAAGGTTGGGGCCTCCCTGGAACTCCATGGTTCATGAGGCTCTACTAGAGCACTGTGCCCCCAGTACTGTAGTGATCTCTCTATGAGCCACCCCCTGCCCCAGCTCCATCGTGGGCCTTTTGAGAGCAGGGATTGTGAATTAGATCCTTTGGCATACCCATGCCAGAAATAGGAACCAGAATTATCCTTTAAGTGGCTGGCTTAATCCTTGAGGCCTCTTCGAAGGATATGAAGCCTGGGCCTCAGGCTTTAGCTATTTGCTGATTTCCATTCCTCGCCTTCCTACCAGGCCCCTTGCATCCGCTCACCTTCATGTGATGGAGGGGAGGAACGCACGGTGAGCTGAAAAGCGAGAACAGGCTCTGGAACCAGATGGGTTCAAACTAGGCTCTGCCTTTGAATAGCTCTGTAGCCCCAACCAGGTCACTCCATTTCCTGGAGCCTCAAGTTCTACACCTGAAAGCCAGCGTGGTGAGCCCTGCACCACAGCGCTGATGAGAAGGGCCCAGCACAGCCCTACCTATTTGGGTTTAACAGCCCGAATTTTGTTGATTGAATGTCTTCCTTCAAGATCTAACTCAGAACTTTGTCCTCATAAATGTGGACAGTAGGTGGGGGGATGGGGTAACTGGGTGATGGGCATTAAGGAGGGCACATGATGTGATGAGCACTGGGTGTTATATGCAACTGATGATTAACTGAACTCTACATCTGAAACTAATGATTTGCTATATGTTAGGTAATTAAACTTAAATTAAAAAAAAATGTGGACCCAGGGTTTCCAGTCTCCTGTTCCAAAAACATTGAATACATGTAGGAAACTGAAAATAAATGTATGTATTCAATATATATATATACAAGAAACAAAATAAATGTGTGTATGTTTGTATATATATATAGAGAGAGAGAGAGTGAGCGAGAGAGAGATACAGATATACACCATCATTTCAGAGGTGGTCTGAAATGAATGTGTTCAATGCTTGTTATAGACACACACACAGAGTTTTATTTGTATTCATATTTTTCACCTTAATATGACTGTGGGCCTCTAGCAGGCAGGGACCAAATCTCATTTCTTTTGGAAATCTTTCCTCTCATACCCAATTCCAGTTCTTGCTTACTCTTGGGTATCAATAGATACTTAACAAATAACTGTGCTTGTCCAGTGAGAGGGAATGGGACTGATTTTAAGTGGTGAGAAAAAATGCTGGGTCCATTCATTCCATAGCAGTGCAATTTCCGGATAATAAAAGAATGGGAAAAAAGTACCTACCAACCATTAGGTCTGGGGCCCTTTAGTAGAAGGCTTTTAAAATTCACTGGACTTTTCTAGGAAAGGATGCATCAGGGATGCTCAGAAATGAGCACTTCTTAGACCTGCAGGAGTCAGGGGGTTAAAGGGTTCTTCCTGCCTAGGGGGTTCCAGAGATGGACAGAGAGAGACTTTACCATTTCCCTCCTTCCTCCTTCTCCCTTTCTTCTTTTAAACTATTTTTGTCCTAAAATGGTCACAGCAGTTGATACCTAATGTAGAACTTGGGAAATTCAGAAACGTGTGAAGAAGCTGATGATAGGCTTCACCCATAATCCCACCCTGCAGAGGCTCGAGCTTTCTCTTTATCTGAATACACCAGGCAGGGTGTGGTCCAACCCCTTGTTGAGCAGTCTCCATTTACTTTGCAAAGTAACAGCCGCAAGCCCATGACTGTCTCCTCCCTCCCTTCTGGAAGTCTCAGGGATCGGTGAGCTTGGGTTCCCACTTCAAGTCTAAGGCTTGGAGCAGATGCTGTGCTGAGGGGCTGGGGGCCTGGGGCTTTCCAAAGCTGGCACTACCCCGGGGGGAGGCCATGCCCATGGCGGTGGTGGGAGTAGCCAGGAGCAACCATTTGCAACACCTTTCCATTTTGGGTACTCAGGGTGCTCAGACTGTCTGTTCCTGTTTGGACACCTCCCACTGAAGGAGCAGGAGATAGGCACCTGTCTTAGGTGCACATGGAGCTTAAACAGCTTCTAACAAAAAGTGACACAACATGGGCATCTGTTACTCTCCTTCTAGGCCTTCTGTTCCTTTTATAGCTGCTAGGAATGACCCATAGAAATACGATTTTATGCTCCAGTGATTACATATACCTGGTCTTCAGTGGGACAGGGAGGAAAATGACTTGTGACCGAGTGCATCTTTTATGATTTGCAATCCCCAGCTGCTCTCCCAGGAGGGTGAATCCCAGCTAGAGTATTTCCTAAGTAGGGGTCAAGGGTGTGAGGATGCAAACTGGAGCTACTGAGAGGGAGCCACAGGGCTCCCCTGAGCAAAGAGGTGAGTGAAGGTGGTGTGACAGCCAAAGGGACAGGGGTGTGGGTGGGAGGCTTCCAGGAGAGGACAACCTGAACGAAAGGGAGAAGGAAAAGAGGAAAGTTCTCCAGGCAGAGATCAGCATGGACAAAGGCACAGAGGTAGGAACCAGCCTGGTGCCTTCCAGGTCCTGGGAATAGCCCCGGAACACCCATGAGGGGCAGGGAAGGTGGGGGCAGGCACTGAGATACTCTCAGGGCTTTGTGTGCCAGCTAAGAGCCTGGCTCTCATTCACCTGGGTGGCAGTCCTCAAGGGGAAGGAGGTGGGTAAAGAGAAAAGCAAGGCACCCCCGGTTCTCTGACTGGGGATGGATGGCTTTGAATTTCCAGCATGGAGCATGTGTTTGGTTTGAAAAAGCAAATTCAGAATTAAAACTTTATATTTGATAAATGTAAGAAGGATACCTGTCATAATCTAAATTTCACTTGAATTTTGGTTAGAGGAACAGGAATTAGGAAAAAAAATGCAGGAATACTGCCCCAGGTGATGGGAGCCACAGGTGGGTTTTAGCAGGGAGGTGACAGAGATGGGTCAGATTTGCACTTTTAGAAAGTGACTCTGGCCACTGATTGGGTGGTGGGTATGAGAGAGGTAAGACTGTGCATAGACTATGAAAGGGATAGAGAGATGGCGGCATGACTCAGGGCCTTGTGCCCTGGGTAGGGAGATATTTAGTGGACAGAAAACCGGAGAACTTGGTGACAGAGAAGGTGCACAGGGTGAGAAAAGGAGGAGTCGGGGCTACGTTCTGCAACCCTTGTGGGGTGGCTGGCTAGGTTGGGGTCAGGGAGGAGGGGCTGGCTGGGGGAGGGAGGCTCTGGTGGTTGGTTCAGTGTTGCTTGGTTCTGACAAGTTAGTTTTAAAGCGACTGTGGGACATCTGAATGAACAAAGGTCCTTGAGCTTCTTGTGACTTGTCCACATACTCTAGTGGGCGACTATCTAGGGCTGGGATCCAGTGTCCTAACTCTTCCCACCTTGCAGCCCAGCTTGACTGGACATGGAGACAAGGAACAGGTGGCTCTGAGATGTCATGCCTCTGAGGAGGTGTCAAGCACCCTGGGGGTGGGTGCTGGTGTTCTTATGATATGGAGTACCCCTTGCTTCTCAGCTTTGCCCCAGGGTGTGAATGGTTGGAAGGCAGGCTCTCAAAACACATGCTGGGGAAACCAAAGGCCAAACGGATGGTGATGCTGGCCTCAACACTGCAGCAGGCCCAGGCTCAGAGAGTTGTCACACCAGGGTCCCCTGAGGTCCATCCAGGGTGGCAACCCTGCCCCAGTTGCTAGATCCTCCTGAGTGCCCCTGGCATCATGCCTCATTCTCATTAAGACTTGCTCATCTGGTGCCTGCCTGGCCCTGCTCTGCCTGACTGTGCAATCAGAGATCTGATAGTTTTGGTACCACAGGGGAATGTTTTACAACATTTGCCTATGATACCTCTCAGACGTATTTTCATTTTAATCAGGGGATAATACTATAACCCAAGGAATGAGCCTCTAATAGTGGAATTTCAACACCAACAGAGATTGGGATAGGAATTATTGCGTTCAGTGTGTACTTATCTGGGGGACAGATGCCTGTCGTCTTAACGTGAGTGGCGCAGGCAAAAAATTAGTTCTTTCGGTGGAAACAAGAAATAGCTCAGACTCTGAAAATCCAAACCTTAGCAGGTTATGACCACAAGACAGCCTCATACCTCTGTGGCATGGGCTGCTGGGGAAGGGGAGAAGCTTATGCTTCAGGTAAGACAACTTATAAGGCTGCGGATTAGTCCTTAGGGGACATCAGTGGCCACCCCTCAGAAGAACAGCATCCAGGGATATGTCAGTAAACCCTGTGCTAGAGCTAGCCAGCCCTGGAAGGGAGGGCTCCCTTTCATGTTGGTGGGCATTGGACAGAAGCAGCATAAGGTGGTGCCTGTGACCCTGTTCTAGCTAAAAATAAGACTAATGGGAGGAGGACCCCAGCTGGCAGCTGGACGTGCAGAGCATCAAGACTAGGTTATGGAAGCAACTGCCAGGTCCCTAACTAGAGCCATGAGCATCAGGATTGGGCTCAGGGGCCATCACAGCACTGAAATGCTGAGCCCAGAGTACCCTGGCTGGGCTGAGAAGGAAGCTGTGCTTTAGTGGGCATGCAGTGTCCTGGCTTCCCTCAGCCACACCATACCTACCAAGATGGATTCTCTCTGCCCCTCAATGGTAAGTTAAGTCTTTCCAGATGCCCCGCTGTAGCCAGCGCTGGGTCAGGAATGGAGCTGAACTGGCCCATGAGGAAGGACAGGCAGGGACTGGCCCCAGAGCCATG
This sequence comes from Leptonychotes weddellii, assembly GCF_054177405.1. NCBI lineage: Eukaryota > Metazoa > Chordata > Mammalia > Carnivora > Phocidae > Leptonychotes > Leptonychotes weddellii. Next base: position 76,297,148 of record NC_138378.1, on the reverse strand, counting down.
TGGGAATAGGAGCTGGTGTTGGGGATGCTGCCAGCCCTGGGCGAGACAAGCATCCTTACTCTGAGCAACAGAGTGCCCAAGTGAAAATGGGAAACCATCACTGTGGGTTTTGTTTGTTTAAACATTGTGATGATTAACCGTTTGAAGACCTTGATCCCCAGGATTTTTAGAGTAGTAACTCATCCTTGTTTGTAAGATGCTAATGCTTGGTGAAATTGTCTTGAATCCAATTCATGGCCTGTGTACCTCCCAAACCCTTCCACTGTCCTGGAGCATGATGTTCTTCAGGCTTCTTCTGCTTCTTTGACGGCATCCGAAATTCTCTCATACCAGTGTCTGTGAGTTGAGTGAAGTATTGGGGGGTGGTATCAGGAAGGGGTCACAATGCCTTCCAGCCTGGTAGCCAGGACCCCTCCGGGCTCACGCAGGAGTTCCACATCCTGCTCCCTCCACTGTGCAGAGCAGCTTCTCTCCTCTGGTCCTCACAGTCAGCACTCGGTGAAGAGATTTTCCAATTCCTCTCTTTGAAAAAAAATTTTGGTCCCACTCATAAAGATAATGAAGCTTTCCTTACCTTTTCATAGACATAATTTGCTTTTAAAATAAAATTTCATTTCTAGTTCATTTTTAAGAATTTCTCCACGGTCTTTACAATAAATCAGCACCTAATGGTACTGCAAGAACAGGGTAAGGAGTCCTGGTGGTGCAGACAAGACCCTGATGTTTGTTGCTTGTGTTTTTCAGCTTTCATCCAGATGTTTGAAATCCTGTAGATGAGGTCGGCGTCCCTGAGAGCGAAGCAGGGTGCACGGGTCGAGCACTGAGAAGCAGCAGCCTGGGACAAGGCTGGTCCAGGCTCCTGGTAATTTGTTGGCAGTTTTTGGTGGTGATAGGGGGTGAGGCACACTTTTTGGTTGGGTCCGTCTCACCAGGATGAGCTTCCAGTCACCAGCAGGATTGGGGGAGTGGAGTGGAGTGGAGTGGAGGAGTGCAGATCTGGAGCCAGAGATAGCCCTGGTTGAGATCCTGACTCCACTGTTATCTGTGTGATCATGGGCAAGTTAGCTAACCTCTCTGCGATTCAGTTGATCTGTAAAATAGCGACATTAACATCTGCCCCTATGGAGTGGTCCTGGGAATGAAAATAAATCATGAATAGAAGTTGCCCAGTACTGTTCCGTCTCCAATTCTCTGACGCAAACTGGCAAACTGAGTGTCCTACAGGTCAGCTCAGTTCTGACACTATGCTGAGTTAAAGGACACACAGGTTAACTACCACAAGTTAAAGGGCAAGGTCACCAATAAACTGCCCCCAGTTCAGAAGCCACAAGCCACCCCCAGGCCACCACACTTCTGACTCACTTAGCTATATATTTGAGGGTTCCCATGCTACCCTTTAATCCCTAATTCACTATAACAACTCACAGAACTCAATGAAGGTGCTGTAATTGTGACTACAGTTTTATTACAAAGGATTTAACTCAGGAACAGCCAAATGGAAGCAATGCATAGGGCAGGATGTGGGGGGGGTGGGGGATTGGTGCAGAGCTTCTGTGCCGCTCCTTATAGAACCTGGGTGCATCACCATCCCAGCATACCAATCAGGAAGCTCCTCCAAGCCTTGATGTCCAGAGATTTTTAATGGGGGGCTTTATTACTATTAGGCATAATGGTTTAAATCATCTGCCACTTGACTGAACTCAGTCTCCAGCCCTCCTCCCTCCTGTCCTCCATGGTTGGGGGTGGGGCTGAAGTTCCAACCCTCTAATCATGTGCTTGGTCTTTCTTGGTGGCCAGTCCTTCCCTTGAAACATCTAAGGGCCCACCATAAATCACCTCATTAGCATAAATTCAGGTTTGATGAAATGAGCTCATCATGAATAACAAAAGACCCTCCCAATGTTTTTTGGATATTTTAGAAATCCCGAGGCTTTTTGAAGTTCTGTGCCGGGAATGGGGGGAAAAGGCCAGATATATTCTTTATTTTGTCACACCTGGCCCATCAAGCAGTGACCTCTGATGGTCACCACCCTGCTTATCCTCTTTGTTGTGATCTCCAAGTTGACATGTTCCCAGTATCGGTCAGAGAACTGGTCATTCTTGTCAGTCTTTTTCTGGATGTTCTTTTTGTTAATATAGCTCAAGATTGAATTAGTTCTTTGGACTACAACATATAATTACAGTTATTGAGTATGCACCTGTTTACAGTTGAACCATGAGCCTCTCATTACTCGAGCTCCTAATGCTATAATGATTCTAGCCCCTAAATGACACATAATAAGAGCAAATGCTTAATAGCACTTGATATACGCCAGGCACTGTTTTAAATGCTTCACATACATTAACTCATCTAAATCCTCACAACAGCCTAAAGAGGTAAATAGTTTGATCCCCATTTTATACATGGGGAAACTGGGGCACAGAGAGGTTAAGTAACTTGCCCTACAAGATCACACAGCTAATAAGTGGCGTAGTTAAGACTGGAACTCATCATCTTCTTGTTCCAGAGTCCATGCTTTTAACCACTAAGCCACACTGCACATAACTTTGGTCACCTGTGCAACATTTTGGAAGGAAAAGAAGGAGCACAAAAGGATGCCTCTTGTTCACAAAGTCAAAGGGTGGTTTTCTCTGGCCCCCATTGTCACAGTGAGAGAGTCAGGGCTTCCATTTTCTACTCCATTCCCAACAGAGCTTCTCTGGAGTAACCTGGGGATGAGCTCTGAGAAGTGAAGGCAGGCCTAGGGGGCATGGTAGTTGGGCTCCTGCCCAGCAGGACCTGAGCTTTTTTGTTCCTCGTGCTTCAGGGAGGGAAATGCTACTTCAAGCCTTCACAGACCCATTCCTGGGAGTGCAGCCATTCCAAGAGGAAGGAAAGAGGGTCAGCCTTTTCCACCTAAATAGAAAGGATTTAGGCTAGGAAGGTTCAGTACTGGGCTGTGCTGACCAAAGTGATCCTAATCCCAGAGAAGCTGAGGATTCAGGTGGCTCTGGAGCTGGTGGGACCTGGAGTCATAAGGAACACAGGGAGCTCATCTCCATGTGCATATCCATGGTACTCATTGGGAGGTTGCTTGTTTCATTTTTAAAATAACATCAAAGATTGGGGCTTCCAAAGTTCTAAAGAGAATTAAAACAGGAGGGGCAATGCCTCTGGGAAAATGTCTGTCTTTGCTGTCTGCCCAGGAGAGTCTGGGTGGTGACTTCTTGTCTGCATAGCTCTGATGCACTCCCATTGTCTTTGTCCTTGCAATACCTTATTACTGCTTATTATTGCAGGGGTGAGGCTGTCTGAGAACATGGTGGAGGTGAGGTATTTTTAACTCGCTCCACGCACGTGGGATTGACTTGAACCTACAAGGCAAATGTCAGTAGGTCATGTGTGTTCTTTGCAGTTGCCCATTTGGTATTTGGCTTGAGGGAGAGGCCCCAGGGGTGGGGAGACAAGGATGCAGGAAGAAGGTCTCTTGCTCCAGGAAACTCAGGTCCTCTATCCTTCATTTTCTACACGAATCTGTCTCACTCCATATAGTGTAGAGCTGGAAGGGGGCCCAGAGTTTATTCTGTTCACTCCCTCATTTAGAGATGGACAAAATGAGACCCAAAGAGGGAAATTACTACTTGGCCAAGCCCATGAAGCTAAAGAATGACAGAGTGAGGGTGATACTGTAGACTCTGACTCTAGTCCAGAGCTAATTCCACTGGAAACATCCCTGATGGACTCAATAACTCTTTCTCTGCTTAGATGAAGAATCTGGCTTGAATGCTACTAAGTACAACTTCAACCATTCTAGCAATCTGCCAAATCTGTTTCCGATCTTTCTTTAGAGAATTTTTTTTTGCTTTTGGGTTTGTCTGGGGTTTTTTTGGCTGCCACTTCCAGAAGATGCCTCCTCCATACTCTGTCACTCACAGGCAAATATTTCATCTACAGGCCCAGCAGGCATGGTGCTGGTTGGGGGAGATCTGGTGAGGGCACTCATAAGGAAATAATTAATTAGTGAAAGAATCAAGATGAGATGTCGTGGTTTGGCAAACTTGCAAAAGCAGTAATGGTGGCATTTGGAGCCTCCTGCTGTCCCAGGTCAGATGTATGGTGGCAGTTGGTGACTGGAGTTGGAGGATGGGGCTTGGACAGCCATGGGAAATGACACCTGGCAATGGTGTTAGATGATGAGGTTTGTGCCATTTTGGCTGGCTTGCTAAATGGCCAACATCTGGAATGGATGCCTTCTATTATGTGGTACAACTATTAACATCTAGCCAGTGGTATTTCAACTCTGGCTGCCTATTGGAATCACCCGGGGAGCGTTTAAAAATCCTGATGTCCATAGCTGATTTCCAAGATCTATAAAGAACTTCTCAAACTCAACACCCAAAAAACAAATAATCAAGTCAAAAAATGGGCAGAAGATATGAAAAGACACTTCTCAAAAGAAGACATACAAATGGCTAACAGACATGAAAAAATGTTCATCATCATTAGGCATCAGGGAAATTCAAATCAAAACCACAGTGAGATACCACCTTACACCAGTGAGAATGGTAAAAATTGACAAGGCAAGAAACAACAAAAGTTGGAGAGGTTGTGGAGCAAGGGGAACCCTCTTACACTGTTGGTGGGAATGCAAGTTGGTACAGCCACTTTGGAAAACAGTGTGGAGGTTCCTCAAAAAGTTAAAAATAGAGCTACCCTATGACCCAGGAATTACACTACTGGGTATTTACCACAAAGATACAGATGTAGTGAAAAGAGGGGCCATATGCACCCCAATGTTCATAGCAGCAATGTCCGCAATAGCCAAACTGTGGAAAGAGCCAAGATGCCCTTCGACAGACAAATGGATGAAGATGTGGTCCATATATACAATGGAATGTTACTCAGCCATCAGAAAGGATGAATACCCAACTTTTACATCAACATGGATGGGACTGGAAGAGATTATGCTAAGTGAAATAAGTCAAGCAGAGAAAGTCAATTATCATATGGTTTCACTTATTTGTGGAACATAAGGAATAGCATGGAGGACGTTAGGAGAAGGAAGGGAAAAATGAAGGGGGTGAATCAGAGGGGGAGATGAATCATGAGAGACTATGGACTCCAAGAAACAAACTGAGGTTTTAGAGGGCAGGGGTGTGGGGGGATGGGCTGGCCCAGTGATGGGTATTAAAGAGGGCACATATTGCATGCAGCACAGTGTGTTATACGCAAACAATGAATCATTGGAACACTACATCAAAAAGTAATGATGTACTGTATGGTGACTACATAACAAAAGAAAAAAAAAGAAACACATAAAAATCCTGATGTTCAGATCACACCCCAGACTAATAACATTAAAATCCCTGATAGCAGTATTTTTTAAAGTTCCCCAGTGGATTCCAATATGCACCCAAGTTTAAGAACCACTACTCTAGGCCAAGGGTTCAGGCTGTCAGCTGAGGGAAGTAGTACATGTGCCCTCCCTTGAATTTGCTATTTGCTCTTTCCCAAAAGGGGAAAAATAAGGAAGGAAGGAAGGAAGGAAGGAAGGAAGGAAGGAAGGAAGGAAGGAAGGGAGGGAGGGAGGAAAGGGAGGGAGGGAGGGAGGGAAGAAGGGAAGGGAAGGACAGGGAAGGGAAGGGAGGGGCAGGGAAGGGAGGGGAGGAAGGAAGGAAAGAAGGTAAGTAGGTAGGTAGGTAGGTAGGAAGGAAAAATGAAAGAAGAGGGAAAGGAAGAAAGATCACCTGAGTGTTCTGACCTGATGGGGTAGATTCCCACTTCTCCCATTACCTAGTGCTTCACCCACCTGCCCCACTCAGAGGAACTATAAGGTGGAGGGTAGAATCTCGACAGAAGATGGAAGAAGATGTTGCAGACAGCTCACCGACAACAAGACTATACTGGCTGTCAGCAAGGCCTCTTGCATAATGAACTGCTGGCTGTAAGGACAGTCAAGGTTTGGGCTAACAGAATGGGCCAAGGGGGAAGAACAGATGAGGACAAGGAGGCAGGAGTGCTCTAAGAGAACAAGAGAGCCTTCCACCTCCTCGTGGAATGCAAATGTGAGCTCATGGAGGGCGCCTGGGTGGCTCAGTTGGGCGCCTGGGTGGCTCAGTTGGTTAGGCGACTGCCTTCGGCTCAGGTCATGATCCTGGAGTCCTGGGATCAAGTCCCGCATCGGGCTCCCTGCTCAGCAGGGAGTCTGCTTCTCCCTCTGACCCTCCTCCCTCTCATGCTCTCATTCTCTCATTCTCTCTCTCTCTCAAATAAATAAATAAAATCTTTAAAAAAAAAAATGTGAGCTCATGGAGGTAAAGTGAGGGAGGGCAGGTTAAAGATGAAAGCCAGGTATCCCGATCCCCTGTAATGCTCTTTTGTTGGCATCTCTCTACTGGTGTTCAAAAGCTAATTCTTGTTCGTCAAGGCACTTGCCTTCCTTTGCTGAGAAAGGGATCACACAGCAGGGAGAAGGCTAGGGCTCTGTAAGGCTGCCCTGGGTATTGAAGGGGCATAACCCAGATTTGAAGGCCTAGTGATACTGACACACAAAGGGAGACTGGTGTGGTCAAAGCCCCATAGCTGGGAGGTGGAGGCTGGAGCTGCAGCCTGCTTCTTCAGTAAGGTTCCAGTATAGTAAGAGAAGACATTCCTTCGTTTACCATCAGGCCGTGGGGGGAAAAAAAGCATGCTTGAGTAGAAAAAATAGGGGTCCCAGCCCAACTCTCCAAAGGCTGCCCTAATCCTCATTCCAGGGGTCAGGACTAGATATAGTACATTAGTAAGTACTAATTCCCAATACGTGGCTTTACACTACTAAAATGCTCCAAAACGTATGCAGATCATGCTTGCACCGGAGGAACTGTCCACTTCCACCCCGGTGTGGCAGTTTAAGTGTAGCTGGTTAGTCAGGGAAGGGTGGTGGACCCCTGGGCGTGTGCCAGATTTTTGCTAGGTCCGATGATGTATTAGCGCCCCCTATCGATGGGCAGCTGCCGGCACCCTGCCCTCCAAACCGCGGCTTGGCTTACACCCTCCGGGGAATAGCCGCCTCCCGCGTGAATCCAACGAATCCAGCCCCTCTGCTGTAGGAAACTGTACTCGGACTGGGAGCTCCCTCTTCCCTTCTCTGTAGGCTTCCAGAAGCGGATTATAAGCCCACCAGGACAATGAGTGAAGAGACTGTCCCCGAGGCTGCCTCGCCGCCGCCGCCGCCGCCCCCGCAAGGGCAGCAGTATCTGGACCGCTTTTCTGAGGACGACCCTGAGTACCTGCGCCTCCGCAGCCGCGCGGCGGACCTGCGGCAGGACTTCAACCTGATGGAGCAGAAGAAGCGCGTCACCATGATCCTGGAGAGCCCCGTGAGTGGGGTCCGCCCCAGGCGGGCGGGAGAGGAGGAGGAGGAGGAGGGGAAGGGAGCGGAGCAGGCGGCGCCGCCCATTCATCTGGCTGAACCTGAAAGATAAATAACTCCTCTTTCATTTGCTCAGTGTTGTAGCAATTTTAAGCCCGCTGAGCAAACCGGCCTGGCCCTGTGGGTATTTCATTCTCTCCCTGGTCACTGGTAGAGGGCAAAAACCTGGTTTATGTGCAGGCGGTTTGGCTTGGTACAGGGAGGGGGTGGGTCTGAGAGACAGGAGCCCTGCCTCAGTTTCCAGGCTTCCCCAAAAGTTGTAACAATGAACTAACAGGGATATTCCTGTAAACAGGAGGCCAGCTGGGAACGCCACGTGGAAGGCTTGGGGCCCCCATTTTTGAGCACCACAAAGAACTCCCTGTCGGGACAATAAGGTTGACAGGCATGGGGTAGAGGTGAAGAGGGTCTGGAAGCCCCAGAAGGTGGCCAGAGTGAAGGATACAGAGGAGTATGGGCCAGGGCAGGAAGGGCAAGTCATGGTCACCCTACCATGGCCCCAGACTTGAGGTCAGTTGGTACCTGCGTGGCATGGACACAGAGCTCATCCTTGCAGCAAGTGGTGCATTTGAGAAGAACAAAGCATGGGCCTAATGGACCACGGAAGTAGGAGGGTGATGGAGGCCCTGGGTGAGGAGAGGAAGAGTGGTGTGGAAGGAATTTGAGGGCGGTAGAGCTGGGGGTCCTCAGGAAACAGTGCATGATCCCAGGGGCTGGGAAGCTCAGGCTGGGGCTGGGAAGCTCAGGCTGGAGCTGGCATCTCCAGGTGCCTGCCAGGAGGGGCTCTGCCTCAGTCCCCACTGGGCTTTGGAGAGACAGGACACATGGGTGGGCTGTGTGTGACCCTGGCTGAGTGCACACCGTGAATGCTCAGGCTTCACAGAGGAGCACTGAGGTAATGGGCCTGAGGTCTTGGTGACAGGTGATGCTGTGGAGGAAGCCTGGAGGAATATGGCAGGGACTAAAAGCTTTGCGATGATGGGAAAACTCCAGTGTGGGACTAGGAGAGATGACAGGTGTGATAGAAGTGGCAGAGTTAGTACCAACCCAAGTTTCAGGGCCTGAATGGATAGAATTTTATTCGCAGGCAAGAAATGGGACAAAAGGAGTTCATGTTTCTTCTGTCCTTTTATAGATTGACCAACACATGAGGGGCTCCCTGTTTCCTCCTGAGTGTTCCCTGCTGCCACCTGGTGGACAGTCCTACCTTATTTATGGTCTGAAAAGCCAGGCTTAGCAGGGCATTAGAAGTGGAAGTGACAGGGAGGACAGCAAATCCTTCAGTACCCGAGGAAACTGAGGTCCAGAAGGGCCATAGGCATGGCTGATGGACAGGGAGGATGGCACACATTTTCGTCCAGTTTTGCTTTTTAAAAGGTCTCTTAATTACTAAAGTGAAGCCCTGTCCTGTCTGATGGCCCAGGGGTGGGGGTGGGGGGCGTTGAGGGGGGGTTGGAAGTGGGAGGGACGTCTTGACTATCACTTAGACCCAGGAAGGACCTGGACAAAGGGGACACAACAGCAGACATCTTTTTGCTTCTCAAACAGTAGTTTGGGGAGGCTCCTGAGGTCTCACTAGAATTCCCAATGTCCTCTGAGGCCCAGGGATCCCATGTGTGGCCCTGGCCTAGCTGACCCAGGGGATTGGGGTGGGCTCTTGGAAGAGGGGTCCTCAGTCCCCCCTATGAGACCCACTGGGGGGACCAGCACCTTGGGGCCTGCTTCAGTCTTTCAGGGAGGAACTGGAAGGCCTCATCCAGGAGCAGATGAAGAAGGGGAACAACTCCTCCAACATCTGGGCCCTGCGGCAGATCGCGGACTTCATGGCCAGCACCTCCCACGCAGTCTTCCCAGCATCTTCCATGAGTACGTGCGGAGCTGGGGAGCTGCCAGGAGCAGAGGTGGAGGAAGTGAGGTGGGGAAGAGAGGGTGGGTTGCCAGGCTACAGAGTGAGCAGTGCAGCTGAGTTAGCCGACCCGGGGTGGCAGCCAAAGAGGTACCTGGCTCTGCTTCTGAGGCTGCTGGATTTAAAGATCCACAGGAGAATTACTCCTGGTGCCCAGAAATAGAAGGGGGATGGTGACCTACGGGAAAACCTCTTTCTGGCTCTGTTGGGGGAAGGGACGGGATGACAGGGTGTCACTGTTCTGAGAGGCAGGGCAACCTCTATGTGACTCCTCCATCCCCCTTCATAAGTGGGTTAGCATGAAGGGAGGAGCTTTGCAACTCCAAGTCTCTTACATGGCCTCTGCTTGAGGACCCAGGAGTGGAGAATGCGGATTCCGCTCCCTGTTACCCTAGCTGTGGATATAGAACTGAAGGAAAATCCTCGTGGGCTAGCAGCAGCTCCTGACTCAGGCTGCTCTTTGCTCAACCCCGTGGAGCCTCTCCCTTGCAGCTGGAGTGGTAGGGCGGGGAGGAGGCCGTTGAATCCAGTATCTTGGTGCCCCACCGGACAGGCCAACCTGACTCCATAGACAAGGACCACAAGCAGCCAGGCCTGGGCATGAAACCCTCTTCCTGGGTTCTGAAGTTCTGCCCACAACCTTGAAGAAATAAACATCAAAGGCGCCTGGGTGACTCAGTTGGTTAAGCGACTGCCTTCGGCTCAGGTCATGATCCTGGAGTCCCGGGATCGAGTCCCGCATCGGGCTCCCTGCTCGGCAGGGAGCCTGCTTCTCCCTCTGACCCTCCCCCCTCTCATGTGCTCTCTCTCTCTCATTCTCTCTGTCTCAAATAAATAAATAAAATCTTTAAAAAAAAAAAAAAAGAAAAGAAACATCAAAAAATACTTTCCCTCAACAACATAAATACAGGATTATGATGAAAAATTAGGGAAATAATCAAGAAAAGGAAATTAAAATTAATGTACTGTGTTCTTACAACTAAGAAATGACTATTTTCAGTATTTTGGTGTGTATCCTTCCAGCCTTTTTCTCTTAACATATATAAATTAGGAAAACAAAAATGGAATCATATTATACATGCAAGTTTGATAGCTTTAACATATCTTGACTAATTTTTCACATAATAAAACATGATTCGGTAATATGATGTTTGGTGAAAGTATGCTATTCTATGGCATGACTGAATATGCCATAATTTATTTTTAGACTTTTAAGTTGTTTACAGCTTTTTGCTCTTATGAACAACAGTGTCATCAATCCTTTCATTTATTCTATGACTATTTTCTAAAGCCAAATTACTGGAAATAAAATTGCTACATTAAAGTATTTGCATGTTTTAAAGACATTAATGCATAATGCCAAATTACCATGGAGAAAGATGGAACCAATTTACATTCCCACCAGCAATGCAAAAAGTGCCCTTTTCCTCCACCTTGATCTGTAGTATGTATTATACCATTCGTTTCATCCTCCTGATTTGATAGGTGATAAATAGTACTTTATTTGTGTTTTAATGTGCATTTGTTTGATCACTAACGACTTTGAATGTATTTTCATATACACGTTGGGATGATTTTTTTTTTTGTAGTAAATTGCCTATCACATTCCTTGCCAATTTTCCTACTCACATATCCTTTTCTTAAAAATTTTCAAATCTTTATAAAATGGGGCTATTTCCCTCTTATCTATCAAATATATTGCAATTTTTTCCAGTTTTTCCTTTGCCTTTTTTGTTCGTGATGTTTTTATCTTGTAGAACTCTTTAATTTCCATGCAACTGAATCCATGGTTACTTTCCTTTGTGTGTTCCTCCTTTGATTGCACACTCAGAAATACCTTCCCCATGTTTTATCATCCCATGGGACAAATACCCTTAATTATTTTTAAAAATAAGAATTATTTTGTCAAGTTCCCCCACCCCATACCTCAAAAATTCCCTTTTGGGATTTTGATTGGGATTATATTAAATAAATAGATTAATTTGGTGGAGAATTTATAAATTTACAATTTTATATTAGAATATAAGCTTCATGGGGGAAAAGATATTTGTACGTTTTGTTCACTGCTGTATCCTAGAATAGTGTCTTGGACTTAGAAAAGTAGCTGGGTTCTAGAGGCGAGGGGGGTGGGAGGATGGGTTAGCCTGGTGATGGGTATTAAAGAGGGCATGGTCTGCATGGAGCACTGGGTGTTATGCACAAACAATGAATCATGGAACACTACATCAAAAACTAATGATGTGAGGGCGCCTGGGTGGCTCAGTTGGTTAAGCGACTGCCTTCGGCTCAGGTCATGATCCTGGAATCCCTGGATCGAGTCCCGCATCGGGCTCCCTGCTCGGCAGGGAGCCTGCTTCTCCCTCTGACCCTCCCCCCTCTCATGTGCTCTCTCTCTCTCATTCTCTCTGTCCCAAATAAATAAATAAAATCTTTAAAAAAAAAAAAAAACTAATGATATAATGTATGGTGATTAACATAATAAAAAAATTTTTAAAAATAGAAAAAAAAAGAAAATGAAAATCTCAAAAAAAAAAAAAAGCAGTCACTATGGGACACCTGGGTGGAAAAAAAAGAAAAGAAAAGTAGCTGGCACAGTATAGGTGTTTTAAAAATATTCACACAAATGAATTTTAAGTCTGTTCAGAAATTATGTATGTCTTCTATTTATTTGCTTTATTTGCTTTTTTTAAAAAAATGTCCATTAGAGAAGGTTAGTAGTTATTTTCTTATAGTCCCTACTAATTTCTTGTTAAGTTTATCCTGGAAATTTTATATAACTTTGTTATTTCATTTTATTTTTTATTTTTTTAAAGATTTTATTTATTTATTTGACACAGAGAGACACAGCGAGAGAGGGAACACAAGCAGGGGGAGTGGGAGAGGGAGAAGCAGGCTTCCCCCAGGGAGCCCTATGTGGGGCTTGATCCCAGGACCCTGGGACCATGACCTGAGCCGAAGGCAGATGCTTAATGACTGAGCCATCCAGGCGCCCCTAACTTTGTTATTTTAAATGATTTTTTTCCTCTATTCAATTTTCTTTCTGATTATAGCTGTCATCCAGGGAAAGGAGCTTCTTATTGAACTCTTAAATTCTAATAGCTTCTCAGTTAATTCTCTTGGGTTTTGTATATAGAAAAATCACATAACCTGCAAATAATGGTCATTTTGAATCCTTCATTCCAACATTTACCCTTTGGTTTCTTTTTCCAGTTTTCTCACTGCATCCATTAGAACCCTCAGAAAAAATGTTTAATAATAGATTAGAGAGTAATCGTCCTTGTCTTGTTTCTGACTTTAATAGAAATCCTTTACCACAAGAGTTTGAGTTCGTATCATGTTGAGGAAGTATCTTTTTATTCTAGTTCAATATGGGTTCTTCTCAGAAATGGATGTTGAATTTTATAAAATGCATTTGGGTCATTTATTGATTTCTCTTTCTTTGAACTATTGCTTTGATGAATTATATTAACAGATTTCTGAACATTGAACTCTTTTTTCATTCGTGAAATCAGTCATTCCTGCTCTTGATGCATCCTTTTGAAAATACTCTTCTAGATTTGATTTGCTAGACTTTTATTCAGGATTTGCATATTCATACATGAGATTGGTCAGAAATTCACTTTTTGGGCAGTCTTCATTTAGTATTGGTTTTAAGGTTATAATTTCATAAGATAAATCAAGATGATCCCCATCCTTCTCTTTGTCCTGATAGAATTTAAATAAGATAGGAAGTCTCTCTTCCTTGGAGGTTTATTCCTTACTTGTAAAGCCATCCAGATCTGGAACATTTTTTATAACATTATTTTTCTCAGTTTCATCTAGGGTTTTTAAAAAATTTATTTTGCTGCTTGAGTAAATTTTGATCATATGTTTTAAATAAATAATACATTTCATGGAGATTTTCAAAATTATTAGTGATTTACAGTATTATTTCTATCATTTAAACTTTCTGCTGTGAATGAGTAGACATCCCATTCTCATTCCTGGTGTTGTACCTTCCCGTTTTCTTTTCTGGCAATATTTTTTTTTTATTATGTGATGTTAATCACCATACATTACGTCATTAGTTTTTGATTATTCCCATTTTCTTTTATGCCAATCCAGATGTTGGTTTATTCATAGATCTTCTCACATAAGCCAATTCTTGGATTTCTATATTAGTTCTACTAATTTTCTAGTTTCCTGATTCATTGATCTTGTTTTTCTATTCACTAATTCTTTTCCATAACTTTCCTTTGGTTTATTTTGTTATTTTTATGTTTTCTAGAGTAGAATAAAATGGATGCTTTATTTTCATATTTAATTGAATAACAAAGACATTTTAGACTATGATTTTTTTTCCCTCTGAGTGTAAGTTTCATCTTATTCCATGCATTTTGACACACTATATCCTTTATGGTTAATTTCTAGATAGTTTGCAGTTGCTGTTTTGATTTTATTTTTATTCTAAGAACTATCTGGAAGTGTGTTTTCTCATTTCCAAGTGATTGAATTTGTAATGTTTTAAGGGTTTGTTGATAACATCTAGTTTGATTGCATTGTGTTTGGAAAATGTGACCTATTTAATGTCTATGTTGAGGATTTATTGAGATTTTCTCTGTGGCCTAATAATATCATTTTTGAATGATATGTAGGCAGAGACTCTATCTCCAGTGCATAGTATTTCATCTGTATCTTCATTTATTTATTTTATTTTGTAAAAAATGAGAGTCGTGTTGTCTTCCACTGGATATTTAATTAGTGTTCATTTCTCTTCGTATTTCTGGTAGCTTTTGCTTTGTATCTTGATGAAATGTTATTCAAAGCGTAAATGTTCTTTATAGCTATAGCTTCATGTCGGATTATATGTTTAATTCATGTATAATGACCTCCACAGTGGCCCCTCCCAACCATGGCCCCTGCTGCCTGGCTTTGTCTAGGGGGGCGTATGCTTTTGCTTTGCCTCCCTCCTTGCTGCCAGGGGTGAGTATTCCAAGGGAATATGGCTTTCCCTGATTTCTACTTTGATGATATTATGACCTCTGTTTATTTTTTTCTTTATATTTGCTGGGCATACTTCTGATGATTCTTCTCTTTTTACCTGCTTCATGTCACTTTATTTTAGTGTTGTTTGTTGGTAACCCTCCTATAGCATTGTCTCCCGGCATCTCTTGCTATAGCAGAGAAATCTGAAACAGCCGGGGGTTTTTTCGTTCCTTTGTAGGTAACCAACATTTTTTTTGGTAGATGTTTGTGCATTTTCCCCCTTATCCTTGTATTTCAGAAATGTGCCAGGAAGCATATAATTGTAGGCTTTTTCTCTTTATGGACTTTTTCCTGTGGAATGTAGTAAATTCTTATAATTTATTTACACAGGTCTGTTTCTCAGTTCAGAAATGTTTTCTGTTATGTGAGTGCTGATTATTTATATGCCAGCTCTCTGGTCTTTATCTCCTTTAGCTATCCTATTCTTTCTCATCGTTTTCATGTCTCTGTCCTTATACTTTTTCTTTTGAAAGAGATATAGAGCTGACCAGCATTCCCACTGCCTCACCGACCAGCGTCTGTCAGGAAGACAGTTGGATGTCTGAAAATCTGATTAGGGCATGTCCAGGGTATCTGAGTCAGGGAATGTGGAGAGGGGAAGTTCCAAGAGTCATGAGTTCAAGTGCAGATAGGTTGTTCTTTGTCCAGCTCCATTTGCCATAGAATTTTGTGGTTGTTTTGTGTTTTTATTTTAGTTTCTTTTTTTGCAATCCTGTGTCCTTCAGTCTTAGCTTTCCTGGGGGCGGTTGGGGAGTTTTCATCTTTTTCTGTGTTTTCTTAGGTCCCTTGAGTAAATGACTTGGTTAGATCTGAGTCATAAACCTGGCGTTCAGTCATCTTAACTTATAAGCATTCTTTCTCCTAAAACCCTGAGAGCAGAGGCTCTGGGGTGCTCGTGGAGCCTTCTGATCTCTTCTCCCACCCTGGGTCTGCTGGTGGGGTAATCCTTACAGCAAAGCTCCACAGAGTGGGAGAGGGGGACACTGATACAGGACACAAAGGATGGGATGGCATGTTTTTAGACCTATTCTGGCCTCCTTGCCATCCCTGGGATTCCCTAGTTATTTGTAAGAGAAGGAATTAAATCTGGGTCTGAAGACCCTCTCCCAACAATATCTCCCCCTGCCCGGCTTTGTCTGGTGGGCTTATGCTTTTGATATGCCTTCCTTCTTGCTACTAGGGATGAAGTAAAGAGGTAATTGCTTGTCTGGGGAATGAACAGAGAGGAGGAAGGGATACCAGAATGGCCAATTCCAATGAGAAATTGTTGACTTTGGAATTTCGTCGTTGTTCTTTCTGCCAGTTCCACTGAGCCTTTGGACCACTTCTTCCTCTGTCAACTATAGTTCCTGGACACATGCCCTGGAGGTATCCCTCCTCTGGTGGGCACAAGCTTTTTGGGTTTATATTCCTGACATGGGTGTTTCGAGGTTTGCTCTGCTTGCTTTATGTAGGCCCAACAGCACCTTTGTAGGTCCACCTTCGCCTTTGTAGACCATCTCATCATTTCAGCTAATGGCAAACCTGATGCAGGACAGATATCACAGTGTGTAATAGCAAGTTTATTGAGATGGTGGAAGCTTCTAAAAGGCATTTAATCCATTAAAGTTTTTAGTGGGATGCTGGGAGAGGCAGCATCAGGAGGCTCCCAGCCAGACACCATTTTAAGCCTTTCCTATTGATTCTTTTATTGGTTTCTAGACACTGACTAATTGGAAGTGCTGGGGCTCAGATGCCCTCTTATGCCTTCTGGAGGCACACAGGGAGCGGTCATCATTTTTAATGGGATAGACTGGACACCACCTCCTAGACCCCTTATGTGCCTTGAAGATGAGACCATCAAGCCCTCTAGGCCCATTTCCAGATCCCTTCCATATCTCCCCAAATTCCCTAAAAGAATCATAACTAACCGAGAGACTGCACAACCAGAGGGGAGCAGATATGGCCTGCCTGAAGCCTGAAGCCCTTCAGCTAACCACACTGACTTCTGGAAGTTTATGACTTGTCAGAAGAAGTTGAGGAATTTACTTCCTGGCTGACTTGGCTTTCTGATTTGCTCTGTTTCCAAAGCAGAGGAAAAGTTATATTACATGGTATAGTTTAAAACAATAAACAATAGCAGGTCTAATGATTAGTATCTTCTTCATCAAAACTAACTGATAAAATATACTTATATTTCCACTCAGAAACTTATTCTTGCTTTTATTCAATGTCCATCTTAAGGATTTATTTTGAGCTTGACATCCCAAGAAACCTTCATTCTGTGGTTTGAATCTTGCCATGATTTTTGACCAAAAGCAATGCCATTTTTATGTGAATAAGCAGAAGACTTTCTTGGGCACGACTATCCATTCTATGGATTTTCTCCCCCTGGATGAGGGCCAAAGAATACTTAATTCCCTGCCTGTGGAAGTCTCTTGTGCAGTTGTAGTGTCAGTGAGAATTTAGAGAAGGACTAGGGCGAGGAAGGAAGGGGGGCAGACAGCAGCCCTGACCCTGAGAGCTGCCATGTCCCCACCCTGTTTCCCTGCAGACTTCTCCATGATGACGCCCATCAATGACCTCCACACAGCTGACTCCTTGAACCTGGCCAAGGGGGAGCGGCTCATGCGCTGCAAGATCAGCAGCGTCTACCGTCTCCTAGACCTCTATGGCTGGGCCCAGCTGAGCGACACCTACGTCACGGTGAGCAGAGCATCTTGGAGTGGGGTGGGTACTGCATGTGGCCCTGACAAAATCCCAAGAGAGAGCTCCTGCCCGTCGGCATGGCCATGCACTGAGCCCTTCCAACATTTCTAACCACTGTGGTCACCTGAAATAGACAACCTTCCCTGTAACCACTTCCTGCATAAGGAGATAGGAACTCCTGGATCCTATTTCTGGGGCTACCCTTGATCATTGGGAGATTCCTCTTGTAGGTCCATTGCCCCAGTTCCAAATAAAGGCCAGGTCTTCTTCATCTTTCATGTGCTGGGGGGGAGATAAGGGTTTTTGGGTGTGAGTTTTGGGTGCAGTGGATTCAGGGGAAGTGGGGATTCAAGCAGAGTGTTCTTGGAAATAACCCTTCTGTCTCCTTGCCACTGAGAACATGTGTCTTCCCTCCAGCTGAGAGTCAGCAAGGAGCAGGATCACTTCCTGATTAGCCCTAAGGGAGTTTCTTGCAATGAAGTCACCGCATCCAGCCTGGTAAGTATAGCTGGGCATCTCATTGCCCATTGCTTATTGAAACGACAGCAGCCTACAGTGACAGGTCATGTTCAGATTAGCCACTGCCATCCTATCCCTCATGGAGCTTGCCATCTAGTGGGGCAGAGAAGACACATGGCTCCAAAGCACAACCCAACCATGAGACCAAATATGAGGTGCAGGCAGCAAGTGCAGTAGGAGGTAGGAGGGGGAGGAGCTGGGCCTGAGGTCCTCTGGGCCTGGGATTGGACCCCGAAGTCTGGGAATGGGGAGGCCTTCCCAGATTGGGGAATACGTTAGAATAACAGCCAGTGCTTTGTCTCAAAGCAGCGCAAGCCTGGCGTAGTGCTGGTGTCATAAGCATTAACTCTCTGGAACCCCCTTTGGTTCTCTCGCTCCTTTTAGGTGTACTTCCAGAACTTGGTCTTGATAAGGAAAGATTCCTGGGTAGGAGGACGAGAGAAGTAGAAAGGACTGTCTTACAAGCAGAAGAGGCCCCATGGTTCCCAGATGTGTGGGCTGCTGTGCTGTACGCCTGAGGGCAGAGGGTACCAACTCAGGGCCTCTGCCAGGCTTGACACACACTCACATGTTGAGTCCACGTATGCAGTTAAAAGAGCCAGCTGACAAAGTCACAGAATAGCTGGGCAGGGTAGACCTTGAGGGCTGCCAAGGCCACTTTATAGGCAGGAGAGGACACTGGAGCCCAGGGAGGTAAGTGGCTTGCACAGGGCCACCTAAGGACGTCATGGCCAAGTCAGATTAGGGTCAAAGACACAAGGAGGCACTGGATCTGCATTTAAGGCATTTGTGGCGAGTTGGGGAGCGGGCAAGACAAGCAATGATTCAACTCAGAGTGAAGAAGGCTCCCATACAGCAGGAAACTTGGGGAGCCCAGAAAAGGTGCTTGGGCCCAGCAGGAGGGGCAAGGGAAGAGCATGTGGGTTAACCTGATGGTGAAGGAGCTTAGTCCCCAGGAGCCCACAGCATAAGCAGATTTAGACCAGGCCAGGAGGGAGAGACTGGGCAGAGAGAACTCTGTCCTCAGCAGGAGAAGGACAGTTCACACAAAGCCAGGCACATGCCACATCCTGGTGCATTTGGGAGGACAGTGAGGGGCCACGTCTGGCTCACGTGTTCAGTGTCTGGAAGTGAGGCTGGGAGGGAATAGGGACAAGATGAAAAATGGCACCAAAAGCGTGGTTATGGTGCTTTGGCTTTACTCTGCTGGACATGCAGAGCCGCTGAAGCATTGTAAGCAGGTGAGTGATACAGTCACACACACACATTCACACACACGCGCACGCACGCACACACACACACACACACAGTGTGTGATTGTTAGCCATGACACCTGCTAGCTCCTCGGCATCAAAAGCAGATTATAAGACCAGTAACTAGTTTCTACCTGTCCTTTAAGATCTAGCTTTTGGGTGATTGGTAAATGGGTGTTTATTTTACTATTATCTTTACCTTTGTGTATTTTGCTTAAAAATTCAAAATAAAGAGTAAAAAAAACAAGAAAAAGGCTCAGGTTAGATGTTACTTCCTCTGGGAAGGCTTCTCTGATCCCCCTGTTTTACTGGGATCAAAGACTCCTCCCATCTGCTTCTAGAGAATTCTGTGACTGACTCTCTTCTAGCTTCCCTACCCAAGGTGTGGTCTGTGGACCAGCAGCATGGGTATCTCTTGGGAACTTGTCAGAAATGCAGACTCTCGGGTCCCATTCTGGGCCTACTGAATCAGAATCTGCATTTTTTTTATTTTAAATTTTAGTTAGTTAACATACAGTGCAGTATTGGTTTTAGGAGTAGAATTCAGTGATTCATCACTTACATACAACACCCAGTACTCATCACAACAAGTGCCTTTCTAATACCCATCATCCATATACCCCCTCCCCCACCCACCTACTTCCGTCAACCTGCAGTTTATTCTCTATTGTTAAGAATCCCTCTCCCCTTTTTTCTCCCTCTTCCCATATGTTCATCTGTTTTCTTTCTTAAATTCCACATATGAGTGAGATCATATGGTATTTGTCTTTCTCTGACTGACTTATTTCATTTAGCATAATATACTCTAGCTCTATCCATGTCATTGCAAATGGCAAGATTTCATTCTTTTTGATGGCTGAGTACTATTCCATTGTGTGTGTGTGTGTGTGTGTGTGTGTATGCCACATCTCCTTTATCCATTCATCAGTTGATGGACATTTGGGCTCTCTCCATAGTTTGGCTGTTGTTGCCCCTTCAAATCTGTATTTTTGTATCCTTTGGGTAAACGCCTAGCAGTGCAATTGCTGGATCATAGGGTAGCTCTAGTTTTAACTTTCTGAGGAACCTCCATACTGTTCTCCAGAGTGGCTGCCCCAGTTTGCAGAGAATCTATTTTGACAGGATCTCCAGAGGATTCTTATGCCCGGTCAAGTTTGAGAAACTCTGCTCTAGCATTTTCCCTGCTGAATCATAATCAGTCATGTCTCCTGGTAGCCTGTGTCCTCACCAAAAGCAGGAACCAGGTCTCTTCTCCCAACACCAAGCACAGCCCTTGCTCCTGGGGTGCGGGAATGCCTGGAGGCGGTGGGTGTGGCCCACCTGCGGGAGGGTCCTGAGGGCCCCCACCTGCCTTGTGGCCATAAGGTTCTCTTCCCTGGCCCAGATCAAGGTGAACATCCTGGGAGAGGTGGTGGAGAAGGGCAGCAGCTGCTTCCCAGTGGATACCACAGGCTTCTGTCTACACTCGGCGATCTACGCTGCCAGACCTGATGTGCGCTGCATCATCCACCTGCACACGCCGGCCACGGCAGCCGTGAGTGTTCGCTCTAAGGGCAGCATTTCGTCCCTGAGGCTGGCAGCAAACCCCTGCTGCCCCCTTCTCTGAGGTGCTCCCTGACGAAAGAAGTAAGCCCCCCAAGCTAGTGGCAGTCTCGTTATTTAAAACAGTTCTGGAAACATTTCCTGAACTCAAGCCAAGGTGAAGAGAAGGAACACCCCATGTGGTAACCCTAATCCTCTCCATTTTTCCAAGCACAGAAGTCTTGGTTTGGGGACATGAGGCAAAGATATGAAGTGTTTGCTCTGCTGCGTCCCCCACCCTGCTACACACACACATAAGCACCATTTACCCAAGTGACGGCACCTCTTGAGTTTCCACTCAGGTCAGTCCTCTCGGACTGAAGGCTGGAGCCTGCCCCAACCCCCACCCCCAGCCCAGGCTCTGGTGAGGAGAGATCGTGATAAAAAATAAGATGGTGGGAACCTGGACTTGTCCACTTTTCATAACCCAGGGTTCCAAGTGTCACTTGGAAAGACCACAACCAAGCAGGTCTGGGTGTCCCCTCAACCTTCAACCCATCTTACTGACTTCCAGACCTTACACCTACAGGAGCAGAGCGGACTTGTCATTGGCCTGGGTTTTTTCTGTGAAGCACACCAGTTATGAGCACTCAGATTTTCCAGAATATGGGACAGAATGAGGGAACAAAGGCGGGAGGCTCTCCTAAACCTCTCCATGCTCCTTGCTTTTAATAAAAGGCAGGATTTGAGGCATGGATTTGAACCCTATTCCCTGGCACCCTTATTGCCTTATCACTAGTGAAAGGGGGCCTCTCAGTGGGCCTCCCTGTTTCTGCCCTGACCTCAAGGCTGAGGATTTCCACCAGCTCACCCCAGAGGACGCTGGACCCTGCTTCACTCCAGCCTGGTGCCAACTCTGCTACCCCCTACCTTTTCCCAGAGTCCTAGCACGAGAGGAGAGCGAGGGGGTGGGCAGGAGCACTAGCTTTCTCAAAGGCATTCTTTGTAGCAATTTTAGAGAGAGGTATATTGACATGGCGGCTGTCAAAATGATGGTGGAAAGACGTCAGAGGAAGCAGCTGGCAAGCCAGAGCCCAGCCGGGTGCAGCAGAGTCAAAGGGCAGTGCCTTTCTTGGGGGCTTGCTCTCTCCCGCACTAGTCCTCAGAGTAGAGCCTGGCTGTGCCACTCTGAGGAAAGGGCACAGACCGGGGTGGGGGAGCTGCAGGTGCTAACCATTCCACTGTCTCACTAAAGGTGTCAGCCATGAAGTGTGGCCTCCTGCCTGTCTCCCACAACGCCCTGCTGGTGGGGGACATGGCCTATTATGACTTCAATGGTGGGATGGAGCAGGAAGCGGATCGAATCAGCCTGCAGAAGTGCCTTGGACCCACCTGCAAGGTTTGCTCAGCTGTTTCAGAAAGACACTCTGGGGTGGGATTGTCCAAAACCTACATCATGAGTGACATGTGTTCAGTGGACAATGTTTAGAAGTTGCACTTAAACAAAAAAGTGAAATAAAATTCTCTTTATCCCACTATCCTGAGGTTTTGGTGCATGCTCCACAAATATATTCACATATATTTAGAAAACGTAGATCATAAAATATATCCTCTTTTTTCCTTTAGTAATATCCAGTAAACACCTTTGTATATTATTAAATATTTTCTAAATCACTATTTTATTTTTTAAAAATGTTTTTATTTAATAGAGAGATAGAGAGCACAAGCAGGCAGGGTGGCAGCCAGTGGGAGAGGGAGAAGCAGGCTTCCCGTTGAGCAGGGAACCCCGATGTGGGGCTCGATCCCAGGACCCCGGGATCATGACCTGACCTGAAGGCAGACGCTTAACTGACTGAGCCACCGAGGCGCCCCTCTAAATCACTATTTTAAAATTATTAGATTATACCTCATTGTGTAAATGGCTGTGCCACCATTTACCTTAACAAACTGGACACCGGAAGCTCCCGCCCTCCACCCACCCTGAATTTTTCCTTGATATAAACAACACATGATGAAAATCCTTTTAGCTAAATCTCTATATATGCTTGAGATCATTTCCTTAGGATAAATTCCCAGGGACACACATTTTAGAACTCTTACTTCATTCAGGCGCATTGCCCTTTCCTCCCCCAGAGTCTAGTATATGAGAATGCTACTTCCCTGCACTCGCCCCAAACTTGAGTATTACTGCTTTTTTTTTTCTTTTGCTAACTTGATAGAGAAAAACAGAATCTCACTATTGTTTGGCTTAAATCTAAAGACTTATTTTTTAACAGTACATCATTAGGGGTCGTCAGCTCAGTACAGGAAGTTCTGGAGCTGAGCCTACGTTGATAGATGCTTGTTCCCGTCCTTGAAAGGCACTCACTGCCTAAATCATTTCCAGTCGGAGAGTCTCTGCCTTCCCATTCCTGACACAGAGGAGAAATCCCTGCCACTCTCTCCCAACATTCTCTAAAGCCTCATTAGCAGTGCCGGGAGAGGGAGGAGATGTTCACATCTACAAAATGCTACAAGAATTTCAGAGATTTGCTATCTACAAAATCTTTTTAGGCCAGAGTCATCATCTCTTTCTATTTCTCTGGCGCTTGAGAAGAAAAACCTCCAGCTGTTTTCAGCAGGAGAGGATGTGATGATTAGACCACTAGGCCTCAGCCCACGTCTGCAAGGACACATCCTACACATGGATCTGTGTCCCTGCTGCTAGGTGGGCATCGTCTGGTTTCAGAGAGTTCATGAGGAAAAAACCAACCAAGAAACAGTTTCTGCATCTGAACTCTAGGGAGTCAGGCTCTGTATAAGTTCATTTCTGTTTCTTTCCCCCACCCCCTTTTGTCTGCCTGCCCCTGGCTGAGTCACAAACGTTGCACCAACGGTGAGAACACCTGGGTTCTAGTTCCGATTCTGCCCTTGATTAGCTGGGAGGCTTTCACTTTCTTTAGGCTTCTGTTTCCTCTTCTGCAAAACCAGAGAGTTAAGAGTAGAAGGTCACTATGGCCTCCTTCACAGAAGTGGAGGGTCTTAGAGCTACCAGGGCATCGCTGAGTTCATGGAGAAGAGACTTGAGGTCCAGAGAGGTGACATGACGCACCTGTTTCTGCAGAGCCACCCCTCAGAGAGCCACCCCCTTGGGTTTTGATTTCCAAGTCAACTAAGTCACAGGAGCAAGAGATTGCTTTTGAGGTTAGACCCTCCTATTGGACACAAAGTAATTTCTTTCACTTTAACACAGACACCAGTTTTTCAGACTTCAAAGCCCTCCGAGGCCTAAAAATCCAGGTATTGCCCAAAGAAATCCACCAAGCTCTCTAGTCTCCATTTTAAAAAGCATTTTCTATTTTTTAGGGAGGATGCTTAGGGTTAAAATCACATCCGGGGTAGCATTGGGGTGTTTGCACGGGGAGAATGAACAAGGAGTTGGGGGCATGCTTTGGGACTGGATATGGAAACTGATTTGGAGTAAATGAAAAATCTCTCCTTCTTCACTAAAGTTTAAAAGGCTTGAAGTTTTAATTGGCCGTTTGCTCCTATGCAGATCCTGGTGCTAAGAAATCATGGAGTGGTTGCTCTAGGTGACACCGTGGAGGAGGCGTTTTATAAGGTCTTCCACCTGCAGGCTGCGTGTGAGATACAGGTGAGCAAGTTCCTCTGGGGAGTGTGCCCTAGCGTGGCTCTGACGGAGTCCGCACTGGCCGTGATTTAAGGAGTCCTGGGAGCCAGCCATCTAAAAGCCTTGCCCTATTTCTTCTCTGCCTTGGCACCACCTTATCCTTCTAAAGTTTCGCACTTAGAATCAGTTTTGTAGCTTTAAAATATTTATCACTGTTGCCTAACAACCAGTATCTACCTCTTGGGGTCAGTGACCAGGACAGGGAGCTGCCTAGGCCCATCAATCGGAAAGTGGGAGAAACCGTAATAGGGGATATAAAAGTTCTTACCATGCTCACATATTACCTGGGGTATAACTGTTACATCTAGCTATGGCAAATAGACACCACCTCGTAAGTGGGTCTTTTCTCTTTTTGTCTGGAGGGTGTAGTTTGCAAAGACCATGAACATGGTCCAGCCCAGAAAGGGGTGAAGTTAGACATGGCAAGCCTGAACACCAGGGAACCCCCAACATAATGTCCAGGGAGCCCATCGTAAGGTTCTCCTAACTAGTAGGGGATGGGGTGGAGGGTGGGTGGGGATTGTCAGTGATCATGAGACCCCTAAAGGAATTGGTGGAAAAGCAATAGGAAAACACAAATCCTATAGTTTTGCCAGATAACAAGGTGATGTTACATAAGCCAAACACATGCTCCTTTCAGTGTGGCAAGCTGTCAGGGGTGAGTAGGGGGGCCTTGCAAACTGAATGGACTCTATCCTTTCCAGCTCTGGGATATGTGTCTTTGGGTCAGGGACTTGCTTTCCTCATCTGGACAAGGGGGGGCCTATGGGATCCTTGTGAGGATGGGGCCTTTCAGATAAGGAGAGGTGTTGCTGATGGTATTTTTAGGACCCAGTTGACAGAAGGGAAGACTAACTGCTCCAGGATGAGTCAGCTCTTCGCAAGGTCCTTTGGTGTCCTGTCTGCCCTCTCCTGGCTGGTCTGGGCAGAGCAGCGCCCCAGGCGGAATGCCTGCCTTTGTCCTGGCAGCTGGGGAACAGGGGAAAGAATGGGATAATCCCAGAGGCATTGCTAGTGGAGGTTCTGCAAATGGCACCTTTCTCAAGGGTTTTTAAATGAATATGTTGAGAGGACAGTTGTTAAGACAATGATGAAGAGGTGTTAGAAGTGGTATGAGACTGTCCCATCCCCCCAGACAGCGGTGGTCATAACAGAAGGTGGAGAAGGTAGAACCAGGGTCAAGGCAGTTCCTTCCTGATGCAGCCCCAACC
Source organism: Leptonychotes weddellii (assembly GCF_054177405.1). Classification (NCBI taxonomy): domain Eukaryota; kingdom Metazoa; phylum Chordata; class Mammalia; order Carnivora; family Phocidae; genus Leptonychotes; species Leptonychotes weddellii. The sequence continues at coordinate 76,271,961 of NC_138378.1, read as the reverse complement.
AGAGATGCTGGCCCTGAGCTCTGACCCCTGACTGATGTTAGAACCTGGCAGAGCCTCTGATATGCCCACTTTCTTTTCCCCATATCTGTGCTCTAACGAGTTCCCCATCTTCCTTCTGAAGAAGAGGTTTCCATGAGAAAATAGTTCATACCATTTTGCAAAGACAGCATGGCCTGGAAATGAATGGAGAGAGATGCCCATGTGTCCCCCATCATGTGGTAAAGACCTGTCCCAGGCTACACGCTGAAAAATGGCCTCCGTACAGTTTAACCAAAGGCAGGACGGCCGTCTAGCAGCTGGGGAGATGAAAGCACAGAGTTGCCAGCCACTGGCCCCGACAGCCCCAGCGGCTTCTCTCGGCCCTATCTGCTGTCACTTTCTTTTCCATCAGAACTGCCATGTGACCTTGTTAAAGTGCATCAGGCGATAGAAGCAAATAACCTCCAGAAAACCTCCAGTGGCTTTTTTTTCAGCTCGTGGAGCAGGGAGGCTTCTAGAGAGAGAAAGGAAGCTAGAGGGTGTGGAAGCAGAACAGGCCAGATTAGACCAGAGGTGTGGGTGGTTTAGGGCATGCGCGACCCCATGGGCCAGTGGTCTGCAGATGCTGTTGGGATGGTAGCCCCTGGGCAGCTCATTTCTGCTTGAACAGCCAGCACTGAGGTTCTGTTTTCATCGTGGGCTAACTTTTCTCCCTCAGTGACCTTGGCAAACAAATGTGGCTGTGGTCATTTTAGTGGTTCAAGGCTAAAAGCCTAGTCCATTCTTCTGGGGACAGTGCTCTCCATTGGTTTGGGGTTCTAGGAAACTGGGTCATCCCCAGCTGAGAGAGGCAGCTCCCTGCTCTGCTTACAGGCAGATGGGAAGAAGCTCAGGCAATTCTTCTCCATCTGCTACCCATCGCCATGGAAACTAATGGGGGAAGGGGGAGGTGGGAGGAGGCACAGTTCTTGTAAGGATATGGGCAGTTCTTTCCTCCATTAATGACTAGGCACATTGTTTCTTTCATAGTAAAACCTCGGAATTTTTTGATCATAAACATTGATGTGGCACTCTATGCCCCAGGTACTATTCTAGGTGCTTTACAAGTATTACCTTCCATAATGCTCACAAGGTAGATACTACTATTTTTTTCATTTTACAGATGAGAAAACAGGCACAGAGAGGGTAAATAGCTGCCCCAAATTACACAGCGAGTAAGTGGCAAAGCCAGGATTCAAACCCAGGCAGCCTGTGTCCGCTTCCATGTCCTTAAACACTACGTTGCACTGCCTCGGGGGGAAATGAAGATCAGCTGACAGTCAGCACTCCAAGTCAGGGTTCCAGGGTCGCAAGGGCTGGAGCCCTGCCTTGGCCAGATGGGGGTCTGGGATGAACCAGGTAATTGATCTACCGGCTGGGATTCACTGCCTTTGAGAGTGCATGCCCACACGCTCAGCCTGTGTACATGTGAGGGACTTCAGCATTAGAAAATATGGCAACAGAGGCCAGAACCGGAACTGGTGAATGAGCATAACAAAAAGGTGGATTTGCACTTCGTGTAATCTACGCCAACTCACTGTAACCCTTCTAACATTTGGACCACAGTATAGTAGGCTGCCTCCCTAGGCACGGAGCTGACTATCTCCAGGGATATTGGACAAGGACCCTTAGCTTTGGTGGATGCAATTTAGCTTGCTGGCTAAGTCATTTAATAAACGACTATTAAAGTCTCCATCTTTGCCAGATAAAAATGGAGCCTTCAACTGGACGCATGCCTCGGATGAAGAGGGTATGGAAAATGAGTATTCTTGCTTCCTCCTCTTCACCCTTGCAAAGGTGGCCTGGCTGACCTCCAGGAAGTCCCATAGGAGGCATTTGTTACACTGGCGAATCCAACACACTCCAGGGTGTGTGCCGGATCCTCACAGGTTCACGGACTCATGTTGGCCAGCAAGCTAAATTGCATCCTTTCCTTTTCAGTAAAAACTGGAACACTGGAAGTTTATGTAGTCGGATCATTCTCCTGTAATAAGTAGGCTTACAGGAGATATCAAATATTAATCAGATTGCAGCACAGAACACCTGGCTTCCCACTGAGACGACTGGGAAACCATCCTCTCTCACTGTTGCTGGTCTCACCCTGGAAGCCAAATCATAACCAATTATATCTGAGTGCTGGATTCAGGGAGTAGACAGAAGGTACCATTATATGGATATGGAATTAGAAAATAAGGAGATTGGTTAGATTAATAAATGTCTTCTAGGATCATTCTAAAATCGCCTGCTGTATACACACACCTCTTGCCCTAATACTCAGAGTCCATTGCCTGTAGCCACTTGTTCTGTCCCCTTGCCATGGAGCCTGGACAGTGGGGCAAATACTCCAAGTGCACTGGGGAAGCTGCATCTCCCTTTACAGGGCCCGGCTGTGTATTACACAGGGAGAGAGATTTCAAACACACAGAAAGATGCAGAAGAATAATATACACCCACTACTCACCACTCAGATTTAAAAAGTAAAAGCCTTTTTACTTCAGATCTTTTCCTCTTGAAGAAATAAAATATTATAGACAAGAACTGAAGTCCATTTTGGAGCCCTTCCTGACCTCAACCCCCACCTTCCCCAGAAATAGTCACAAATTGAGGTTGGTCTGTATCCAGGTAACTTTTCAGTCCTCTGCATTGCTTTATTCTTGAGGTTTAACACTTGCTGCTTCCTCCTCTTCTGCAGTCTCTAAGAACTAGCATTAAGAAAGAAACTGCTAAGACCTCTTTCCCTGGAAGTAGGTACGTGCCCAGTAACTTTGGAGCAGCTTTTCCTCTGGGAGGGAAAAAGCCAAATACAGCTCACATTTCTAGACATGTGTACACACACGCATACATGCATGCACACTGAGGTCTTTCTGCTCTTTGCTGCAGGTCTCCGCCCTGTCCGGCGCCGGGGGAGCAGAGAACCTCATCCTCCTGGAGCAGGAGAAGCACCGACCCCACGAAGTGGGCTCTGTACAGTGGGCAGGGAGCACCTTCGGGCCTATGCAGAAGAGCCGGCTGGGGGAGCACGAGTTTGAGGCCCTCATGAGGATGCTGGACAACCTGGTGAGTCGGTTGAGACTCAGCCCCCTGTAACCAGTAAGGGGGGGATGCAGTAGGTGGACATGGGAATCGCAGCATCATGAAGCTGTTAAAGCCTCATTGATTGGCAACTGACTCAGAATTTGTGGTCATTCTAATCGTAGTTGAGTTTTCTTAAATGATGACCTTTACCACCCCGTTCTAAAGGCTGTCAATGCCATCTTATATTGTGGCTCAGTTCACTCTTTTCTAGTTAGTTCTGCCTTGGTATCTCGTGACTTTAATGTAGAAACCATGTAATACTCTAATTTCCTTATTCTGCTGAGCAACATTCTAACAATATCCTGTCATAATGATTGAATGAATCAATCCTGTAAGGAGTTAACTGGTATGTGTCTAGGGGTGGGCTTTAAAGGATACAAAATCTAACAATCTAGTTGATGATAGGACATATAAATAGGAGACAGTTGGAGAACAAGAGCAAAGTATGCACGATGAAGAGCTAGTTGCAGGAAGAGAACATAACTTCTTCGATTGCTCGGAGAAGTGAAAGATGAAACCTATCTTTGGACCGTTTCTATATCTGATTCATGTTCCCCTCCTGACTGCTACTCCCTTGGACCCTCTTTATTGTGTCCAGATCACTGCAATAATTAATCTTTTTCTCCTTGCCTCCAGTCCCTCCAAACCATCCTTACCTTATTACCAGGCTGACTGTGAGGGTCACTTTATAATGATGAAAAACACAATCCACCTTGAAAATACAATTCCTGTTAACATTCATGTGCTGAGTAATTCATGCCTAAATAAAGCACCAGAGCCAGACAGTTTCATACAGGAATTCTTTCAAATCTTTAAGAAACACACAATTCTTTTTTTTAAGATTTTATTTATTTATTTGAGAGAGACAGAGAGAGGGCACAAGCAGGGTGTGAGGCAAGTAGAGGGAGAGGGAGAAGCAGACTCTCCGTTGAGCAAGGAGCCTGATGTAGGGCTTGATCCTAGGACCCCAATATCCCAGGACCCCGGGATCATGACCTGAGCTGAAGGCAGATGCTTAACTGACTGAGCCCCAAGGTGCCCCAAGAAACAGACAATTCTTCTGCCATTTAAACTGTTTCAGAGAGTGAAAGTGGAACATGAAACTGTAACAGTTATAACACATTCAGACCAATCTTGCTTTGAGTTGCTGAAAAATGCTACATGAAAACTAGCAGCTAGTATCCAGCATAACATTAGAATAATAATACATAATAACAAGCGAAGGCTCACTCCTAGTATTCAAGGATGGTTTAATATTATAAATCTTTTTTTTTAAAGATTTTACTTATTTATTAGAGAGAGAGAGCACAAGCAGGGGGAGCGGCAGGCAGAGGGAGAGGGCGAAGCAGTCTCCCCAATGAACAGGGAACCCGATGTGGGGCTTGATCCCAGAACCCTGGGATCATGACCTGAGCCAAAGGCAGATGCTTAACCGACTGAGCCACCCAGGCACCCCTATTATAAATCTTTTAAATATATTTCATGATATTAGTGAGTCAAAGGATTAAAAACCTTTTGGTCATTTTAATAAATACCAAAGTCATTTGATAAAAATATAGTATCAGTTTATAAAAATAATAGCTGTTAAGACAGGAGGACACTTATTTAACATGATTAAAGTAATTTTTTTCTCAAAACAAGAGCCAATATACTGGTAACACTAGAAGTATTTCCATTAAATTTTGAAACAGAACAATGATTCTTTCTGTCAGCACTTTTAATATTGTTCTGGAATAATACTGGAACTCAATCTAAGGTGGTGAGGCATAAAAATAAATATTGAAAAGGAAACAAAATTACTATTCTATATAGACAGTATGGTTACATGCCTATAAAATCCCAAAGAGCCAACTAAGAAAAAATATTAGAAATAATGAGTGCATTTTAAAGTAGTCAGTTATGAAAATATATTTAAAAATTAGTAGCTTTTTTTGCATCTTAACATATAATAATATATTTGAAAATACAGTAATGGGAGAAAATAGCCCTATTTGCAAATGCAGAAAGAACATAAAACATTAAGCAGAACTGATTTAAAGAAAACCATAATAGTTTATCAATAGACGTCAGAGACGGGCGCCTGGGTGGCTCAGTCGTTAAGCGTCTGCCTTCGGCTCAGGTCATGATCCCAGGGTCCTGGGATCGAGTCCCACATCGGGCTCCCTGCTCTGCGGGAGGCCTGCTTCTCTCTCTCCCACTCCTCCTGCTTGTGTTCCTGCTCTCGCTATGTCTCTCTCTGTCAAAAAAATAAATAAAATCTTTAGAAAAAAAAAAAAATAGACGTCAGAGAAAACCTGAACTTAAGAGCCACAATTTCCTCTTGGTTAGAAAATCCCATAGGGTTAAGAGGTTGCTCTTCCAAATTAATAAACTCAGTGTAATTCCTTCAATAATAGGGGAGCACAGAAGGACTTAGCAAAAATGTTTTTCCAAGTGAAATTCAGAATGGCTAGGAAAATCCTATAAAAAGAAGAGTAATTAGAGATACTTGTCCCATCACATGGTAAAGCATGAAAAATCTTCAGCAACTAAACAGAGGAGCACTAGTGCAGAATGAACAGGTGAATCAGTAGGACAGCTTAGAGAATCCAGAAATAGACCCTAAATGTATGAGAACTTAACACAGGGCAACTAGGCATCTTATAAAGCAGTGGGAGAAAGATTGAGTGCTAGCCCTTTGGGAAATAAATAAGGTGGATCATTCCTTTCGACAAGATGAATTCCACAGGGCTCCTGGGTGGCTCAGTCAGTTAAGCGTCTGCCTTCAGCTCAGGTCATGATCTCAGAGTCCTGGGATCGAGCCCCTCATCGGGCTCCCTGCTTAGCAGGGAGTCTCGTTCTCCCTCTCCCTCCTCCCTTCCCCCTGCTTGTGCTCTCTCACTCTCTATCTCAAATAAATAAATAAGATCTTAAAAAAAAAACCAAGATGAATTCCTGATTTATCAAAAATTTGAACATAAAAAGTAAATTCATATAGATATTAAACAACAGATTTATATTTTTGATGCTCTTGTGTTGGGAAAGAACTTGTCAAGTATGGTGAGAAAGTCTAACAAATATTGACAGATATGATTATATTAAAATTGAAAATGTATATTTTTATAAACTATCTCTCCCATCATAAACAAAGCTGAAAGACAAACTATGGAGGAAAATATTGCAACATCTGTGACATTCAAAAAATTAATATCCTTAATGTAGAAAGCGGTATTATGAATCAATGTGAAAACAGTAAACATCTCAATAGAAAAACAAACCAAGAACACAAGCAGTTTACAAAGGAAGAGATTCAAGTGGCCATTAAAAATATCTAGTTTTACTAGTAATAAAAAAAAGAATTTAAAAAGTTGGAGGATTTTACTTTTAACCCTTCTGATTGCCAAAGTTTTTTTTTTTTTTTTTAAACCTCAGCAATATTCAGCAGTGGGAGGGAGGTGAGAACTGGGAACTCCAGCACAATTGGTAGAAGTGTAAATTGGCTCAACATTTTGGGAAGATAATAAATACATGAAAACTTTTAATGTATACCCCTTGACCCAGTAATTTTTATTCTAGGAGAGAATCTTTAATTGCCTAAAGAAAACTGTATAAATATACTTATTTCACGGTTGTTTATAATATTTTAAAAATGACAAAGTGTCAGTGCTATCAATTACTTTTTACTAAATCATAAAAAAATAAAGGTTTCTGTGTGTTTATAGGTTCAATAATGTGAAAAAAAATCTCTAAATCACATCAATAAACTAGAAAAGCAGCTTGTAAAGTTGCTTATGCAGTATGGTCCCATTTATATACTGTTTTATATATATAATTATAGAACACATATATATAACATATATATTCTATAGTTATATATTATGTATATACTCACATACATGCACATATATATATGCTTACAGAGATGACCAGAAAGATTTTTAGTGGTTATCTCTGGGGATGAGATTTTTTTTTTTTTTTAATTTATTTGCGAGAGAGACAATGAGAGACAGAGAGCATGAGAGGGAGGAGGGTCAGAGGGAGAAGCAGACTCCCCGCCGAGCAGGGAGCCCGATACGGGACTCGATCCCGGGACTCCAGGACCATGACCCGAGCCGAAGGCAGTCGCTCAACCAACTGAGCCACCCAGGCGCCCTGGGGATGAGATTTTTTAATAAAACCCACTTCTTATGTTTTTCCATATTGCCTGATTTTTCTAGATAGGTCTGTATTTTCTTTATAATCGGAAAAATATTTTAATGCCTCTTTAATTTAAAAAAAATAAGAAGAAGATAGGCAAAGCCAAGAAGGAATCACATGAGCTCTCAAGATGACTGAATGTTCTCACCAAGCAGGAGCCATTTCTACCTCTGTGGGACATGGTCCTGCTTAGGAGACAGGGATGTTAGTGAGTCAGATTTCAGGGTTCCAAGAAAGAAATGGCTTAGAAGCCTTGGAGTCAAGAAAATGAGGGTTGACTGTTAGAATCAGCTGGCAAGCTTTTAAAAATCCTGCAGCCCAGACATTGTCCACTGAAATCAGCAGCTCTGAGGTGGGCACAAGCACCAGCATTTTTAAAGCCCCCAAGGGATCCTAGCATGCAGCCAGGGCTGAGAACCCCTGGAGTAGATGGAAAACTGGAACACTGTTAGGGTAAGGAGACCTGTCTGTCTGGTCCACAATGTTCTAGGGCTTTTCTCAGCTCTGATCAGAGGGCTTGTTGGGGTGAAGGAAAGAGGGCGTTGGGGGACCAGGAGAAGGGAACAATTCTGAAACACATCAAAGGAGCAGCATTGTGTTATGGAGATTTTGGGTTAAACTAAGTCCTTCAGAAAGAAGAGGGCAAAGGGTGTGTGAGATATGTGCATGGAGGCCATGTTTCCCACAGTAAGTGGTTCTGTTTCTGTCTTTTTTAGGGTTACAGAACAGGCTACACGTACCGCTACCCCTTTGTTCAAGAGAAAACCAAACACAAAAGTGAGGTGGAGATCCCAGCCACTGTCACAGCCTTCGTGTTTGAGGAGGACGGCGCCCCGGTGCCCGCCCTGCGGCAGCATGCCCAGAAGCAGCAGAAGGAGAAGACCCGTTGGCTCAACACGCCCAACACCTACCTGCGGGTCAATGTGGCTGATGAGGTTCAGAGGAGCATGGGCAGCCCCCGGCCCAAGACCACAGTAAGGAGGAGACTGGGGTGGGGGGAGGGTGCATGGCTATATCTGTGGGTTAAGCAGCTTAATTTAAAAGGGGAACAGAACAAATATCCCATGGGCTGGGATATTGCAGTTTCCCTTTAGAGCTTCCTATTGGGCATCTAGGAGCAGCTGCTCGTGCCCGCAGAACCTCTGATCACCTGTTTCTTGCACCTCTGCACTGAGGTTTGGGGCCCAAAGAGCAGATTTCTCCAGGGGGTGGCTGGACCTCACTCCCAGCAGCACAAAATCTAGGAACAATTGGTTTTTGCTTCTTCTCCCCCATATACAGGGCTGGGAAGTTCATGGGCATCCAACATTTGGATTGTTCATCTGATGCAAACCCAGAAGATGGGTGGGATATGAATTTCGATTAAGTTGTCTTCTCCCTCCCCACACCTCTTCTCGTTTTCTCTCTCACACACACACACACACCAGTGTGCATACACACACAACTCTTAATTGATTTTTCATTAACATTAAAGTAGCTGAAGGCAAGTAGAATAGCTCTTCATTAAAAACAAAAAACGATGAAGCCCTGCAAATTAAAATCAATTAAGTCAGGGCACTTGGGTGGCTCAGTTGGTTAAACATCAGACTCTTGATTTAGGCTCAGGTCATGATCTCAGGGTTGTGAGATTGAGCTCTGTGTTGGGCTATGCATGCTCGGTGTGGAGTCGGCTTGAGAGTCTCTCTCTCCCCCTCCCCCGGCTCTCTCTTTCTTTCTCCCTCTAAATAAATAAATAAAATTGAAAATCAGTAAGTCATCTGATGCTAAAGGCCAAGTGGCTGCCTGTTTGTCAAATTGGTTGTCAAGGTTATGAGCCCTACTCTCCAGCGCTCTTTACAGCTGACTATTGACCTGGGGGCCTTCTTTGGCAAGCAGGTCATTTGTTCCCTGTCTCTGTTCTGGGAGACAGACCTCAAGGAGGCCCTAGAAGAGAGAACATCTCTCTATAGGCTTGCTGACCTTGCACATGGACCGGTTGGCCCAGATCTCAGGGGTGGGCCATAGGGGAGGACATGGTGACTTTATTCCTTTGCCTTACCCACCTGACCTTGTGTGTGTTCAGTGGATGAAGGCTGACGAGGTGGAGAAATCCAGCAGTGGCATGCCGATACGGATTGAAAACCCAAACCAATTTGTGCCTCTCTATACCGACCCCCAAGAAGTGCTGGACATGCGGAACAAGGTAAGGTGGGAGCTGCTTCTCTTGCCATCTCTTCCCACAAATATGAGCTGAGTTCCCAGGATGTACCTGTCTTATCAAAAACCCAGATTCCTCTTAGGGGAAAGAAACTACCATATACGGGCCATCCTCTAGCACTGTGCTAACGCTATACTTACGTGGTCCTAAATAACCCTCGTACATAAAGAAGTGCTTGCTTGTGACGTTAGATATGTCTAAGAAACCTGCCCATAAATTGAGTTTTTATGAATTTTATGCTATTTTCCTTTCAGCTCATTTTCAAAATTTCAAAATCCTTTATATTTCTCTCTCAACATTTGCTTTATAGTTCACTCACTCACATTTCTCATGTTACTTTAAAAACTTAGGTTGTAGTAGACCACCTCCAAAAGGTCAAGTATACTCACAGAACAGTGATTTAATGTATGGTTCAAGGACCTTCTGCAGTGCTGATTTAAAATGCAGATGCCCAGGTCAAATCCCTTGTTCCTCCCCAAGGAGAGACTCCGATTCAATGGCTGTGGGGTGGCCCCAAAAATCTGTGATAGTCAAGAAATTTCTCAGGGGCTTCAGTAAAATGTGAGGCCCTCCCTCAAGGATCTACTGTGCCTCGTTTCACTCTTCACCTCTTAGTTACCTCCTCAGAGTTAATGAGAATCCAATATTTTACATAAACTAATTCACTCTGAAGCACACATGGAGACTGTCTCTTAGAGGACACACTGTGTTAGAAATAGGGGAGGCAGGCCCCCGCCCCACTGGAGGACCTTTGTAGACCCTAGTCACAGGGCACACGAGACATCAGGATACCCTCCAAGTGCCCCCTCCCAGACTCCATACCCTGATGCTCAACAGCTAGCTCACTCTCCCCTTCCCTTGCCACACAGATTCGAGAACAGAACCGACAAGACGTGAAGTCGGCAGGGCCTCAGTCCCAGCTCCTGGCGAGTGTCATCGCTGAGAAGAGTCGAAGCCCGGTACAGCAGAAGCTGCCCCTGTCTGGAGGGGAAACGTGTTTGCCTTCTGGGTCTTCAGTGCCTGGGGCTAGGCAGCAGGACCCCTGAGTCCTCGTGCCCACCGTCCCCTGTGATCTTGGGCACTGGTGCTCTTGCTGCAGGACGGATGCTGTGAGGACCAGGGACAGTGTGCAATTGCCCCCTGTGGGTACCGGGCGGGGGTGCAGCAGCCCAGCCTGCCCCAGGAGTGATGCTGACTTCCATGCTTCACCCATGGAACTCCACTCTGCCCTCTATTGCTATCCTGAAAAGTGGGCATCACAGGAGTGCGGCGGGCAGCTCCCAGCTGCTCCAGGCCTGCCTGCTCTGAGCACTTCTGGCCTCTGTGTGTGGATATGGCATCACCAGGCCGTAGCTCTGGGAAGATGCTCATGGGCTCGCAGAGGGGAGGCATGTATATAAGGACTGGTGCTCCATTCCGGCCGTTAGTTGCCCACACAAACCCACATAGAGTTACAAAGTATAAAGTTGTTTCCATGCCTGAGATAGGACAGTGTTTGTCTAGTGCTTAGCAAAAGGGATGAAAATCAGAATTCTGGCTTGTGTTGAAAATCACTGCTACTTATGGCAAGTAGCAACGGGCATGGCATATTCCTTAGCGTTAAGAAGGGGCGAGATACAGGAACTGTTCCTCTCTGCAGAGTGAACTGAGATCATTTAGATCAGGCTGCAGCCCACAAGGTGGGTGCCCGTGCAGGGAAGTATGAAGGTTATGTCATTGTACCACATTGTCACCCACCGCCAGTAGCCAGGATGAGGAACACCAAAAGTGCCACAGGGCCAAGAACAGAAATACCCCATGATCCTGGGGTGGGGGTGGCAGAAGTTCAGTACAGTGAGCAAAACTGTTAAAAACTCTGCCATTTATACCAAGTGTTCTCCTTGGAGTCCCTCTTCTTGGGATCCTGGTCTTGGATTCTCTTTTGAACACTGATTCCTTAAGATAGGCCAATGCTGCTTCTCTTTCAGAAGATGCCCATGGGCCCATCATCAGAGGATCTGGGGGGCCAGGAAAGGCGGCCTAGAGTGCGTGGTGTGGGCCAACTGCTCTGGGCTCACCTCCCCTGAGTTTCATGCTCTTTGTCTCCTCCTCAGCTTCAGAGCAGTGCATTCTCAAAGGTCAAGATGAGGATGCCAAATTAGGCAAAAGGGCTATGGGGTCTGAATTTTAGACTCTGTCATGGGCTAGAGGGGTCAAAGGATTTCTGAAGCTCACACAAGGTCCAGCTGGTGAGCTCCCCAGAGCCAGGGGCTCCACAAAGTCTCCCAGGGATTTTTGCCAATGTCCCCCAGGGACCTGCAGTACAGGCAGGTTGAAGATCCAAGATTCAGGACCTTGGCCCCTTGTAATTTATGACTATGTGCAAAACAGGACTAACAGTTTGGACTGAGAACGCTGAAGCCATTGTGTGTTTTGCATTTGACTTCCTGCTGTGTGCTGTGGCTTGTGCACCTGTTGGGGGTGGGAGGAGGGCATGGTGGGGAATGGCTGGCATAAAGCGGGCTTGAACCAATGCTTTGCTTGCTGGCTTTTGGCTAACTGACTTTGGGCTGTTGACTGTATTTGCGTAGTGATGGCTTGCAAGCATCCACAGGAGGGGTTGCAATAAACGTATGTCTTCCTTCTGCTTGGGAGCATCCTTCGATTTTATTTCTGGGGCAGAGGGTGGACTCCCTGCATTTATCCAGGCAGTTGCAAAGAACCCAGGTCTGGGGGTGAGGTAGCCATGGGAAGGAATGAACAACCCCTACCCCAAGGCCCTGAGCTGTTTCCAAGGAGCTGCATGCCATGCTGTCCCTAGCAAGACCACTGGCAGCCACATGAGTCTGAAAGGAAGCTTGGGCCTGGGCCCCAGCTGCGGCATTCAGAGAGCAACACACACTCTGTGGTTAACTTTCAGTCTACAGAGAGCCAGCTGATGTCCAAGGGCAATGCAGATACCAAAGACGACTCAGAGGAGACCGTGCCCAACCCCTTCAGCCAACTCACTGACCAGGAGCTGGAGGAATACAAGAAGGAGGTGGAGAGGAAGAAACTAGAACTTGACGGTAAATAACCCCGGGTCGCCCAGGGTGAAGGGAGAGCTGGGGACACCCAGAGGGGCAGCAGAGCAACCAGCAAGACTCACTCCCGCCAGTGGCCCTGGGACCCACGCCCCCCCACCTGGCAGGGCCCTCAGGGCTCTGTCTAGCCTTGCCTCACCTTCATGTTCAGCCTTCACTTCTCTCTCTCCTCTGTCATATTCTCAGTTTGCCCTTCCTGCCCCATCAACCAAGTCACATTCTTACCAGCATAATGCTATTACTTACGTAATGGTCCTCATGGCTCAGTGCCTAATGGTGATGCCGTGCTGCCATGACCTTGTCTGAGCCTCTCACCTGGGTTTAAAAGAGTTAATCCTTATAGAGTGCTTAGAACAGGGCCTGTAAGTATGGCTTAGGTCAGATAAACATTAGCTGTGATAAGAGAATTATAATAGTGATAATTACTATTAATCTATCAGATCCAGTATAAACCTTTTAGCCTGGCAACGAAAACTCCCACCAGCTACCTCTGGTCTTTTCCTTATTCCTTTTTTATTTCAAAATCTTCAGTCAAGCCTATCTCTCCATGTTGACTCCCAGATATGCATATTCATGATAGCTTGTATGCTCTCATTCATGCCTTTGTCCCTTCCTGGCACGGTTTCCCTTCTAGGCTAGCCTGATCCGAGAACTTCCATCTCAAGCCCCCCTTCCAGCTAAAAAAGCCCTCTCTGTCCCTCTCCACCCCCCCTCCCCACTTTGAGCTGGCCCTTCTCTTTGTTTCAAGAGCACTTGGGGTCTGAGACACTGAAGAATTCAGCTCCTGGTTTTGTCCACCGGGCTAGGCTTTCATTCCCTCAGGGCAGGGTCGATATCATCCATGACCCCCCTCCCCCCCACCCAGAGTCAGCCATCTTCCTGGGCACAAGCAGGCCCTAGAAGAACCCTTGCTAGCTTGCTTGCAGTTCTAATGGGACAGTTGAAAAAGTAGATAGAAAATGTGGTGCTTTATATCCCTAGAGATATTTGGGCTGAACATGAAAATTAGATAAACAATAAATTAGCTACATGCAAACAAATCATGGGTGGGACGCCTGCAGTCTTGGGCTCCACATCAGGGCTAACATTCCACTGGCAGATGTGCCTGGATGGAGGAAACAGAATATGACTGACTCCTCCCATTTGCCTCCCCCCGGATGTAGCAGAAATTTAAAAAAGTTTCAGGGGAGCAGCTAACTTCAGCTAGGAGAAACGAGGACCAGCTGGAAGAAAGCATTTTTTTCTTTAATGTTCTCTCTCTGCCCACCTTTCCTCTGTTTGACCCCTATCCTGAGGTGGTTTTCTGTATTTTCAGGAGAGAAAGAAACCACTGCAGAGGAGCCTGGCTCACCTGTAAGGTCTGCACCAGCTTCTCCAGCACAGAGTCCAGCGAAGTCAGAGACAAAGAGCCCCACGGTCTCTCCCTCCAAGTCTTTAGACGGTGAGTGGAACTGAGCAGCTGGAAGGGAGGAGGCACCTCCACAGCTTAGAAAGGGGTCTGCATGGAAGGCAGGGCACATGGGAAAACTCCAGGGACCCTGCCTTTCAGCAGATCTTGCCTGCTACCCAAGAAGCTTTCTGTTCTGCCATTTCTAGGGAATCTGAAATAGGGGTTTGCAAATTTAAGCTTATTTCATCCACAAGCTGTGACAACACATCTTACAATTTAAGTTCCTGTCTAAGCAATAATGAGTAAGTTAATGATTGACGCACAGCCTTCTCACCTCTCATTCAGACTAGGTTGGCTGATGGGTCTTTCTAGATGCACCAGCCCAGTGCTCAGACTTTAATATGTGTAGGGATTGCTGGGATCTTGTTAAAATGAAGATTCTGATGCAGTAGGTCTGGGGCGGGACCTGAGACTGTATATTTCCAACAAGCTCTCAGGTAAGGCTGATGACGTTATTCTCAACCTTTGGAATCTCAATACATTGGAATTACCTGGGGAGCTTTAAAAATCCTAACACTGGCCTGGGTCCCACCACAGCATCCCCAGTGGTTCTCAGTTAAATGCTCTGGGATCGGGTAGAGAAGAGTACAGTGGAGTTTTAAGATCTCTCCAGGTAAATCTAATGTGTAGCCCAGGCTGAGAACCACTTCATTAGATACTAGTTTAGAGAACTAAGGTCTAGGCCCAATTCAACTGCTAACTAATAATAACTCAACTGCTAATTTTAGAAAATCAGATCATCTTTGTGCCTCAGTTTCCTTGTCTGTCAAATGGGACTACCAATATTTTCCCCTTTTAAGGTTCTTACACATAGAAGGGAAGCTGTAGATGAGAACATAAAGAATGAAATACAAAACATAAAAGAAATAAAAGAAAGAATAAAAACATTTAAATGTAAGATCTGGGGCACCTGGGTGGCTCAGATGGTTAAGCGTCTGCCTTCAGCTCAGGTCATGATCCCTGATTCTGGGATCGAGTCCCGCATCAGGCTCCCTACTCCTTGGGAGCCTGCTTCTCCCTCTGCCTCTCTCTCTCTCTCTCTCTCTGTCATGAATAAATAAATAACATCTTTAAAAAAAAAATAAATGTAAGATCTGTTTGTGATTATAATTAATAATATACATATGGTGGATAATACTGCTATTATGGTCTATACCACCTACATCATAAAAGTGTCTTTATTGAGCTCCTGGAATCACCCTAGGGCATGAACACTCCTCCCCTGGGGCCCTGAGATTTTCCCTGTTCTGGAAAGAATGACCACATGTGTGGATGCTGCTAGAATCCTCCATCCTCTGAGCTCCCTCCGTAGGCAAATTGCTGCCTTGTGTGCAGTCCCAGTGTTGCCAGAGGAAACCCATCTGCTTGTGGCCAGAGCTCCAAGTGGATGTCCCCTAACTGTTTGTGTTCATTGTGTCTTATCCTGGTGTTATCAACCTGTCTCCACAATGTCTTCCTTTCTCTTCCCATTTGTGCCTTCATCAAAGGAGTTTCCTCCGATTCTGAATACTTGTCTCTGTAGTAAGTATAGAGAGGCTGTTTACTAACTCCCTCCAACACTTGCAATGGGGGAGGGAGGACTTCTTCAAAAAGAAATGTGTTTCTCCCCAGCTTTTTCTTTGGCAACCCTGACTTGGGGAGGATTCCTGGCTATAAAGTTCATGACCAACTCCACATGTGCTATGCATGGGCTAGGCTTCCCTCTAGGATATACACACATAGGATGGACTCATGCACACACACACACACTCATCCTCACATGGGGCATACCACCCAGAAGCAGCAAGTCCGCACAGTGAAAGGACAGTGGGGCCAGCTCCTGGGCACTCCCTGTGGGGGAATGCTTATGGCCCTCACTAGCACATCTGCACCTCTGTTCCTAATGGCCCCTCCAAGGAGCCCATGACCTCTTCTAGGGCTGGGGCCCAGAGCTTGAATGGCCCTAGGATCAACTGCCTTATAGAGATGCCTAGAGCACCTGACCTGACCATGTCTTCAGCATCCCTGAGGGCAGGCACACCAGCCACAGGAGAGAAATCCAAGCTGGAGAGGCAGCTTATGGCAGCAGTGGGACAAGGGGTAGTAATTGCATTTCAGCTCCTGGGAGCCCCTTGGAGCAACCTCTGCTGTTCAGAGGGACAGAGAGTGGAAGGAGGGGTGTATGACAGGTAGGATAACTGCTTACCCACCCCTGACATCATTGCCACTGGTAGCATGATTTCTGCCCAATCTGGTCCAAATCTGTGCCCTCATGGAGGAGCACACCTGGTTGAATTGTTAGAAAAATCAAGATCCTCCCTGAAGACTCTTCTTGTAGTTTAGACAGAGCTGAGCCTGCATGATGAGGCCAGAGTTGTAGCTGCCTTGGGTGACCAGTGTGGAGCAGGGCAGGGTGGCCATGGCCACGCTACCCGATGGCTTGCCCAGCTCCTCAGGGCAGACAGAGCTGACCCTCCCACGCCCATCAACATGTGCATTTTCACATGTAGCTCACCCACTGAATCAGGGCTGGCTTTTCACTGTGTGTCACCATGCTCTCAAATGCTCTGGTGTGGGGTCACCTCCGTGTCCCTCCTCATCTGTCTCCTACCCCATCAGCCTCCCTGAAGGAGACACTTTCAAACCCTCTTCCTCCACATCTGGTCATCTCTGTCATCGCCTTCTCTTTGACAAGCTCCTGATCCCTGCCCCTGCTGACTCCATCCCCCAGTAACCTCTCAGGAGCACTGGCTGTGCCTGCCAAGAAATAGCCCTGCATTCAGCATCAGAAGATCATTGCTGTCACTTACTGATTTCACCATCTCAAATAAGTCACTTAAAAACCCTGCAGAATGGGGGGCTGCCTAACATGAATCCTTGCCCTATCCTAAGTCATAGCATTGTTATTGGGATAAAATGAGCAAATGAATACAAAAGGGCCTTGTGCTTCCATCTATTAGTTCTCGTTATGTACTATGTTCTTGGGATTGTGAGAGAGAATACAGGCTTGCTGTTTTAAGCCACTAAACTTGGGGGTGGAGGTTGTTATGCAGCAGTAGATAATTATTAAATCATGGTGTATAATAAGAGCTGGTTTTATGGAAATTAGTTTTTCTGTGGGTTGACTAGCCTCAGCTGGATGGTTCTGTTCCATTCAAGTCAGCTGCAGCTGCAGTCATCTGGGAGCTTGACTAAACTGGGACTTCCAAGATGGCGCTCTTATGTCAGGTGCCTTGGCAGGGACAGCTGGAAGGCTGGGGTCAGCTGGGACACTGGGATGGCTGGGTCTCTGTCTCTGTCTATGTGGTTGTAGGGCCTCTCCATGTATGTTTCCATCAAGGTAGTCAGACTTCATTACATAGTGGCTCAGGGCTCCCCAAACTCTGAAAGCAGGAACTTCTAGGCCTTCTTAAGTCTTCAGCCTAAGGCTGGCTCGGTGGCAGTTTCTCATCATTCTGTTGGTTACTGTGAACCACGGGGCCAGACCAGATTCATTGTGGGAGGGGACCACACCCAACTATGTCCTCTTAAAAAAAAGGTAAATGACACATGAAAGTGTAAAATGGATATATTGGCAATAGATTTAGAGAAGGGCAAGATCATTGTCAAATGTCAGGAGAGGCTTGAGCCATACCAGAGAGTTGATGAGGCCAACTAGCAGGTGATGTGAGGAGAGGAGAATGGACAGAAAGAAGGTTGTGTTTAGACGAGTGTATTGATTTCAAGACTATTGCCAGGTGATGACCATGGGGACACATGGTGGGAGGGGAGGGGAGTGTGGGCCATTGGAGTAAAGGGCATTAGAGAACTTAGTAGCTGGATGATGATAGGACATGGGCCAAGCAGTAGAAGGATGGGAGCTGGGGTCAAGGTGTTGGGTACTAAAAGAGAGACAGTCCTCAAGAGTCGTCTGGAAGAGGACATTGACTTGCCCAGAGAATTTCAGAAGTTAGGAAAGACCAGAGTTTGCCCATAGTCAAACTAGCCCATTCTAACTCTCCCCAGATTTACACCCCTCTGTCCCATGTTCCATGTAACCATACATTTCTCCAGTCTTTACCCCTGTCAAGAACCCTAGTTTTTTCCTAAAACTTCTTTCCCTGCCCATTCCATCTGTAAGTCAGACCAGTCATACTTCACCCATTACTCACATTCCTATAGAGGGGAGCATGCCCAGTGCCTTCTTGTGGTGTGAGATCTCACACAACTCACTCACACAACTCACACACACCAACACTCACACACCACACCCACACACTAATTCACAAATTCATATGGCCACACACAAACTCAACACAACTCATACACTCCACCCACACACTCATACACCACACTCCCATGCTTATTCACACAGCTCACTCCACATTGACACACTTACAAATTCACGCATACAAACATGTTCTCATACATTCACACACTCCTCTCAGTTTCACATAGTGAAAAGAACAAAAAACTGGATGTCAGGAGATTGAGATCTGCTCACTTTCACTACTTAGTTTTCATTTCTGTAAAATGGGGAGGAGCTGAGCTAGATGATCTGTAAATTCCTTTCTACTTTTCAGAGTCTGTGGTTTTATAATTTCCCCTCCTCCCTCCCCATCCAGGCATTTCAAAGCTTGAGTGGAAGCGAGGTGGGGAGAGAGTGGGAAGGAGGAAAAAGGGCAGTAGGGGGGCTTAGTTTCTGGTCTGAGCAGCTGTGGCTTTGAACATGGCAGCAATCCAAACAGGTTCCCTCCAGGTGACCACTAGAATGGGCCAACAAGCCATCTTCCCCTTTGGTTAATCCTTTTATCTTGGAAACATGGGGTCCATATCACTCAAGGAATTCCATTCTCCCTCTGTCTTCCCCTCTCTGCCTACTGGGGAGATATTCCCCATTTTTCCAAAAGTTCCTCTCTGGTATAGGAAATGAAATGGGTATAAAAACATGTAATTTCCATGTTAACTAACTGGAGTTTAAATAAAAGTTTTAAAAAACTTTAATTTCCATATTTTTACTGGTGAAACTGAACCGGTTACAACAGTTCTTAGATTCTTCCACTGAGTTGTATGTGTTACTGGTCTCCTCCTTCCTATAGCCTCTCTCCTCACCTGGGTCTGTCCCCTCATTTAGTCCTACAAAAGCTCTCAACTGGGCCCTAGCTGGGCCCCCTGCCACGTTTGGACATCATTACCTGTTTACATTTGTAGACAAGACCCCAGAGTAACAGACTTGCCAAGGGCCTGTTCCCAGAGCAGGCTGTGTGGAAGGGGGTACAGGGTTTGGGTGAGAACCCTGCCTAACCGTTTCCCCCTACGATGTCAGCCTGTCCCTCCTGTTGCTCTAGGTTTCTTTTATAGAATTGCCTAGAAATGGTTCTGTTAACCCCATATGGAAACTTTCACCTGATGGAAATCTTAAGGGTCATATCTCTTGATCTTTTTCTAGAAGGTGCTAAGAAGACAGAAACAAGCAAAGCCACCACAGAGCCTGAAACAACACAGCCAGAAGGAGTGGTGGTCAACGGGAGGGAGGACGAGCAGACCACAGAGGAAATTCTCAGCAAAGGCTTGAGCCAGATGACCACCAACGCCGACACGGATGTTGATACCTCTAAGGACAAAACCGAGTCGGTCACCAGCGGCCCCATGTCCCCAGAGGGCTCACCTTCCAAGTCTCCCTCCAAAAAGAAGAAGAAATTCAGAACCCCATCCTTCCTGAAAAAGAGCAAAAAGAAGGAGAAAGTGGAGTCCTGATTGGTAGCACCCTTGGGCTCCCATCTGCACCCTCTCCCTCCACCCCTTCCCTTCTCCCATCTCTGTCCCTGGAAGCACAGGGCCAAAGAGGGATAGAATAGGACCCTGGATCACACTCTGAGGGGGAACTTAGAGATTACCCAACCAACCCCTCATTTTACAATTGCCCCAGAGAAATCAGGTGACTTTCCCAAGGTCACACAGCTAGTTAGTGGCAGAGCCTGCACTAGAATTGGGGTCTCCTGGCCCCTAGTCCAGTGCTCTTTCCACTACATAACACTGCCTAGTTGTGGGCCACCTTTGTGAGGGTGCTGTCCACCGATCTGAGTCCAGGGCAGAAGGCCTGAGTGGGCTGCAAGCCCTCACAATCTCAGATCAAATCAGACAGGTTCAGACTTCCCCTGAGCAAGGTCCTTTTCCTTGCAGGAATCCAATCTCCTGCTAATGGAGCTGTCACAGTTTAGAAATCTCTCTTTTCCATAGGGTCCCCGCCCTGCTGCTCTCAGTAACCAGATAAATTGCCCTGTCCCCTACACCAGAAGTTTATCTTTGTTCCCAAGGTCTGATGGCTTAGCTTGTGCTTCCCCAACCACTAACCCTGAGCTTTCTTCATGGAACCTCCTGAATGACGGATGGATGAAGAATTGTAAGAGCGGGCAGACATAAGGGCAAGCCGAGTCAGCCACAGGATTGGGAATCATTTAATCAATATAAGAAGCCAGGAACTTGGCCCATTTGAATTGTGCATCTCAGGCGCTTCAAAACTAAAACCAAATTTAGCTTAGAGAAAAGTTGTCTCATGCTCAGGGCAGAAATTCGGGGAAATTTAGATCCTCTGTAGGCTTTGGGTTGTACAAGGAGGATCAAAACAACACAGGAAATGCTATGCCTTTCTAGCTTTGCATGATACATGGAGCAATGTGGCTGTACCCATTTCACTCCTATGTGGCGGTCAGGTGTCCCCTGACCTTCCTTCAGACCTGGAAGCACTGGCTCACAGACTGGAACTGGCATCTTATTCTTGGCACCTTGACCTTGGCTCCTTTGGATTCCGACTCAGTCACTCTGGGTCCAGCAGAGGAGAATGAGATGAGCCCTTGAGATTCATTCCTTGGATCAGCTATCAGAAAAATCAGCTTGAGTGTCCTTGCCCCGCCACTATCTGTCCACCTTGGGGCCTAGTAAGAGCCACAGCTGCTGTTGTAAATGCCAGCACTATCTTTTCATATTCTTCCACGGGACATCGAATAATGAGCATTGTTGGCTCCTAAAAAATAGACAATCCATTCTCTTTATAGCACAGTGTCTTCAAAGAGTATTTTTCCTTTTTGTCCTGATTATTGTGAAAGTACTTTTGAAAGTTCTTAATCACAGTTTTCCACTTTTGAGCACTTACTTTCTATATATAGACACTGTGCAGGCTTTCCATGTGTTACACCCTTTGACTGTCATGATAATCTTGTGATGTGGGTAAGATATTCCCATTTTATCGGTAAGAAAACTGAGCCCCAAAAGGACAATCGACTTGCTCCAGATGACTTGGCTAGAAAGATCCAGAGCCTGGATTTGACCCCTGAGTCAGAGTCCAGAGCCTTTGTTCTTAACAGTTACGATGATTAGAAAACTTGAAATCCCCAAGGCTGGGGGCTAATTTAGTCCAGGACCCATTTCTGTGATTGGTCTCCACTGTGTAATGTCAGCATTTGAAATGAAGGCAGGAAACTACCTGTGTTCTCCCTCATGAGTGCACGTTAAGCTCCTGATAAATGTGGATTGTGGCGAGGCCAATGTGGACCTCTGACGAAGGAGAGGCAGGAGCCTTCTGGGTTAGGCCACAGTATTTGGGGGGCGGGGCTATTTCTTGAGAAGAAAAGAAGCTGACACATGACTAAAGAGAGCCCAGTACTGCATCTCTCTAGAGCAGATTCCTAACTGCTACCCCAGCCCCCACTCTGCTCTACTTTCTGATGGGCCTTGTGATGGGCAACCCAATGGTCAGGGGCATCCAATGCCTCACAAAAAGTCCATGTTGTGGGAAATGCCTTTAAGAGCCAATCCTTTGATGCCTTCTTTGAAAAAATAGATTTCACATTCATTCCTTCATCCCTCACAATATTTGTTAAGCACCCACAAAGCACCAGGCATTATGTCGTCATTAAAAGAAACCACTCATTGTGGCTAGGATCATCAACAGCCAACAATGTTAAGAGAAGAGTGGAGTGGATTACCATTGACGCAGCTTTTTATGCTTGAGTGGTTGTAGCTCAGAGATGATGTTGATTGACTCTTCGCATTCAACAAACTCTCTTTATTCCCTTTACAACAGTGAGGCCTCATTTAGGTGAAAATGCCAGAGTCTTGCTGGAGGATCATCCTTGGGATTTATGCCATGGGTCCACCTTATATTTATCCATTTGTTCATCCTCATGCATTCGAACAAAACAACCACAACAAAAAACCCCATGAGCTTGGGTCATGGGTCAAGTCTGAAGGCAGAACATAGTCCCTGCCCACAGAAGTTTTTAAGTATAGGAGGCTTGTAGACGAGTTACGGAAAGGGCAAGGGGGCAGAGGGGACATAAGGAAGTAATGATTTATTGTCTTCTGGACCAGAGAAACTTTCCTGAAAGATGTGATGATTGAGTTAGGTTTTCAGACAAAGAGGAATTCTCCAGGAAGACAAGTGTCGGTGGGATATTCGTGCTGAGGGAAGAGCGTGTGCAAAGGCACGGAAGCACAAAACTCCACAACAGGCCCACTGAGTCATGCAGAAACGCCAGAACATAACGTGTAAGGGGGGCAGGGGCTTTGTTTCATAGGTGAGCAGGGCTGGGTCAGAGAGAAACCTATAGAAGTGTGCAACTAGATTTTATCCTGAAGGGGGTTTGGACCTGCTGATGGCTTACATCAGGGTGTCATGATCAAGCTTGAATTTTACAAAAATCCATTTGGTGGCTGGAGAATGACCTGGAGAGGAGTACGGTGAAAGCCCAGGAGATCTCCTAATGAGGCCCTTCTGAAATGTCAGCACTGAAACATGCCTGGTGGCCTGCCTTACACCACGTTTTCCTTAGAGCAAATAGCATGCTTCCGGCACAGAATTTGGCTTCCCTAACGGTCTTTGGATAAGGCATCTTAGGAAAGATTTTCAACAAGGAGAGGGAAGCATTCAAAGAGCTAATGCTTGGTGCCGTTTCCAGGTCTGTTTCATCTCGCTGCAGAACCGCTGCGGGAGCTGAGGCCCTGTGCCCATTTCTTGCTCTCCCATACCTGTCGGCAGTGGTACGCTTAGCACCAGGTTCAAGGTGGTGCACGTGCTGTCCAAAAAAACCATAGGCTTTTAGGGAGAGGATGGGGCATTTTCTTTGGATCTGGATAAAAGTTGGCTGAGAATTTTGACCAGTGTCTGTCTGGAGAAAATGTCTCTATGGAGAGCTCAGAGTGGTAGGTAGGAGGGTCATTTCTAGTGAAGCCGCTGTACTTGGATATGCCGCAGAAAGGGATGAGAACATGTGAGCCAGTCTGCAGTGTGACGGATGGCTGAGCTGGGCAGGGGGGCCGTTTGGAGGCTCTTTCCATGGGGCGGGATGGGAGGCAGAAGGAGAGACAGTTACAGAGGGACAACTTGGTTCCAGTGACTTTCCGTGCACTAGTGGCTGGCACCCAGAAGTGATGTGGGAGAACCGTCCACACCATGTGACCTTTCTCAAACTTTGCAAAAACCTTTGTCAAGGGCAAGCCTCTAGCACAGATCTGTGCTCCATGAGAGCTTCCTGGCCTGTAGTGACCCAAGTAACTGTCCAACTTCGGCCAGGTTACACACAGATAAAAATAACCTCCCCCAAGGGGCGCCTGGGTGGCGCAGTCGGTTAAGCATCTGACTCTTGGTTTCGGCTCACGTCACGATCTCAGGGTTCTGGATTGGGTTCCACGCTCAGCGCAGAGTCGGCTTGAGATTCTCTCTTCCTCTCCCTCTGCCCCTCCCACTTGTGCTCTCTCTCTCTCAAATAAATAAATCTTTTAAAAAGATAGTTTCCCTCAGCAGTCCTGTAATGAAAATGGGGTTCTTCCTCTGCAGATAGAAAAGTTCTTTTTAAGGGATTTGCAGGGATTTGGATGAGGACCCTGGTCTATAAGAACCCCACTGGAAAGCATTGCTCTCATACTATGGATTTGTGTATACTGCCTTGAATCTTCTCCCAGCGTCTGATGCACTGAATGTGGCAAGGCAGCCATTCAGATGTCATTTAGCACTGTCATAACAGGTCTATCACTGTCCTTAACAGGCCACTTCTCTGATTACCATGGATTTGAAAGAACCGTTCCCCCAACAGCATGATTCCCTTCTGAAAGCCGAAAAGATCAAAAAGAAGTTTGGATTTTTCGAGGGACATATGCATAGGGGTAGATAGACACATAGCCTACCATCGGCCTGTGGAGGCCATCTTTTGCACAAGTCCTTACTCCTTTTCCTTATGCAGGTCAGCAGAAGCCCTTGAAGTGGTTGCTAGAGCTGCTGTTGACTCTCTGAGCGTAGAGGCAACAGGTCTTATATCTTCTCTTACCACTTGAGTCTAAGCAAACTCAAAGACAATAACATTGAGAGGGTCTGAGAAGAAATTAGGGAGGAGGTAAACCCATGCTCTCCAATTCCCACAGAAAGGACAAGGCACCCCACAGTTGTTCCCCATCTGTTCCAAAAGGGACAATTGAATATGAAAAGCCAGAGGCCTGAACAGACTCTGAAGAAATACGCTCATCAGTTATTTATCTGTTGCAGTTTCACTTGTGTCTCAGTATAAGAATGCAGACACGGTAGAGTGATGACTTCCCAATGCCCTGTCTAGCCAACCTACCCACTTGGATGTGGCTTACTTTTTGCCAGAAATAAAAGAGCACACGTGAAGCCCCATAACCAGGGCACATTCAACCCTCTTGAGCCTCTCGCCGTGAGAAGCCACCCTCACCCAGGAATCAATGTGGGCATTTCAGGTGGGGTGTCCTTCTTTAGTGGAGAAATCTTCTTTCCTCATTTTATGTAGATAGGCTTCTCTTTTTAGGAACAATTAGAATCTCCAGTTGAGGGTTTTCTTAAAAATACAGAAGTGATGGTTTGTATTGGTTTGTACTTGGGTTTTGCCAAATCGGTGTTTGGTGCCCTTTGCCTTCAAGATGACCCCAAAAGTTGGGTCATCGCTATGAGGAATTGGGCCTGAAGATGGAGGAGAAATGGTTATAGTCACTGACACAGGGGATGCAGTTGTGGCCAGAGGCCGAGCCTCCCTAGCTTTCCTGGTGTGGTGGCTCCTCAGCTCTCTTCCCACCCACTGGTTCCCGAGGAGCAGGATGAGGCCATCTGCAATGTGGCAAGTCCCCAAACTTTAAGTAGCTTAGAGAAAATGTGGGGCTTTGGGGTGGTGGGAGAAGAACTGTAGAAAACTCCCAAACTCTTCTCCCCTCCAACAGATCATCTCATACAACTTTTAGATCTTCCCTTTTTAAATGAATCAGAAGGAGGAAGACCGTTGGCCAAGGACGGAGGGGCCAATTTAAATACATCAAAGCTCTTATAAAATGAGACTATATTTTGGGGATCCCTGCCCCCACACTTCAGGCCCACCTTGTGCCTATTGGGCCTGCCTTCTGGGTGACAGCTTGATCTCCGTGGTCTAGTCCACTTTTAAATTCCTGCCATCCATGCTCCAGCCGCCAAGTCTGGCGCTGTGTTCCTCCCTCTCCCAGGAAGACTCGCGTGGGGAGAGGGTCCGAGGCCTGGGCTCACCTGGTTGGGTATGCAGGGGTCTAGATAGAGAGTGCCGTGTCCTCTAAAGCCGTGGATGGTTTCAGTGAAATGTCCGTGTCTGACAATCGTCTTCCCTTGTACATGCATTGTCTGTGTATAGCTTTTCCTAGTATTGTGAAGTCTCAAATAGGGGTTCCATGTAAATACTCTTTCTGCTACGGAAATGCCAGCCCCCTGGATCATGCATCATCCCCACAAACGGTTTTGCCTTTCTCTACGCTAACACTTTTTGAGCCACTGATGTGCAGATTGATGATTAGTTTCTTGGGCTTTTATTTTGCAAATTTATATATATATATATATATACACACACATATATAATATATATATATTTATGGGTTGGTTTTGTATAGTTTTCTGTTTGAATCTCTGAGCACCAAAGCTGCCCTTGGATTTTCAAGAGAACTTTCCAAAGCCACTTCCTGAGGCCCCCCACTCCCCTGCTGCTTTGGTGTTTGTGGTGCCGGGTGGTATCTCTGCCCGTGGATTTCTGTATGTATGTGCTGTTATCTCCCCTGCGGATATTACCCTAGTAAATCTACCGTGCTTGGCTTCCTGGTGTGTGACCCATCTCTGTCGGCCACCCAGCTCTCCCTGCTCCCAGGGGAGCAGAAGCCAGAGAGGGGGGTCCTTGTATGGAAACCTCCAACCACACAGGAAACTCTTACCTTTGAAACCATTCCTCACACATGGAAAGCTAACATATGACTAATTGAGTTCTGATGGGGAGGGAGGTGACAGAATGCTGTAGACCTCTGAGAAGGGAAAAGCCCAGCTCATGGAGGGAGAGCAGTTTAGATGGGTTGGGGGAGGGGAGGGGGATTGTAAAAACAAATGTGGATGGTCCCCACGGGGAAGCAGATTCACCGGCTGGACTGGAAGGAGGTGTCAGGCCAGAATCAGCAGGCTGGGGAGAGCTAAGAGGTCCCGCCAGAGCGTGAAAGGGGAATGAAGATAGTAGGGAAGAAAAAGAAGAGGAAAGAGCCCATTGCTCCTCTTTACTCAAATAAGGAGCCCAGGAGTCGTTGAGCATCTGCACACATAGGTCAGGCATTGTGTCTCACACATAGCACCTCGTTTGAACCCCATAAAACCCAAAGGGAGGTCCTATTATTACCCACTTTATAGATGAGGAAACCGGCTCTGAAATGAGGTTTTCATGGGCCACAGGTTACTATGTGCTGAAGCCCAAATTCAAACCGAGGTCTTCTAGCTAAGCAAGCCCTTGCTCTTCCCAATTTGCTTTTGTCCTGAGCAAATCCCCCCAAAACAGTCTCCATCATTACTTCTGGGCCTGCTGCTTCCTGGGGGGCCTGTGTCCCCAGTGCTGCCTCTACACCCAGGTACCCAGAGGCTCCCACGGGCTCCTGCGGACCCAGGCCAGCCCTGCCCCAAGGCCGTCAGTGTCTTCTCTCCTGAGATCACCACGGGGACACCCCCGCCCCCCCCCCCACACCACGACAGCTCTAATGTCTCTGCGGTGAGCTCGGCTCCCGCCAAGGAGCACGGTCAGCGTGCTGACACCACCCCACCGAGCTTGCTGCTGCGGAAGGTGGCGGTGCAAACCCTCAAGGGGAGCTCTTCTCCACACCTCCAAAAGGCCCACTGCAGAACCGGGTCCCACGAACACGGGAGCAGAACGCCCTCTACCTTCCAGAACTGCTGAGGGCTTTCTTCAGAGTATGCTTCGTGGGAGGGAAGGCCTAGGGCCCCGCGACCCGCAGTTCCCTGCGCGTGGAAGGAGCACCGCCTGGCCAGGAAGCAGAAAGGCCGGGGCGGCAGTGAGGCGGGGCCGGGACACGGGGCGAGGCCGGTGGGCTCCGGGCCGACCTGAGAGCGTTGGCGAGGTGCCGGGGTTCGCGCTGTGGAACCGGGCTCGCAAGCTCTAAGTCAGGAGGCAGGGAGGGGGATGCTTCGCGCTGGCTACGGTAGTGTGGGAAGAGCTACTCCCCCAGTCTCTAATATGCCGACGGGGACTTTCAGCCAAGTCCTTGGGGATGCTGCTGCCGCCACACGACTACTCTCTAATCGAACAAAACGTAACCATTGGAAATAGAAATCTTTCCTCTTCTCTTCCTTTGGGCCTTTGGACATGGATCCACACATCTCTGACAGGAACCACATTTAATCTGAGAGAGCTCACTCTGTCAAGAATAAGCACGGAGAAAAATAATGTGGTAAAGATTTAATAGTTCAAAAGCAGGAGACCCATCTGAGAGGTTGGAAGACCTGCTCCTCGATGGAGCAGAGTTACTGCAAGAAGCAGCAGGGAGGTTAAGAAAATCTCTGTTAATATCCATTTATCAGAAAACACCAGCCAGTCATGAAAAGGGAGTACTTCAAATCAAGAAAACATTTACTGGTGATGAAAAACAATGCCATATTTTAAAATGAGGCATAGACAGTCAATGGCAGGTTCCATATTGTTGATGAATGGGGAGAACATAAAGATATGTTTAGATATGTAAGAATCCCAAGCCCACCACTTGAAAAAAATTAGCCAATCAAGTATCTGGTTGATTGGGAAATCAATATAAGTAAATAACTCAAGAATGGAGAATTAAAAAATGGTAGTGAGCAACTAAAGCACATAAATTTACAGCTAGGTCTAGTTTTTCATTATTAATTCAACAAACCTAAGGCAATTGTTTAAGAAGTAGTTACTGGTATACACACACACATTTGGGTCAGCAGAGAGGTGGACGATGCTACACTTACCATAACTGATGAGAGGGATGTAATAGATCAGTTCATTTTTCAAATTGTTACTATAGGAATAATGGTTCACTTACATATAAAGTTGTAAACATAGAGATGATTTATAAAAATGTAAAGATAATTTTCATTAAGACATAGCTTCCAAATCACTGAACAGAAAAATAACAATAAAAAAATCAATAGGAATCCAGCTAAGATGGAGTAACAGAGACCATATTTACCATCCTGCCTAAAGCACCCCCAAAATGGATAAAATACATGAAAGAATGACGTTTAAGACACCTGAAAATGATCACCAGGAGGGCACAAGAAAGCTTCCTTGTCTTACCACCCACCCCAAAGCTAAGACAAATACCTCTTACTGCCGCTACTAAAGATGACCACCAGGAGGCGACATTTCCTTTCTCTGCTTCCACTTTGCAGCAACCTGCCCAGCGGTACTCCCATTTTCTGGCAGATAGACCCTAGCAGTTCTGTCATAGAGCTCGGCCTCTTTGTCACCAGCAAAAGGGTCAAGGATGAGCAGTGAGCCTCCTGACTTATCTAAGACTTAAGAACCTGATTTCTGAGCAGCCCTTAACACTTTCCTAACATCCAGTACTCTGCCGGGTTCCCAGAGTGCCCATCTTTTGGGGAGCCTGCCCACTGACCCCAGCTCACTGAGGTCTGTTTTCTCGTGGCCTAGAGGCCACGAACGATAGTGCTTGGGCTGAATCCTGATCCTGTGCCCTTGGATAAGCCCCTTAACATCTCTAAACTTCTGTTCCCTCTTCTGCAAAATGAGGAAATAATCAGTATGGAAAATCAGAATTGGGGGGACTAGTTTTTGGTGATTTAAAATTATTTTAATTTTTGATTGTACAGTGAGGGATACCATAAAATTTTCACTCCTTCGGGATTCTAAAGGTCAGCTTCTACTACTCTTATAATTAATGCATGCACATGCACACAAACACATGCACAGACTCTCCCTTTCTCTCTCTTACTCACCCTTGGCTTCATTCTAAATGAATTTAAAATTGATTATCTCAGCTTCCATTGTTTTATCTGCTCAAAAGATCCTGCCTTAGCCAGCAGGAGTCTCTCCTCTCTCGAGGTGGGTCTTTGCCTCTACCGCCTCAGCCCGTTACAAAGGTCACCCCTGACCAACATAAGCACTCTGGCCTTTGGGAAGTGCAGGCCCAGAGTATACGTGGAAGCTCTCCTACTATAAACACTGAAAAGTTTTAAATCAAGCTAAACATTTTAAGTTAAATATGTTCTATTCTCCTACCTTTACAAATATACACTCATAATGAGGTCGAAGGCCAGGTTCAAATTTAGAATTCTCAGAATTGGAATTCTGCAGAGGAAAACGGTAGTGTGGGAAGAGCTACTCCCCCAGTCTCTAACTATTAGCCTGAGGCCTGTTACCCTTCTTTTCCAAACGCTGGATCCATCCCTTGCCACAAGGTGGCCTTGTAGACACACGTGTGGACACCTGGACCTCATGTCCAGGCTCTGTCCATAACCCCCAAGGCAACAGATGCCCTCTGGCCACACCATGAGTCCTTGGGGGATATGAACTCTGTAAAGAACGTGTGCAGACACTAGGGCAGGGCATTCTGGGGTCCTGGATAGCAAGAGCATGGGGTAGCACCAGGCGGGCTCGTCGCCTTGGCCCTGCTGGCTCCACCCCCGCGGAGGGTGCGGCTAGACAAAGTGTCAGGGCAGGACCCTCTGTAGTGCCGGACTCGGGGCCCGGGCCCCTCTTGCTCAGATCTAAGGCCAGTATCGCTGCCCAGAGTCCTAGGGAAGGACCAGGAAGGCAATACAATATCCATATTCCCATTAACCGTAAAATGAATACTCACCACGGGCTTGGGTGAGAAGTGTTTTAACAAGGGAAGACAAAGAATACTTGACAAGATCTGGCCTAAGGTGGCTGCTTGGTTTACCAGGCTAATGAGGGCTGAAAGAAACCAAGCTGTCTTTAGCCTTGCCTGGATCTAAACACTGCATGAGCTCCTTCCGGTGACTCCCAAATGCAGTGAGACAGGAACCCTCTCCCGGCGTCGAAAGCACTCCCATTGCCTCCCTCTCGCTCTCGGCTACTGAAACGTGGTGAATACAGACAGGAAACAGCACTGGATTGTTGGTGAGTTCACTACCCATCTGCCTCTCCCCTTTGTAGGGCCAGAAACCTGACTTTATCAGATCACCCAGAGGTGATCCGGCTCAGGATTATAGCTTATTTTCCACAGATTGCATTTTCGGGTGATTACTTCCTGGTGACGCGTAGGGAGGCACCTTCATCTTATCCTTCAGGCATCTCGCAAACACAGGCTCCTTCTGGGAGAACACTGGCGGCCGCTAACCCCGGCCTCTGCCTCTCCATGCTCATTGGTGCCCCCAGCAGGAGTGGCATCTGCTGACCTGGCCACCAGCTTGGGCCTGCAGCCTCCCTGTGTCGTCTATAAACATCACCCATGACCCACAGCTCAGCCTAGGAGACATGCCTAATTTCTTCCCATTCATCGTTCAGTCTACATGGGACCATTTTGACAGAGAGACCAGCATTCCCCTCTTGAGGCCTCCCCTAGCTGCCTCTAGAATTGTCCTAACACCCAGGCTTGGGGGATTGGGTCTGAAGTGTGGCATTCAAATACTAGGAAGATAACCAGAGAGTAACGTGAACCCATTTCTGCCATTGTGACTGTCACCAAGGCTTGCATGGCTGTGGAAATGGATCCCACATGGTCTGAGGGATGCTTGTCTACAGATGAGTGGTTCTCCAACATTGGCCCAATCCCCGCAGGGATCAAGCTTTGAGGCAGCCACTTGTTCCCAAAAGGGAACAGAGGCTGGGGGAACTGGGTCCCGTGGAGCATCCAGCCTCAGCCCCCACCAACTCCTAGGGCTTTGCTGGGCCCAGGACACCAGCCACACTCCCTTAGAAGCCTGCTCATTCTTGCCAGCCAATAGACCTAGGTTAAAAGGGTTAGTCTACCTTAATGATCAAGACGCAGGGAGAACTTATAAGGTCTTGGCCTCTTCATTCTGTAAGTGCCCCCTCGATCTTAACAGAAACTAGCATAAACAAAAAGTTTGGTTTACTGGATAGATATAGAGGTGCTCAACAAACCAAAGGAAGTAGCGCAGGAATAGGGGCAGGAGCCATGGGGACTGGACCCAGCCCTTAAAACCCTGGGACTCAACTTTTGCCTAGACTCATCATTATCTCTGCTGCAGACAGGTTTTCGCCAGGACCCACCATCTCATATCCCATCAGTTTCATAATCCAAGAGGCAAGGGAGTATGCTCCTTGAGATGCACAGAAAAATCCTGGGGAAGGGCTCTGATTGGCCTGGTCCCACTCAGCCCATGCTGAGGTGCCCATTCTGGGGCCACTTTCTAGAGCTGGGGGTGGCCATCACTGGCCCAGCTGGGTCATTTGCCCATGCTGAGACAGGGAGAACTGGAGAAGGATCGGGCTGGAGGAGGGCATGAGCTTCGTGTTGGCATGCTGTGTTGCAGAGTGCTAAGATATCCAAGTAGAGCTGCCAGATGTTTGAATCTAGAGCTCAAAGGAGACGTCTGGCTGGAGATATCGCCAATGACCAATGACCCAGCTTGGGGGACAGATGAGGACAAGGAAATGGATGAAGAGAGAGAGTAAGAAAAGAGCCTTAGATGAGGTTTTGAGGAGCCCCCAAGCCATGGCGGAGAAGGGTGACCTGGTAAAGGAGGCTGAGAAGGAGCAGCTGGTGTGGTAGGAGGGAAGCAAAAGAGTGTGGCCCGTGGGCGCCAGGGGAAGAACGTGCCGAGAAAGTGGGAGTCGTTAGCAGTGACAGAAGCTGGTGACAGGCAGGCCTGAATGTGCCATTGAATTCAGTGACATGGAGGCCATTGGTGACCTTGGCAAGACCTGCTTTAGAGGGACGATCAGAAGCCAGAACGGGATGGAATGAGGAGGAAGGTTCCAGATAGGGAAATGCAGATAGGGAGGATGGCAACGCTGTGCAGACCTTTGATTCTGAAAAGGAAAGGAAGAACGGTGACAGCTGGGGCAGCATGACAGGGGTGGGGGGTGCTTTAATTTATTATCATTATTTATGATAATATAGTTTTTGTTACTAAAGATTAACTATGTCCTATAAAATAGTATAGTATGTTATTTATTGTATAATACATAACAATGGTATATAGAACATGTTTTATTTATAAGCATATAGCATACAATACATGTTACATATTATATATTACATATTATGTATACGTACATATACATAATAGCATATACAAGGATTATAGTTAGTATACTTATAAAAGATTATGTCACAGTAATAATGTAATATTATTAATTGTATGTCTTAGTTCATAGCACATTCTCATCTTAGGTACATATATATTGGAGATATTTATTTATTAAAATTAATATTATA
The DNA here is from genome assembly GCF_054177405.1 of Leptonychotes weddellii. Taxonomy (NCBI): domain Eukaryota; kingdom Metazoa; phylum Chordata; class Mammalia; order Carnivora; family Phocidae; genus Leptonychotes; species Leptonychotes weddellii. The sequence continues at coordinate 76,239,323 of NC_138378.1, read as the reverse complement.
AGAAACAGTTGTGAAACTATCACCCAGCGTAAGAACTAGCCTACTGACAATAGCTTACAACGTAGTCCTTCCCCATCCTGCCCTTGGCCTCGCCCCACTGAAAGTAAGCACCATCCTGAATCCTGTTTTATCATGCCTTTGTGGCATTTTCACACATGGAACATTTCAGAGCAGTTAAAACGAATGAACTGCAGGTCCGTGCAACAACATGGATGCGTCTTAGCAATGCCTATTAAGTGAAAAAAGTAAGCTCCAGGAGAACACCTACAGCATGCCAACTTTTTAATCAAGTTATAGATATGTAAAATAAACGTATTGAGAAAAACTACCACAGGAGCCCCTGCCGAGGAGGGACACATGCAGGGTGAGTGCAGATGGGTGAGCGAGTTTCTTTGGGGTGACAGTTACTCCTCGTTCCTTCTGAAGCAGGAGGCAAGGTGATCTGCTGGGAGTCAGGGGGGAGCCGGAGGGGAGGCTAGAGGTGTGCAGAGAGCAGAGACCATTGAGGGTAAGTGGGGGAGCGTGCTCCCTAGGCAGACCCCACCCCCGCCCGGCAGGCGGCTGTGGGCATTGAGTGACCGCCCTGCAGACCCGTCCTGGGCGGCGCCCTTGCTCCTGGCTCGCAGCTGCTGGGACCCATACGGTCAGGGGAGCTGCCGTGGTGGTTGGCCTGGCGGGGAACTGAACCGACCAGGGGGTCAGAGGAATCTCGTTTGTTGTCAGGAGAGCCCAGGGAGGTGAAGGGCAGAGGGACAGGACAGGGAGGGAAGCGGAGGGCCTCTGCGAGGGTGAGGAAGGGCTGGTGGAGGCTGATGGATGAGCACCAAAGGGCAGAGTCTGGACCAGGGGTCCTGATGAGCCCGGCTGTGACCCTGAGGGGTGCATGGCTCAGGCTGATGGATGAGAGGATCCCACAATGAGATTTTGGAGAAAGAACTAAGACTGAAAACCTGACAGGAGGAAGTGAGCCAGTGCTCAGTGGCAGATCACTGGGAGTCAGGCAGGGATGGCAGGATCTTTGTCCCGAGGGCCCAGTCGGGAGCCCACTGGCCTCACACGCGGGAGTCCACTCACGGCAGCCTGGGGCAGAGATCTCCAGCACTCTCGGGCTCCGTGGCCACCAGCGTTCCAAGAGGGGGCTCTGCCTTCATGTTCGACCAGGGTGCTAGCCCCTCTGATTTTCCTCCCCCGGCCCCCACCTGTCAGCGCGGGAGACTGGATCTAATGGCTGTTTGCCCGTGGGGGGACACAAGCTTCTTGGAGGCATGGGCTGGTCTTACCTTTCCCCGGAGCCCCAGGCCCAGCAAAGCAGCCGGATCATGCATTATGGTAGGGGCTCAGATATTTCTCAAACTAAGTCAGAGCAGCAGATATCAGAGCTGGAGGAAGTCATGGAGGTCCCGGGGTTTCCGGCCGTCTCGTCACCCTACAGATGAGGGAACGGAGACAGAGGTGATGCGGCTTGCCCCAAGCCACACTGCTGCTCCGTGACTGAGACCCAGCAAGTGCCAAAAGCAAAGACCCTCTCTCCAGAAAAGTACCCATAAACACAAAACCTTGCATGCATCCCCCAGCCGAAGGAGCCCCTGCAGCTCCGTGGGCCGTGCCACTGAATGCTGGCCTCTGTTGGGCATGTCGAGTGATGAGATGACAGATCAGTGGCCGAGAGAGGGCTCCGGAGCCAGGCTGCTGCGGTTCAGGTCCCAGCTCCGCCACCTACTAGCTGTGTGGTTACTGAGCGTCCTGACCAGTAAGCTGGAGATACTGGGTCCTTGCAAACATGAGCACAGCAAGACATGGAGCAAATGTTCTGGAAGTGTTCGCTGTGGTCATGACTGTCAGCAAGTGAACCCCTAAGTGAAGTACGGCAGCAGCAACAATATTTTTTAAAAGGCTTGAACAATCCCTTGATGAATGTTTGATTTCATCTATTCAAGTGTGTGCTGGGACCCTTACAGCAATCATGAAACGACTTGCTTTTGAGGAAATCTTGCTTCGTGCCTTAAATTCTCAGTAACGACACGCTTGATTCAACAGGCAGCAGTTTCTTTTGCAGAAAGTTGGACCAAGGTTAAAAATAACACATGTGTCTTGTCTCCAGTGAGTTGGTTGCGGTCTGTCCCCCGGCGTTGCGGGGAAGGGGCCCCCCACTCCTCCGGCTCGCTGCACTGCCTCGCAGCCGCCAGGGGCCGCCCGCCCACACACGATTCAATCCCTTGTTCACATCCTTGCTTCAGATCTTCAAGGGCCGCCGGGTCCCCGTGGGCCACACCACTTACTTCACGCGACTTAGCAGGAGACCTTTTGGATCTGGCCCTAAGCGCGCCGCCAGCCTCGCCTGCTGGCCTCTCGGACACCATCCTGTGTCCCAGCCGTCCCGTGTTCGCTCCTCTGCCTGCCTCGCCTACTCTCCACCGGGCCGTCTGCCTACTGGCGCCAAGTGCGGACCCCTGGGGCTCGCCACCTGCACGGGGGTCTCCCCATCCTGCGCCCCGCGGAACTGCAGCGCCCGGCACCGTGCCCAGCGAGCTTGTGTCGGGGGAGGAACGATGCAGAACAGGCCCTTGGGGGGCGTGGCAGGTCCTGGGGAGTTTTCTCAGGCCTGGTTATTCACAGGCACTCAGGCGAGAATTGAATCGGAGCCCTGGTGCTGTGGAATCTGATGTCACTGATCTGGAGTGCACCGTCATTAACTACAAAATCAGCCCATCTTTTCATTACGGAAAGGAGAAGAGACACTTCACATCCCACCCCAATTTTTTTTCCCTCCATCCAACAATGTTTCTCAAGCTTTGGGAAGGGGTACAAAGCAACACCCAGAATGCTATTTTCAATTATCTTCTCTTTGACGATTGCTTTTGCAGAACTAATTAAGGCTAGAACGCTTTGGCTTTTCTGGACCAAAGGATTCAGAAGCCCTGTGGGGTTTTGAAAGGAACAAAATAACATTTTAATCTAGGACATTCTATGCTGTTCCTCCTACATAATCAAGCCACTGGAGATCTGACTAAGTCTTGCACAAGTACCAACCCCAAGAAAGAACCCAGTGATACAACAGCCCGTCCCTGAGGTGGGAGGCGGGATGGCAGGCCCGGCCTGGAACTCTGGTCCCGAGACTCCTTTCACTTCCGTGCAGAGTGGAACTTGCCTGAACACTCTGCCACATACTGTCTCATTAGACTTTCTTATTCTCCTATCAGCCCTGGCTTTGCAGTCAGCTGACCTGCATTCCCGCACCCACATCTCTACTTACTTCCAAAGCCAGTCATTCTCTTCAGGCCTTGATGTTCTCATCCACAAAATGGGCTCCATGGTGGTACCAGCCTCCTGAGATAAGCAGGTGTAGCTCTCACGCAGTATCGGGCACCAGCAAGTGCTTCACAAAAGTGTTTCACACCAGAGGTTATTATGATTATTATGATCATTACTGTTTCTCCCATTTGTCACATAATGAAACCAAGACTCCAGTCAAGGAATTTGCCTGAGAATCGCATGTAGAAAGGGCCGAGGCTGGAACCCCATCTCCTGGAGGCTTCCATCCAGGGCTCTCAGCTTTCCCAGTGAGCTGAGATGTCCTACCACGGTGACAACCCCATGGTTCCTCCTCTATCCGAAGGGAGGAAGATGTAATTAATGCTTTCAAGAGATTCCAGATGCTTAGATGAAAGAAAGCTCAGGCATGTCATTACCCAGCATTTTTGTCTTATCACTGCCTTTGAAATTTGTTTTGGTGGAAGAACATAATGGTTTCCCTCCGTCTGGTCCATGTGGCCAGCCCCCGGGCCCTGGGCTCACCACGGTCCCTGGGCCTCCACCTCTAGATCCTCCTCCCAGCTAGCAGATGGGGCTCCTGACACGAAAGCCCACTGTCCACATCAGTTCTGAGCAGAGTGAGTGGTGGGCTAACTGGAAGCCCTCCCACCCCCCAGAATCGCCTTCTTTGTACAAAAGGCTTGGTGCTTCTGTGTCCCTCTTTCTGCTTTGCTCTCTAATAGTGCAAACTAGGGTGACACGGTTAACACACAGGCGTGGGCTGTTGCTTTTAGGAGGACTGGCACGACTTAGGACAGCTCAAGGCGAGAAGGGGAGCGAGGAGGGGGAAGTGGAGAAAAACTTCTCCTCCCTCACAATTACGAGGAAGGCTGAATCATTAAAGACATGAATCAGATTTATTCTTGTGGCTTTTAAAATAAACACCACAGGGCTAGCATGACCTGACAGCCTGTCCATCCCCACAGGGCCTTGGTCTCAGTTTAAAAAAGAAGAGACAGCACGTTCCAGCCCAAAAGATTGTGTCATCCTGAAGGCTGTGACCAGCACTCTTGCTCTTCCATGACGAGAAAGAGACCTGTGACCCTGGGCTCCTGTCTTCATCTTCATGTTGTTAGGGGCCTGGTTGGGTCAATGCAGCAGCTGGAGAGGATCAGGCCACAAACGACAGGAAAAGGTGAACCTCAGGGGAGCGTTCTGTTGCCACCTGCTCTCCCCGACCCCCCACCCCCCCACCCAGGCACTATTGGAGCCCCAGGGTGTGGGGAAGCAGAAGGGAAGTTCTACCCTCTCAGATGAGGGCGAGCCTTTCCGTCCCCAAATGCCTGCCTTCACGTCTGAGCTCATGAGTGGAGGGTAGAAACTCACAAAGTGTGATGGCGGGGTTCCCGGAAGGACACTTTCTCAAATATCTGCCCCACTGCCTTTCACCAAGTTTGAAAATCTGTCTCTCATTTAATCAGTTATTCCATTTATTTAGCTCTCAAAGGAATCTTTGGTTTTTAAGAGCCTCTCTTAAAATGCAAACTCACACTGAAATAATATTAAAAGATTTCCCCTCAGCAAGCTGGAAGAACTGTCTTTCTGGGGTGGCAGCTGGGTGGAGCCGGACGTCAGCTCGGGCAGAGGCGCAACCAGGCAGCCTGGCGGTAAACGTGCCCCGCCAGCTTTAGAAAATAGAAATTCTGTTTTCCACGCTGTTATGAGTTGTACTGTGTCTCCTCCCCAAAGGTATGTTCAAGTCTTAACCGCCTCAGAGTCCGACCTCATTTGGAAATAGGGTTGTTGCGGATGCAGTTAGTTAAGATGAAGTCGTATTGGAGTAGGGTTGGGCCTTTTATGCAATAGAACTGTGTTTTTATAAAACAGATGTGAAGCTATGAGGGGAGAAGCCACGTGAAGACCCCCAGCACAGACGGCAGCCGGCCACGTGAGCACAGGCAGAGATGGGAGCCAGGCTCTCACAAGCCAGGGAGCTCCTGGGGCGACCGGAAGCCGGAAGCCGGAAGAGCTGGGGAAGGACCCTCCCCTCAGGCCCTTGGAAGGAGCATGGCCCTGCCCACACCTCGATGTCGTACTTCTGGCCTCCAGAACCGTGAGAGAATACATTTCTGTTGTTTAATGCCACCCAGCTTGGGGTCCTTTGTGACTGCAGCCCTCGGAACTGACTATACGCTCCTCCCTGAGTAGCGAACTGACCACGTGACGGGAGAGCAAATGCGGGCTCCTGTCAGGGATTCTGCACCGGGAGGTGGTGGGGCCAGACACACGAGGACCCCTTCAGCTCCCACGGCGCTTTAAGGATTGTTCTGAGGTTAGGAGAGCAGTTCATTCATTCCGTTAATTATCTCTGAATAGATTCCGTGCCAGGCTCAGCGTGGGGAGCAGGACACTGCTCTAAGGGAGGGGGTGTCCTTGTCTTTCAAAGGGAAGGTGAGCCTGTTAGAAAGAACTGTTCGGAGGCCGCCGTGAGACTGGCAAGCAAAGGTGCTTGGAGAAATTAATCCATTTAAAAACTAATTATTTAGCAGTGCACAGTTTCAAATGTCAAACTGAACTAACTTTTTTTTTTCAAGATTCTGTTTATTTGAGAGAGAGAGAGAGAGTGTGTGTAAGCACAGAGGCAGAGGGAGAAGCAGACTCCCTGCTGAGCAGGAAGCCCGACGTGGGGACTCGATCCCAGGACCCTGAAATCATAACCTGAGCTGAAGGCAGACGCTTAACTGACTGAGCCACCCAGGCGCTCCAGAACTAACATATTTAGAACAAAATAGGATTCCCTGTTCCAGCTCTCCGCACTCCGCACACGGTCCCCTCCTGGAGGCCACAGCTATCAACTGCTGCTTCCCCGGGTTTACTCATCCCCATGTTTCTAAATAACAAGTATACAGTGTTGTCTTTTACTTTATCCATTCTAGATGCAGTCCACTGACTTCCTCTTATGGTAGATGAGGATCTCGTTCTCTGACACCTCCATCCGCATCCCTCTGTTTTCCTGTTCCTCCTCCTCCCCGTGTAGATTACAGTTTTTAGATCAATAGTCACTGTTTACATTGTCTGCCTAGGACAAATATTATTCACCTCAGAGCATTGTAGTGCACTCTGATTACATTTCCTTTCTTAATTCTTGTTTTATCTGTAGTTCATAATTGTCTTGCTTTTTTAATTTACTGAATTTTTCGTACTTGATTGTCAATTCACCCTACAACTCCCAAAAGTCTCTCAGAACATTTTTCTACAAGGTCAACAAACATCAAGCAATTCAATTGTTTCTTTCTTTCTTCTTCTTTTTTTTTTTTCTTTTGCTGTTGGAACCACCCCTCATGAAGACCTGTTTTCTCCCATCAGGGCCGGTTTTTGGTCTGTAGGCTGCTGCATAGCTGTCTTCCTGGGACTGACTTCTTTTTGCTGTCATCTCTGAACTTATTTTTGCCTTTCTTTTTGGGTTGAATTTTCTGTTTCCTTCATGTTTTCCTCTTTTTAGTTTAATAACTTGTTGGAATGGAATACATGCTCCAGAAGCCTGATCAGGTTAAAAAGACGGTCGAGGGTATGGCCATGCTCATCACGCCTGCCCTTTTTTGAGTGAGCCTGCTCCAGTCTGGACAATAAACCTGCCCTATCACCTGATCTACAGCTGTCACTTTGGCATCCCCCTTCACCTATTTCTAGTGATTTCTTCTCTGCGTTGAAATTAATCCGCTTTATCCCACGTTCTTCTCTTTCTTGCTTTACTTCCAATGGCCTCCTGAGAAGGGGGTACACGGGAGTTAGAGTTTTTGAACCCAAAGATGTCTTTATTATGTCTGTCCCCACATTTCCTTGATTGTTTGAAGAGGAAAAATCTGTGTCCCAAGATGGCCAACCGAGCCAGCAAGGGAGTCCTAGTCCCTGCCCTGGGGGCTCTTCCAGGTTCTTCTCCCTGCTCCGCTTCCCGCGCATGGCAAAACGTTTCCCACGCGTGCCAGAAGTGCCAAGTATGTGGAAGTAGAAGTGTATAAATTACCCCCCTTTGCTTGTGCTTGGGGCTCAGACCTTTGGAGATCATACTCTGAGCCCGCCAGTGTTAAATAAACCTCCCATCCTCCAAGATCTCCGAGTGCCACTTGGTTCTTCCGTCGGGTGATCCAATCCCAGTTCCATAACAGTTAAGTGACTCTAGAATTCTAAGTCGGAAATGACTTTTTAGGCTGGAATTTTTTTTATAAGTCGGGGGGCATTTCTCCACTGGCCTCTCATTGCCAGTGTTGCTACTGAGAAGTACAAAGCCATTTGAATTCTTTTATATGTGATCTAGTTTTCCTGTCTGGAAGCATATAGGATCTTGTCTTTGTTCTGAAATTTCACAATGATGCCCCTTCACGTAGATTTATTTTTAATCCATTTGCAGGCTCTCACTGGGCCCTTTGAATCTGGAAAGTCATGTTCTTCAGTTCTGGGGAATATTCTTAAACTATTTTTGATGACCTAGTCCCTTTAGCCTCCTCTGTTCTCTTTTGACATTCTTCTTGGTCAGATTTTGGATTTTTTATACTTAACCTCTAATTTCTTATGTCACTTCTCTTAATTTCTATTTCTTTGTTCCTTTTGCTCCATTTTCCAGGAAATTTCTTCCCACTTAGCTTCTGGTTCTTCTACTGAGTGTATCGTTTTTGCCCTCCTATTTTAATTTTCTTTTTTTTCTTTTTTTAAGATTTTATTTATTTATTTGACAGAGAGAGACACAGCGAGAGAGGGAACACAAGCAGGGGGAGTGGGAGAGGGAGAAGCAGGCCTCCCGCCGAGCAGAGAGCCTGACGTGGGGCTCGATCCCAGGACTCGGGGATCATGACCTGAGCTGAAGGCAGATGCTTAACGACTGAGCCACCCAGGCGACCCCCTCCTATTTTAATTTTCAAGAGCTTTTTTGGTTGCTATTATTCAGGGGTTTTTGACAGATAATTCTTGCTTCATTGATGTCATCTCCCCTGTTCTCCAGGAGTATTAATGATAGCTTTAAAAAAGAAGTTTTCTTCTAACTTGCATTCATTCCATTTCCTCTAGATTCCTTTTTTATTTTATTTTATTTGTTTTAGAGAGAGGGAGAGGGTGGGGCGGGGCAGAGAGAGAGAATCTTAAGCAGGCCTCACGCTCAGTGCAGAGCCCGACATAGGGCCTGATCCCACAACCTGATCATGACCTGAACCAAAATCAAGAGTCAGATGCTCAACCGACTGAGCCACCCAGGCGCCCCTAGATTCACTTTCATTATTTATTTGTTGGGCTTTACTCACTGGCACTGGGATCCCGCCTGGAGTCCTATTTGGCCCCTGAAAGTAAGTTCAATATATTTAGAGAAGAGGCCTATAGTTTGGCACCTGAAGGAAAATGCTAGGCTTCCTACAATTGACCTCTTGGCAAAAGGGCTGAAAAGTTTGCTGCCTTGTGATCTCAGCTCTCTGATGGTTTCTAGAAAAACTGTGATTGTGCAATAGGTTAGGATGGGTGACAACTGTCGCTTTCTACATCCTAAGCAGAAGTGGCCTCTCCACGGATTGCACTTGAAATTCATGATAGCATTTCCTTTACTGCAGCTGGACAGTCCTGTGGCCCCCCCACCCCCGGTGTGATCATTTTGTCCTTCTCCTCGATGACTGTTTCATACTCTTCCCTCTTCCTCCTGAAAACTCACTCTCAGCTGGTGAATTTGCTTCCCATTTCCCTGATAAATTCAAAAGAAACCTTCCACCGACTCCCGCTGTGACACCCGCCACCTACCCAGCTCTACACTCTGCCCCCCTCCTGTTACAGGGTGAACAGCCCATGATCCCAGCAGAGAACCACCCCCTCACCTGTGGACCAGGTCCCATCCTCTCTCATCTGCTGCAGGTATCACCCCTGCACGGCCCCCTCCCTCCCTCCTCATCAACTTCCCCTCGGCCTCCAACAGCCCTTCTAAACTTCTCCAGGTATACTCTATAACAGGGCCTGCATTTGTGTGTTTGACTTTCTCAAAATGGTTATGTGGGATTTTATTGCCATTATAAAAATGGAGGCGGGCCTAATAAGGTTCCTTGAACTTTTCAAAGTTTCTCCAATCCTCCTCCCGGAGACTCCTGCAAGTTGGCATGCAAATCGCTGAAAATACTTCTTGATGCCAGCAGAGGGCACTCTCACAGTGCCCACACTTTCCAGGAAGTGTACGCGGGAATCCAGGGGAGCTTTGGTTTGGGAAACATTTGCCCAGGGTTTCTGGTTATCACAGTTCCCCAACAGGCACCTGTTTGACTGGCATTTCCTGGCACCAACCCATCTTAGCATATTTCTTGGTCGGTTGAGTTTGGCTTGAAGGGAGGTTTCAGTAAATTCATTACTTCACACCATCAGGTAAGTTCCAGTTTACTTAGCTTGGAAACCAACCTAAGCCAAGTGATGAAAATAAACATAATCTTGAGTAACTCTACATGGATATTGCTGTTATACTAATAGGGTGTTAATTAGTAAAGAGCGCTTAACTTTTTTACTGCCAATCTAAACAAGCCGGCTTTGTCTTTGGCTCTGGGCCCTACAACTGCATCTCAAAGTGATTTGCAAACATTAATTAAATACTTCGGTGCACATCCAAGGAGTAGGTATCATCAAGCCCTTTTCCAAAATGTAAAAAACAGATGCCCTAAGCCAATCTATGACTTACCTAAGGTAAGCACCACACTGGAGCTGGATTTAGAATTCTGTAAACGGTCCCAGGACTCTCTGTACCCATTCCCCTGGAACTCTCTGGCAAGTTATCACTTCTCAGCAGACAAACCTGTCTCCTCCCTGTCTTCTAACTTCTGTTCTAGAAAATGTGATATTCAAGGGAGTGGTTCACACCATTTGATGGACAGACAAAATGGACGTTTCATGGTAACTCCTGAGCTGTAAGTCCATTCCCCACAGCCAATGTCTGAAAAGGGGGGGGGGGTTGTCTTTTTATCATGGTGGTTCGGGACCCAGGTTTGGGACCACAGGATTTGGTAGACTCAAACCTGGGAAACGCTCAAGCTCTGTGGGGAGGGAAGGGCTCCTTCCCTGGGTCTTCTATTCTCTGAGAACAAGTAGCGCAGGGGGGCCCAAAGCAAGGACCGCCCCCCCCCCCAGGCATTCCATGTTGGTGAGCCCAAGGCAAACTATTTATGCTCTGCCCTGTCTGGAGGGGGGCAGTGGCTCACAGGCAGGCTGGGCCAGTTTCAGAGAGAAGACAGTGGAACCCCGTCCCATGCCCAGAGGCCAGGCTGGCTGTTGGGAGTGAGCCCTACAGAGTATCGGGCTCAGCACTCCGTTCTGTCTCCCCGGACATGTGCTTCAGTGGCAAACCTGGAGGCTGCAGCACAGCCCGAGCTTTACCGCCTGGCTCCCGGAAGTGATGTCAGCCTGAGTTACTAGAATAGTCCCCAAAGAAGTTTCATGCCAGAAGAGGAGGATGAACTCAGAATGTGGCCAGCCGTGTATAGCTCACACCTGGCTCCTCCCGCAGGAGGAGCCTCTCCTTTTAGTTAACTAAGGAAGGGGGAGTTTCGTGGGCATCTTGACCTCCAGCTGATGCTCAGCAAGGGCGGCCTAACTGGGATAAGGGATTTCAGCTGCACGGGAGCCAGGCAGCGTATAAAGTGGATTTATTCCAGGAATGAAAGGTAAGTTCAACAAACCAATCAATGTAATACACCAGATTAATAGAATAAAGGGGGGAACCCACATGATTGTCTCAATAGATGCAGACAAAGCATTTGACAAAATCCAACACTCTTCATGATAAAAACATTCAACAATCTAGGAACAGACAGGAACTTCCTCAATCTGGTTAAGAGCATCTTCGAAAATTCCACAGTTAACAACATATTTAATGAAGAAAGACTGAAGGCTTTCCCACTGAGATCAGGAAGAAGGCAAGGATGTCTGTTCTCACCATTTCTATTCAAGAGTGTCCTGGAAGCTCTAGCAAGGACAATAAGATGAGAAAAAAAAATCAATAAAATGCATCCAGCTTGGACAGGAAGAAGTAAGACTCTATTTACAGATGACATGGTTGTGACCTTGAAGGGGAAGTATGGGAATGGTCCTTGGCCGTCCTCTAGCCTCACTGGCTTCTGCTGTGGGGCAGCTTGTCCATGAGGCCTTGACATGCCCCTGCTCCCCAGCTGTACCTGCTACTGAAGTGAGGCTATCGATTGTCAGGGTCATACGACCTTTACCCTCCTTGTCCCAAGGCCTGGGCATCTTTGGGTCAGCGAACGCTCCTGCCCACCTCCCTGGACCACATTGGGGGCACATGTTCTGGGAAACTGTTCTCAGGTCCACCCACCAAGATGCCGCATGAGCCATGAACCTAGCACTTCTCAGGTGTCATGTTGGAGATGGGATTTTCAACCTCCCAGGCTACACAGGGGAGGGGGGGCGGGGGGGGGGGAAGACACCAGGCCCCAGCTTTCCCAGAGAGTGAGCTATTCAAGGTAGGAAGTGGAAAAAAGGCTCTGTGCAGAGCCTGAAGACATGGGCATTCGGAGCAGCGATTTACAATGGATGACTAGGCTAAGGGATCATTCCCATCACTGGAAAGGGTTGGGAAGGACTTTACCCAAGGAGGAAAGAAGCAGGGAAGAAAGCAAAGCACCATGACAGGTGCAGGTGTGAAAGTCTTTGCTGGCGGGGAGGAGGCTGGTTGAGGAACATCCAGGCCGTGGGGGGTCCCAAGCAGCATCCAGCAGCCCGGAGCCTTGGTGGGGGTCACACACAGGCTGCAGGGCACGGTGACTCCGGGGCCCCACAGTGGCCGCTGGAGACCAGGTGCCCGAGGGACCAGCACGCGGCCCTGGAGGTGAGGGAAGGAGATCCAGGGGCTTCACAGAGACTCACTCTTTGAGAAAATGAGCACCATTTCTGAAGAGAAACTTCCAACGCGCCATCCACTCATGGTCATTAATAGAAAGTGATTTTAGACTTCCATCTCCCAACTGCGGCGGGCGCAGGAAGTCCATCTGAAAAGCCGGCGGGAGCCTCCCCATGTGCCGGGGTTTTCATTGCACGGCTCAGAGAAAACCGCTTCCTCCCGGCCCACATGTCTCGAGTGCACCCTTATTCTCAGTGCTGTGCATCCAGTCAGATGTCCCGGAATTGTGAATCCTTCCATAAAAGTCATCGATTAAATGTGCACATGAGCAGGTTGTTCTTAGTCGTTATTCCTTTGATTCGTGCATATGTGTAAGTTAGAAACAGGCCCGGTCAGTCCATACGTCCTGACTTCTGATTCAGGAAAGACCACCCCTTCCCCTCCCGCCTGTATACATGACTGAGTAGTGACTGAGGCCCCTTCTGCTAGGTCCGACCGGACTCAGGGCAGGAACAAGTGTAAAAGGGGGTGCTATAGGGGTGAGCACCACCATAAGTTCAAAGACAATGAGCTGTGCCCAGTCCCAAACCTGCCAAAATGGAAAACATCTCTCCCACTCCCCAGGCCACTGGGCAAACACCGGCTTGTTCTCTGAGGTCATTCAGTCTTGAGCTGCAAATCTTTATGATGTCTAAATAGGCACTCGGAGCAGAAGGAAACACCAAACACATTACTTTATGGATTTCTTTGTGTATAATGGGAAGAGTGTTCCCGGGATTCCGTGTCACAAAGCCTGTTGGAATCACAGCCTCACCCCTCAGATGTGTGTGGCTACAGGTAATCTCCCTAACCCGCCAGACTCCCCACTCGCCCCCTGGTGGAAGGGAAGCTTGCATCTGCTTCACGGGTGTCGTGCCGATTAAGGAAGGCCTGTTCAAGAACGTGTCCACAGCAGGTGTTAAATAAATGCCTGTTCTTGTTCCTTCGTTAGTGGAAGGAAGCAATGAGACAAGCCAATTTAGGATCAATAGAGGACACTGCGCGCTGCCTGGGGAAAGGCAGACCACCCTGGGCTCCTTTCATTCCTGGGTTTATTTGGATGACCAGTCTCAGGGCTTCATCTAAATAGGATTTGGTCACACAGCAGAGCCTCCAGCTTGAAAATATACCATTTGTTTCCCTCTCCCTCTGTCATCTCGGGCTTTCCTGGCAACCTCCTGAATAATGCATGACCTCCTCAGAAAGCTTATCTTCATGGCCCCACCAGCCTTAGCCATGCTGCAGCAGAAAGAGGGCCATACATCTTCTCTGCCCAGAAGTGGTCATGTCCCGGAACACAGCCTGCCTTCTCTGGGCCTTTCACCTCCTGAGCTGACGTCAGTCCCGTTCTCCTGGGGGCTCTGCACAGACTGAATAGGGGTTCCGCACTGAGTCCCCACCCTGGGGTTTTCAATGGCCATCGTGTGGGGAGCAAGACAGCGGATGTGTCCGTGGCACCAGCGGTCTCTGATGCTGTGGCCTGCAAACCCTCGGGTCACCGAGCCAAGTGCTGAGTTGGCGGGGGTTCCTACAGTCACAGCAGCTGGGTCTCCATGTAGCATAAAGAGGAGCATTGTCTGGGCGGCAGAAGAGATGGTGAGATGAATAAGGCTGGTAGCAGGACTGCTTATTATTACCTGACCTCAGTTGGTTCTATGCCCAAACAGCGAAATACATGCAATTCATGGAATTCCTTTCTTTCTTTTGCAATAATTACACAGCACAAGCTATACAAGCCTGCCACCAGAGGTATTTGCAAATAGATGTCCTACAGACCAACTTTCACATTCACATTTTTTTTTCTGCATTGAGAGACCATCACTAAAATGTCTTATTCATTTCTTTCTTTTTCCATGTGTCCATCCTGAGCTGAGTCTTCAGACCTAGCTGATGACCCTTCATGGTGTCCACGGTCAGCATCTTCTCTCTTTCCAAGTCCTCAGAACTGTCTCCCAGCTCCCTGTTCCATCCACCCCCTCACTATTATGCCGGCAGAGGACCTACCACCCACTTTATCAGGATAATTGGGGGGGGGGCACCAGTAAACAACTTTTTATTTTTTCCTACCTACAAATTTATTCAAATACCACCCCCCCCAACCCACCCACCACCTCTACCTCCATCCCTCCAGACTCAGAGCACCAGGTGTCTGGACTTGGGCCCAAAGCCAACCTTTCCGCTACATTCCTGATTTGTTGTTTGCTCCTTGCCTTTGGGACCTTGGTCCACTAGCCTGCTCCTCCCTTTCCCACATCTTCAGGCCCTCCTCTCTACTGGCTCTTTCCCTTCATCCTATAAAAATGCTGAAGTCTTTACTACCTTAAAAAATGAGTACAAGACGCCACCAGCTAGCTCCTTTCCTAGCTTCTCCTTCCCTTTGAGAAGGGAGTCTACACTTGCTGTCCCTCCTCCCTCGCTTTCTCCACTTACTCCTCTGTATTCAGGCTCCTGCCACGCACCTTGCTGCAGCTGCTCTGGAAAAGGTGACTAGCCTTCTGGAAGGCTAAATCAAGAAGCTCTGTCCTTCTCCCATTGTGCCCTTTTCTGCAGAATTTGATGCACTGATCACTTCTGTCTTCAAAGTTTCCTTCTTGTTGTTTCCAAGACAACGCTCCTCTCTCCTCCTGCCTCTAATTGCTCCTCTTCAGGGTCCCCTTCTTGGCATGTTGCACTTCCCTCTCCCTTCTCACCACATGATCTCCCTCTCCCATCATTTTACTACCGTGTTGTGCTGAGTCCCCTCAAACAAATAGCACCAGGCTTGGCTTCTCTGTGGACTTCCTCACACTGGTGGGTATAACTGATTGATAGGTATCTCCACTTGGAGGATCTGTAAGCCTCTCAAACCCAATACATCTAAAATCCATCTTCCTTTTCCCCTTCCCCAGACCTGCCCCTCCTCCTGTGTTGCCAATCTTATAATATATTCACTTTTTAAAATCCCAAGCTATAAGGATGCCTGGGTGACTCAGTCTGTTAAGCATCCGACTCTTGATTTCGGCCTAGGTCATGATCGCAGGGTCATGAGATGGAGCCCTGCATCCAGCCCCATTTCAGGCTCCCTGTTGGGAATGGGGTCTGCTTAAGATTCTCTCTTTCCATCTCGCTCTGCCTTTCCCCACCTTGTGCACGTGCTCTCTCTCTCGCTCTCAAAAAAAAAAAAAAAAAAATCCCAAGCTCTAAACCCAACAGTCTAAACTCCTTCCTTTCTTTCATTCCCCACTTTCCAATAATCACCTATGTCAATGTTATCTCCTAAATATTCCTAGAATTTGTTCTTTCTCTCCACCCATCCAACTATTATCTCTTTTCAATAACTTTTCAATTTATTAGATTCCATTTGGGGTCATGTTCAAATCCCCCTGCCACATAGCCTCTAGAACAGTTTGCATAAAAGAAATATCTTACTGTTTTGCTTCCATGTATGACAGGAACAGATAAATTACATTTAAAGTTTTAAAATTCCTGCCTGACTTCTGCTTCTGGGAAGATAGAGTAGATGCACTTTTCCATATTCCTCCTGCTAAATACAACTAGAAACCCTGAATATTATATGGAAAACCAATGTAAAAAAGACTCTGAAAGGTATAGAGAAGAAGGTAGACAAGCTGGGAACCTTGAACCCAAGGAACCTCCACAGTGATGTCAGAGAAAATCAGCTAAAGCAGAAGATCTAAAAAAGACCCAGAGTTTCAAAACACAATATAAAAAAATATATATAAAAATATAAAAAACACAGTATAAAAAAGGTTTTAATTGAGAATCACTCATCTGATTTTTTAAGAACCAGGAAGAAGATCTCAAATTGATTTTTTTAAAAAATCAACCTATGTCAACATCAAGACTTCAGAGATGGTGGAATTATTTGCCAAAGATTTTAAAGCCCCCACAATAAAAAAAAATGTCCCAATAAGCAATTATGAATATGCTTCAAACATATGAAAAAAGACAAAGACATAGCAAAGAAATAGAAGATACAAAGAGTCAGGTGGAAATTGTAGAACTGAAAATACAATAACTGAAATAAAATCCCCAGTGGATGGTCCTAATAGCAGAATGGAAGGACAGAGGAAAGAATCAGTGATCTGGAACATAAAACAATAGAAATCGGCAAATGTGAATAAAAGAGAGAAAATGAATTGAAAAAAAAATGAGCAGAACCTCAGGGACCTGTGGAACTATAACAAAAGGTGTAACATCCATATTATTAGAATCTTGGAAGCAGGGAAGGAAGATGGCAGGACTGAAAAAGCAGTTGAAGAAATAAAGGCTGAAAAGTCCCCAAATTTGGTGACACATAAACCTATAGATTCGAGAAACTAAGTGAATCCCAAACAGGATAAGCCCAAAGAAATCCAGACCAACACACATCCTAACTAAAGACCAAATGTCTTCCCACAAAGATTGGGAACAGGGCAAGGATGTCTGTCTGTTACACTATTGGTTAACATGTTCTCAAAGTTCTAGCTGGTGCAACAGAATTAAAAAAGGAATAATAAAAGCATACAAATTGGAAAAGAGAAAATAAATGTGACCCTGTTTGCAGATGACATGATTGTCCACATAGAAAATCCCAAGGAATATTAAAAAAAAAAAAATTGTTAAACCTTCCTGGAACTAATAAGTGAATCCAGCAAGATCATAGGGTATAAGAAAAACATATAAAGATTGTATTTCTATATACCAGCAATGAACACATGGACACTGAAATTAAAAATGCACTACCATTGAGAATCACTAAAAAGAAAAGAAATACTTAGATATAAATCAAACAAAACCTGCGCAAGACTTCTGTGCTGAACAGTACACCATACTGATGAAAGAAATGAAAGAAGATCTAAAATAGTAGGAGGGACATAATGTGTTTATGGATTAAAACACTCAACATAGTAAAGATGTCGATTCTTTCCAAATTGATATACTAGCTTAACATGATTCCTATCAAAATCGCAGCAGGAGTTTAAAAAATATAGACAAGATTACTCTAAAATTTGTATGGAAAGGCAAAGGGACTAGAATAGCTCAAGCAATTTGGGGGAAAACAAAAGGAGAAAGTGGGAGGAATTTGTCTACCCAATTTTGAGACTTCCGTAGTTACAGTAACCAAGACAGTATTGGTACTGATGAAGGGCTAGACACATAGATCAATGAAACAGAACAGAGGACACAGAAATAGATCCACATGAATTTGCCCAGTTCATTTCTGACAAAGAGAAAAAAGCAATTCAAGAATTGCCTTTTTAACAAATGATGCTGGAATAATTGGATATAAGAAAAACAAAAAGAACCTTTATCTAAATCTCACCTCTTGCATAAAAATTAACTCAAAACTGGATCATGAGCTTAAATCCAAAATCTAAAACTGTAAAGCTTTTAGAAAAAAAAAAACACAGGAGAAAATCTTTGAGATCTAGGCCAAGGCAAATTCTTAGATTTGACCCCAAAAACACAACCCTTAAAAGGAAAAGTTGATAAATTTGACTTTACCAAAATTAAAAATGCTTCCTCTATGAAACACTCTGTCAAATGGATGAAAAGACAAGCTACAGGGTGGGAGAAAATATTTTTAAACCACATATCTGACAAAAGACAAGTATCTAAAATAAAGAACTCTCAAAACCGAACAGTAAAAAAAAGCAAAAATTCAGTTAGAAAATGGTCAAAAGACATGGAGAAACATTTCACTGAAGAGGATGTACAAAAGGTAAATAAGCACACAAAAAGATGCTCAGTATCGTTAGCCATCCCGGAAATGCAAATTCAAACCACAATGAGATATCACTACATACCTGTCACAATGGTGAAAATCTTTTTAAAAATGGTAACACCACCAGATGCTGGCGAGGATGCTGAGAAACTGGACACATTGCTGATGGGAATGGAAAATGATATGGCCACACTCTGGGAAAATGTTTGGCAGTTTCTTTAAAAATTAAACATGCAACTACCATATGACCCAACAATTGCACTCCGGGGTATTTATCCCAGAGAAACGATGACTTCTGTTCATACAAAAACTGACACACAAATATTTATAGCTGCTTTATTTGTAATAGCCCCAAACTGGAAACAACCCAGATGTGTTTCAAGTGTTGAACAGGTAAATTGCGGCATGTCCTTACCATGGGATATTACCGCTCTGGTATGAATGGTGGTGTCCCCCCCAGATTCATAAAGTCCTAACTCCCAAAGAGATAAGGATTAGTAAGTAGGTGGGGTCTTTGGGGGGGGGTGCTCAAGTCAGGAGGGTGATTAGTTTCATAAAAGAGGCTCCAGAGAGATGCTTAGCCCCTTCCACCGTGTGAGAACACAGCCCGAAAGCACTATGGCTATAACCACGAAGTGGACCCTCATGGGAACAAGACCATTGCTGGCACTCGGTCCTGGACTTCCAGCCCCCAGAACTGTGGAGAAGTAAATTTCTGTTGTTTCTAAGCTGAACAGTCTGTGGTATTTTATGATAGCGGCCCAAACAGACTGAGACAACTACTCAACAATGAAAAGGAATTATTAATACAGATGATGAGGGAACAGAAGGCTGGCTGAAGACAATGCATAAGCTGACACCCTGCAACCTCCCCCGACGCCCCACTCCTGGGTGGGACATGTGTGACTTTCTTCCAGGAAGTTCCCAACTATCTTAATGTTAATGCCTTACTAGGGGGGTAAACAACCTTAACTTGACAATGGCAAGGCCTCCGATAACCTGTGAGTCTTCTTTAGCATATGAAAGTTCTTTTGCAAACCTCTCTTTTTCCTTACCGCCCCCAAGCCCATGGTATATAATCAGCCACCCGTCACAACCCCGGGAGAGCAGCTCTTTCTGCCCACAGGTCCTGTCCCCGTGCTTTAATAAACCACCATTTTGCACCAAAGACGTCTCAAGAATTCTTCCTTGGTTGTCGGCTCCGGACCTCACTTATATTCTAAAACTTCATCACACATACATGCACCAACCTGGTTGAATCTCCAGAGAATTATGCGAAGTGAAAGAAACCAATCCCCAAAAGTTACATACTGTATAATTCCATTTTTTTAACGGTCTGGAAGTGACACAGAAATGGAGGACAGATCAGTGGTGGCTGGGAGCTTAAGAGGGGCCTGGGAGGGAATGGGCGTGGCTCTGAAAGGTGAACAGGAAGGATCCCGGCATCCCGGTGGTGCTGGAAATGTATCTTGACCGAATCGATGATGATATCATGGTTGTAAAATCGCACTAGGGTTTGCCACGTCAGGGAGGACGGTTTCATCTTGTTGGCCACGCAAGTGGATGTGATGAAACACAGGACAGAGGGAGAGAGGAAAAAAGGGAGCAAGGCAGAAAGACAGGGATGAAGGGACAGAGAAACGGAGGAAAAACCAGAGAGATTTAGATCTGGAGCACTTGCCATAAGAAACTGAAGAGAACTCAAAGTTTGGGCAGGAGAAGAATTTTTAGAAAGATTTCAGAGGATATTTTGTATGGTATGCTAAATAATCCTCTCTTCCGGATCTAGAAGAAACCTTTAGTAAATGCCTGCGTTACTTACCTTTTTTTTGGTGGGATTTGTGTTTATTTGGATATGACACCATAGCAATGGTCTGCAAGGTAGCCTAGAATGTTCAGGTCATATTTGGTGGTTTGTGTGGGTTTTTTACCCCCCTAGAACTCTGACCAGAATGAGCTTTCACGATGACCATCCAGTTGTTATGCTCATGGTGCAGAGCGGAGGTTGGCCCGACAGGGGTTGTGCAAACCTTGGTTAAGTCCTTCAAGAAGAGGGAAATTCTGAAATCAGAATTAGAACCATGAGGGGAGGGCATGGACTTTTAGGGCCCTGATGGGTGAAGTGGAGAAGTGTGGCTTTATGTAAGCAAGGCTGAGAGGGCCTAAGAAAGTCTGTCAGAAGGCACAGGCTGGGAATTAGTATATAAATACACAATTTCTGCGGATCCTGGGATCTTTCCTGGATGAGGAGGTCAGTGGCAGACATGCCTGGACATGTTCAGAGGCCCTGTCTGGCCCCGGCAGGGCAGGAGGTCACGGAGGGACTAGGGATCAAGCAGACCACCTGCTGTACCACATGCGGAGAGCCCGTGGCCGGACGCTGCTCCCGGAGGCAGGCAGCACCGGAGGTTGCGAGGGTGTGCGAGGCCCTGCCTTAATAATTACCCGTGGGCACCAAGCCACAGAGACCAGCTCGGTGGCAGACCGCCTGCCAGCCCTAGAAGGCTCTACGGCGGAGCGGCGATGTGCCAGAATTCAGACGAGCTCCTGGCGGCCGCGTCCAGGGAAGGGAAGCTGGGAATGGGGCGTGTGGCCGGGGGCCCAGGGCCGAAGGCCGCAGTTCCTTCCAGGGCACGGCTGAGCGCCCTGGGGAAAGGCAGGACCAGCTGGCTCAGATAACTGAGCAACACTTAATGGTCAGGCTCCTGGGTGAACTGAGATTTCCTCAGGAAGCCTGATTTCTTGCTGTGGGGGAGTCCAATTCAGGAGGCGGAAGAGAAAGCAGCTCCCCTCAGGGAAGGTGACGGAGCTGCGGGTGGGTTGGGGCCGGAAGAGGGACGCGGGCCTGGGCCGGGCGGTGCGGCGGGGATGATTCAGCTGCTGAGGTCAGGCCCTGACAGGACAGGTTTGGTGGGTGGGGAGGAGCCGATGGCCGGGGTAGATTTGCTTTGGGTGAGAAAACACGGAGCGGAAAAAGATTTCGGGGGTGGTGGAGGAGGAGGAGGAGGAGGAGAAACAGATTCCAGGGAGAACTTTAGGAATTATTGCCGTGTTCCGCGCTGTGTAGCCACCATCTCCCTCCTCCGCGTCCTCAATTAGCCTCCAACTGTGTACTATGCCCCACTGCCCTTTCCCACTGGGTAGCAGCTCCCCTATGGACAGCTCGTCAAGACTCCAGAACTTTCTTTTCTTTCTTTCTTTTTCTTAGTTTCTTTTCTTTTCTTTCTTTTTTTTTTTTTTACCACTTTTAATTATTGAAACAGTCTCACTCCAATACTGAAAACTCCAGGCTACAGCTGTGGCCCCAGCAGCTTGGAGTTGGGGGGTGGGGAGGGGGAGTCAACTCTCAGGTGCCTCCCATCTGGTCCCAAGCCTCAGCTCTGAGGGGAGACAAGGAAGAGGTCCCTCTAGTGGTCCCTCTGTGGATGGTGTTACTTTTTCTAGGTAACACTGACAAGCCCCTGGTGGCCTCTGAGGGTCAGACACCCAAATGCTGTCCTCTCTTGGGCCAATAAGACCTCCCCCATGCATTTCCCTGACTGGGGTGGTTGTTCCTCAGAAAATGCCGCTGGGATTTTCTCACCTAAAAGATTGCTCAAGCCTAGCCACCTCCTCTGGTGTCTACTGAACTGTGGGGGACCCTCCTTTTTTGCTGAGCCCAATGACAGGGGTGCAACTGTCCTGTGGCCACCCTTATAGCAGCTCTGCCATCTCCCCGCCACCCCTGTCTCCAGGCTCCAGCAGAGTGAGAAGGTCTGTGGGTCCAAAGACTCAACAAATCCCAGAAAGAGAGAGTCACTAGGCCCCAAGTTGTTGAGGTGGGGATGATCCATGTTCTCTTGGGTCACCCCTCTTTAGCATGAGGTGCTCCATTGACATTTCCAGCCTCAGCTGTGCTGGCCCCAGCTTGCATTTCATGTCCTGGTTACGGCAAAGTGTTTCTGTTTCACCTGCACTGTGGGGTTCCACATTTCAGGGTCTTGTGCCTCCCACCCCCCAGAAAATACTCCTCCCTTGAAATCAGGTCTGTCTTTAGTCCTCTCCCATGCAGACTGGGCTAAGCATTCCTTCCCACTGCTCTGATCCCTGTGGACATACATGTTTCTTTCTTTCTTTTTTTTTTAAGATTTTATTTATTTATTTGACAGAGAGAGAGAGACAGCGAGAGAGGGAACACAAGCGGGGGGAGTGGGAGGAGAAGCAGGCTTCCTGCAGAGCAGAGAGTCCAATGCGGGGCTTGATCCCAGGATCCCAGGATCAGGACCTGAGCTGAAGGCAGATGCGTAACCAACTGAGCACCCAGGTGCCCCTGGACACATGTTTCTAGCATGTGTCTCATGGTATTAAAACAGGGCCCCTAAGGACCTAACTCTCCACATTAGACTACATTTCTTGAAGGCAGAAATTGGCTCTTTGATATCTGTATGTTGTGCTGTATGTTGTGCCCACAACTTCTGATTCATAGAAGACAGTCAATGCATGCTTGGTGATCAGACTAAGGAGAAGAAAGAGGGAGATGGACTAAGTCTCTCATCTTTCACCATGAGGGGCATGTACAATAGACGCTTCAGTGTGGGAAATGCCAGCCTCTGACATCTTCCTAGGTTCAGGGAGAGGGAAGTGAGGCCAGTCTTTCTCAACTGAGCTAAAAAGCCAAATACTGTCCCCCTAGACACCTGGTGACTAGAGCCCAGGTGGCTGGCCTACATTCAGCTAATAGGAAGTCCCACCAGGATTTAACCCCCAGGAAAGACTGTCAGGACAGGGATGCCGGTGCCCTGGGGCTGTGGTGGCAGCAGCAGCAGCTTCCTGACCCCTTTGTAGGAAGTTGGACTCCATAACCCAGTGGAGGCCACCAACCTTCACTGCTCCAGGTTCCCCTAAAGCAGCAATAAGCACCCAACTTTCTGCCTTAACTCCCTCTCCACATGAAAGACAGAAGATGGTTTCTATTTCCTCCACAGAAATCGGAGTGATGTATATTGTTTACAAAAGGCAGGCCTAAAATAAAGTGACCCATAAAGCTCTGCTCTAAAAGGATGACAAAGATATGAAAACAAAGCAAAGCAAAGCAAAAACTAAAGTAAGGATGGCAATATTGATATCAAAGAATAATATAGAATATTTTATCAATACAAGGTGCAAGTCACAAAGAAGATATAAGGCTCATGAATATTTATGTTTTGCATAAAATAGCATCTAAATATTAAAAGTAAAAATCTTAGAAATCAAGAAGAAATTAATAGGACTGTAATCCAAATGGTAACATTTATCATTTCTTTTATGCACTTTGATTAATCAAGTGGACCCACAAATGAAGGAATTAAATAATATAATCAACAAGCTTTTCAACATTTATAGTCTACAAAAACCTAACTCATATTACTATAAAATAGCCATTGGACATTTATAAAGTAAAGTAATATATTAGGTCATAAAAGAAATTCCAATAAATTCTTAGATTGTAAACTCTCTTTGACCATAATTTAGCAAAACAAAGAATTACTAAGAAAAATATTAAATAATAGAATCCAAATACCAGGAAATTAAGCAATATTCTTCTAAATAGCCCTTGGGTAATAAAGGAAATAAAACATGTAATTAAATAGTGTTTTGAAAATAACCATAATAATAACATCAGGTTTCAAAACTTCTGGCTTGCGACAAAGCCATACTAAAAAAAAAAAAATCATATTCTAGAATGTTATTATTTTTCAAAAGGAATAATGAAAATAATGAATTAAGTATTCATCTCAAGAAGGAAAGTTTTGTTGTTGTTGTTTGTTTCCTGTGTAATTAGAGAGGGTGGTTTCATCTCTTTATTCACCCACCTCTATCTGACAACCTTCACTGTATATTCTTTTTTTCCCAACTTTATTGAAGTATAATTAACAAATAAAAATTGTATATATTCAGAATATGCAACTTGATGCTTTGATTTACGTATCTGTTGTGAAATGATCACCACAATCAAGCTAATTAACATATCTATCACTATTAACAATAGCTCTGCTAATATCTTGCATAACTGAAGCTTTGTACCCTTTGATCATCACCTCCCCAATTCCCTCTCCTCCTAGCCCCCATTCTACTCTCTGCTTCTATGTGTTTGACCATTTTAGACTAAGAAGGAAAGTGTTTTTTAATAAATAAATGTAAAGCTATTAAAAAGTATTAATACAATGAAAGCAGAAATTAATTCATTGAAAAACAGTAAAGTATCATTGGTAATTCAATCTAATCTGGTTTCTTTAAAACAAAAACAAATTAGACAACACCTAAAAGGTTAGTAAAAAAAAAAAAAGAGAGAGAGAGAGAGGGAGAGAGAAAGAAAGAGAAAAAACTATGCTAGCTGGCTTGAGGATCTTAATGAAATGGGCTGATTTTCAAAGGAATATGTAAGTTACCAAAGCGAACTAAATAGGAGGTAGAAAGCCTGATTACACTACTAATCCTTAAAGAAATTTTAAAATCATAGAAGAAAACATCTAGTCGCCATGTTTGGACGATCTCTTGGACAACTCTTGGGCACTACTTGGAATCCTCTAGACCTTAGTTCTTCTCTCAGTGTAGGATGCCACTGGGACCCTGCCTGATCAGCCAGAGTAAGAAGTAGTTAATGTCCTTTGGGTCAACCCTCGACCAAGGCTGAGGGGAGCAAGTGGTTAAATACTTCCCCATTTCTTTTCCTAGGAGCAAGACACTGAGCTGCATGTCATAAAGTTCAGACTGTCCATTGGGACGGAGCATCCTGGAGCAGTAAGTCAATTTGATAACACATCCTTGTTTTGACTCTCCTTCTTTCCCTGTTTCATTTCCTTACCCTCCCTCATTCCTATCCCAATCCCAGGTCTACACTCCCAGATGAACAATCATACATGAGCCTTGGTCTCAGGCTCTGCTTTTTTTTTTCCAATTGGCTTTTGATTTCATTTTCAGTTTAAAAATCTTAGTTTTTACATAGCATATTTGATTCATTTATGTTTAGTGTAATTATTAATACATTTGAGTTTACATCAACTTTATATGCACCTATTTGTTCTTTTTTTAAAGATTTTTTATATTTTTTAGAGAAGTTTTAGGTTTGCAGTAAAATTGAGAGGAAGGCACAGAGATTCCCTTTATAATCCTACCCCCATACATGCCTAGCATTCCTCTATTATTAGCATCACTCACTATAGTGTACATTCATTACAAGTGATGACCCTACATTGACACATTGTGATCACCTAAAGCCCATTGTTCACCTTGGGGTTCACTCTTGGTGTTGTACATTCTATGGGTTTGGACAAATATATATAATAACGTGACCCCATCATTATAACATCATACAGAGGATTTTCACTACCTTGAAAATCTTCTGTGCTCCATCTATTCTTCCCTCCCTCATCTCCCCTCCCCCACTTCTGACAACTTACCTTTTTATTGTCTCCATAGTTTTGCCTTCTCTAGAATTTCGTATAGTTGGAATCATATAGTATGTAGCCTCTTCCAGTTGGTTTCTTTCATTTAGTAATATGCATTTAAGTTTTCTCTATGTCTTTTCATGGCTTGATAGCTCATTATTTTTTAGCACTGAATATTCCATTGTCTGTATGTTCATTTACCTACTGAAGGGCTTCTTGGTTGCTTCCAAGTTTTGGCAATTAGGAATAAAGCTGCTATAAACATCTGTGGGCAGGTTTTTGTGTGGACATAGGTTTTCAACACCCCTGGGTAAATACCAAGGAGTGTGATTGCTGGATCATATGGTAAGAGTATGTTTAGTTTTATAAGACACTGCCAAACTGTCTTTCAAAGTGGCTGTTCTTCTTTGCATTCTCACCAGCAATATATGAGAGTTCTTGTTGCTCCACATCATTGTCAGCATTTGGGGTTGTCCATGTTCCAGATTTTGGTCATTCTAAGATGTATACTAGTATCTCATTGTTGTTTTAATTTGCATTTCCCTGATGACACAGGATGTGGGGTGTCTTGTCATATGCTTATCTGCCATCAGTATATCTTCTTTGAGGTGTCTGTTAAGGTCTTTGTCCCATTTTTTACAATTGGGTTGTTTGTTTTCTTATGGTTAAGTATTAAGAGTTCTTTGTATATTTTGGATAACATTCCCTTATCAGATGTATCTTTTGCAAATACTTTCTCCAAGTCTGTGGTTTATCTTCTCATTCTCTTGACATTGTCTTTAGCAGCACAGAAGTTTTTAATTTTAATAAAATCCTGCTTATCAACTGTTTATTTCAGGGACCAGGCCTTTGGTGTTGTATCCAGAAGGTCCTCACTATACCCAAGGTTAACCAGGTTTTCTTCCATCATCTTCTAAGAGTTTTATAGTTTTGCATTTTATGTTTAGGCCTATGATCCATTTTGAGTTAATTTTTGTGACGGGTATAAGGTCTGTGTCTAGGGTTTTTTGTTGTTGTTGTTGTTGTTGTTGTTTTGCATATGGATGTTCAGTTGTTCCAGCACCATTTGTTGAAGACACTATCTTTGCTCCATTGTATTGCTTTTTCTTTTTTGTTAAAGATCAGTCAACTATATTTATGGGGATCTATTTCTGGGCTCTTTATTCTATTCTACTTATCTATTTGCCTTTTCTTTTGCCAATACCACACTGTCTTGTTTGCTGTAGCTGAATGTCGGATAGTGTCAGTCCTCCAACTTTGTTCTTCTTCAATATTGTATTGGCTATTCTGGGTCTTTTGCCTCTCCATAAAAACTTTAGAATCAGTTTGTCAATATCCACAAAATAACTTGCTGGAATTTTGATTGGAATTGCCTTGAATCTTTAGATGAATTTTGGAAGAACTAACCTCTTAACAATATTGAATCTTCATATCTATAAATGTGGAATATCTCTTCATTTATCTAGTTATTCTTTGATTTCATTCATCAGAGTTTTGTAGTTTTCCTCATATAGATCGTGTATGTATTTTGTTAGATTTATACCAAACTATTTAATGGGGGGGGAGTGTGCCAATGTAAATGGCATTGTGTTTTAAATTTCAAATTCCACATATTCATTGCTAATATCTAGGAAAGTAATTGACTTTTTTATTATATTATTTTTGTGTTATATATACTTGTATCCTGCAACCTTGCTATAATCACTTAGTTCCAGGAGGGGTTTTTTGTCAATTCTTTTTGGATTTTCTACATACAGAATCATGTCATCTGTGGACAAAGATAATTTTACTTCTTTCTTTCTAATATGTATACCTTTTATCTTATTTTGCCTGTTGCATTAGCAAGGACTTCAAGATGATGTTGAAAAGGAGAAGTAAGAGGGGACATCCTTGTACTTGTATCCAATCTTCATAGGAAAGCTTTGAGTTTCTCACCATTAAGTATGACACTAGCTGTAGGGATTTTGTAGACATTTTTTATCAAGTTGAAAACATTTCCCTCTAGTCTAGGAGTTTTTATCATGAATGCGTGTCAGATCTTCTCAAATGCTTTTTCTACATCTATTGATATGACCATGTAATTTTTCTTTTTTAGTATTTTGATGTGATGGATTACATTAATTGATTTTTGGATATTGAACCATCCTTGCATAATGCATACCTGGAATAAATCCTACTTGGTCATGGTATAGAGTTCTTCTGTGTATTGTTAAACTCAAATTTTGTTAAATTTTGTTGAAGATTTTTGCATCTATGTCCATGAGAGAGATTGCTCTGTAGTTTTCTTGTAATGTCTTTTTCTGGTTTTAGTATTAAGATAATACTGACCATGGGGTGCCTGGGTGGCTCAGTTGATTAAGCATCCGACTCTTGATTTCAGCTCAGGTCATGATCTTAGGGTTGTGAGATCAAGCCCCGCATGGGGCTCCATGCTGGACATGGAGCCTGCTTAAGATTCTCTATCTCCCTCTCCCACTGCCCCTCCCCCATCTAAAAAAATATAATACTGGCCTTATAGAATGAGCTAGGAAGTATTCCCTCTGTTTCTATCCTCTGAAAGAGATTGTGAAGAATTAGTATAATCTCTTCCTTAAATATTTGGTGGAATTCACCAGTGGACCCATTTGGGCTTCATGCTTTCTGTTTTGGGAGGTTAGTAATTATTGACTCAATTTCTTTATTAGATATAGGCCTATTCAGATTGTCAGTTTCCTATTGTGTGAGTTCAGCAGATTGTATCTTTCAAGAAATTGGTCCATTTCATCTAGGTTATGAAATTTGTGAGCATAGAATTGTTTATAGTATTCCTTTATTGTCTTCTTAAATTAATGGGATCTGTAGTGATGTCCCCTCTTTCATTTCTGATATGAGTAATTTGTGTCCTGTCAAATTATTTTTCTTAGTTAGCCTGGCTAGGGGCTTATTGTTTTTATTGATCTTTTCAAAGAACCAGCTTTGGGTTTTGTTGATTTTCTTTATTATTTCCTGTTTTCAATTTCATTGACTTCTCTAATTCTTATTTCTTTTCTTTTGCTTACTCTGGGTTCAATTTGCTCTTCTTTTTCTAATTTCCTTAGGTGGAAACTTAGATTATTGATTTTAAATCTTTCTTCTTTTCTAATATATGCTTTCAGTTATATAAATGTCCTTTTAAGCACTTCTGCTGTATCCTACAAATTTTCACAAGCTGTGTTTTCATTCTCATTTAATTCAAAATAATTTTCAAATTTCTCTTGAGATTTCTTCCTTGACCCATGTGTTATTTAGAAGTGTGTTGTTTACTCTTCACATATTTTAGGATTTTCTAGTTATCTTTCTGTTGCTGATTTCTAGTTTAATCCCATTTAGTCTGAGAGCAGACATTGTATAATTTTTATTCTTTTAGATTCATTAAGGTATGCTTTAGGGCCCATAATGTGGTCTATCTTGGTAAATGTTCCATATGAGCTTGACAAGAATGTGTATTCTGCTGTTGTTGGATGAAATCATCTATAGATGTCAATTACATCCAGTTGATTGGTGGTGGTGGTGAATTCAGCTATGTTTTTACTGATTTTCTGCTTTCTGGGTCTGTCTGTTTCTAACAGAGGGGTGTTAAAGTCTCCAGTTATGATAGTGGATTCATCTATTTTTCCTTGCAATTCCAGGCTCTGCTTTTAGGGGAACCCAAACAAAGACAGTTGGCACCAGGAGTGGTCCTGGAAAGTGGACCCTCAGGATGGGACTTTATAGATGAGTCATTCACTTGATGGTCATCTGGCCATCAAGTCCCCATAGCTTGTGGTTAAGTGGATGGTCATAACTCCTAACACATATTGGCTTCAAAATTACTAAGTTTCTCACCTGCACCAAACTCTGTCTACAAACTCACCTATGGTTGACTGGGATAAGTTACAGATTAAAAGTGAAGTATTGGGTTTGGAGGTGCTTGAATTATTGGAGGCAATTGCAATTATAAGGATTTTGAAGTTGTTTAGTTTTTGTTAATTTCATTGAAAGTCTTGAAAAAAGAAAATAAATGGAATCAGCCAATTCTCAGCACACAAAGCATGCTGTGTAAGCCAGACTGCTTCTATAGAAGTCTTTAGTGAGACACCACCCCCCCCACCCACCCCCCACCACCCCCCAACTCACTTCCAGCAGCTCTAGGACACACCATGTCAAAAATCTGGCCCAGGATCTAATTGTAAAGCTATCAGAATAGAAAAGGAAACAATATGTATCCATAATAGGTATCACATGTTAGAGTCAGGGCCCTGATATAAAGAAGAATGAATTTGTGAGACATGGGACAAGGACATTTAGATGTATGATTCTAATGATTTTAAACCCCTAAATTCCCCTGAATTGTCTGCACCAGGATAATGGCTGCTTCCCCCTTATCAAGAAGAGTAATCTCCTCTTGCCTGGGGACTCTGCAAAGACTTCAGCTGAGGCAGGTACCTTGCAATGTCGACCCTCATCACTCCTAATTATCCATAGGCTGACAACCATGACCATGTCTCAGACCAGCTTGAGGTTATAAATACGGTACTTGCTCTGGGAGGAATTGTAGGACCTAACTCATAGGTATTGGCAGGAACCAGGGAGCACATCTGGGGTGGACTTTGAGGATATGAGATGTGGGGATGCAAAAATATAAGGCTGGATAGGGAGAATACATTAAGGAGGGACACTCACCAGTGACTTGGGATGTAATATTCTGAAAGGACAGATTCAAACAATTTTGTAGAGAGTTATGTCAAGCCTTTAAGAAAAAAATAATGAAGGAAAAAGTTTTTTTTTTAATTGCTCCAGAGAGGGACACCTGGGTGGCTCAATTGGTTAAGCGTCTGCCTTGACTCAGGTCATGATCTCAGGGTCCTGGGATTGAGTCCCATGTAGCACTCCCTGTTCAGCAGGGAGTCTGCTTCTCCCTCTCCCTCTGCCCCTCTTGCCCCACTCATTCTCTCTCTCTCTCAAATCAATAAATAAAATCTTAAAAAATAAAGCAATTTTTAATTGCCCCAGAGAATACAAAACTATAAAGGCTTTCTGATTTTTAAAATAAACTCAACTTATAAAATAAAGCTAACATAGCCTTGAAGGCAAAAATGACAATAAAAATTACAGATCAATTTCTATTATCAGTACAAGGGGGGAAATTCCTAAATAAAATATTAGCAAATCTTTTTGAACAGTATATTTTTGAAAATATACCACACAGCATCCAGATAAGTGTTTATTCCAGACTCCAGTGGGACAATCAGAAAGAGAATACGTTCAGAGGGAAGATGTGTTCTTACGTGATGGTACTGTACCAAACTCTGTCTGCAGGACTCATCTGTCATCTTTTGGAATAAATTATTGTTCTGCTTTCTATGAAAGAATATTTGAACTAATAGGAGAGTGCTTAGTTATGTTCTAAAACATATATTAAAAAGTCAAAGGTTTTACTATATATCAGTAATAACTAGCTCAAAATATCCATTGAAAAGAAAGGTTCCCAATGACCACAGTTACAGAAACTGTAAAATACCTAAAAATAAACTTCATATGAAATAAGCAGCAATTTGCCCACTTAGACAATACAATATACAACTAAACAATATATTACAATAAATAAAATTAGTTGAGATAGTCTTGGAGCAACAAAAGCTTGATGGAAAAAAAAGACTGAGGGAAAACATTAGAAAGTCCAGAAACAGATCAAAATATATATAACACTCTAGTGCATGATAAAGGTGATCCTTCAAACCAATTAAATAAAGGATAAAATTTTCAATAATTGGTAAAATGGCTAACCATTTATAAAAATATGAAGTTCCTACCTCACACAATAAATCAGCATCACAACCAGTAGATTAAAGTTGTAAATGTAAAAAGTGACATTATAAAAACACTTAAGGAAAATAAAGAAATAGTTATATATATTTTGGGAGTGAGGAAGTATTTTCTAAGACAGAAATTGTAAAAGAACTAGATCACTAAATTTTGACAACATAAAAAATATATCAAAAAAATTCTTAAGATTAACAGGGAAATAACAATTTTGGGGGAAAATATTTGCAATCTGTAAAGGAAGCAAAGATTCAATATCCATAATATATGTAATGCTCTTATAAATTAATAGGAAAAAGATGAATGGTGGGAGAGAAAAATGAACAAAAAACATGAGTATGAAATTCACAAAAGAGGACAAACAAATGATACATGAAAAAAAATGATCAAGGTCAATAATGACCAGGAAGTGTGGGGCGCCTGGGTGGCTCAGTTGGTTAAGCATCTGACTCTTGATTTTAGCTCAGATCATGATCTCGGGGTCATGAGATCGAGTCCCACAGTAGGCTCTGCACTCAGCGTGCAGTCTGCATGAGATTCTCTCCCTCTCCTGCCCCTCCCCCTGCTTGTGTGCACGTGTACACGCTCTCTCTCTCTCTCAAATAAATAAATCTTTTTTTAATAATTTTTTTATTATGTTATGTTAGTCACCATACAGTACATCATTAGTTTTTGATGTAGTGTTCCAATGATTCATTGTTTGCGTATAACACCCTGTGCTCCATGCAGTACGTGCCCTCCTTAATACCCATCACGGGGCTCGCCCATCTCCCGCCCCCCTCCCCTCTAACACTCTCAGTTTGATTCCCAGAGTCAGTAGTCTCTCATGGTTCATCTCCCTCTCTGATCCCCCCCTTCATTTTCCCCTTCCTTCTCCTAATGTCCTCCATGCTATTCCTTATGTTCCACAAATAAGTGAAACCATATGATAATTAATTTTCTCTGCTTGACTTATTTCACTTAGCATAATCTCCTCTAGTCCCATCCGTGTTGATGCAAAAGTTGGGTATTCATCCTTTCTGGCGGCTGAGTAATATTCCATTGTATATATGGACCACATCTTCTTTATCCATTCATCTGTTGAAGGGCATCTCGGCTCTTTCCACAGTTTGGCTATTGTGGACATTGCTGCTATGAACATTGGGGTGCATATGGCCCTTCTTTTCACTACATCTGTGTCTTCGGGGTAAATACCCAGTAGTGTAATTCCTGGGTCATAGGGTAGCTCTGTTTTTAACTTTTTGAGGAATCTCCACACTGTTTTCCAAAGTGGCTGTACCAACTTGCATTCCCACCAACAGTGTAAGAGGGTTCCCCTTTCTCCACAACCTCTCCAACATTTGTTGTTTCTTGCCTTGTCAATTTGCCATTCTAACTGGTGTAAGGTGGTATCTCAATGTGGTTTTGATTTGAATTTCCCTGATGGCTAATGATGATGAACATTTTTTCATGTGTCTGTTAGCCATTTGTATGTCTTCTTTTGAAAAGTGTCTGTTCATTTCTTCTGCCCATTTTTTGACTTGATTATTTGTTTTTTGGGTGTTGAGTTTGAGAAGTTCCTTATAGATCTTGGATACCAACCCTTTATCTGTAGTGTCATTTGCAAATATCTATCTTTTTAAAAATGGCCAGGAAGTACAAATTTTAAAAAATGAGATACCATTGTATACCTACCAATTTGATAAATATTTTATAATGAAAATAATAGCTAGAATTACAGAAGACATAGGAAATGAGTCTCCTGCTAGTTTGAGTATAATATGGAACAAACACTTTGAAGAGTTTGAAGAACCTGAATAATGTTTATATATTTTTGAACCAGAAATTCAACATCTGGTGTCCATTCCAGGGCATTTATATTAAAAATATGCACTTCGACTTAAAAAAAATCTTTGACCTCAAAAATCTCATTGCCAATAGCAAAAGCAATAGAAGCAATCTAAATCTACAACAATAGGGAATAGATTAAATATATTAGTATTTATTGTTGTTTACAATCTTATGCAAGCATTAAAAATAATGTTTTACAGGTATCCTTGGTGATTTTGAAAGACTATAATACATTGTTAAATCAGAAGTCAGTTTACTAAGCATGTGTACCACATTTATATTTTTATAAAATAAAATATAACAAGATATATGTCAGTAGTGGTTAACACTGGCTTGTGGGATTCCCATTTATATCATCTTTCATGACTTTCTGCCTTTTCTAATAGGCAACATAGCACTTTTATAATTTTTTAGAAAACTATAAATGCTGTAACAAACAAACATAAGAACGACTATAAGGTCATACCCCAGAAGTGGCTTGTTAGCTGCCCAGGACAAAAGTGGCAATAGGAAATCGAAAATGGAGTTATTATTCTTGCATTAATTACTATTATTATGGAGGCACAATTGCAGTCTGTCAGTTGCCGAGTTCCTGTTATTACCTGAGTCTAAGTCTTCAGGGAGTCTCTTTGCCCCTCTGGTCTCTTTCATCAGCAAATCTCAGAGCGGTACACAAACATCCCCTTCCGGTTGAATTAGAAATGTGGCAAAGACCATCCTGGCTTCTGGATGGACAAACGGAGCCCTGGAGGGGACAGGGGGTTTTCCTATTGCAACAGTGGAATCCCTGAGCCTCGGAGCTAGAAATCCCCCTAGGGGATCCCCAGGGTCCGGGAGCGCACCACCTCACAAAAAACATTCTTTCTCTTACTGAGCCTTGCTAACAGTCGGAAGGCCTTTCCTGATATCAAGGCAAAATCTGCATCCCTGGAATTTTATTTTTTTCTTTTTTTTGCATCCCTGGAATTTTCACCCACTGGTCTTGGTCAGAGAAAACAGGATTTCTCAAGTTGTTCCATGAGGCTCTGGGTTTTGCTGGGCTTCCCAGCGGAGTTGTCCATCCTGCAGGAGAAATAACTCTTTGCATCTATAATGGCTCTCCATGCTCTGCCTTTTTTTTTTTTAATTTAACAGCTTTTTTGGTAAAAATTCACATGCCGTAAGTGTGCAATTCAGTGATTTTTGGTAAATTTACAAAGTTTTACAACTATTACCACACTCTAATTTTAGAACATTCCCATCACCCCAAAAAGAAATCCTATACCCCTTGGCAGTCACTGTCCCCTACCTACCTGTCCCCTAGGTTTCTATTTTATACAGGGGCCTACAGCTAGGGCATCTCTTGATTATATTTGAGACTAGCATTTGCCTCCATACTTTTTTTTTTTTTAACTAGTTACCACAGTGTTCCTTGTTTTTTTCAGGCCCCATTCTAAGGAATCCTGGCTAACCCAGGTTTAGAAAATGCAGAGGGCTAAAGGTAAAAAAAATAACATGCCCTCACTATGCCTAGATGCTACTGTGCTAGGCCGTCTCCACCAAGACGCTTTGCAAGCATCTTTTGAGTGAGATTCAGGAGCGTGCTCCTGAATAGAGCACTGGGTATGATGTAGTTCAGCTTACCACGGGTCATCAATGCCTAGGAGAGGGCAGGACCCACAGTCCACCTTTGAACCCTGCAGACAGATGGTTCGCAGAGCCCTTGCTTCACACTGACCTTGCTGTGGCCAGCGCTGATGATTCGAGTGATGTCAGTCCTACATGGCACTGAACTGGGAGGGTGCTGGGTCTCTCAAACACCTTTTGTACGGCAACTGGAGGCCAAGAAAAGCCTCCCCACCTCCGGGTCCACAGTGTTTGTGGATGCCGTGGAGGCAGGGAGAATTTTGTGAAGATGTAACTGTTGGTGTGGGTCTTGAAATGGAGAGGTGTGTCCTGTTGCTGAATGCGTAGGGCAAAACAAGGAGCCACGGAAGGAATGACCCTGCCCCAAGGAGTTCTTTCCACGTTGACTCTCACCAGGAACAGAAGTCTTAAACTGAGAAAATACATCTGTAGTGTACTAGTCTGGCCATATGTTCCCAATTAATTCTGTCGTGCCCCCCCCACTTTCATGTTAATATCATCAAGCTAATCCCTTAATCAGCTCCCCACTCCAGCCCGCCCCTGCAAATGGTTTTGGGTTGTTTCCTAATCCTCATTCTTCAAGGGAGCCTGTAGCCATTATGTTTAAACTAAACCGAGATGTCCAAGGTCTCTTTCCCTCCCAGCTTGGTGAAAGATTTCACCCAAACTACCATTACCCAACTGATTTCTCAGAAAATGCTTTCACTCCCTGAAGTCTCAAATCACTATTTCTGGGGGTGTAGTGAAGGTGAGTGGTGAGGAAAACCTCTAAAAAGTGGAAATAAAGCCCAGAAAAAGGGTTAAATTTCCCTGGGGTTTACATCTGAATCTAAAGTTTCACCAGCCCACTCTAGCCACCCTCTTCCACCTAAGGGGAGAGAAAAAATTTATTTTAAACATTTGTGAAGTTCACAGTCCAGAGGCATGGGCTCACTAAAGGCCTGAGACCTAATCCCAGGATTATAGAACATTTCCCCTCCCCCGACACCTTATGACCACATTATTCAAGACAGTTCTTTTTACCTGGTACATTGTGTCCTGCTATCAAGAAAAAATTACAAGGCACAGCAAAAAGCACAAAAACACAATTTGAAGTGATAGAGCAAACATCAGAACCAGGCTGGGAGGGATGTTGGAATTATCAGGCCAACAATTTAAAACAAATAAGATTAATATGCTAAGAACTCTAGTGGCTAAAGTAGACAGCATCCAAGAACATAAGAATAATGTAAGCAGGGAGGTGGAAATCTTCCGAAAGAACCAAAACACAAAAAAAGCTAGAAATAAAACATTGTACAGAAATGAAGACTGCCTTTGATAAGCTTACTAGTGAACACTGGATACAGCTAAGGAGAGAACCTCTGAGCTTGGGGATATCTTAATAAATCCTTCAAAACTGAAAAGCAAAGGGAAGAAAGGCTGAAGAAATGGAATAAAATATCCAAGGAGGTGGCTCAACCACAGAAGGTGTAACATACATGTAATGAGAATACCAGAAGGAGAAGACAGAGAGAAAGGAAGAGAAGAAATATTTAAAACAATAATGACAGATTTTCCCCCAAATTAATAACAGATTCAGAAAGCTTAGAGAACACCAAGTAAAATAAATGCCAAAAAGAATATACCTGGGCATATCATTTTCAAATTACAGAAAAATTGAAGATAAAGAAAAAATCATGAAAGAAGCTAGAGGTAAACAAAAACCAGAACCTCCTTCTCGATAGAGGGACAGAGAGTTGCAGCTGACTTCTCTTCAGAAACCATGCAAGCGAGGGGCGCCTGGGTGGCTCAGTCGTTGGGCATCTGCCTTCGGCTCAGGTCATGGTCCCGGGGTCCTGGGATCGAGTGCCGCATCGGGCTCCCTGCTCCGCGGGAAGCCTGCTTCTCCCTCTCCCACTCCCCCTGCTTGTGTTCCCTCTCTCGCTGTCTCTCTCTGTCAAAATGAAAAAATCTTAAAAAAAAAAAAAAAAGAAACCATGCAAGCGAAAAGAGTGGAGTGAAATATTTAAAGTGTTGCAGAATTCTGTACCCCATGAAATTATCCCTCAAACATGAAGGAGAAATAAAGACTTTCTCAGACAAACAAAATTTGAGGGAATTTGTTGTCAGTAGACCTGCTCTGCAATAAATATTAAAAGAAGTTCTTTATAGAGAAGGAAAAGACTAAGTCAGAATCTCAGACCTCCATAAAGAAAGGAAGAGCTTCAAAGAAGAATTAAGTGAAGGTAAAAAGAATAAAACATAAAAAAGGGTTTGAGGAAGACAAGTAGGTTGGTCTGCCATCTATGATTTGCAGAAGATACATCGAGTGTGTTTCTGCTTTCTAAGAGAAGTCAACTGGTGGGAAAGCAATTAGCTGCAGAGTATGGTGTTTAGAAAATGTGAACAGTGAGCAGGAGGAGCAGGGAAAGGGGAAAAGAAGAGACAGAGGAAAGGTGGATGGATCCCTGCTTGATAAAAGCAGTTAGAAAAGCCCCTTAGGTGCCCCGTGTAACCACTTATTATAATTTATAGTCTTGCCACATTCTCTACAGGACAGTATAGCCCACTTTTAAAGATTTTATTTTTTTTTTATTTATTTATTTGACAGAGAGAGACAGCGAGAGAGGGAACACAAGCAGGGGGAGTGGGAGAGGGAGAAGCAGGCTTCCTGCCAAGCAGGGAGCCCGATGCGGGGCTCGATCCCAGGACCCTGGGACCATGACCTGAGCCGAAGGCAGACGCTTAACGACTGAGCCACCCAGGCGCCCTATAGCCCACTTTTAAAAAATCAAACTACTGGGGAGCCTGGGTGGTGCAGTCGGTTTATTGGTTTTGGCTCGGGTTGTGATCTCAAGGTCCTGATCTCAATGTCGTGAGATCAAGCCCCATGTCAGTCTCAGCACAGAATCTGCTTGAGATTCTCTCTGCCCCTCCCACTTGTGTTCTCTC
The DNA here is from genome assembly GCF_054177405.1 of Leptonychotes weddellii. NCBI lineage: Eukaryota > Metazoa > Chordata > Mammalia > Carnivora > Phocidae > Leptonychotes > Leptonychotes weddellii. The sequence continues at coordinate 76,201,849 of NC_138378.1, read as the reverse complement.
TCTCTCTCTCAAATAAATAAATAAATTTTTACCAAAAAAAATCAAACTATTTATGCCTTCCCAGGGTTTCCAATGCCTCGCTTGTGGCTATGCTTTCCAAAGACAAATCTAAAGATGCACATAAACTCAGGAAGTTTTTAAGAAGCTCCAGCTCTTTCTTCTGATTTGGAGTTTTCAGATTCTTCTCTTCACCAAGAACTCTACATGCAGCATTGCCGAATCAGCTTTGATCACAGGAAGAGAAATTGTGAGGTTTAGGCTTCCCCTTGGACTGCTATGCTTGGGTTTAGAGATAAAACTCTCCCCAGGTTTTAAACGTTTGCTTAAAGTTTGGCAGAAAACATATTATTAGGCTGGTTGAGAAGGGGAAATATATGTATATATATATATGAAATATATGTAAATACAAGCATCTATGCAGCATGCATATATATATTATATATATATTTACAAATATATGTATACTATACATATACTTTCTTTTGTTGGCATAGAAACAGAGATGGATAGCGGGAGAATTCTTTTCAAGTGTGACATTAGGATAAAGATCAACTTTATGCAGTTGAAGTAGATGCTTTAAGCAGCAGAATGGGGGGACCTTGGGAGAGACCTCATCATGGGACTCACTGGATGGGCGTTCCCTGGGCCCCGCTGATTTCCTATCAGGGCGTCTCGAAGCATCAGCTCCCAAACCAAAAAGTGACTTCATGATTCAAAAGTGTCAACCATTTTTTTTCTCTCTCTTAGCACCAGGTGGTCAAATTAACAGTTTAATGCAGAACTACTCTATTAGAGATTCTAACACTACATCCTTTCTGCTGTGGATCAAAAGCGGATCTTGTTGATGTTCAGTTGCCCCCTTTTAAGCTATCAGCAAGCCGTTGACATCATTTTAGAGAGCTTACAGAGAATGCTGGATTTATCTATTAATTCTTTTATGGCATTACCTAAATTGTAGCATCAAGGGGCCTGCAAGGGGAACAGTTTTGTTTTAGCGACCACCAGGTTGACAGTATCTCCAACCTCAGCAAGACGGTGGGGCTACTAGGAAGCAGTGCCGTGCTGAGTGGACCCTGTGTGTGGTGAAGGCTGGATTATTTTTACAGCTATCCCAATTGGACAAAGACAGCCACAACTCCAAATGAGCGTGTAGGGTTTTGATAGCTTGCTATTAGCTATTTGGGAAATACCTACACTGGGTGACGGCAAAGGTGTCATTGGTTTGCTTAAAATAGCTTTTTATTTCCCCCAGAAATCCTGAGTTTGGTAGCATTTATAACCTCTAGGGGCTCTACTAGTTATTTCCTGGTCATCCAGCCCTGCATGCACCCACCATGTCCAAATGTATACGTAGAAGGTGTAAGAAGGTGTGCAGAGAGTGAGTCAGGTGTTTTGGTTTCAGGCATTCGCTTTTGAAGACTGTGCAGAATCCAAAATGCAAAAGCTGGGAAGGCTAACCAGTGTTATACAGGTATATCTTGTCTTGAGGCCATTCAGAGAAGGATACGACCATGGATATCTTGCTTGGGTTATACAAACCCCACAAATGAAGCCTTCTTAACTCCTCCAGATGGTCATTCATAGGGTTGACAAATGAGCTTGTTTGAAACATCAGGACACACTTAAAGACTGCTACTACCAGAAATGAAATAAAATATTCAAAATAAAGTACTAACGGTGTGTTCAGAGATCATTTATAACAGGAAAGAACACATTGAAGCTCTTACAGAGTAGACAAATTTAATCCATGGTCTACTAGCAACAAAACCAATGGGCTATGCATATCAAGAATTGTGGTGGAAAGTGACAGGACATAAACGAGAAACAAGAACCACCAGTGAGGGCATCTGGGTGGCTTAGTTGGTTAGGCTTCCGACTCTTGATTTCAGCTTGGGTTATAATCTCAGGGTTGTGAGATCTACCTGGATCAGGTTCTGAACTCAGAGGGGAGTCTGCTTGGGATTCTCTCCCTCTACCTCCGCCCCACTTATGCTCGCTTTCTCTCTCAAAAAAAAAAAAAAAAAGGGAACTGCCAATGAATATATTAAGAAGTGATCAACCTCACTAGTATATGAAGAAATATGCCAAATTAAATGTTGGCAAAGGTGAAAAAAACAGTGAAAAAGTTGTTTGCAGAGTGCTGATGACGATATGGAAAGTGATTATTCATTAGTTTCAGGTGGAAACACAACCTCCCTGGTGGCCAAATCATATTTAGGTCACCCTTAATTACAAGCCACAGTCATACTCAGGAAATCCTAGCATTGCCCTTGGTACCCAAACCAGGCTTCCAAAGCCAGAGACAGCAAGGCTGAGGCTGGAGGACACCTGCAGGCATACCCATTATAACCACCACAGGCTGCTGGAGGTCCTCTGACCTTGACCTTGACCATCATGTTTTTTTCTTAAAAGGGAAGAAGTCTGAGAAAGGGAAAGAAACAATTTTAAAATTGACTAATAATACTATTTTTTCCCCAATTTGTTTATTTGATGAGCCCAGGTCCTATAACAAGGGCCTATAGCATCTACAGGTGACTTCCCAGAATGCATTGATCTTGAGGATATTTTTCAACTTCAGATCTTTTGCTCTGACTTAATTCACTGACATCACGTTAGTTAAAAACTGGATACTGTTGTTTTTCTAGATTACATTTCAATGTGCTACAGAGCAATAGACCAATTCCTGTGGATGTTGAGGTTAACACAACTGTGGTCTGAAGCATGGGTGGAGCCCCAGATGGAAGCAATCTGCTATTTACAGCTGTGTGATTGAAATGAAACCACCTAATCCTAAAAGCTTTAATTACGGAAATGATAATTTGCCTTTTCCTGCTTGTTTTCAGTGTGAGTAGGACAAAATCTCAGCTAATAAGCAGACCTCTTGTTTCATGAAGGTTTAAAATTCATACTTTCGGCCAGACTGGTATATTCAGCTATTTACTTGACATCTTTTCTTAGATAGCGACTCTTAAACTTAGCTTGTCCAAAATTGACATTCCCCCCAAAAAAACATGTTCTAGTTCCTGAGCAGCTAGAACAATGCTTGGTACATAATTGTCATTGTCTTCCGCATGTCAGTAAATGGCTTTTCCAAGCTTCCAGTTGCCCAGGCCAAAAATCTTTCTCTCACACATTCATCAGCTAATCTTGTCATTCCTCCCTATCATCAATATTTTTCCAAAATTCAAGCCCTTCTCACCAATTCCACAGGTATCACCCTGTTCCAAGTAACCTTTTCTTCCACCTGCATTATTGCAAGAGCTTTCTGCCTGATCTTCCTGTGTGTACTCCTGCACCTTCCTTCTGTTCTCAACATCACAGCCAAAGTAACCAGGTGATGGGCATTAAGGAGGGCACGTGTTGGGAGGAGCACTGGATGTTACACGCAACTGATGAATCGTTGAACACTACACCAAAAACTTATGATGTACTATATGCTGGCTAACTGAACATAATAATAATAATAAAGTGATCTTTTTCAAATATCAATCAGGTCATGTCACCCCTCTGCCTAACACCCCTAGTGGCCCATCAACTCACTCAAACAATGAGCCAAGTCCTTAAAATGGCCCACAGGGCCCTATACAGCCTGCCCCACAATCAATTACATCTCTACTACTCCCACCTCTTCCCTTTGCCCTCCTGTTGTTTCCCATAAGGGGCAGCAACCTCTTGCATCAGGGCCTTTGCACTTATTTTCCCTTACCCCAGACCACTCTATCCCAAATGTCTGCAATGCTTACTCCCTCACCTCCTTTGGACCTTTGCTCAAAAGTCATCTCTTAGTGAAATCTTCCCTGACTACATGTTTTAAAAGAGCTACTCACCCCCCTTGTTCTCTCTCCTTCTTCCCTGTATTATACTCCATAGTACTTATCACCATCACATATTTTCTATTTTATTAGTTTATCATCTATTTGCCCACTAGAATGTGAGCTACATGAGGCCAGAACTTTTGTGGAGGTTTTTTTCTACCGCTGTGTAGTGAGCAACTAGAACAGTGCCTGGTATATAAGTACTCAACACTGATGAATAAATGAATGAATGCTAGAGATTTGTTGTGTCCATGGAAGGAGGTGAGTTCAGGAGCCTCCTAAGTTGCCCTCTTGGACTGGAACTTCCAGGAAAAAGCTCTTTGACATGTGTCTTAGCAATGATTTTTTCGATATGACACCAAAATCATAGGCAACAAAAGCAAAATAAAGAAGTGGGACAATATGAAAAAAGAAATCTGCACAGCAAAGGAAATCATCAGTAAAATGAAAAGGCAACCTAAAGAATGGGAGAAAATATTTGCAACTGTATATCTGATAAGGGGTTAATATCCAAAACATATAATGAACTCCTCAACTCAATAACAAAGAGAACAAATAATCAGATTTAAAAATGGACAATGGATCTGAATGGACATTTCTCCGAAGAAGACATACAAATGGCCAACAGGCATATAAAAAGTGCTTAGCATCACTGATCATCAGAGAAATGCCAATCAAAACTGTAATGACATATCACCTTGCTCCTGCCAGGATGCCTTTTATTAATTAAAAAAAGGGGGATTGGCGCCTGGGTGGCTCAGTCGTTAAGCGTCTGCCTTCGGCTCAGGTCATGATCCCAGTGTCCTGGGATCGAGCCCTGCATTGGGCTCCCTGCTCGGCGGGAAGCCTGCTTCTCCCTCTCCCACTCCCCCTGCTTGTATTCCCTCTCACTGTGTCTCTCTCTGTCAAATAAATAAATAAAATCTTTAAAAAAAAAAAAAGCTAAGTGTTTGTGAGGTTGTGGAGAAAAGGGAACAAGAGTACACAGAGGTGGAAATGTAAATTGGTACACAGCCATTCTGGAATACAACATAGAGGTCCCTCAAAGAATTAAAAATAGAGCTGCCATATGATCCAGCAATCTCACTTCTAGGTATTCATCCACAGGAATAGAAATCAGGATCTTGAAGAGACATCTGCACTCCCATGTTCACTGAAGCAGCATTCAAAATAGCTAGGGTGTGGAAACAACCTAAAGTCTAGTGATAGTAAACTGGAAAGAAAATATGGTAGATACTTACTGCTATGGACTGTTTGTGCCCACCCCACCACAAGATGATGGCATCAGGAGGTGGAGCCTTCCGGACGTGATTAGGTCATGAAGGTAGAGCTCTCATAGATGGTTAGTACCCTTTGTAAAGAGGCCTAAGAAAGCTCCCTTTTCCCTTCTGCCATGTGAGGACACAGTGAAAATATACCAACTATGGATCAGGAAATGGATCCTAAACAGACTCTGGATCTGTCAGGACCTTGCTCATAGACTTCCCAGCCTCCACAATGTGGAAAATAAATTTCTGTCATTTAAGCTACCCAGTCTCTGGTATTTTGTTATAGCAGCCTAAGCAGACAAGACACATGCAGTGGAATACTATTCCACCTTAAAAAAGAAGGAAAGTTGGGCGCCTGGGTGGCTCAGACGGTTAAGCGTCTGCCTTCGGCTCAGGTCATGATTCCAGAGTCCTGGGATCGAGTCCCGCATCGGGCTCCCTGCTCCTTGGGAGCCTGCTTCTCCCTCTGCTTCTCTCTCTCTCTCTCTCTCTGTCTCTCATGAATAAATAAATAAAATCTTTAAAAAAAAAAAAAAAAGGAAAGTCTGCCTTTTGTGACAACATGGATAGACCTGGAAGACACTAAGTGAAATGAGCCAGATACAGAAAGACAAATATGGTATGACTTCACTTACATGCGGAATAGTCAAACTCATAGAAATGGGGAGTAGAATGGTGATTTCCAAGGACCGGGGGAGGATGCAATGGGGAGATGATGGTCAAAGAGCCCAAATCTTCAGTTATACAAGATAAATAAGAGATTTACTACACAGCATTGTACCTATAATAACAATATCATATTTTATACCTAGAATTTGCTAAGAAAGTAGATCTTCTGTTAAGTGTTCTTACCACATACACACATAATAATAATAATAATAATAGATGTGGGAGAAAACCTTGGGAGATGGTAGACATGTCTATGGCCCTGATGATGATGATGGTTTGGTGGTGTATATTTATGCCCAAACTCAAGTTGTATACATTAAATATGCACGGCTTTTTACATGTCAATCATACCTCAATAAAATGTTTTAGGAAAAACAATGTAGTGATATAAAACAACAATTATTTTATTATCTCCTTTGGCTCCTGGGGGTCAGGAATGCAGGAAGGACTTAGCTCTATGCTTCTGGGGTCTCATGCAGTTGTAGTTGGATGATGGCTGGAGCTCAGACACCAGGGAACCAGAACCATGGGGTCACTGACCAGGTATTCATGGAGTCTTCGCTTCACATAATCTAAGGGCCTCTCTGTGTGATCTTTTGACATAGGCTAGTTCAGTCCTCACAGATTGGCACCTCCATGCAGCTGGAATGCTTACATGGCAACTGAAGTCTAAAAGAGTGAGTATTCCAATAATCCAGGTCGACGCTGCATTGCCACTTACGATCTGCCTAGAAAGTCATGCAGCATACAAGCCCATCTAGAGTCAAAGAAAGGGAAATTAGACTCCATGTACTGATAGGGCATTAGCAAAGTCACATTGAAGAAGAGCGTGTAGGATTTGCATTGGGATTGCAATCCTATCCGAAGAGAATTGATATCTAAACAGTATTGTGTGTTTTGACCCGTGAACGTCATATATTTCTCCATAAATTTTGATCTTTAATTTTTTTTTACTTTTCAGTATTTTGTAGTTTTCAGTGGACAGATCTTGAACATCTTCTGTTACATTTATTTCAATCTAAGTGTTTGATAATTATGATGCTATTGTACATAGTAATTTTACTTCATTTTTTTTTTTTTTAGAGAGAGAAAGAGTGCAAGTGAGGGGGGGGTGTGGTGGGGTGTGGGAAGGGGCAGAGGGAGAGGGAGAGAGAGAATCTAAGCAGGCTCCACACTCAGGCTGGAGCCCAACGCAGGGCTTGATCTCAGGACAATGAGATCATGACCTGAGCCAAAATCAAGAGTCTGACACTTAACCAACTAAACCACCCAGGCATCCAAGTTTATTTCATTTTAAATTATGTATTGCTAATACCTAGAAATTAACTGATTTTTATATTGATCTTTTATTCTGCATCCTTGCTAAAAGTCACTTATTAATTCTAATTGTACATTACATTGAATGTTATACATATGCAATCATGCCATCTACAAATAAAGTTTTGTGGGGCGCCTGGGTGGCTCAGTTGGTTAAGCGACTGCCTTCGGCTCAGGTCATGATCCTGGAGTCCCGGGATCGAGTCCCGCATCGGGCTCCCTGCTCGGCAGGGAGTCTGCTTCTCCCTCTGACCCTCCTCCCTCTCATGCTCTCTGTATCTCATTCTCTCTGTCTCAAATAAATAAATAAATAAATCTTTAAAAAAAAAAACAACAAATAAAGTTTTGCTTCTTTCCAAGCTGTACACTCTGCCCCTGCCCTCCAGACTTCAGGTACTATGTTGAATAGAAATGGTGACAGTGGACATCCCTGCCATGTTTTCAATTTCACAGGGAAAACATTTATTATTTCACCATTAATTATAACAGAAGCTATACATTTTCTGAGATGCACTTTAACCAGATTAAAGACGTTCCGTTCTATTCCTAGTTTGCTGAGAATTTTATCATTAATCCATGTTCAATTTTATCAAGTTCTTTTTCTTCATCTATCAAAAGAATCTTTTTTTTTCTCTTTTCTGTTAATACATGAATTACGTTGATTTTTGCAATGCGAAATCAAACTTAACATTCCTGGAATAAATCCCAGTTTGTCACAATGTAGCATCTTTTAAAAATGCATTTTCTGGGTTCTGTGTGCTAAAATTTTATTTAGAAGTTTTTATCTTTTTATGAGAGTTACTGCCCTGTAACTGGTGTAATTATGAATAGTCCCCCACTTCCAGTCTAAATAGGATAAAATTAAATAATCACCCTAATAAATACTACATCTTCTTGCATTTTACTGAAGTTGTAATCTTCCTGAAATTTTCTTCCGGTTATACCACATAGATTGTTTCCAAGAATCTTCAGAACTCTATCTCCTTTCCCTTGATCTGTAGGACTCTTTACACATGCCCCGTTTTCAGGTATAAACAGTAGGATTTGGGGTTTTTTTCTCATCTTGAACTAAGATGGTATCTCCAGACTTGATGTTGGTCATCAGTGAGCATACATGTATTGTCTTGGCCACACTCTCAGTCCACTGTGGGATGAGCCTTTCCTTTTCAGACCTGAAGTACAAGCTGATCTGCACAGTGTCCAGACCGAATTTCAGCTTCTAGCAGGCAAGCACCTACCATGGTTCCATTCTCCTGAGGTAGCACATTCACCTACCCAATTCTCTATTCCTCTGACCCAAGGAGTCACCTGCAAACCCGACGCTGATAGTATATACTGCTATTAGTGATCTTCCTGTCCCCACCCCTGCCCGTAGCGCTTAACTTGTAAATATTGCACCTCCCAGGATAGAATAGAAAATTGCTGGTTCTCCTCCCTCCCATCCCTCCCCGCACACTTCCTGACCAGTTATTTCCTGGGAGGAGCTGCCTCCAAATAGATGTAGTATCAGCACCCTCGAAAAGCAGCACTTCCATGGCATGTGAGGATCTTCCTCATGTTCTACTTGGTATAGACCTTGGATCTTTGTGTCTCTAATCAAAAGTAGGGCAACTGGCTTCCTACTGACCTCTCTTGCATGAGATTTTACCTGGGTAGGTTTATACCAATCTAATGTGTTCCACTTTAGAATTAATGAAAATGCTTCCTAAATCTAGTTAAGCCATTGATTGGGTCAAAGTTTCTAGTATTTTTTGAGTTCTTGTCTTCCTCTTTGTTTTCATAAATATCACTAAACAAAAAGTTGGGAGAGACTGTCTCATACACTGCTAGCTAAATAGCATTTAAAGCCAGAAGTCATTTCTTTGTGGATACCTATTTTTATATATGTGTCATTAGGGAGAAAGAGAGGCAAGTTGCCAGAAATCTGTGAAATAGGACTGTTTGGTTTGGGTTGGGCATGAATGGCATGAAGAAATAGAGTCCAGACCTCAGAGAATGCTATTATCTTGTCACGTTTCATGAGCTGTGTATACAGGACTTGATTTTGTCTATACACATCAGATGTCGCTGCACTGGTCTCAGCATGAAGAGACCCTTTTTCCCACCTCCCCTCCCCCGGGAGACACTTTTCTAACCATTGGACCGCGGCCTTTCCCATCAGTTGAAACCTCGTAGAATGGAGACCTCCACACAGTACATTCTCTGAGAAGTGAAAACTCCAGTGTCCACTGCTTGCTTCTCAAGTCTCCTTCCTGGGTTTATTCTTTTAGAGACATTTGATCAGGTGGTGAAAGCTGGAAGAACACAAGAGAAAGGGGTGGTCTGGCAGGACCCATCAGAGGTAGAGGGTGAGCCCTTGATAAACATACCTAGTGCAGAAGGGCTGAGGCCCATTCTTGGTAAAAGTGTCTTTATTCTTCCTACTTAAAAAAAAAAAAAAAACCAAACACCAAAAAAACTTTTTTCAATATTTGTGATTTTAGACTTGCAGGGCTGATGTAGACTTCTTAAAAACATGTTGGGTGGTGGGAGTTTTATGATTTTGCTTTGGTAGAAGTTTCCAGCGAGAGGGTTTGTTATTATTGGAAGATCAAGGAATTTTTCAAAGATTAATTCACTTATTCGTGGAGTGAATATTTGTTGAGAGTCAACCACATTGCAGACTGTGCTAGGTATGTAAGCTTCTAACAGGGGAAGGGAGACATAAAACTGGCAATTTTGGAAGTCCTTATGTAATTATAATTGTGGTATGAGTATAAGAGTTATGAATTTAGATAAAAGACCCTTTTACTTTTCCTAAGTCAAATTAAATATTGCTTAAGAATCCACTTGCCCAGGTTTATGAAGTTCACCCTGGTAAGTCCTGCTACGCCGGAGTGGATGCCATCCAGGAAAACAGGGTAGGGCCCTGTTGCTCGGGCTGGATGGCTCCCACTTTAGCTGCCCCTTATCCTGATCCACGTGTCCCTGCAGTGGGAGCCCATTCTTCTGGAAGTTCCACTCTCTCTACCTAAGCTTCACCATGAAAGCCCACTGAAGGGACCAAGTTGGCAGACTTAGTGCCTCCAGCCCCAATCCCTCATGGTTCCAATGCCCACTTTGGCTCCCACTCACATCCAAGAGGGCCATGGCCTCCACATCCTTCTGGGGATCCTTCTACTTCACACCCTAGGATACTTATAAGCCCAAGAGAACCTAGTGAGGGGTGGGGTAGCATGGAAGAGCATCCATAACTGCACTGCGGAGTCAGATAAAACACCCTGAGGTGGGAACAAAGGAAATGCCAGGAGTGCCCTTGAGAAGGCTGCAAGGTACTATCAGAGTTCATGGGGGGCCCTGACCGTGTCTGAGGAATCAGAGGAGGTTGCCTGGAGGAAGTGACATTTAGGCTGAGCCAGGAAAGGGAGTAGGAGTGAACTAGGAAAGTTTTAGACTCAGTAGCATGGAAGCGTGTATGTGTGGGTGTGTGGGTGTGAGGGAGAGAGAGAGTGTGTGTGTGTGTGTGTTTTCTGAGAATGTAGTTAAGGGTAAGAAGTTTATTAATGAATTCGAAGGATGACCTTTTCATTGTGATCATAGCCTGGTGAGTAGGGCTACTTTAACTAAATTTCATGTTTAGATATTTCTTACCTTACTGGGACTTTTGGAGACATTCCCAAGGAAACAGGTGTTGGTTCTTACTGCCCGGCTGAATTGTGCAAGAGGCAAGGAATTCAGAGATGTCTCCCAGATTTTAGGTTGTTCAGAATGCTCTACAGAGGTAAATCATTAAACATGTTCCAGACTCTTCTTTGTTCTGACTTCAATTTCTTTCAAATCATTCACCACCACCATACATGTGAGAACATGTTTGGCAGTAAGATTCCCGTGTGTGAAGATTCACACAGGTAGAACCCCTCCCAAAGGGAGGCATGCTCCTCATTCCTCACGCCCTTAGTCACTTACTTCTCTAGCTAGCTTCTTTTGGCTGTCACGTTTTAAAGTTGTTGTTTTTTTTAATTGTTCCTTTCTCTCTCTCTCTCTCTTTTTTTTTTTACAAGTTTTTAAAAATAAAAAATGGGCAAAGCCAGCTTTCTTTTCAGAGTCAAAATGCAAAACAAATGGAAAAATTGTGGTATTTAACCTTTCCCAGTTTGAACCCCCACAAATAATGCAGCCAAGTCTCACATTTTCTTTCTTTTTTTTTTTCCTAGTTTTACAGTTCCATTAGCCCTTCTACATACACTCCACATCTTCTCTAACTGGGTTCCATGTTTTCTCCTCATTCCCAATTTTGCCAATCCCGCTGTTATTTAAAAAGAAAAAGCTTTCTCTGTTACCTAGAGAACCATAGAGAGGATGAAGTGGAATATGAGAGTGAAATGCAGTTCGGGAGGGCCATATAGTCCTCATGTGAATCTGGTTGCTAACATTTCTATTATTTTTGACAATGATGCCCGACTGTTATTTCTGCGAAAAATGGGGGAATTCCTTTCTTTTTCATGCAGGTATTACATAAAATGGCAGTCTCATCAGCTGAGCTGGCAGGGAAAACCCAAAGAGGCCAAGAAAGTTCTGAGATCTAAATAATAAATGTCACAAGAGGACCGGGTCTTTAATTCCTCTTTGCTGAGGGTCCTGGTGGTGGTAATGCCCTCTCCTGGAGAGATGGCTTTCTAAGAGAGAAGCAATGACTTCCGTTCAGCTGATGGGAGGTGTCAGAGGAGAGCAAATGTTCACTGAGCCCACTCTGTGCCACGCCCTGGACTTGGAGTTCAGAGGCCAGAATTCAGATGCTTGCCTTGACCCTTCCTGGCTGTGTGACCCTACACAAATCACTCAGTCTCTCTGGGTCTCAGTTTTTACATCTATAAAACAGGGCTACATCAGTAGCTTCACCACACATATTTGAGGTAAGGATCAAATAAGATAATTATTCAGAAGTTCTTTTAAGCAGCACCATGAGAGAGAAGTGTTGATTATCTTCCTCAGTGTGATCCAACAGCAATACCAGAGAACCTGTCCCTCCTAGGAGGTCCCGTCCAGGGGAATTCCAAGGTCTCACCTAACTGGAGAAGCAGGTCACTTGGCAGATCCCTGTCTGGCATCAGGAAGCCTGTGATAGCCAGCAGGCCAGATCTTAGTGATACTTAAGTCAAGGATCGGGCAAGAAACACCATAGGCAGGCATGCTTGCTCTTAGATCTGGGATGCAGTTTCAAGACACAGGTAAAGGCTGGGTAATGGGCAGGAACCCGCTTCCACTGAGCTGTTTACTATTATATTTGCAAACATGTGCCATCAAGTTTATATGAATGCTCACAAGAAAAAAATATTAAAAACCAGAGATCCTGTTATATGAGTTAGAAATAAAATGACAGCATAGAGTATCTTTTAGACCAGGAAAGAGGTCAAATGATTGTTGTTGTCATTGTGGTAAATGGAGAATGACATACACACTAAAAGAGGGAAAAATGAAGTGAATCCCATCTGGACAAAGGCCAACTAAATGTAGATTAAACAAATAAATAAAATGTAACATACTGTCCTAAAACTAAGGACAAAATCTAAAACCTTACTTGTTAGAATTAAATAAAAAATCATTGGAATGCTTAGTTTCTCATGTTGTTGGTGAGCAGAGGGAGAAGGCGAGGGGGCAGAGTGAGGGGAAAGAGGGAAAGGAGAGACCAGCAGGAGGGCGGAGAGCCGGGCAGGGTAGGCGCAGGCCGGGGCAGCAGGAGAGCAAGCTGAAATGAAGCAGAGGGGAGGGGAAGGAGAACCAGCAGAAGGTTCTGGAGTTAGTCTGGAGCCAGAGAAACTGAACTTGTCACTTGTCACGTGGACCTCCAAATAACTTATTACTGACCTTGGCTTTCTGGTTATTTCTCAGAGCAGTCACTTCTGTTCTAGAAATAGCTCATTTACCTGTTTTAAGAAGAAATGCTTGTTTCCATTGGAACTCTGCAAGTGTAATGGAATGGCTTAAGTTTTAGGAGTTTTCTTTGTGTGATCTTAGTTATATCTTAAAATCCTTATGTTATATCTTAAAATCTTAGTTGTATCTTAAAATTGGCTTACTTTTTTTTTTGATGTTCCTGCTGGGGGCCAGTAACAACTCAGTGGCTAAAGAAAGTGGGAATGTGCGCCTGCCTGGACAGCTGCTGTTCCCTTGCTCTGTGTCAGAGCCTCAGGGGCTGATCTCCGAAGAGCATCCCTAGAAGAGCTGATTGAGGATTTCTCTGGATCTGGAATGTGACAAGCAAACATCACTTTGCCTCTGATGTTGGTGACCGGGCAGAAGAGGATCACACGGATATCAGTTCGTGTCTCACCTTCCCCCTTCCCATCCCATTCATTTGCACACCACACACCCCTGGTGGGGCCGCCTCTCATCGCAGGCGGCCCTTCTCCATCTCACGCTGCTGGAAGAGGACGTCAGACTCTGAGGGCAGGGTCCGGTGTGGAGTGTGCAAAAGCGCCTCCGCCAGGGTTCTCCGTCCAGCCCCTCGGACTGTTCCGGATATGATGGTAGCTACTCCAGAACAAGGCGGCATCAGGCAGAACGCCACTGTCCCTTCACGCTGTGCTTTGCTGGGGCTCCGCGTGCACTGGTTGAGCCCCATCTTCCCAAACTAGGCAAACGCGGCAAGTGCCCATCCCCTACGAGGTGACAACAGTTGCAGGTCACCTCAGTCACCCACCGTGCACGGAGCGGTTCCAGGCCTCACGCTCTGAGTACACCCATCACACACACCACTCATGTCATCTCCACTGAGGACTCTCTGTGCTGAGTGTTATGATTACCCCCATCTTACAGGCAAGAAAATTGACAAGTAGAGAAGTTCAGAAAGCTGTCTCTGGCTCATTAGTGCCAGAGCGGGGATCTGAACCCAGAACCTTCGAAAGTCCATGAAATTCGGACCATGTCACCGTGGCCTTCAAGAATTCCCTGGAGTCTCAGACAGTCTTTTGAGGTAGGACCACCTTAACTTTTATGATCGAAAGACTCTTTTGCCTGATAAAACTTCTATCCTTTTGTGGGTCTCATTTTCTAAGAGATGGGGATTTGAATGAGTATCTGAAAGGAAAATAGTGTTGCAATGTGTGGGAGGTTAGGCGGAAGGGAGGGAAGACAAGGCGTGGCCATGAATCTGTGGGTGCTTCCAGCCTAGAATGGGCTTGTTGCAAAAGGTCAAAGGGCACTTGTTACAGCTGACCAAGGTACTGGGAATGCCCCATTTCCTGGGAAATGAATGGACGATTCAGGGGCCTAGTCAGTCACTGCTACTTCTTAGCTTTTAAGCCATAAATCTAAAACAAACAAACAAGGGAAGCTCTTTAAGACTCCCTCAGCAATCTAGTCTGATTGATTTTTATTCAGGGAAGATGCCAAAAAGTCCCCGATTCACTACAATTTGTTTTTTTGTAAGAAACTGAAAAGAGGGAAAACTCAAATGTTTTTGCTGTCCTGCATTTGAACGTTTCTAATCTAAAGTAAACAGGGGACCTCTGTCCTTTGTGTCGGATGGTGGCAGACACAGGGCCCTTGTTCAGGGAGCATGGTATGGGCCCATCACAGACCCAGCACACACTGAAGCCCTGTGTCCCGAGGGAGGGATGGGGCCCAATTCCTTTGGCTGCTGGTGCAATGGCGCAAACAGTTGGTGTTCAAACCTCATCTCTCCCGACCCCATGATCATCTCTACCGCGACAGGAAAAGAGAAACCCTCTCGTGGCTCTTTCTCAGCCACCCTGAATCCCACCAAAATGCCCTCACTACCTTTGTCTCTGAAAGAAATCTGTTCATTGTGGAATGTTTAAATCCATACAGAGAAGAGTAGTCAAAGAATCACTCCATTTAACCACCCTGCCATAAGGGTTAAACATGTTGGTATCTCTATAGCCTCTACCTGTTTCTCTATGCACGTATATTAACATACTTACGGGGAAGGGACGACATTTGGATCATACCGGACATTTGTTGGGGATGTATTGTAAAGAATCCCCCAAAGCATGTCAATTGGATAAAAGAATTAAATGTAATAGGTGGTGGAATAAATATAGATGAATATTTATTTCAGCTGTTGTTAACCCAGCGTCCATGCACAAGCTTCAGAGTCTGTAAATGCATGTAATAATATGCACAATTTGGTATATGAATGTAGATAAATGCAGGTATGGATATAGTTATAGAGAGAGCTGTATGGGGAGCATGGGGAAGACGCTTCACAGTTTTCATCAGATTCTCCAATGTATGTGTGACCCCCAAACCAACGATTTATATTAACTTGGCTTGAAGAAAAATACCTAATATAGGAAACTGCCTACAACACAATGGATAGGAGCGTTAATGTGTTAAACTTTTCTGTAGGGCAGCCTGTGTACGTGTGTGTGCGTGCACGCGCGCACATGCGCGCGCAGTTTAAAATACACATAAGAACATATTATGAAGCTAAAATAATGCAAAATGGTGTAAATTGGGGGACAGAGATAGACAATACAGAATATGAAGCCTGGGGTGGACGGGACCAAGAATATAACAGATCTGTGGGATGGTGCAAATCAGATTGTATGGAGAATGTTAATTAGCATCCTTGTTTGCTTCCTGCCTGCTAACAGGAATGCTTCTGATGTTTTCAAATGAAGGATTTCATCCATGCCCATCTGACACGGGTATTCCTTATGTTAATGAAGTAGCCTATTTCTAGTTAACTAAGACCTTTTCCCACAACTATAATTATGTTTTATCTTTGATTAAAATGTGGAAAAATGTGTAATTATAAGTGGGATGTATGTTAACTAGACTTATTGTGGTGATCATTTTGTGCTATTTACAATGATTGCATCATTACAACTAAAATTAATATGTCCATTATATCTCAATTTAAAATGTAATTATTTATATTGATAAAATATGACCTGAATTACCAGAACAAACGCTACCTGGTCATAGTAAATTGTTTTTGTTTTTAAGTAGGCTCCAAGCCCAGCCTGGAGCCCAACACAGGGCTTGAGCTCACAACCCTGAGATCAAGACCTGAGCTGAAATCAAGAGTCGGAGGATGCTTAACTGACTGAGCCACCCAGGCACTCCAGTCATAGCAAATTGTTTTAAATAATGTTTTGGATTTGACTTGCTAGCATTTTATTTACCTTTTTTCATCTGTGCTCTTAAGTCAGATCGGTCTTTAGTTTGTCCCCCCCACCTTTTTGTTTATTTTTTACTACTTTTGTTAGTCTGAGATACCAGGGTTACTTTAGTTTGAAAGACTGATTTGAAGGGGTTGCCTGGGTGCTGCAGTCGGTTAAGCACCCGACTCTTAGTTCCAGCTCAGGTCCTGATATCAGGGTCTTTAAATCAAGCCCCACTTCAGGCTCTGTGCTCAGCATGGAGTCAGGTTAATAAGACTGTCTCTCCCTCAGCTCCAGGCCCCCTTTCTGAAAGAAAGACGAAAGAAAGAAAGAAAGAAATGGAAGGATGGAAGGAAGGAAGGAAGGAAGGAGAAAGAAAGAAAAGAAAGAAAGAGAAAGAAAAGAAAAAGAAAGAAAGA
The DNA here is from genome assembly GCF_054177405.1 of Leptonychotes weddellii. NCBI lineage: Eukaryota > Metazoa > Chordata > Mammalia > Carnivora > Phocidae > Leptonychotes > Leptonychotes weddellii. The sequence goes on along the minus strand of NC_138378.1, from coordinate 76,185,251 downwards.
AGAAAGAAAGAGAGAGAAAGGAAGGAAGGAAGGAAGAAAGAAGAAGGGAAGGAAGGGAAGGAAGGAAAGAAAGAAAGAGGCACCTGGGTGGCTCAATCGGTTAAGTGTCTGCCTTCGGCTCAGGTCATGATCCCAGGTCCTGGGATTGAGCCCTGAAACGGGCTCCCTGCTCAGCCAGGAGCCTGCTTCTCCCTCTCTGCTGCTCCCCCTGCTTGTGCTCTCTTGCTCTCTCTCTCTCAAATAAATAAATAAAATCTTGGAAGGAAGGGAGGGAGGAAGGAAGACCATTTTAAAAAGCAAGGGCATTAAATTCCTCGAGGGCTGAAAGAAATATACTTTTTTTTTTTTTAAGATTTTATTTATTTATATGACAGAGAGACACAGCGAGAGAGGGAACACAAGCAGGGGGAGCGGGAGAGGGAGAAGCAGGCTTCCCGCAGAGCAGGGAGCCGGATGCGGGGCTCGATCCCAGGACCCTGGGACCATGACCTGAGCCGAAGGCAGACGCGTAACAACTGAGCCACCCAGGCGCCCTGAAATATACTTTCATGGAGTAATTATTTAACAACTTTTCCCTTTTTTCCCTGATTATTAGTCTTTTCAAGTTTCTACTTCTTAAGCCAATTTGGCATTTATAACTTCCTAGAAAAGTGAATCATTTTAATGAGATTTTTCAAATTCATTGAGTTATACTCTATTCTTATAGTTAAGAAATCTTTTCTGCATATGTTCTATCCCACTTCTCATTCCCAACACTGTACATTTTTTCCTCTTCACTCTTCACGACTAGTCTTGCCATGCTTTTACTATTTTTCCTCAAAAATGCTCTTGCATTCTCTGATTTTTGCTTTTCTTAATTCATTAATTTGTGCCTTAATTGTGACCGTGTATTTCTGCCTTCCTTAGATTTTTCTTTTTTTAATTTCTATTTTAGTTAAATTGTTACTTCATTTAATTTATTATTTCTTAATAATAAAAGAAAATTTGTGGCTACAAATTTTTCTTTGCATAGCTTCAGCTGAATCCCAAACGTTTTGATTTTGTTTCATCACTTACTTTGTAGCATAATTTTAATTTTCTCTTGGATCCAAGAGTAATTTAGGAAAAAAAATTTCATTTCCAAGTGATTGTATATAAAATGTCCTTTTGTCATTAAGTTCTATTTTAATTGTATTACAGTTAATGACTGTAGCCTAAACAGTTTTTTCTTCTTGGAATTTATTAAGGTTTCATTTGAGGGTCAGGATACAATTGATTCTTAAATATCTTCTAAGAATATTTGAAAGGAATGTATTTATATTTGCAGGATAGGAAATCTTGATCTGTATATATTAAATTAGTTGTATTAGATAAATTATTCAAATTCATCCTGACCTCACCTCATTTTTACCCTTCTGAGGTGCCATGGACAAAAAGAAATATTCAGGTTTCATAAAACATATCCATTATCTGTTACTGCATAACAAACCACCTCAAAATTTATGGTTGAAAACAATGACATTTTATTATTTTTCATGCTTCTGTGAGTTGGCTGGTTTCCCTCTTACAGCTGAATTCAACTGGTAGACCAGATGGGGCTAGGTTAAGGAATGGTGGCTCATTTCTGCTCCATGTGCCTTCCCATCCCCTAGTAGACTAGACTGTACTTCTTCTACCCATGATGGCAGAAACATTCCAGGAGAGCAAGCTCTAATGCACAAGAGTGTTTTTAAATCTCTGCTTGCACCATCCTATTTACTAAAGTCCCACTGAACTAAGCAAGACACATGGCCAAACCCAGATTTGGTATGGGAAGGGACTATCCAAGGCCATGAGTAATGAGAAATATGCTTCAGTGGGGGCCATTAATGTGACAGTCTGCCACACAAATGGATTATAATTTGTCTTTGTAGTTCTCCTTATATTTCTAATAGTTTTGACCAAAATAATCCTGTTTAGAGACCAACTCCTTTTTTTTTTTGTTTTTTGCTACAAATTTTTGTTTTCTCATAATGATATTACCTCACCAGATTTCTTTTGGTTTGCATTTACAGGGCAATTGTTTTTGCTTTTTTATATCACCGTTGAGTATGTTTCTTAAAAGCCTCTAGTTGGATTTTGTCTTTTAAAAGTTGAGTTAAAACTATTAATGTTTAATGGGAACACTTACACATGTATGCTTACTTTTACCATCTGATCACATATATGCTTTCTGGCTTTCACCTTTCTTACTAACTCAATCTCTCTCTCCCTCTACCTCTCCTCCCTTTTTTCCTCAGGAATTTGAGTGCTACATATTCTGTTTTTATTCTATTACTAGTTACATTTAAATTTTTTAATGAATTTATGTATCAAAGAGAAGAATTTCACAGTAGCTCTTCAATGAAAAAGGACAAAATAAGCACATTTTTACTGCCCCTTCTTCTATGCCACCCTGTCCCCTCAGTTTCTATAGTAACCTGGGCCTTTAGATTTAGATAATTATTATGACTTAATCCCAACTCCTAACCAATGCATGTATGTTTTCTTTCAAGAATTATCTTTGTGGGGTGCCTGGGTGGTACAGTTGGTTGAGCCTCTGACTCTTGATTTTGGCTCAGGGCATGATCTCAGGGTCGTGAGATCGAGCCCTGCATTGAGCTCAGCGTGGAGTCTGCTTGAGACTCTCTGCCCCCCCCCCAAATAAATCTTTTTTTAAAAAAAGAATTATCTTCAATAGTTTTGTTAAATTTCCAACCATACCCTCAACTTCATATATCAGACTCCATAACAGTGGCTCAGACATTAAGGGCATTTAATTACAGAAAGGAGGGAGAAGGGAGGCAGGTCCAGGTTGGTTCAGCAGCTCTTACATGTCAAGGTGCTATGTGGGCATCTCGGAGATTCTCTTGGCCTTCTCCTTGTGGTCACAAGATATTTGTCATACTCAAGATACTTCATCCCTAAACAACCATCTTCAAGGCAGGAAGAGAGGTCAGGGCACCTCACTGCCTGTATTTATCACGAAGCAATTCCTCCCTAAGAAGCCTGACAAGAGATTTTCCCTGACATTTCTTTTTTTTGGGGGGGAGGGGCAGAGTGAGAGGGAGAGAGAATCTTAAGCAGGATCCATGCCTACCACAGAGCCCGACGTGGGGCTTGATCTCATGACCCTGAGATCATGACCTGAGCCGAAATCAAGAGTCGGGCACTTAACTGACTGAGCCACTCAGGCACCCCATCTCTGACATTTCGTTGGTCAGATCTCAGTCATGTACCCAGCCCTAGGCCAAACATCAACAATGGGCAATGAATTATCTTGCTTCATCCTCTGCATCAGGGCACGTTGTCAATCACACAAAATTGGGATTCTGTTAGTAGGAAGGGAAAGAAAATGTGCATCCTCCCAGTATCCAACACTGCATGCCACAATGTATTAAAAATCAGGCATTAGCTTCGTTAGGTTCTGCTTTCATCATTCACTGCCATTTCTTTTATACCATTTCTCTTGCATTATTGAGTTTATTTGCTTTGTTGGAACACTTTCTGTGGAGTCATTTTTTTTTTCCTCAGTTGGGTGGTGTCCGAATGGTTTATGTTTTTAGAGCTGTTTGTCTAAGGTACCTTGGTGAGAAACAGGAATTTGTGTCACAATCATTTCTGCCTCAAAATCCCATGCATATTCTTTTTTTTAAAAAAGATTTTATTTATTTATTTGAGAGAGAGAATGAGATACAGCATGAGAGGGGGGAGGGTCAGAGGGAGAAGCAGACTCCCCGCTGAGCAGGGAGCCCGATGTGGGCCTCGATCCTGGGACTCCAGGATCATGACCTGAGCCGAAGGCAGTTGCTTAACCAACTGAGCCACCCAGGCGCCCCCCATGCATATTCTTTTGTTGTCTTTGGCATCTATGTAGCAAATACAAAGATAATTTTTTTTTTCCTGAGGTAAGCTGAATTCTTCTGCGTGGCTTCACAAAGAAGAGAACACTTTACTTGGCCATTGTTGAATTCTGAGTGCCTAACTCAGTGCCTGGAACATAACAGGCTTGTCATGGAATGAATGGATGAAAGAAAACAATTAAAAGCCAGTTGTCTGTGGAGACTTTCAAAAGAGCAGTTTCGCCTTCATATTAAAGCATTTCTTTCCCCTGCCTGTAACCACATCAAGCTAACTGGGAGCCACTTTGGCTGTCCTCACCACTGCCCCCTTGGCAATGTTCTCTCTGTGCCAGGCATCAAATGTGAGCCCCCCAGTGGGCCCCCTGCCCTGGGTGCACCCCCGTACCTGGGCCCTTTCTGGATGCTTCAAGAGGAAGGGGATTGCCCCTCCCAACTTTCCTGGGATTAATTTTGTCCACAGCCCTTGTCACAGCCAACTTTGGGAACATTACTTGGTTCTGGTGGGGGTCCCTCCCTGGAGAGGCAGTTCTTGTCTGTGAGGGGAATTGAAGGTTGTCAAACACTTCTCTTAAACTTGTTTCATCTGCATTAAGTCTCATAGAAATTCGTTGAAATGTCTGGTATGTGGGTGTAATCCTGGTTCAGTTCTGAACAATGACAGATTTTCCCCTATCATTATTTTCCTTTGGCTGTTTCAATGGGAGTTGGGAAGAAAGGCAGGATAAGTTCAATGTGAGGGTTTAAATGTCACAGAATGGAAGTCTTTCCTTGCACCTTTCGTAGGCTCTTTAGACAAAGTCCCCTCCACCTTACAGACCTATGGGAGGTATAGCCCCTCCTGTAATCACTAACCCCTCCCATCTGGGGTACGAGAACTGGTTCTCCACTATCAGCTCTATGTTCCCTTGCTGGGCACCCTATGAAAAAGATTTCTAATGTCTTGGTTTTGTCTTTCTCGCTCTCAAATCTTATCTCTCATAATTTCTTGTGTCCTTTTACTCTGAGCTTAGGGAGGATTTCTTGAGTTTATCAGGCAGATTGAGCCATCATTGAAAAACAAATCCTAAGTCTCCTTTGTAACTCTCTTCCTTTGACTCCTCCTTCCTCAGTTCCTTCTGTTTTCTTTTCCCTGGCTCCCTGTTGTCTACCTGGATCATCACTACCCTATTTCCTGCAACATTGTTAGTTTTACTTGCCTAAAGATTTCTAGGCATTTGATTTCAGACTTTCCCCTCCACACTCCTAAGAATTCTGGGGGCAATCTTCTCAGAAAGGTATGGCTGCTAGGGGGACAGCAGCAAAGACAGGATTAAAGGCATAGTTCTTCTGCCTCCAAGCGTGCTTGATGGGATGGTTTGACATCAGCTGGCTGAATCTTCTGGGTACCTCTACTGCATCCTGGTCATCTAGGCGGTTCACAGGCTGCATGAGAAATGATGTCTTTAGTCTTAACAGCCAGCGGGCTACTCCGAGTCTTAGACACTGACCAGTGCCTTGATGTCTTGGAGCTGCTTGGACCACCGATGGAACCATCAACCTCCAGACTTCTATCTGGAGCTGCTTGGACCACCGATGGAACCATCAACCTCCAGACTTCTACTACTGGTAGACTGGAGACCTGGGGTGGGGTTGGGGGGGCGTGAAAGACATTAAGCAGAAGGTCAAACCAGTCTTCGGACAACATTGGCCATAAAAATCACCCAGGTAGCTGAGGGACAAAGCAAATGCCTCTCATGGATTCATACCCTGCCCATTATGCTGATGAAAACTGTAAAAATGGACTCAGCACAAGGTTTCCTATTTTTCTTCTGACTAGAGGTAAGGAATATACTAATAGCTGAGGTTGCAGAGGGGGCTGATACTTGGACAATACCTTACCTTGGATTAGATTTCTGTTCCTAAATCCCTTGACACAGTAAAATCTCCTCACTCTGTCTAAACACAGTTCTCCAGAATTCTTTATAAAACCTCTCTCTCTCTCTCTCTCATACACACATGATATCTGACCTTTGCCATCCTATTGGGTCAGGCACCCTTTCCTGGTTTCACTCTGAGCCTCTGTCCACTGCTGCCACCAAGGAAGGTCCCACAGCCCCCTGAAGCCAGCTCTGGTCATTGCTCTGAAAGCTTGTCTGCAGGAATTGCAATCCTGTCAGTGCTGTGGCCCATAGCTGTACTTCCTAAGAATGTCCAGGCCATTTACTCACTAATATCTTGGGTGATTGCCAAGCTCAACAGTAAGCTCAGCTGGCTTGAATCATTCAGGGAAGACTCTGGTGCTTGTGGGCCCACAATCACTTCCCAGATGAATCAGGAAAGAGGGGGAGGCTGATTACAGTGAAGAAAGGGACTCTTTAAACATATGCTCTGTAATAAGTATGTAGAAGAAAGGAAAGGGAAAACTGACAGGGGCATTTTACCAGCCGCTGAGTAGAGCATAACATAGTTCTCTTGTTTGCACAAGGAGGAGGGGCTGTCATTGGCTTAGGACAGAAGGGACTGTCCTGGAGCTCAAGGCCAGCTGAAGCAAGTGTGTGCAAAGGCAGCCCAGGCATATTCGTAGTGGGAAGGCCACATACTCATCAGGCACCACATGCACACAGAAACAGGACCTTCGGTGGCCTGTCGAGACAGCTGCCAAGTCTATAGGCGAAGAATGCTAGAACTTCACACAGCTCAGAGAGCAACGTATTCCATACTGCTAAAATACCAAAACATCACACCATTCTTTAGGAAAAAATGATTTCTTGACTTTAAATCACATCCTGTAATTTCCCCCCCTCGTTGCTCTTACACCACAGGCTGAAAAACCAAATTCATAGCTCCTGAGGAACCTGTGAAACTATCCCCATAGGAAGAGACACTCACATGGCAGGCGTGAGCAAAGGAAGTGGTAGGGAAATGATAAAATAAGGATAATGCTAGGAAATTGAGAGAGGGGCAAGGTATGTCCACCGATATGTCTCAACAGTAGCTTTAAGTTTTGATAACAAATACTGTGCTAAGCATGCAGATAGATTTTTGCATCTAGTCCTCACATCAACCCTATGAGTTCAGTATTATCCTTATTAAAAATGTGGAAACTGAGGCAGCTTGGCAGAGAAGCCAACACATCACACTGGGAACCAGCTCGTTGTGCTTTCAGAATCGGGCTCTGCCACTTGCAGGCTTTGTGACTGTGGGTATTTACTAAATTCTCTAGGTCTCAATTATTTTCAAATAACAGGAAGATGGAATCTATCTCATAAGGTTGTTATGAGGATTGAATGAGACATAGAAGATGCTCAAGGCAGAATGTTCACATTTTAGGATATGAGGTTTCCTCCCAGCTCTATAAATAAATGTTCAACAGTGATCTCAATTCAGTTTACAAAAAAATGTTGTAAATGTTTTGTAAGAAAAGGCTGATTATCTGTTTGACACAAATGAGTTGGAAGGTTTATAAAACCGTAGATGTGGATGGGCTCTTGAACATGTTGGTGGAGAATTAAGGATTTCAAAGCATGAGATGTTCTTTGATTGGAGTACTCTTTAGTTTACAAGATATCAAATTATCTCTTGATTAAAGAGATTTTACAGTCCTGAAGGGGACAAGCTCATTGGTTTGATTCTGCTGCTACTTCCCCCCACCCACGACTTTGTGTGTGGGCAGGGGGCAGAGAAGGGGAGACTGCTGAACCTGACTCTTGCCAGACTGGGCAGCTAGCTCTCAGCCATAGTGAACTTGATGTGTGCACCGTAGCGGGGAACAAGATGACGGGTCCATTCTCCAGTCCTACCCGGGGGTCCTGGAGAACAGGAGATAGGACACTGAAAACTGATTTCTTCCCTCCTGTAACCAAGGCAGGCTAGTCTAGGAAGGAGACAGAAGAGCCACCAGAACAGGTCAACACCAGCCTGAAGGAGGTGGGCACTGAAGGGAGTCAGGGATCACTTACTTAAAGAGTGTGTGTGTGTTTACCCTGTGCAGGCATGGTGTGGACACAGGAAAAGCTGTACTCCAGGACTTACCACACAACCGTCACTGCAGATTATTAAGGGTTGAAAGAACAGCAAAGTATCCTCTGACAAATGTATTGAAAGAAATGGTTTCTCAAAGTAAATTTAGGCTATTTTCAAAATCCCTTTCTACACTGGTGTTTCCTGCCAAATGTTGAGGCCAATGGCCTGATGCCTCCTTTTCCAAACTAGGCCCCTCTGCTCATATGAAACAAACTTAACAAAAATCAACCCTGAGAGTCTTGAGTTTTAGGCCAAGAAAGCAGCAAGAGATGCCCCCCCCGCGCCCCCCCCCCCGGCCCACCCACCCAAGGAAAGTGGGTCTACCCTAAGCAGACAGGCTGGAGGGGTCAAGAGAAGAGATTTAGTCCCTCAGCTTGGGGCATCTGGAAAATAAGATGGGTCACCGCTTCTTGGGGGCATACTGTCCCCTACGGACCGTCCTCAGGGAACTTTGGGATGGTCCCCAAGAAACCTATGGGTCCTCCATTCTCTACCCAGAATGTCTTCCCTCTGTCCCCTCCACTTGCCCTAATTCCAGCACCAGGGGCCAGCTCCAAGCCACAAATCCTGGAAGAGCCACCTAGACGGTTCGAGCCCATACATCCCTCTCTTTGGCCCCCTTATTGCACGCTACCCTATTCTTGGCCCCAGCTGCCTGTGGCGGGGTGGGGTGGGGTGGACTGGGGTGGTACTAATGGTGGATAACCAGGTACCCTTAGAGACCCATCTTCATTATTAATCCCAGGCCAGATAAACGAAAGCCCGCTGATCTTAACAATGTGCCCTGGAGGCCGGCATCACTAGAATCGAGAATTCTCTACCGGGATAGGGGTGCGGGTGGGAAACCTGGTTTAACAAATTCTTCTCTTGATTCTGAGGAGCCCTCTCCTTGGACCAAGTGTTGGCAGGCGGCGGACGAAGCTCGCCGGTCCCGTTCCGGGCCGCGTCCCCAGTCCCCTGCCGGGAGAGCCCCCCCACCCCACCCCCAGCAGCGGCCGTCCGCGCAGGTGCCAGACGCTCGCGCGGCTCCGCTCCCCCGCGCCGAGCCTGGAAGCGACCACCGCGCCCGGACGCTCGAGCTCCGCGGCGGCCGCACCGCGCGGCTAGTCCGAGGGTGGTGTTTGAAGTCGGGCGCTTCCTGCCTTCCCGTCCGCCGGGGTGCCGGGCTCGCGCGGCGGGGCTCCGAGATTCCCCGCTCGCCCCGCCCCGCCCGCCGCCCGCGCCCTGCACGGTGCGCGCGGCGTCCCCGCCCCCCGCCCCACACCCCCACCCCCTGTGGCCGTAGGGGGGCACCCCCACCCGGGCGGGAGGGTGGTCCGGCGTGGCCCGGTCGCCGAGTGGCGGAGAGGTGACGGTAACCGCCTTCCCATTTCCGCCCGGCCGGCCGCGCCGCAGGGTGAGCGCAGCAGCGAGCGCTCGGTCCTGCCTCCGCCCGCCCGCGCCGGGGGCTGGCCTTGCCTCGCCGGCGCCTTTTTCCCCCGCAGCGCGGCGCCGCTTCGCCACTCGGGCACCGCAGGTAGGGCAGGAGGCTGGAGCGCCTGCTGCCCGCCGCCCGAAAGATGGTCCCCTCGGCTGGACAGCTCGCCTTGTTCGCGCTGGGTATGTACGCTGCCTGCTGCGCGCCCCGAGCCACCTGCCCTCGGCGACACCCCGCTTTCCCCTGGCCCCTCCATTTCTCTTCCCGGGGGTTTTCTGCGCCCGCCTGGGAGAGTCAAGGGAGGCTCATGCTTTTCAGGGATTGGAGGCTGGGGGGCAAGGGAAGTCACGAGGGCTTCCTAAGGATTTGGGGAGCCCATTCCGAAGAGGGGGCCGTCGAGCGCCCAGGCTTTCCCCGGGGAGTGGCTGCCCTGGCCGTGCGTGAGAACACCGGCAGGGGAAGGGGAAGCGGTGTGTGAACGGGCTTGAACTTTAATCCGCCGCGGCTGTGTGTTCTTACACTTGCTCACACCTACCTGCATATACCTGGCTGTCTCCAACCAAGCCCGTCTACACGGGCGGCGGTGATCGTAGATGCGGAGAGGGCGGCCGGCGTCAGACCCTACGGCGGGACCTTGCCTGCTTCCCTGTCGTACCCCCTGCCTAGCCCTGAGTTCCAGTGACGGGGAGATGGTCACAATCAGCAGAGGCGCCCTCAGTCTTCTAACTTTAGGAGCTCTCGAGCTTTGGGGTATGTTTTGGGTTTTTGTGCGGATTGTTCTTTGAATTAACTTCCCTGGGAGAAGTGGTTGAAGTGTCAGCCGAGGGCAGGAGTGAAACCCTAGACGGAGCGTTGCCAGTTTCCTTTGAGTTTGTTCTTGGAAGGGAACGGGAGATGGGGGAAGGGAGGGGAAGTTAAACCCGGCAAACCTGGGTCTCGTCTGTGAAGCCCTTGAGTTTTTCCGCGGTGAAGTGCACAGGTCTGCGTGTAAGTGGTAAGGGGTGTAGCGCCGTGCGCGGGCCGCCCGGCTCTCGCCCCTCTCAGCGCCCGGCCTCTGTGGTGTTGAGATAGGCGCCTGACAGCCCAGGTGTCCAGGTTTATTGGTGCAGCTTCCGTGAAATGAATTCCTCAGTCGATATCCCCTGAGTTTACCCCTGTAAAGCAAGTTGCTCCTTCCTGGAGAATTTATTGGAGCCTGAGAAGAGCTATGGAACCCCCCCCCCCCCGTCCCCAGAATGCCCAGAGCCACAGCCTCACCCAGTTCGTGTTCAGTTTCAGGGGGCTCACGGAGCCGCCTGTGATCCTGCGCGTGAAACGCTGATCGAGAACGGGGGAAACGGGGGCAGTAGTGGAACCCAGTGCTCTGAGCTGTACCCTCACCTGAAACTCACCAACAGGTGGCATGATTCTGGGCGGCTTCCCCCCACTCCCTTTTTCCAGAACCCTTTTAACGTTTTTTGTATTTACGGTTGTTCCGATTTTCGATTTTTTTTAAAGCCACAAAACATGACCGATACCTCAGAAGCCTCCTGTTTGCGGGTGCCTTTGTAGTGTGTTTCGCAGATTCTAGTAGTAACAGTCATAATAGCTAATGCTATTTGAACACTTACTCCGTGCCAGGCACTGTTCTAAGTGGTTTCCATGGATTCATTTATTCTTCACGCCAACCTGACGAAGAAGGTATTATCCCCATTTTACAGAGGAAGGAAAGGAAGCGCTCAAGGCCCACAGTTAGTAAGCAGTGGGGTCAGGATTATTAGAGTGTGGGAGGATTGAGGGTTTGAAATGTCACCCAGCTGTGGTCACTATAGTCCCCTTTCCCAGTTTTGGGACTTTTCTTGAAGGAGAGATTATATGGACTACCTCAAAACTTGTTAAATTGGGTTTTCCGGTGGACTCCTAGGATCTCAAGGTGGTCTTAGGTTATTCGATGAAAATTGGAGGCAGGAAATGATGAAGGTGTGCAAATTTGAGGGCACCTTTGAAAATTGCCCTGCCCCCCCATCATACTACCCTTGCCCATGAAGACTGCTTGCACTCATCATGTTATTTTTCCTTTTTGCCTAAGACTTGAGCCTGATCCTTGTTTCCTCCCTTGAGAACAAATGTGTAAACCTAGAAAGATTGATCAATATGTAAAAACTGGCTCATACAATTCCAAAATATAAGCAGTTGGAAAAAAGCAGAAGAAGGCAGGAATACCAGTTTTTTGTTTCTTAAAAAAAAAAGCCATTCGCTCTGATCATTGACTACAACTTCTGCCTCCCACCTCACTTTCTGCTAGATTACTAACTAGCACTCATCAATGCCACATGCATCTTTAATTTGCACATCTCCTCCAGTGCTGCTTTCCTCTCTAATTTTTCTTAAATTAGTTGAAGGCAGTTCGAGGCAAATCAGCAAATCTAGAAAATCAAGATCTCTCCCCTCCTTCCCAGCCTTTGTAGGAAGTCTGAAAAGGAACGGGTTGTTTGGAGTTTCAGCTGATGCTCCTGATTACTTGGAACCTGAGCGTTGATTGATGTTTTGGCGGAGAGCATGCAGAGACTGTTGCTTAAATGGCAACACTGGAAACATCATCCAGGTTCCTGTGGTGGCTGCCCTCCATGTCATATTTCCGTCATTGGCCAGGCACACCTCACCGGGGCTTGGCACCTCCAGTCCCACATCCTCCTGTGTGAGCAGGGAGCAAGATGTGTGATCTCGGGCAAGTTACTTAGCTTTTCTGTGCCTTGTTTTTCTCATCTGTAAAATGGTGCTGTTAATAGGGTGGTTAAACCTATTTAATGAACATAGAATGGCGCCTGTCTTGTAGTAAGAGTTGAAAAAATCTTAGTGCCATCATCATTGTTGTAACTTTGAACCCCATAGAATTCCAGATGTCCTAGCAGGTTCTGTCCATTCTGTAGTTGGGAGAGTTTGTCTGTCTTACCTTTCAGCTCTCCACCCTTCCTAAGCCAGGAAATATCACCTAACCTAGAAACCTACTTAACGATTTTAGTGAGTCTCATTTGGCAGATACCAATTCAAGCAAATTTGGAATTTGGAGGGGGAGGACATCATGAATTCTATAATTTTTGATGCAAAACATTTGTATTTCCTCAATATTCAATGGTCAGTTTATTGAAGTCACCACTAAGTTTCAGTTTTTTTTTAATGGGAATAATAAAACTGCAGCCCCCTCATAGGTTGTTATGAGAATCAGATGAGATGGTAAATACAGAAGCTATTTATAAACTATACAAATAAAGAACTACACACAAAATGAAATTGATTTTAAAATCCAGAAATAAACATTATTATGTTTATGGCAGCTCCCAGTAGGACTGAGTGTAGCCTAAAGAAGGATCCTAGGACACTTAAGTGTCATTAAGGATGGGTAGAGATGAAGCCGGTCCCTGTCCCTGTGGATTTGGGACCGAGGGACCAGTAGGGGACATGAACGAAGACAGTCCTCTTCTCCATTACATGGAAATGTCTTTCAGAGTAGACAGTGGAGGTTTGCCCAGGACACATGTTTTCCTTATTGGCAGCCATAATTAGGGAAAGTTCACTTAGAACATGGGCTGTAGAGGTGTATATGGAAGCCTTAGAGGCTAAGTTTCCCATATTTGCTTTTCCAAAACTTGGTTTCCTAGGATAAAGAGATCTTTCTGTAAATATTCCGTGTCCCCTGCAAAGGGGACCTTTCTTACAGGAGTAAATGATGCTTCCTGTTACCATGGTAACATAGGAAAACTAGCTGACTTTTCCATTAGACCTATCTCTAAGGGCCTTTTGAAAGTGTGCTTGAACAAAGTCCTACTCTTTGGGCTGCCCACTGAAAGGGATGGGCAATGGGAAGTGGAGCTTGGGTCAGCCAAAACGGGACAAGCCTGACACACTGAATTGGGCATCTTGTGCTTGGTTTCACGCGTAAAACCACTGTAGGACCTTCCACAGCAGTGCCCTCAAATCCCAGCCACCTGGAGGGCTTGGCAAACCAGGTTGTCCTGCATGAGGTGGGAGGGTTTGCATGTCTGACAAGCGTCCAGGTGTGGCTTATGCCACTGGTAGGGAGGAGAAGAGAGGGACACTTGGAGAACCGCCGCTCTTCAGCCAGTTGCTGTTAGGGAAGCTTCTGGCTTAGCCAGTTGCATTTTATCTAAAGTCTGTTCTGACATTTATGAATGCTGCTGTGGATTTATGAGCCATTATTAAAGGTGCTTCTGCAGTCTGTCTTGCTGACCAGAGCAGAGCAAGAACTCTTGCTGAGATCTCTTAATTGTCATAAGTGTTCTTGTTCTTTGCCCCCTGGAAAATGTGATGGTCCTTTGTTATTAGACTTAAGCTGACTGACCAACACTAAGCATGTCACACTTATTTTAGGGGGTTGCCAAAAATTGACCATTGTTTTGCTGCCATTTCAACTATTTTTTAAAGATTTTATTCGACAGAGACAGAGAGAAAGACAGAGAGGGAACACAAGCAGGGGGAGTGGGAGAGGGAGAAGCAGGCTCCCAGCTGAGCAAGGAGCTCGATGCAGGGCTTGATCCCAGGACCCTGGGACCATGACCAGAGCCGAAGGCAGATGCCCAACAACTGAGCCACCCAGGTGCCCCTCAACTATTTTTCATCACCTCAATTTAAAGTATGAATTTAATTCTGTGCTAAAGGCTAACCCGGTTAAGATTGCATCTAGGGGCACCTGGGAGGCTCAGTCGGTTAAGCATCCAACTCTTGATTTGGGTGCGCGCAGGTGAAGATCCTCGGGGTCATGAGATGGAGCCCTGCATTGGGCTCTGTGCTCAGCGCAGAATCTGCTTGAGATTCTCTCTCCATCTGCCCCTCTTCCCACTCACTTTCTCTCACTCTCTAAGTAAATAAAATATTTTTAAAAATTGAATCTAGATAGAGAATTCGAGTACTTTTACAGTGACTTCTGGTTTTGTTATGCTTTTTTTCCTCCTTGTGAAATGTCAAGTATAAAAATCTTTCATAAAAATCAGGAAAGCCTAAAATCCAGGCTACCAGACCCATCTCTTAGGAGCTCTTCATGTACAGGGCACATTCCCTTTAGATGAGCTCTAAAAATCTGGGTAGTCTTGGGGCACCTGGGTGGCTCAGTTGGTTAAGCGACAGACTCTTGATTTCAGCTCAGGTCATGATCTCAGGGTTCTGGGGTGGAGCCCCATGTGGAAAGATTGGGCTCTTTGCTCAGTGGGGGGTCTGCTTGAGATCTTTTCCTTCTGCCCCTCCCTTCCCACCCCCCACTCACACATGCTTGTGCTCTCTCATAAATCTTTTTTAAAAAAATTAAATATATCTGGGTAGTCTTTTGAGACATTATGAATTGGTTGTATTGAATATGACTTAAAGAGTAGTCACCTGGGCTTAGAAAAAGTTGGAAGTTTGTTGAAATGGAACTTTATGTCTTTGCTAGTGCCTTTTTTGTTTTCCCCTTAAGTCAGAGGAAACACAATTTTACATGGAGTCTTTCCCCAGTCAGGTGAATTCTGTGCTCAGCATTTTTGCTTTTACTTTTTTCTTGTCCCCTTCTTTACCGTGAAAAGCTTTCAGCTTCCCCCACCCTAGTGTTTGCATTTCTCAAGTACTTGTGGAGAGATGGTTAAGGACTTCCTCAAGAAGGGATGTACATATACCTGCTTTGTGTAACAAGCTTGTATAACTCACCGAACACCAGCCTGCTAATGCCTTGCCTTTTTTGGTTTTAATCTTTGAATGTGTTAACTTTTCTGGCTGGGAATCTTAGCAGTAGAGTTCTGGTCCCTCCAGGTCCTGCCTCGGATTGATATTGGTTGGTGCTTGTTCTCTCTAGTAGTTTGAGGGCTCTTTGGAGGCAAAGATCCGAGGTCTTCATCTCTGCCCTTGGCCTATCTAGAGAACAGGTGGAGCCTCAGAGGGGACCACTCAGCACTTGATGACCCCCTTGGGGTGTCCCGTCCTGGTTTCTCCCAAGTGGAGACTCAGTTGGCAAACATTTGGCCACATAGTTAATTAACATTTGTACAGAAAAACTCTTCATTGTGATAATGAAGGGTGATTGCATATAAATTCCAACAAAGATGCAATTAGTCTTCAGAATAATTATTTTAAAAAGATTAGGATTTAGTGTTTTTAATGATTACAAAAACATTTTTTTCCTCTAGACCATTTGGAAAATCCTGGAAAGCGTAAGAGAAAAAAATGTTTCAATGACCTGTATTTCTACCACCCAACGATAACCGTGATTGACATTTTGTTATACAGCCTATGGATGAATGTATACGTAGATATTCTTTGAAAGCATCTGTGATTTCTGATGGACTCACACTATTTAACTTAATTGTTTTTGCAACTTAACCTTCATAATATTTTTATGTTATTAAACATTCATTCTTAGTGTCATTACATCATTCTTAGTGGCTGGCAAGTAATCTCTTGACTATATTTACTATAACAACCTATTTTGAAACCCTTTTGGCCGTATAAATTTTCCCCATTTCTCACCATTATGAAGAATCCACACACTATTGTTAGGAATATAAATTGATACAACTTTTTGGGAAGTCAATATGGCAGTAGCTATCAGTTTTAAGTGGGCATAACTTGGGTCATCAGTTCCACTTTTTGATATATATCCTACATAAATACTTGCCTAAATATGCAAAGAAAAAATTTAAAGGATGGTGATTGTTGATTTTGTTTATAATAGTAACAAGTTGTCAGTACCTACTGTTGTAATTATTTAAGGAGATTCCTTAAATAAGTTATTTTTACATAACAGTACATTGATTCACTATGTATCTATTTAAAAGAATAAATGTTTCATGATATCTTAAATTTAGAAAGGCATAGAACCGTAGGTATAGTACAGTGCCTTGGTTTGAACTGGTTAACTTTTTTTATAACAAGCCTATATTAAATTTATAATGCCTAAAGTCAAGGAAGATAAATGATACAACAGATACTTCTGTGCGTAAGTGTTTGGCACATCTTTAGGATAAATTCCTAGCAATTGGCCTTTTCTCCCACGAGCAGTGTATGAATGCCACTTTCTTGAATCTTCCCTGACACTAGAAGTTAGTTTTAACACTTTCCAAGTTGATTGGGGAAAAAAAGACCTCAGCCCAATCTTCATATTTAACATTTGTTAGGATGATTCAATTTGTTTGTTGGCCATGTCCTCTTACTTGCATCTTAACCTTTTCAATTTTTTTTCTTATTGATTGATTATCCTTTTCTTAGAGCTTTATAACACTTTATATAAAAAGGATATTAATACTTTGCAAGTATTCCCCCCATTTATTGTATGTCTTACTGTTTTGTTTATGGTGTTTTTGACATACCACAGGTTTTTATTTTTATGTAGCAGAAACTAGAAAAATAAATCTTTCCCCGTTAAGCTTTCTACCTTCGTTTATACATTTAGGAAAACCTTCCCTGGCCTAAGATAAGGCAAATATTTACTTATTTTTTTTCTCCTAAGTCTCCTGTATCATGTTCAACTATTGTACCTAGAATTTATTCTTGTGTACGGTGTGAGGTATAACTCACATTTCATTAAAAAATAGCCAACCAGTTAATAGTCTCAATTGCTATTTATGGAATAATCTATCCTGTCTATTGTGGCTTGAAATTCCATTTTTATCACATGCTAAATTCTTTTTTTTTTTAAGATTTTATTTATCTATTTGACAGAGACACAGCGAGAGAGGGAACACAGCAGGGGGAGCGGGAGAGGGAGAGGCAGGCTTCCTGCCGAGCAGGGAGCCCAATGCAGGGCTCGATCCCAGAACCCTGGGATCATGACCTGAGCCCAAGGCAGACGCTAACGACTGAGCCACCCAGGTGCCCCCACATGCTAAATTCTTATAGGTACTTGAATCTGTGTAATTTTATTTTGGTTCTATTATTTTGTATTTTTGCGCTTATTGTGCATTTGTTCACTCATGTATTCTGCGAATATTTATTGAGCACCTATTCTGTGCAGAGACTCCTTCTAGGTGCTGGAGAATCAGCCAAGAATAAGACACAGAGCTTGTGTTTTAGTTAGATAGTTCCCACTGCTCTCTATCATAACCGGTTGTTGCTAGTATTTAAAGCTTTTTTAAAAATATACGTTTATTTTGTAATGGGTTTTGTTAATTCTAATAGTCCTTCAGTATATTCTCCTAGGTTTGCAGGTCCCTGATCATGTAATCTTGGATAGTGATAGCTTTGCCTCCTTCCTTTTAATATTTTTATCTTTTATTTTTCTTATAGTGCTGGCCAGAACTTCAAGAACATTTTTAAAAAGTCAATAGATATCCTTGTATTTTTCTTGACTTACTGATAGTGTTTGTAGCATTTAACAGTTAAGTACGAGGATGACTTTGTCGTTATATATACGTGAGAATATCTTTATATAGACCCACGAAAATGTAGATATGTGTATCTATATGAATAAACTTTATCATGTTAATGTACTACTCTTCATATACTAAAAGATTTGGCATTTTGCTTTTTTAAAGCAGGGGAGATAATATGAGTTGTGGATTTTGTTTTTTTTCAAATGTTTTGAGGACTTTGATCGACTCGTTATGTTAAAGCCATCCTTAAATTTCCGGAATGAATCCCTCGTGGCTCCGTGGTATTATTCTCTCTGCATACTGCTAGGTTCAATCCATTCTGAAGTGTTTGGGGCCTTGTTTTCTTTTTTAGGGTTTGATATCAGCATTACATCAGCTTTATAAAAACTTTTATAAACCTTCCATCTGTTTTATGCCCTTGAGTAGTTAAAATATCATGGAAGTAAGTGGCTCTGTGAAGGCTTGGAAGAAATTGCTAGCGGTCAGTTTAATTAAGTTCTTCTCCACTTGAGTCATTTTTGGTAATTATTTTCCCCACAATCTATTTAATTCAGATTTCTAAATTTTTAGCACGGATTTTATAAATAATCTCCTTTTAACGTAAAGTTTTCTTTTGCATCTGTGGCCCCGGTTAATGTGACTTTACCAAATAGGAAAATAAGTAAGCACCTAGGCCCCCAAAATAAAATACATTTTCAAGTTTGTTTTTCTTGATAATACTTTGAAAAAAAAGCCAAAAAACAACCACCTTCTTTTTAACCTTTTTTTCCCCCACTGTAGTATCATGATTGTGGGTTTTTTTTTTTAAGATTTTATTTATTTATTTGACAGAGAGACAGCGAGAGAGGGAACACAAGCAGGGGGAGTGGGGGAGGGAGAAGCAGGCTTCCCCGCTGAGTGGGGAGCCCGATGTGGGGCTCGATCCCGGGACCCTGGGATCATGACCCGAGCTGAAGGCAGATGCTTAACAACTGAGCCACCCAGGCACCCTCCTTCTTTTTAACCTTAAACCAAATTCAAGTGAAGGCTTCATTTTAATAGTGTTCCCAGGAGCCCAGGAAATTACTCGTGTATTTGCCTAACTGCGTGTGCCGAAGTTGCCA
Organism: Leptonychotes weddellii; assembly: GCF_054177405.1. Lineage (NCBI taxonomy): Eukaryota > Metazoa > Chordata > Mammalia > Carnivora > Phocidae > Leptonychotes > Leptonychotes weddellii. Next base: position 76,166,539 of record NC_138378.1, on the reverse strand, counting down.
CAGTAATGCCGTTTCTGATTTGGATGATGCACGGCATGTCTAGCTTCCTACCTAAAAAAATTAATTTTTGGGTTCCTTAAGCTTTAAAGAGTTTAAAAACCTCCAAATACACTATCGTGTCCATTAGATGCGACGAGAGTGTTTGAAGTAAGACGGCCAGTGCTCGTGTGGGAGATTTTTGCTGCTGTTGGCTCATTTGCTTTGGAGTGATTTGTGTGTGTGTGTGTTTAAGATCAGCACTTCTAGGTGGAAATATGGGATTCTTACAAAGAGACCGTATCTTCAGCTTGAGTTCTTTAGGGCCTTTGATCTGAGTTTGAATGAGGTCAGTAAACAATTCTCCTGGGCACGTAAAGGGTAGATGTGCCTTCACTGCTCTTTCGTCACCTCTTGCCAGGTCAGAGGCATTCTCTGGGTAATTACTGTACTTCCAAGAGGTGCAGGAGATTAACTGGCTAAAAGGTACACGTCATGTAGTGACACAAAAGCGGCTGAAGCTGATAAATGAGAGGTTTGCAATTACACACTCTGCTCCCCCTCCCTCTGCCAGGCCTTGGGAACCAGCAGGGCACAAACAAACGGAACATGCTTTTCGTGGTGGAAAGACAAAGCCTAAGACCTGTAACTTGTACTGTGGCAGGGGCTAGGAGGAACTGGCCTATAAACTATGGAGGGGCCTACCCTGTTCCCCTTCTAGGTCACCAAGCTCAGTTGGCAACTCTGGGCTTGAACACTTCTCACCTTGGAACAGTCCCTGGGTTGTTATTTTTGCATTGGAGGAGCATATCATCGGGCTGGTTTGCATGCTCTATACAGTCCCTGCCAGCAAATTTAAACAATGACAGATGTTTTTTTGCACATAGCAGACCTTGGGTGTTATAATTAGTGTTTCAGGGGATGAATCATAGGCCCCTGAACTGGAATGAAAGCAAGCTTGGGGCCTGAGCATTATTTAGGGAGGTGAGGTAAACTCCTAGGTCACACAGATGGGGAATCCTTCTGGATCGGGACTCTCTCTAAACCTTATCAGCCACTCCCCTGCCACGCAAAGAAAAACCCCAAAACAAACATACTTCTTGGGCAGGCCACTTAGTGCTCACAGAACATGCACACGCTCTGGTCACCACCTCCCCTCGTGGGCCATGCAGGAGACACGCCTTATCTGCTCGCCTTGGTTAAATCCCACTCCTTTTCCAAAGTGAAATCGAAATCAGAATCTACAAACAGAAGATTCAAAAAGCACCCCCAAATTTGACTCAACAGAGACCTCCTCTTACTAGGTTTAACTAGCAAGTATCTGACCAGATCTCTTTCTCTGTATAGATACAGATAGTCATATACTCACTTTTTTCCTTCAAACAAAAAGGCATTTGGTATTTTTAAATCTGCTTTTTACTTACAGTCTGTAGGGAAAATATTTCTGTGGCAAAAATACAAGTATATCTGTCGACCTATCCTTTTTTTTTTTTTTTTTGGTGACTATAACACATTCCATTATACAACTCTATCATTGTTTATTTACCCATGCTTTGTGGATAGAGATGTAGATTGTCTCAAATTCCAATATTCAAACCTGACATGAAAATTCTTGCAGCTAAATCATTACCAGTATCTTTTCATTATTTTGTATGGCTAAATCCCCAGAAATGGGCTAGTAGGTCAAAAGGTACACACTTTTTCAACTCTTAATATGTTTTGACAATCGGCGCTCCAGAAGAATGTACAGACTTCTGCCACCTGTTGTGAATGCCTATTTGTTGGCAAACTTGCCTATGATTAACGTTATAATTTTCTAGATTCTGTTCATTGTGTTGGCCAAATGGTATCTCATATTTTAATTTGTATTTGTTTGGTTAAAACCAAAGTTTGGTACATTGAATGCTTTTTCATGTTTGAGTATTTGAATTTATTTTCTTGTAAATTAGACCATGTTTGGGGTAGGTTATTTAATTATTGATTCATGAACAGTTTTTAAAAAGATATTGAGGGGCACCTGGGTGGCTCAGTTAAGCGTCTGCCTTCAGCTCAGGTCGTGATCCCAGCATCCTGGGATCGAGCCCTACATTGGGCTCCTTGCTCAGTGGGGAGCCTGCTTCTCCCTCTCCCTCGGCCCCTCCCTCCCACTCGTGTTCTCACATGCTCTGCGCTCGCTCGCTCTCTCGCTCAAATAAAAATTCTTTTAAAAAAGATATATTGAAAATATTGCCCCTCACCTCACTTGTGTTCTCACACGCTCTGTGCTCACTCGCTCTCTCAAATAAAATCTTTTGAAAAAAGATATATTGAAAATATTTCCTTCATTTTGCTGGTTAAATTTATATGTGTTGTGTTTGGGTTTACAGGAGTATCTTTTTGTTTTTAACTTTTAAGGACTTAAAATCTGTTCATAATTCCTTTACGATTTCTACTTGGAGTAGGGATTTGCGGTGCTTCTTTGATATCTCATTTCCCCTTCTACTTTTATGTTGTTACTTTTCAAATTTAAATTTCAATTCATTGGGAATGTATTTTGGTATGAGATGTGAGCTAAGATTCTAACTTGCTGGGGCGCCTGGGTGGCTCAGATGGTTAAGCGTCTGCCTTCGGCTCAGGTCATGATTCCAGGGTCCTGGGATCAAGCCCCACGTCGGGCTCCTGGCTTAGCGGGAGCCTGCTTCTGCCTCTCCCTCTGCCTCCCCCCCTGCTCATGCTCGCTCGCTCTCTGTATCTCTGTGTCTCAAATGAATAAACAGAATCTTTAAAAATTAAATTAAAAAAAGAAAAGACTCTAACTTGCCTTTTTGCGAAATACTGGTCCAGTTACTCTATGCCATTTGTTGAACAGTTCTCAGATTTCACATCCTACTTTTGTCACTTGATACATTCTTAGGAATACTTGAATCTATTTCTGGAGGTTTTGTTCGGCTCCATTCATTTGAGGCTCATCCTATAGGGAACTGTTCTTTTGAGCTGGCAACATGTCATTGCCCCGGGAAGTGGGAGCAGAAAATAATGAAAATTGGGAAAGTGGACATTGGATTACACTGGATGTCCCTTCATGGTCACATCTCCCTTTCATGACAAGACTTCTTTTTTTTTTTTTTTTAAAGATCTTATTTATTTATTTGACAGAGAGAGACACAGCGAGGGAACACAAGCAGGGGGAGTGGGAGAGGGAGAAGCAGGCTTCCCGCTGAGCGAGGAGCCTAATGCGGGGCTCGATCCCAGGACCTAGGGAGCATGACCTGAGCCGAAGGCAGACACTTAACGACTGAGCCACCCAGGTGTCCTCCTGACAAGACTTCTACTTCCGTCCCACCTAGGGCATATTGGAGGAAGAAACACATGTGGTGGTGGAGAGGATACTTACTGCGTTTGAATCCCTAGGGGAGAAAGGATGCCTGCCTCACTCCTCAGCTTGGCTGAAGACTGATGATGGGCACTGGGTCTCACTGTTCCGAAAGGCATGGCGAACCTACCTCTGTGCTCCTATTGTTTCTGGAACTTTTGCTTTTCAGAAATTGGGGGTCATGAGGCAGGCCTGCAGTCCTCCATGTAATGTTCTGGTTAACTGAAACTATATTTTCACGTCTCCTTCTCAAATGGGAGTACCGTGGAGGATGGGTGGCATACTCAGAGCCAGGCGACGTACTGGTACATCTCCCTGGAATAGGGAATAATTAAAGAATCAAAAAGGAATTTAACTGGCAAGTCATAATATTATTTTCTGTATTAAAACAAACTCAGCTCTACTAGTTGATAGAATGCAAGATGGAAATAACAAAATTAATTTTTAGGATATAAGGATAAGTTGCGATTCTTTTTTTCCCTTTGGAATGTTTCAGAGTGTGCCCCAAGACTAGAGGGATAGGTATGAGTTCCTTCTCTTTGAATTTAGGGGGGTCTAGTGAAAAAGTTCGAGGAGTACTGTCTCATGTAGAGGACTGATTTTCAGATGCTTACAATAGGAAAAACAGTAACTAAAACCAATACCTTCATTAGTCTTCTGCTTGTTTTAGATTTAATTTGCTTTCCTAAGTTTTCCCAAGATGAAAACTTAGATTATTGATTTTAGATTTTTCTTCTTTTCTAATACAGTCACTCAATGATGTCCGTTTCTAAGCACTGCTTTTGCTGCATCCCACAAATTTTGATGAGTTGTATTTCCATTTTTATTTAGTTCAAAATATTTTTTAACTGCTCTTGAGATCTCTTCTTTGACCCATGTGTTCTTTAGAAGTGTATTGTTTAATCTCCAGTATGTAGGGGATTTTCCAGCTGTATTTCTGTTAATTGATTTCAAGTTTATCTTCATTCTGGTCTGAGAGCAGACACTGTATGATTTCTAGTCTTTAAAATGTGTCTAGGTGTATTTTATGGTCCACAATATGACGTATCTTGGTGAATTTCATGTGAGCGTGAGAAGATTGTGTGTTCTGTTGCTGAATGTAGTCCGTCTGTGGAAGTCAGTGACCTCGAGTTGCTTGATGGTGCTGTTGAGTTTAACCATGTCCTTACTGATTTTCTGCTGGTGAATCTGTCCATTTCTGATAGGGGGGTATTGAATGAAGTCTCTGACTATAATAGTGGATTCACCTATCTCTTCTTGTAGTTCTATTAATTTTCTACTCCTATATTTTGATGTTCTGTTGTTAGGCACATACACCTTAGGATTGTTAAGTCACTTTACCATTCCTTAATGATTCGGAAGCTTTTCTGGGTTTCTCAGTGCCCAAAGGTCATCACCGGTAAACTCTTTAGCCCCACATGGTACCTGATGCAAAACTTCCCATTTTACCTGTGAATGAGAAGTCCACTGAGTAGGGTTTTCTTCCTGACTTGGGTAGCAGAACTCTGCTCTGTTTTAACTTACCTTATGGAGAGAAAAGAATATATAAAAGCCATTACTCTAAGTTCCCAGACTAGTGCTCTGTTAGGATCAAGATAGTGGGATCTTCTTTGTTAGAGGCCATCCTTTCAAGTATATTCTTATTTTGAATCCTCTGTAGGTTGTAGAAGTTTTTGGCAAATGGACTGCTTAGGCCCCAGTGAACCACTTGAAAGTTAGAGATTTACACTTAGGAAAACAACATCAACTCACTTTGTAATGTGAGCTTATTTTCTGGTGAAGTGCCTCTTTCCTCTACTGTGGAAGATAAGGAAAAATAAACAAAACAGTCCTTTCAACTCAATTGGATTTTTTGGATTTCAGATAAAAGGCTGCCATTTTTCTTTTAACAGTAATAACAGAGGCATTTGGAGTATCTCAGCTGTCATCCCATGTAGAATATATCCAAGTGATCAAGCAGTAGTTGTGATTTTTGTGAACCAAGCCTAGTGTAACATTTGGTTCTTAATTCACCCAAACTGGCTACTTTACTCATTTAATGCTGTGCTATAGAGCCAATGGGATGAACAACCAAAATAAGATCTATCAGCTTGAAATGAGGGATGCTATTTATTGATTTGTTTTAGGTGATTTCTTTTCTACATGGATTGTTCACTTCAGCAAACCCTTGATGTATGTCAGAGCTTCTGCTGGGTTTGGTGATACTAATGCAAAGAGGGCCACCATTCCCTAGCCTTTGCCCTCAAGCCCTGAATTCTTGGCAGATTGTGGCAGAAGCAGACAGTTGTGTGTGTGTGTGTGTGTGTGTGTGCGTGTTAAGAATTTATTTATTGGACAGAGACACAGCGAGAGAGGGAACACAAGCAGGGGGAGCGGGAGAGGGAGAAGCAGGCTTCCCGCCGAGCAGGGAGCCCGATGTGGGGCTCGATCCCAGGACCCTGGGATCATGACCTGAGCCGAAGGCAGACGCTTAATGGCTGAGCCACCCAGGTGCCCCATCCCTTATGTTGCCTTTTATAGCTGCATCATGCTTCCATTCCCACCTCCATCCCTGGAAACCATTAATCTGTTCTTCCTTTCTATAATTTGTCACTTTAAGAATGTTATATAAGTGGAAACACTCGATAAATACCTTTGTTTGTTTGTTTCAATTATAATTCTCTGGAGATTCCTCCAGGTGGTTACCCGTGTCAATAATTTTTTTTTTTTTTCTGGAATCATGACCCGAGCCAAAGGCAGATGCTTAACGACTGAGCCGCCCAGGCGTCCAGCAGACAGTTTTTTTACAATATGAAATGAGGTACACAGTGGGCAACTTGTGCTCAAGAGCAGGGTTTTGGGGTATGAGAAGGCAGGGCACGATCTGAGAAGATGATGGCCATCACTTAAAACAGCACCTGGTAGGTGGTCATTTCATTAAGAGTTTTATGTGTCATACAAACTCCTTTAGCCTATCTGGGCAACCCTGTGAGATACGGTGATTATCCCCATTTTACAGATGGGGAAACTGAAGCACAAAAATGTTGATTTGTCCACGCCCCCACAGCCAGCAAGTAGCAGCGCAAGGATTCAAACCCAGGTCCCTGGCCTGCCCACCTAGCCGTCCCGCAGCTCTGTCACTCACTCACGGAAGCCTGTGGGTGCTGAGGTGCCCCGTGTCATGCATGTGTGAAAGTGCCATTTTGTAGCGGGCCGTAGGCTGAATGTAATCGGACTTTTCAAACAGCCACTCCCTTGAGTTTTTTACCATAGTGAGAGTAATTGCCATGGAAGTAATTGTCATGTTGGCCAACAAGAAATGTTGCCACTTCCCAGTGCTGGGAAATAGAAACAAATGTGGTCCAGATCTTTTTTTTTCCCTCTCCTTCAGGTCAAGAGTTAGCTGTTCAGGAGCCAGATAATCACATGAGGCATGCTACTTGACACACATTAGGGTGACTGGGGCACCTCTAGTAATAAATTCATTCATGGAGACTGGTACACATTTATACCATACATTTTTAAATCTTACTTAAATTCAATTAATTAACATATAGTGTATCATTAGTTTCAGAGGTAGAGTTCAGTGATTCATCTGTTGCATAGAACACCCAGTGCTCATTCCATCGCATGCCCTCCTTAATGCCCATCACCCAGTTAGCCCTTCCCCCCGCCCACCTACCATACATTTTTTTAAGAAGTATTTGTTTTAAAGGGTGATCTCTTCCATGTATGCAGGCAGCCTGTCCTCCAGTGAGCGACATGCCTGTAAGTCACTGTGCACGTGAGCTGTAGCCTCGAAGGCCTCTGCTCGAGGGCTGGCTTTTCTCCTCCTCCTCGCCTCCCTTCTCTGCCTCTCCGGTTGACATGTCCCCCAAATAATAACAAAAGACAGCAGAGTCTTTACCACTTTTGCTTTAACACCCTTAGTTCTTCATAGTCCCACTAAAGCTAGAATCTGTGTTAGCACATTTGCCAGTAGCTGGTTTCCTTGAACACCCTTCACCCTTAACTTTAGCCATAACATGGGCCCGCAAAACACACAGACCTTTCCATTGACTTGGTAGAGCGGCAGGTCAGGACAGAAATAGCATTTACTGTTTCACTTGTATGTGGGAACTTCATCCGGCTGGCAGCCTTTTGTAATGGCCTTTGCAACTCCGAATATAGTTTAACGTCTGGATCCTCAGGTGTGAGCAAGGGCCACCGTGTGGACGTTTTACCAATGTTTAGTAAAGGCGGGGGGGTTTTCCTGTTAGGTAAAGGAGTCGTACCCTTTGTCACAGAGTCCACAAGTACCCCGTCCCCTTTATGAACGTTTGTGTTAGGCCACTTCATTTTACAAAAGACCGACATCAGTACCTCTTTTTGCTAACCAAAAGAAATCTAAAGAGAGAAATCATAAAAGTGAAAACAGCTTCCAGCATTTGTTTTGCAGCGAGCTTTTATAGAGGCAGCATGCACCCCAAGCAGTAAGGGTGGCTCCATCAAGCTTGTTCCCCCAAACTACACTCAGCATCTCCACATCCAGCCGCCATATGTTTGAACTGTGTCTGTGAGCATCTGTGCTTTATCTCGCTTTTTGTGCATCTGTTAGCAAGAGGTGTCCTATAGTATCAAAAAAGCCCAGGAGATTATTCTTTAGGTCTAAGAATGCTCAAAAATGTTTCCATATATTGAGGCACCTGGATGGCTCAGTCAGTTAAGTGTCCAACTCTTGATTTTGGCTTAGGTCATGATCTCAGAGTCGTGAGATCGAGCCCCAGGTCGGGCTCCATGCTGGGTGTGGAGCCTGCTTAAAATTCATATTCTCTCTCTCTCAAAAAGAAATGTTTCCATATAAATTAGTGGTGATTGCCTCTTCACTTTGCACCACTCTGGCTTACGGAAGGTTTCATCAGGTAGTGTATGTATTATTAAACCTGTATGTATTACTAAAATAGCCAGTGGGATGGACCACTTTTACAAAGACAGACCTCTTTCTGGAAAAAAAATGTGAGTTTTAAAAATCAGTCTTATTTAAAGGACCTTACTTGATAATCCTTTTCTAGAACCCTCTCTCCCTAATTTGCAACTCCGAATCATTCACATCGCTGGTTGGCTTATAGTAGATTGCCTCCACTGCAGTAGCTTCCCTAGCCCTTCTAGAAAAGTTGACCAGTTGGTCATTTCTGTACAAGCCCATCCTGCTGGCCCATGGGGGAGGAAAAGTTGGTGTTTTAGGCAGCCAGGAAACTCAACTATCTCCTGAGATTTAAACACCCAGATAACACCACCTCATAAAAATTCTGTTGTTCTCTGAGCAGAAGGCCCACTTGTATTTTCCACAGGCCTTTTGCTCGCTGCCCTGTAGGCTCCCTTGATCTTCACTTGCGTCACCTCATCTCCAGCAACCCACTATCTAACATTTCTTCCTCCAATTGATGCTCTTGAGTTGTGACATTCAGCAGGAGAAAAAGAAGAAAGAAAGGTTTAACCTTTTGGAACAGAGCAGTCCCTTTGGGTCCAGATGCCCTCATCCTTTCAGCTTGCACCTCAGACCCCGAGGAACCCCAACTGCATGGAGCTGCTGAGTGATAACAAGGACAGGACGGTGGTGGAATAACCCCACTGTTGTCCAGCAGTAAAGAAAATAAACGTGCCTAATCATTCGTCGATGTGCTGCCCCTCCTAATCAGGGAGCAACCCTGTCCAGCTGTTTTCCCTTCCCCTGTGGGAGGTGCGGCTCGCAGCAGGGAGAGGGCTCGGCTCCAGTGGGCGACTGTTCCCAGGCCAAGGACGGAGCCGCTCTGTCTGAGAGCAGCGGTTCCCGCTAGCCCGCCCTGCGCCCTGCGGCCCGACCGCGGAGCCGAGCTCCCGGCCTGGAGAAGTGAACCGCAGGGCGGGGGGTTATCCCACCAAACAGGAGATAAGGGTCTTCCCTTGAATATGCCTCATTAAATGAGGCAGGTACTAGCCGCCCTCGCAAATGGGGAAGGGGGTTGGGGTGCAAAATGGAAGCCCTTGCTGTGCCTGTGGTCTTCATCCCAGAGGCTGGTGCTGGCTCAGCCAAGAATGCCGTCTGGGGGCTTTGATGTCATCAGACTCCACTGCAGAGCCGAGAAGTGGGCGAACGGCCTCACTGTTTGGCCTTACAGATAAAGTCATTAACTTTTGTGTAAAAGCATGTTTAGGCGCCCAATGAGGTCATTAGAAAGCATTAAAGAAATCTGGATTGTTCTAAACCACCTACGGGTGCACTATTCTTGGTTTTCCCCACTTTAGCCTCTTCAGAAAGGGCTTCGTTGTTTGTACCTGGGCTGTTTATCACCTGGTGAGCTATTTTCGGAGGCTCCACAGGCAGAAATTTTCTGGAAATCTAGGGCTTTGTTTATATAAAAACCTTCCATTTGAGGGTGTGGATAAATTGGTATGAACAGCTATTGATATTCTTAGCCACTGTCTCCCTCATACTGGGGGGAAGAATCACTTTCATTTTTAGTCCTGTCACTGGGGTGTCTCCAGGTGACCTCTTGCTCCTTTGACAGTAACCCCTGTGTGTGTGTGGGGGGGGGTTCATCTAGAGATTTCTGTTCCTACTTCTTAACTTTTTCTTTCACCTTCCCTCTTTCCCTTATTCTCAACTTCTGAAGTGCCTTGCACGATACCTGACATTTAGTGGTTGACAGATACATTTTTATTGATGATGAGTAATTTACTCCCAGAGTCTCTCTCCTCTTTTCTCTCCTTTTCCTTCTTACCCCTTGCTCCCAAAATAGCATTGACATAGCAGCAGATAGGAACACTGACTTCTCCCTTCCTTAGAGGGAAGGACTCCTTTCCCAAGGTTATGTGGCCTGTCCTAGTGCTCCAGCCCCACACCAATCTCACCACCGTTACACCCGCATCAGTGGGGATGACTGTCTCTGTGTCTCTCCCACAGGCACTGGGCGGGGATATGAAGGACAGCAGAGAGCTGGGCTAGGCTTGCACGGGGCATAAAAGGTTGCTGCAGAGGCAGGACATTTAGGGCAGAGAAACCCAGAGCTGAGAATAATCTCTTGGTTTGTTCATTTGCAGCTTGTGTGTCCTCTGGTCCCAGGTGAGTTCATTTGATTTGCTCCTCGTGGGCCCTTCTCTCTTGAGCCTGGGATGCTTTAGTCCAGGCAGGAGTGGGAGGGATACATGGTGAACAGGGTTAGAGGCTGTGCAAGCTTCCAGAAAGCCTTGAGCCCAGCTGTCACCATCCAGAGGCTAGCTTCTCCTGGATGTTGAATGTGTGTCTCACATGTGAGCCTGCAATTACCGTGGACAGATATTCCTGGGACCTGCCTGGGGATAACCAGGGGCAGAAACTTCATTCCAGTTTGTAGCATTCTGGGGAATCTCAGGGATTTGGGGCAGACTCTGGAAGGGAACTGTCAGCAAAAGCTCTTTAGAGAAGTTTGAGAATATCAGAATCCAGAGAAAACTGACTTATGTTGAGGCTGCTAGTGGGTTTCTCTGGGCCTGTGTTCTTGTTTGTTTATTCATTTGCTTTTTTATTTTTTGAGGGAGATGGGGTCTTCCATCTGAGGTGGACAGGAAAGGTTTTTGAAAACATTGATGTTTGAACTGGGCCTTGAAGGTTGACCATGGCCTAGGAAGGTGAAGAGAAAGGAGAGGAATAGTAGAAGCAGAGACAGGGTAAAGAGGGGTGGGGGGCGAGGGGCCTGCAGGATCGAGACCGAAGCACACGTCCTAAGCTCAGCGAGTCTTGTTTCTGTTCTGTTGTATACCTGACCACCTCTTGAGGCCTCCCCCGCCACCCCCGTCACCTCTCACCTGGACTTCTGCAGTGGTCTCATCCCACTCTAATCTCCAGTCTTGCCTCCATAAGGCTTCTTCCCTTCTCAGTCTCCCCAGTGATTCTCCTAACACCTACATCAGGTGCCATTATTGTTCTGCTCAAAAACTGCCAGTGGCTGTCAGCTTGGAATGAAATCCAGAACCCTAGCTGTGCCCATGAGAGACGCCTGCTCTGGCACCTCCCCAGCCTTGTTTCCCTCCACTGTCCTGCTCCAGCCTTGTTGCTCTTCCTTGAACACGCTGAGTTTACTCCTACCTCAGTACCTTTGCACTTGCTGTTTCTTCAGTTTTAGATGAAACTTCAGTTTTAGATCTCCCCCCAGTAGATATTTGCAGGACTTTCCCTCATTTTACTCAAGTTGCCATTAGATGTCACCAGTTCAGACCGTGATGACTCTCTTTATCTACATAAAGACTTCCATGATGAAGAAAACGGTCCAGTGTTGGACTTATTTCTTGGAGAGCTGTCACCATACAACAGTTCTAATGGTGTCTTCTTATTCCAGAATGAAAGAACCTAGATTTTATCAAGTCCTTATGAAGTGCTCCTGCTCAAATAAGAGTTCAAGTGTTGGCTTTTGTGGTTCACACTCCCTGACCATCTCTGGAACTGTCTGACAGGTTTGGCCTGAAAAGGAACTGAATTCATTCAGCAAGTATTGTTGAGAGCTATTTATATGTCAGGCACTGTTCTTGGGACTGAGAATACAGTCACCTGAAAAACTCCATCTCCCCCACCTCCACTCGATCCCAAGGACACAGAAAATAAACCTACAATAAAATGTCAGGTTATAACCATGTGGGGGATGGGGAATAAGCCACTTGCTTCATTACCTTGCTTGTAGGTCTTCACAGAAGGATGATGTTGGACAATTAAAAGACCCCTGCACTCTCTTGTTCCTTTCCTGCCTGAGTTATAAAAAGGGACGGAAAAGGGGGATGGAAGATTTCTCTGTAACTGTAGCTTCATTTTGGTATGATAAAGGCTGTGCTTGACACCCACTTGGGAGCCCACTCTTAGATGTAGCTAGAGGATCAAGAAATTGGATTGGATTAAACCACTCTTCTAGCAACTCTTGTGTTCTGCTCCCTCAATCTCAGAGCTGACAGCCAGTTGACAACAGATTGAAAATTGTATTCAAAACTTGTCCTCAGCTAAGAGACAGCATGTCTACAATATGTTATCTCTTTTATATTAAAAATCACCAAAGCAAGGCCAGTTGCCCTGAAACCAAGATTCTGGATTTCTGTGGTTGTTTTGAAGGCCTCTGATTCCTGATGGTACCTACCAGCCTCTCACTGGAAGAGTCCTCCCCCTCCCACCCCTCCTCTGTCTCTGGCCTATTTCTATAAGGAACGTAATTCTCTGCTTTCTCTCATCCATCATGTTCTTAGTTTGAGAGTGAGGCTCAGGATGCGCGGCAACCCAGACCAATCCCTGACCAGAGCTGCTCATTGCTTCTCCCTGGGAGCCACTATCAGTAAAGGTTTATCGGGCACATCCGTACAACACACTTCACGATGTAAGAGAGCTAATTGTACTTCCCGTCCTCTGAGCTTTCAGCCAGCTGGAATTCAGAGTGATGGCAAATCCTGGCCAGGAAGTGGGCCTTGGCCTCTGTATTTACACTCAGCCAAGCTGATGGACAGGGAGTGAGGCCCAGATCCGTGGGCCTCCATTGTAGGCTGAGCAGTGTCTGCTCCGCATTTCCAGAAAAGTCCAATTCAAGCTGCTTATGCCATGGCCTTCCTAGGAGGACATTTTTCTTGAACTTAGGGAAGCAGTATGACGGGACAGTTTAGAGCGTAGAGTAAAATAATTCAGTTTCATAGTGTTGTAATTGTCAACAGCTGTGGGGTTTTTTTTTAAGCTTTTATTTATTTGACAGAGACAGCGAGAGAGCGAACACAAGCAGGGGGAGTGGGAGAGGAAGAAGCAGGCTTCCCGCGGAACAGGGAGCCCCATGTAGGGCTCGATCCCAGGACCCTGGGATCATGACCTGAGCCGAAGGCAGACATTAACGACTGAGCCACCCAGGCGCCCCTCAACAGCTGTTTTTTTAATAGACTTTTTTTTTTTTTAGTAGTAGTAGTAGTTTCAGGTTTAATAGAAAAATTGAGTGTAAAGTACAGAGAATTCCCATATATTTCCTTGCCCCACCCCACATAATTTCCCCTACTATTACCATCTTGCCTGTGTGGTACATTTGCTACAATTGATGAGCCAATATTAATACATTATTATTACCTAGTTAATGGTTTTTGTTTTTGTTTTTGTTTTAAACAAAACAAATGAACAAGCAAATAGCCGAAGCAGACCTGTAAATACAGAGAACAAACCAATGGTTGCCAGAGGGGAGAAGGCAGGGGATGGACAAAATGGATGAGAGGGAGGGGGAGGTATAGGCTTCCAGTTAGGGGATGACTAAGTCACGGGGATGAAAGGCACAGCCCAAGGAATCCTGTCGATGGTATTGTGATAGTGCTGTGTGGTGACCAGTAGGAGCTGCATTTGTGGTGAGCTGAGCACAACCCATAGAGAAGCTGAATCACTGTGTCGTACACCGGAAACTCACGTAACATTGTGCGCCAACTATACTAAAAAGAATAATAACATTCAGGAGAATAGCATTAAAAAGTAGCTGTAAGTTCAAAGATAGCAACTATAGCGTTGTTTAAAATCATAAATATGATGGCCAACAGTTGGGAAAATGCTTAAGAAGGTACGGTACTGCCACAGGGTGGACCGTTTGGTTCCAGGGTATGGACAGTACTTGTGGGGGAAAAAATCAAGATCTAAGCCTAAGCCTACAAGAAAATATTCAGAGGGAGAAACCCCAAACTGCTAATCAAAGTGGTATTCCCCCCCCTCCAAAAAAAATGTTCATGCTTTTTTTCCAGCTAAATTTAAACTAAAGTCCCTAGTTTACACTAGAGCTGATTCCTGTGTTGTATGTTCTAGGAGTTCTGACAAACATATAGTGACCTGGATTCCCCCCGCCTGCACAATAAGTTGCACCCCAGAAGCCCCCTGTCTTCCCCTATTTATCTCTGCCTCCCTCCTCCTAAACTGCTGGCAGCCACCGATCTTTTTATAGTCTCCATAGTTTTACCTTTTCCAGAATGTCCTACAGTTGGACTCCCACACAGTTTAGAGCCTCTTTTGATTGACTTATTTCACTTAATACTATGCATTTAATATTCCACTGTCTGGATGTTTATCCATTCATCTACCGAAGGACCTCCTGGTGACTTCAGAGTTTTGGCAATTATGAGTAAAGCCACTATAAACATGTGTGTGCAGGTTTTTCTGTGGACGTAAGTTTTCAATCACTTGGGTAAATACCAAGAAGCTCTACTGCTGGACCATATGGTTACATGATGTTTTATTTTGCCACAAACCATTCAGCTGTACACCAAAGGAGCTGTACCATCTCACCAGCTGGTTTTGCTTCCTGTACCAACTTTCATCTAGATGAGTCTGATGTTTTTTCTAGGCAATGCTTCGGAGATACACTGAATATTAATCAAGACCCCCTTCTCACTGCGCTCCTATCTCGGATTTAAACATGCGGGCTGCCACCCACGTTGTTCTGTCATTCTTCTGTTCTTGCCTGAGCTAAACCATCCTAGGAGAAAATGTCCTCTTTTCCTTGATCTCTCTTCCCTTTTCCTTCTCCTCTCTTCCCTTCCCACCGCCCCGCCTCCCCAGCCAAAAGTTCAAAAAAGTAAATAGGGAAAGGGGCAGGAGTAGGTTGGTGGGAGAGATCCCATTCCCATTTCCCAAGAGAAGAGCTACTGTGTCTTCCCAGATTTTTGGTCTCCCTTTAAAATGCATTAAGTTGACACCACTAAAAGGTACATGATGCTCTCCACCCCAAAACGGTGGGGACGGGCATGCCCTGTTCGTAACTGGTTTGTCTCCCAGCGGCAGATAAGACTTTGCACATACAACTAAGTGCTTTGGGGGCATTCACTGAATGGCTGTGCTCCCTGTGGCTAGAAGAATCCACACTGGCGGAGAGAAATTTGTCAGGGGCCCTAAAATCAGGCAGCAGGCTAAGAGACAAGAATACATCCCTACTCCAATCACTTCCTCCCCCTTAGGGCTTTTGGGAGTCTCTTTGGAATCCCATGACTATAAAACACTGAGAGTGGGTTCTGTCTGTGCTTTGTCAGTCTCGTTACTTTATAGGTGGGCTTCATGTTGTGCAACCCAAGTGCTCCAGATTAATACAGAGAGACAGACAGATGAGCATAAGAATAGAGGGAATCTCGAAGGGGGAAGGGAGGATCCCAGTTAAAGGAGAGCAGGCAGATCAGCAGGACCCCCCCCTTCACCCCCCATGAGCTTCCCAAAGACCATTCACAGGGCTCTAATGAGTACCACCATCCATTCATGTGACTTCTGGCTTGTTCCGTTTCCCCCCGAGTTTCGGGTGCTTCTGCTCGTGTGCATCTGGAGGCTGCATGCCCCATGCTTGAAGGGACTGGCCCTGGTGGGGTGCAGGACTTCTCAGTGGGGTGCACTATGAGCATCTTATGCGGGACAAAATCCTATGCATTACAGCAACTTAGTGTCCCTGCTCTTACTGCCTAAATACCAGCAATGCCCCCCGTCATTGTGACCATCAGGAGCCACCCCCATGAGTTTCCTCAGGCTCCCTAGGGGGCACTGCCAGTGGTGAGAACCAGGGTAGGGGTGGCCAGCTCAGGGTCTCCCAGGGCAAGGCTGTCAATCCAACACCTCCTGCCCTCCCCTTGTCCGGATCCTTTTCAGCGGCTGGCACCTGCACCTGTCCGCAAGGCCCTTTCTCACCCATTCTTTCCTCTTCCTCTCCTCCTGCCCCTCACTCATCTCCAGGGCCCAAGGAAAAGCAGTCGACATTTTTCAAGTCAGCAGTGTGACGGGGGTTGAGAAACATAGGGTTACAAGAACTTCAGAGAGTTTTCCCCTTAACTCTTAAAAATCTGTAGTTCCGGGAATCTGTTTCCTCTGGCCCCTGCTTCTCAATCAGTGGCCCTCATCTGATCAAGTGAGTTCTCCTAAGGGTGTTCTGTGGCCGGCCTTGAGAACACAGAACACGATGGAAGCCTGACCGTGGTGATTAGCATTGGTGCAAGGCTGTCTGTCCCCTCTGTCCACCACCCCCTTCCCAGGCTGATGCTGCATCGATCTGAAATTCTTCCAAGTCACGCTGGTATTTATCTTGGCCCAAGCATCACAATGCCTTTCGCAGGGTGGGGTTCTGGGGGTGTCCCGAGTGCAGCAGCGGGAAGGGATGAGTTTGTCACCACCAAGCTATTCGAATGGAGGAAATGGGGCAGAGTTCAAGGATTGCATATTTTTTTTTATCTCCTCCTGGCGCATAGCCTGCTTGCAAGCCACTTGCTGTGAGTGGTGTGTACCTATAGCCATGACGTAGCTGAGGGATTAGCCTGGCTTTGTTGGGCCTGCTGAGAGGCTAACTCTGCTGGTTGGAGGTCCAGGCCGAGCCACTGCTGACCCTGGGCCTGGCGGATGGCCCTTCTGGGGCCACAAGGCCAGGTGAAACTGAGACGTGGCCATGGGCCTCTGTGGAGGGGGAGGGAGATTTATAAAGTCCCCCGGGACACTTCCAGAGCTGGCATTTGGTTTCTGCATTTCCTGGCAGCCGGGTCTGGGCTCACCTGGTCCCAGTACTGAGGGACCTGAGCCCTGCAGGTAAGACCACTGTGTCTGCCACTTCATCCTGGCCTGGTCTCTGGCCCGTTCCCCTCCTCTCCTCTGGGACTCTGGGAAAGTCAAGCGTAGCCCTTTCCGCAGAAGCTCTGATGCCTCCAGTCGGTGTCAGCCAGCTGGTACAAGGTTTCAGAGCACCTCAGCTTGGCACAGCGGCTTGCGACCTCAGAGCTCGGCCCTGGGTGAGCCTGTTGGTGATTCGGCAGCCGGGGACCTCCAGCAGGCCCGGGAGGGCTCCGTGATCCTCACCCCGCTGCCCCGCAGTTCCCAGACGGGGCCCTCCGCCAGCAAGCACGGGAGCAGGCCTGCTGGAAAAGGAAGTTTGACTTAGTACCCAGCCCTTGGCCCAGGTCTTTGCTAAGGCTTTAACTCTGCCCAAGACATGACTGCTTCCTCCCCACACAAAAGGGCGTAGCATAGGTCTGTGTGGGTGGGAGTGGGCACAGGGCCATTCCTGCCCAGAGGAGATGCTTGGTGCATCCTGGTTAGCCCATTTTTTGATAAAGATATGTTGTCCCTGAATGCTGTTGGCTACAGAGGAGCAGGTCCTCTTAGGCCACCAAATCAGTGGCATTGTTCTAGGAGGCTCTGAAGTGGGTGGGGTGTTAGAAGAGGAAGATGTCTGCATAGCAGTGTGAGGTGTGACCTCACCTATCAGACCTCAGAAACAAAGGTATCTCAACGGGCAGCCTCCGCATCCTGCTGAGAGGGTCTCTCTGGCTTTTTTACTTAGTCCTTTATTTTTTTGGCATGCCTTTCCAGAAGTCAGACCACACATCACCTTTTGCAGCTGCATTCCTTCTCTGTGCATGCGCTGTCAGTTCCGGGCATTTATTAAGATCTCGACTGTCAAGAGCTCAAAGCATTTGGCAAATATTCCCATTTGCCCCTTGAAGTAGGGGAAGAAAGACCGTAATCAGTTCTTCTAAATCAGAGATGGTGGGAAACGAGGTCTGGGCTGAGAGAGAGCGAACGAGCAAGGGGGCTGGCCCATGTGAGCGACTGCAGCGGGCCCCGCACCCACCGGTGCTGACAGGACTGACCCTGTCCGGGGGCGAAAGGAGATGGCGTGCCTGCTGGAGGTCAGGAGGGTGCTGTGGAGGAGGTAGGGGTCTAGTGGGCCTGGAAGGCTGGGGAGAAGGGGCGGGGGCAGCAGGAAAGAATGAGGAAATTTAGGACACCTGAACCAGGTGGACGCATTTGGGTGGAACAAAGGGCTTGAGTAGAGAGCATGAGAGATACTCGCGGAACGCAGGTAAGTGTTTACTTCAGTTGTGTTTCCTTCTCTAGACTAAACTCCTGTGGCAAGTCCTGCCTTTGCCCGAAGAGCCCCTGGGCGTGTAGTGCTCTGCAAACAGTCTTAGGCTGGCCCTCCTGCTGCTCCAAGCCGGTCCACTCGGCTCTGGCCCCCTCTTGACTCTGTCTCTTCCTCCTTGGGGTCATCAGGTGCAGGTCTTCCTGTTTTCTCATAAAGTTTTCGGGAAAAGCCTACAAAATGAGTTAAGGATGTGGAAATAAACGTCTCTGGAGTCATGCCAGCAGGTACCCCAAATAAGTCAGGGTCCTCTTGGCATGCGGGTTCGGGAGACTCACTCCCGGCTCCGGAGAAGGATGGCTCTCTGCACTCCTCTTCTACGGAGGCCAGTTCACATCGTTATTGAAATAGACACAGGGGTGCCTGGGTGGCTTAGTCAGTTAAGCGTCTGCCTTCAGCTCAGGTCATGATCCCAGGGTCCTGGGATCGAGCCCCGCATCGGGCTCCCTGCTCCGCGGGAAGCCTGCTTCTCCCTCTCCCACTTCCCCTGCTTGTGCTCGCTCGCTCACTCTCTCTCTCTGTCAAATGAATAAATCTTAAAAAAAAAAAAAAGAAGAAGAAGAAACATTTTAACTCCCCTTCCCTCCCTTCCCCCCGAATGATGGTGCAGTCAGACATTTATGATGGAGTTCAGTGTGAATGGTTTGCCAAGACTGGGAAGGATTACTTCTCACAGGAAGGATCTGTTGCAGACACTGTAAGAGAAGGAACTTTTAGTCCTTTTCTAGGTCTGCGGCACCTGGGGTGGAGTCTGCCGCGTAGTGGTCCTCAGCAAGTACTTCTTGAATGAATGAATGCGTGCATGCAGGCCAGGTTTCAAGAGTTGTTCATCTCCACTGAAATCAGAATGAGAACCAAGACTTAGAGCTGTGTGTCTGGAGGGTATACCACAGAAGGGAGGAAGGAATTCTGAGGATCAGCTGGTTTTCCCATTCCCCATCTGTACACCCTCAACACTCACCCCTCCACTCTGTTTTCAGGTTAGTGACCTGTTAGAAAAACTCAATCCAATATACATGGGTCAAAGACCTAACTAGGTGTGAGGCATGGTGCCTGGCATGGGGGTAGAGATGAGCAGCGCATCATCTGGCCGCACCAGAGGGAGACAGAGAAGATGGGAGAACTTCCAAACTATAAGGCAGAATCAGATAAGGTCTCCTCTGAAGAAGAAATCATTATTTCTGACATTTGGGTGGGGCTTTGAGAGGCAAATCTGACTTCATGGGTGGAGGAAGAGGAAGGGGCGTGCCAACCTGAGAGATCAGCAGAATATTCCCAGCAACTCTCGGTGGTAGCTCCATGTGTTGCGTGTTTATTATGTGCCACTCTGTGTACCCCACGTTTTCCATGGGTCCCCTCCCCCTCATTTAATCTTCATCACAACCCTGTGCAGAAAAGAGATATCTTTTTTTTATTTTTAGATTTTTTTTTTTTAATTTCTTTATTTGACAGAGACACAGCGAAGGAGGGAACACAAGCAGGGGGAGTGGGAGAGGGAGAAGCAGGTTCCCCTTGGAGCAGTAAGCCTGATGTGGGGCTCGATCCCAGGACCCCGGGATCATGACCTGAGCCGAAGGCAGACGTTTAACAACTGAACCACTCAGGTGCCCCAGGAAAGAGATATCTTTAGCTGTTTTTACAGCAAAGAAAACTAAGGCTCAGGCAATTAAG
The DNA here is from genome assembly GCF_054177405.1 of Leptonychotes weddellii. Lineage (NCBI taxonomy): Eukaryota > Metazoa > Chordata > Mammalia > Carnivora > Phocidae > Leptonychotes > Leptonychotes weddellii. Next base: position 76,146,697 of record NC_138378.1, on the reverse strand, counting down.
TATCACAGAGCCACAAGGACTGGAGTCTGGACCCTGGTAGCGTGAGCCCACAGCTCTGAGCCAAATGAGGGCAGGTTGTGCGCAGGGCAGAGGGAACCATGACAGGCAGCTGGAGTCAATGGGTCCAAAGGGAGTAGCAGGTGGAAATAGGGTTTGGGACCAGGTTCTGCACCTTACATCTCTGCTCGGGACTTCAGGCTGGGTTCTTTGAGCGGGAAGCCTGTGGGGGAGTTTAGAGGAAAGAAGTGCTATGGTCCAGCCGGTGTTTCAGGAAACTCACTCTGGCAGCAGGAGCAAAGGTAAAAACGCTGTTGGCAGGCAAACCAGTCAGGCAACTATTGCGATAGCCCAGGAGAGATGATGAGGCCTGAATTGGGGCATTAGCAGTAGGGATGCGGAGGGGGGGTTGCGCAGGATGAGCTAGACAGTGCAGAGGCAGACTGCGGAGGAGGCCTGGGCTTGGATTTGGGGTAAAGGGGAGGGAGGGGTAGACAATGGCTGTCAGGTCCTCAGCCCCGCCTAGAAGCCAGGAGGAGGTGGAATAGGTCAGGGATGAGACGAGTTTATTTTTGAACACATGGTTTGAGGTACAGGCTTCTGGGGAGTGGTCAGGGTGCTAGAGGCTATAGGAAGCAGGGGAAGCGTCTGTGAAAACATGTGATCAGTATGGCGCCTTTGGCAGCCCGTCCTTTTCTGCTTGTGCTTTCGTATGGAAAATTCTATTTTTCTCTGACTTTGTGCATACCATTTTATTGCATTTAATCCTTGCAGAAGCCGTGTGAGGAGTTGTCCTCCTTATTTATGAATGAGGATGCCGAGGCTCAGCGAGGTCAGATAACACACCCAAGGTCTCACAGATAAGGACGGCAGGGCTCGGATTTGAACCCGGTTCTGAGGGCAAGGCTCCTCTCTGCTCTGCCATCACAGAGCCTGAATCAGAATTAGAAAGTGGTAGACCTTGCAATCGAGACCCCCATCTGCTCATCTCTTCCTCCCTGATCCTGAAGGTTCCCCCTGAATACTTTGGCTTTTTCCCATCTGCAGATATATTGAGATGGATATGGAAAATACCTATGAGCATTCAGGTAACACTGGCTTATTTTCCATGACATAATCATGAGGTGTTGCCTTAGACTCATCAAGGTGGACTTTACCACTTACAGCCACCCCAGGGGTCATTAGGAGGGGCAGCTGAGAGTCCCAAGCTCACTGACCCAAATGCATTCCCTCGTGGATTGTGAGCTTGGAGTATATTATCAAAACTGTGTTGAAAATGTAGAGATAGAAAGCGCTGTTTAGGATTAGATTGAGGGTCTCACCCATATTCTGATATTTGATGTAAATGCCATGCTAAATTGAAGGACAGAATTACCATAAACCAAGCTCGCTCACTGAGACAGGCACACAAAGGCTTTACTTTGTCTGAGCCTTCTTCAAGGCAGGGATCCACCTACAGAGTGTTGGAATGAAGCCATTGTGTGTGTCCCCCCCCCCCCCCACTTCCCTGGCTGGATGGTTGAGGAAGATAGCTCTGAATCTTCATAGATGCCTGGAATTTATGGACTGGCCGACATTCTGGCCCAACTCTGTCATTAAAGGTAAGGAGCCTAAGATAGAGAGGTGAAGTGACTTGCTAAGGGTGACACGATTCGTAGCTGACCCTGGTCTCTGGGCTCCCTGTTGGCCTGTGTTCCTCACGTCACAATACATACCTGGCTTCTCTGCAGGAGAGAGGAGGAGGAGGCGGTCTTTTCTAGCATGTCTGTGTTCTTTGTACTTGGCAGGAGCAGCAGAAGCAAAGTGGGGCCAACTGGACCTTGTGACAGGAACTTGCAATATCTGTCACTTAGAAGCTAGGTGACCTTGGGCAGGTTACCTAATCTCCTGTACCTCTACTTTCTTACCTCCAAAATGGGAGCACGACAGTATCTACTTCCTAGGACTTGCTTTGACTCTCGAGGGAGACTCTGCAGGGCACGTAGTAAGCACTGGAGCAAATGTTGTGGCTCTTACCCGCATTAACGCTGTCAGCCGCAGTGGTAACCATCCTCTGACTGAATCATGTGAGGAGGGAGCTCGGGAGACCAATCAGCCTCCAGTGGTTTTCCCTCCACCACCTGCCACTGGCATAGAAATGTCTTCCTGCTTCACTTGTCCCATGTCACGGCTGTGTTGGGACAAAGGGGTTGGGACCTTGACCTGTGTGGGTTTGTAACTAAAAGCTGCCGCCTCCCTGCATAGTTGGTTTCTTTGCAGTGCATCACGATGTGCCACCTGCCACACAACACTAACTCTTTCAAATAACTTCTCTGTAAGGCTCTCTCCTTGGGTAGCAGGGTCCAACCTGTGTTTTAAAAGCAGTGTTGAGATGCTGGGATGGTGGAAGAAAGAGCCCTCTGTCCCATAAGCCCGTCTGCCCAGGGTGATTCATTCCCGTGTCACATATTTCTAAACTCTCCCTGCTATCCCCAGAGTATTCCTAATCCTGTCTGGCCAGTTCTTCTACAGATTCCTCTGCAGCTTTGCCTGACATCCTCTGAAGCAAGTGTCACTGATGTCTCTGTAAGCAGGGGCAAATGTGAATTGTCACCTCTTCCTTGGAGAGAAACCATAGACTCTCTGAGGGCCATCCTCCCTACACCAGGGCGTGGGGGATGCATGTGGCTGCTCTCAACCATGACACTTATGGGTATTCTCACCAGGGGCAAGCTCCTTGTCTCCCGGTCCTACTAGACTTCCTCCTTGTCCCTACCTGCAGTGTGTTTGTTTTCTTTTTCTTTCTTCCTAACCAGTTCTTACCCTGAAACCAGCCAGCATTGTCCCGTGGATCAAAACCTCTTGCATTTAAAAATACTGATAAAGGGGGCGCCTGGGTGGCTCAGTCGTTAAGCGTCTGCCTTTGGCTCAGGTCATGATCCTAGGGCCCTGGGATCAAGCCCCGCATCAGGCTCCCTGCTAGGCAGGAAGCCTGCTTCTCCCTCTCCCACTCCCCCTGCTTGCGTTCCCTCTCTTGCTGTGTCTCTGTCAAATAAATAAATAAAATCTTTTCAAATATTGATAAAGTCCTACAGTATTAGTTTTTGCTATGCACTTAAAATCCTGCCATGCTTGCAGGTAAACCATAAATGTTGGGATGCAGCTCATAAGGGAAGAGGCCTTAGAAGCCATACCAGCAGGCCCTGGGTCCTATGTGACCCGCTCACGTGCATTTTTGTGCCCACACGATTGCCCCGTGCGTGTCCCTGTAGACCACAGGCCAAACTGCAGGATTCTCCCTCTCTAGGTACCACCCACCACTTCCTGAGATCCTGGCTGTGTCCCATATGACCTTCCAGCCCTGAGTACAGCAGTGGGGGGGGGGGAGATCCTGGCTGCTCACCCCACAGCACCACACTCTCTTTTGCCCCTCTCTCCTGCCTGCATTGTTTCTTTACCCATGGGTCTTTTTTCAGCATCTCCTTTAAATCCATGGTATTCTTCAACCAGAAGGATCTACAACACCCTCTCGCCATCCCCCCCACATCTCCCTGACGCCACAACCTACCCTTTACCCTTTCACTCAGGCAGCCTGGCTTAACGTGGATGAGATGTGCAACTTTTGATTTCTGGGGGCAACAACTGATCCAAACTGGACTGGGTCAGAGCCGGGAAGCAGACACTGGCTGTCCCAGATGCCAGAGCAGGGCAAGGTCAACTGTGCTGGGGTTCCCAGGGGCCTGAGGATGCTTCTCCCAGATCTGGACACTAGAGCTGAGTGTCCACAGAGGAGGTGGTCACGAGGCTGACGGGTGGGAGAGGATAGAGGGTGTCCCAGTCCCATGCGTGAGTGAGGGGCTGCACTCAGGGACTGGGGTGTGTGCTCTGTGGCCCAGGGGAGCTAGGGGTCCAGCACCTCTCAACAGCAGGTACCATTTGCATATCAGTGGATGGGTTTCATGGTGGCTTCGGTCTATGAACTCACCAGATAAATAGGTTAACGTCTTTTTTGACATTCTTCCTGTTGGAAACTTTAAGTTCCAAACAGCTAAATTATAAGCACTGCAACCCTTGTCCCCCTTGAGGGCAGGCCTGGGTTTCCACGCTTCTCTGGGTGGAGGATCAGCTTTCATAGGTACCCCCCACTTCCCCTTTTTTCTTTTTTGAACTCCATGATCCAGGGATTCCCCTCTTTGGAGCTATTTAAGTAGAAAGGTGCTGGCAAGAGCAGCCCCGAAGGACTCGTGCCCCAGAGGGAGGCCGCTGGGGGGGCCCGTGGCAGGCGAGGGGAGCGCGTGGCTGTGGCCTCCAAGCCCCCATCTGAACTGTGTGTGGTCTTCCTGGGGCCACTGCATGCGGCAGCTGCACTGTCCCCACACAGGTGCCCCAGGGAAGGATTGCCTGTGTTTCGGATGAGCCTCAGAGCCTACCAGGACCATGGGTTTCTGGAAGGCCTTCACACAGCCTGGTTTTTCCGAGCACCTGGCCTTACGCAGATGCTCAGCAGCCTCGGGTCTGGATTGCTCACACCCTTGCCCCTCAGTAGACCTGGCTCCTAGTGGGGGAAATTGGAGGCCACTGCTGCCTCCAGAACAGAGGGATCAAGCTTTGCTGCTAGGCCTGCTGAATCTGTTGTTCAGACTCATTTGGGGGGTGCAGCTGGGGAGACACACCTGCCAGTGTTTCCTGACAGACTATGGTTAGAGGACCGGGAGTGGTGTGATGATGTAACGCTGTCCTGGACGTGGACTTCAGACAGCCTTGAGCTTGAACTTGTCTGCAGGGGCTTGGACAAATTCTTCACCTCTGTAAGCCTCCATTTCCTTGCCTGTGAAACCACGTGTTTCTAGAGTCTGGACCAGAAGGCAGGGAGGCTTGGAGGTGCCACATCATGGGTAATCACGATTGACTAACACATAAAACCTGAGTGCTGGACCTGGAACTGGTACCTGTCCCGTAAGGGGCAGCCCCACCTGGTGGGGGAGGGGGGCAGTGAAAAAGGTCTGACCCCTGTCTTTTGGTCTGAGACCCCCCGGGAAAGCAGAGGCCTCACCTCTCATCAACAGAAGTTGTGCCTGAACCAAGATTGCAGAGAGAAGCTCAGGGCATTAAGTTGTTTACCGTGGGATTTTGCGGGTATAGAAAGGAACTGTTCTTCTCCATATTGCTCAAAAAAACCGGTGACTTTCATCTGTGGAACACGGTGATTTTGCAAACTCCGATGAGTTCCCAGAATGCCTTTGTGAGCTTGGCAGCAGATGGCTTTATGGGTGAGGAAGAGAGCGGGCAAAGTAACCTGCCCCACAGCTTGGGGCGGGAGGGGGGCGGTTAGCCTCTCCACAGACTCCGGAGAGTGGGTGTCCATCTCTGCTTGGTCCTGGCTACAGTTGGACGGTATTTGCTTTCTTGTCTTGGCTTTGCTCAAGCAGCGATTGATACGGAGACCAGAAACTATAGCAGCTCTGCTTTCGCTGACTGACAGGATATGGGGCCCAGGAGGGAGGTGGCAAGATAAGTCATTGGTTTGGGGACAGTTTGTGACAGGCCAGAAGCGCTTCCTCAGAGTTTTGCAAGGAATCCCCGTATTCTTTGTGTTACTACCGGTCACTGGCTGACTGTCCCAGAGTGCTTCGTGGCAGCACCGGCAGAGCCCGATCGTGACTGGTCCCCATCTGGCAGTGTGGACCTGGCCTTGGCAGGAATGCCTCACTTGGATGCTTGGTGTGCAGGTCCCAGACTTGGCTGTTTAAATATGTCCAGAGGAACCATAAGAGCCGAGCTTCCAAAATGAGCAGCAAGAAGGAATCGCATGGAGGAAGGCGTTTGATTTTACCCACTTTCTCTCTCGCTCTGCCCCTACTCTAGCCCCCAGTAGCTGGTTCCTGTGTAGGGGTATTGGGGAAATCCATGCCAGACCTCCAGGAAAAGCAGGCTGCCATTTTTGTGATGTTTCTTATTGCAAAGGCCGAAAGGAAAGCCCTGAGCATGATTGCTTTCCCTGTGCCAAATACGTTTCTCCCCTAAGATTCAAGGCCTTCTGTGTCTACACCCTGAGGGGAAAGGGGAAAGGAGCCCTCACAACCTGCATGCGGGAGTGTGTGCTAGTCCCTTGCAGTTGAGCAGTACCAGCACACAACTCTGCTTGTTTTCTGTGCTGACTTGATTCAGCTGTCTTCTGGGCCAACCCATAGGTGGCCCGGCCTGTGCACGGCCACCGGGGTATCTTTCTGCATTTCAGTTTTAGGAAGTCATTCTAATTTAGTGCATGCTGATTGCATAACTCCCAAGAGGTTCCTTCTTTATTGGAACTTTGCTGCTGTTTCCAGAAACCTCCGGTACCGCGGTGGGAGGGCGCAGAAAGTCATCTGCTGCTGGCAGGGACATCTTCATGGACGTGCAACCTGTGTCATCTCCCCAAGTCCCCATGCTCACAGGGGCCCCGAGGTTGGGGTTTAATGCTGTGCAGTGGCAGTCTTGAAATCCTTAATAGTTTTACCTTTGAATTTGTATTTCGTAAGTGAAATCCAGTAGGACAGTGGAGTGTGTCCTAGGGACTTGGAGCTTCAGCTCCCATGATCCTACTTACCGCCACCTCCCTGCCTCCCCTGCGTGGGTTCTCAGCCCTGCCACACTCTGCCCCTGGCAGGGCCCAGACACAAAAGCTGGTGTTAGGTGTGTGCACCCCCCGGCCTTTTGGAACAGGGCATGGTGGCAGTTGTCCCCATCCCGAGCTGGCAGCTCTATGGCCCGTTCAGTGGGTCACCAGACAGGGGCAAGGCTCCCCGCTACCCCTGATCCAGGAACCCGATGCATCAGACACAGACGTTGTAGTACCCTTGGGGGTCAACTGTCTGCCGTGGTTGGAGTCCCTGGGAAGAAGAAAGACCTGTCCAGATGGCCCTGCCTGGCCTGGTCACAGCACATCATCCAGCTGCTGGTGGGAAGGGAAGCCAGCTGTGGGTGGTCGGCTGTGCACGTGCGCACTCGTCCCTGGGGTCCCCGGGCGCCTGTGAGGTGCGATGCTCGGCCTGCAAGAGTCCTCACAGCTCAGAGACAGACAAATGGCATAAGCAGCGGAACAGCCATCGTGACACGCACAACAGCATGAATGTGCTTAATGCCACTGAACTGTACACTTAAAGATGGTGACAGTAGTAAATCTTATGTGTGTTTCATTACAATAAAAAAAATTATACCGTATTTAAAAAACAAAAACAAAAAACACCAGAACAGGTAGAAAGAGACCATGGAAGGAAGGAAAAAGCTTTATATTGAGTACCTTTGTTTGTTTGTTTGTTTGTTTTTTTAAAGATTTTATTTATTTATTTGAGAGAGAGAGAATGAGAGAGAGAGAACACCTGAGAGGGGATAGGGTCAGAGGACGAAGCAGACTCCCTGCCGAGCAGGGAGCCCGATGCGGGACTCGATCCCGGGACTCCAGGATCATGACCTGAGCTGAAGGCAGTCGCTTAACCAACTGAGCCACCCAGGCACCCTATATTGAGTACCTTTAATGGCACTTTTTTTTTGCTGCTTTTTGAATAGGGGCCCCACATTTTCCTTTTGCACTGAGCCCCAAGTTATATGGCCAGGTCTGCCTTTTGGCCACTCTGTAAAACTGCCTGGTCTTTCCCTTTCAAGGGGCCTGCCCTCAAGTCTTGAAAGCGGTTTGCCGAGCAGACTCTTACCTTTCCTCTCTTCTCCCCACACAGGTCTCCTGTTGGCTGTGTGCCAGGCCCTGGAGAACAGCACATCCGCCCTGAGTGGTGAGTCCCATCCCCTGTCCCCTCCGTGAGGGATGAGTAGGGGACCGGAGCAGACCTCGGCTGCTGGGTGGAGCCTGCCCTCTAAGCTTCCTGCGGAGCTCCTGCCCCTTCTGCTCATGCAGGGCTGTCCCCTGCATCCCAGGGGCCCGGTTGCGCTCCTGAGGGGTCTTCGTTGTGGGAGCAGGGGGCGCTGTTCCCCCTCCCCTAAAGGCTTGCCATCTCCCAGCTCTGTTCAGACAGTCCATGTGGGCAAGGGTGCTGGAGAGCTCGGGAACAGCCCCAGTCTTCCAGCTCACGTAATCATGCATCTAAAGAGGAGCCCAGATTCCTGAACCCTTTGTATGCTTCTGCCTGGTGATCTTTGTTTCGTTATTTTATGCGTTGTCTTTTGACATTTCTAGTAATATTTCCCTTATTTCAAAGATCCTGGATCAACATATTGGGAGGTTTGGGCAATGTAGAAGGCAAACGTCTCCTGGTCAGAGTACTGCAGAAGCATCCGCTGTTGCATTGCTTTTAGCCTTCGTCTGGGTGGCACTCATATTTTTATACAGTTAGTCGTGGTGAGGAAACGATTTTGATTCCTGCTTTTTAAACTCAAGTTTTCAAGTTGTGCATTTCTCCATGTTACTGGAAAGTCTTGAAATTTTTCCTTTTAAAATACCATGTTCAGGGCGCCTGGATAGTGCAGTCAGTTAAGCATCCAACTCTTGGTTTTGGCTCAGGTCATGATCTCAGGGTTGTGAGATCGAGCCCCACTTCGGGCTCCACGCTCAGCAAGGAGTCTGCTTGAGATTCTCTCCCTCTCTCTCCCTCTGCCCTTCCCCCCCACACACACACTTGGGTGTGCTTGCTCGTGCTCTCTCTCTCTCTCTCCCCCTCAAATAAATAAATAAATCTTTTTAAAAAGGTCATGATGTTCCACTAAAATGGACATGTGTGATTCAGTTAAGCATTCTCTTTTGTATATTTATGTTGCCTCCAGTTTAAATTATGATGCTCCCTCTTCATGCCTAGAAGCTTTTCCCTTTCAGATTCTTTCCTCAGGGTATGTCTCTGGGAACACGAATAAATATATTTATGACCCTTGTAACAAATTGCCAAATAGCTACGCCAGCAGTGCCTGAGTCTGCCAGTTTCACTATTCCCTTGTTGACGGGGAGTATGTTCCCATCTGTTACTACGGCAGACCCCTGCTGTATCTCCCTAGTTAGGAAGGTGTGTATGGCGGGGAGGGGGGTGGTTCTTATGTATTCATAAGTCCTCTAACCAACCGCACAGTGTCCCTGGTACTTTGCTCTTCTCCTCTTCCACACCTTTCCCTCCAAACACACTGGAGGGGATGCTGCCATTCCCGCTGGGTATCACAGCTTCTGTGGCCCCACACTTTCCCCCTTGGAGCGGTTATCCTCGCTGCAGTTGGACCCTTAAAGGGTCCAAGCTACTTGGCGGCCCATGATGCCACAGAAGGAAATGCCTTACTTCCTCTGTGTTACGCTTGGCATAAGGGTGTGTCTATCCCAGAGCAGTGCTTCCAAGGTCCAGGGTCTACCAGAATTTCCACTTTTCAGTTACCTCCCCCGTCACAAAGGGCTCAGATGTGAATATAGTGGGGGTAAAGTGGGGGCATGTGGTTTGTTCCACCACACTGGTCTCAGAATTGTCCTGTCTCCCTTCCTAGGATGCATTTACCCCCAGGTGCATCCTCAGCCCCTCCTGGTCCTCACTGCCGGACCCAGTAGGCGAGGAGCCAGGTTCTCTACTGAGTCGCTTGCAGGTGGTAAGTTGCAGTGATGGCAGATGCTGATCCTACCATCCAGTGATGGCAGATGCTAATGCAGCCAGGTGCTCCTGGTCATTTTACCCTCCTCCCGACCTCCATCCATTCGTACAGACAAGAGAGGCCTGTCCTACCTGAGCCTATTTCATCATGTGTGGCTCCTGCCAGGGCCCTTTGGGGTTTCCCAGTCTCTCCTGGGCAAACATGGGAAGACCTGCTATATTCGTCCCAAAATGACTGTGCTTGCTGCACAAGTGACCGGCTTCTGTCGCACCCTTCTGGACTTGCTTCTATGAGGATGTCTCTGACATCTGCAAGTACCTGAAGTTTGTCCTTCCTCTTTATGATCTGTCTTCACAGAACTTGTCACGCCCTACTGTGTTGCACATTACCCTGTAACGGGCTGCGGGCCGCTCTGTGGCCCAGTGTGGTAGGTGAGAGCGTGGGCAGTGCCACGACTTCCAGCATCCGGGGGGCCTCGGGATCCCCGAGCTGATGGGAGGTCTGTGGAGAAGGGAAGTGGGCTGCCTGTCTGGCCTCTGCATTGCTGTTTGCTAGGTCACTTAGCTGTGGGACTTGATGGACTAGCTCTTTCCATTCTTACTTACCCTCCACCCTGCCCCGTTGGACCCAGACAGGAGTCCAGAGAGGGCTGCCCAGGGCCCCAAGTCCACATGGCAGCGATGGCATCAGAGCCGCCTCTCCAAGGGCCAGGGCTTTGCCACTGAATCAGGCTGGTTTGCTTAACTTCCTCTTCCTTTAGGGTGGCCTGCCTTCTTCTCGAAGACTCCTCGGGCCCTGGGAGGCCTCGGCCACCCCCACTCCGTCCCTGCCAGACATAACTGAAATCCCGTCGTGGGTGTAGTGCAAGCCAGCCACACTCACCACCCCCAGCACTGGATTGCGTATTGAACTCCTGCCTGACTCAATAAGTAAAAGGACTGGTGCCTGTGTACTAGTGGAAATATTTATACACAGAGGAGAAATAATAGTGAAATCAATCCCCATACACCCGTCGCCCAGCTTCAGCAGTTCGCAGCATGTGCTGTTTTTCTTTCCTCTATTCTCATACCATTTTGATTTTCTCCCTTGGCTGGGATAATTTAAAGCAAAGTCCATTTCACTTGTGAATGTTACTTAGAGGTCACAGGTAAGGATTTTTTCTTTTTATGTTCAGCTAGCCACTGCATAGTACATAATTAGTCCTTGATGCAGTGTTCAATGATTCATTATTAAGTACAACACCCAGTGCTCGTCACAGCACGTGCCCTCCTCAATACCCATCACCCTGTTAACCTCCCCCCACCCTCCTCCCCTCTGAAACGCCCAGATTGTTTCTCAGGGTCCATAGTCTTTCATGGTTCATCTCCCTCTCTGATTTCTGCCCCTTTGGATTTCCCTCCCTTTCCCTGTGGTCCTCTCTGCTGTTGCTTCTGTTCCACATATAAGTGAAACCATATGATAATTGTCTTTCTCTCCTTGACTTCACTTAACATAATCCCCTCCAGTTCCATCCATGTCGATGCAAATGGTGGATATTCACCTTTTCTGATGGCTGAATAATATTCCATTGTGTATATGTACCACGCCTTCTTTATCCATTCATGTGTTGAAGGGCATCTCGGCTCCTTCCCTACAACCCAGCAATTGCACTACTGGGTACTTATCCCAAAGATACAGACGTAGTGAAAAGAAGGGGCACGTGCACCCCGATGTTCATAGCAGCAATGTCCACAATAGCCAAACTGTGGAAGGAGCTGAGATGCCCTTCAACAGGTAAGAACTTCAAAAAAACCAAAACCATAGTCCCATTTCACCAACAAAAGCAACAATAATCCCTTCTTGTTAGATCCTTAAATTTGGAGGGCAGATGAAGCTGCGTTCAGTGTTTTGTTGTACCTCACTTAATTTGCATTTCCTTTAGTGTTTTCATCTTTTGCTTTCTACTTATATTTCCTTTTGGGTGAACACTGTTTTTGTTAAGTGTGCTCCCTTGTGGACGGGATGACTGACTGGCACACCTGAGTCCCTCCTAACCCCTTACGCTCTGGCTGGGGGTGGGCTCCCTTACTAAATCCCAGAACTATCCATTTAGGTGTAAAGATGGGCTGTTGGAGAACAGAAGCTATCCAAGGCTTTACCCGTGACGTGAATATGCAAGTCTCTTCACTCTAAGGGTTGACAGGAATGAGAAACAGTAATGGATATAAGAAGGTTTTGATACATGCTTTTTTTTTTTTTTTAAGATTTTGTTTATTTATTTGACAGAGAGAGACACAGGGAGAGAGGGAACACAAGCAGGGGGAGTGGGGGAGGGAGACCAGGCTTCCCGCCGAGCAGGGAGCCCGATGCGGGGCTCGAGCCCAGGACCCTGGGACCATGACCTGAGCTGAAGGCAGATGCTCAACGCCTGAGCCAGCAGGCGCCCCGGTCTTGAAACATTCTCATTGCTGGCACAGGCACACTTGGGATTCAGCTCTAATGTTTTGATGGAGCAGCATGGAGAGAAAATTGCAAACTCTGTGTGCCAGTCAACGGTGGCACATGAACTTGAGGGAACATGGGGCTGACCCCATGTGGCTTTCTTGTGCTTTTGGAAAAAAAAGTTCCATCATCTTATTTCTTGAAAGTTGCCCTTGGCCTTTCTTATTGAGGTTTCATTGTTTTCTTCCAATCTTCCTCTCTCTTGGAGCCCCAAATGTGAAGGGTCAGTTATGCCAGAGGCATAGGAAACTGGCATTATTGTTGTCAGTAAATGCTTTTCAGACATCCACTTTGAGTGGGACACTGGAGAAATACATGCCTCAGGCTGAAGGTCAGGAATCTGGGGATTGGGCCCAGCTGGTCTGTTTCTGCCAAGCCCCTGGGCAAGTTGTCCATCTGTCTCCCGTTTGGATCTGAGTTTCCTCATCTGTTGGACTTGAATCAGGAATAGCCTATAAGGTTTTTCACATGACCACTCTGATAAATTGGTAGAGATTGCTTGGAAGGTTTTGTTGAGAAGGATTATAAGGCTGCCTTCAGGCTCTTGGGAAATGTGGCCATGATCCGTGAGTGTTGCCTGCCATGAACCCTAGGTAGGGAAGCAATAGTGTGACTGCCATGTATTTCATTCTCTTGGAATCAGATGCTCTTTTACACTTAGGTTCTAAAATTCTGGTTGCTGGGACTATACAAACAAGCAGTCCTCCTCCATCCTTGTGCTTAGAGAGCCCACCACACAGGTGAAAAGATAGCATGGGAACTTCTAATGCGAGCCTCATGTTGACCTAAAGCCACCTCGGCCTACTACTTAGTGGATGATTTAGGAAATAATTGCTGTGGGAGTCAAGTCAATAGTCTGGGGGTTAAGACAGAAAATTTTTATCTGGTTGGTTGTTAATTTGTAAAGCACGCAGAGAAACCTAGCTGGAGGCAGAAGGAGGGTGGCAGCACCTACAGCTTAGAACATCTGTCACACCCTCCCAAGGAAGGAGTTATGACCTATCTTCAAAAGGCACCTTTTAATGTCCCTTCAAAGGGACAGAACGCAGCCGGTTAAGTTGTTGGGTGGCTCCTTGCTTAACCCTCTGAAATGTTATGCATTTCCCAGGCCGCCCATCTGGTTCTCATGTTTTCATGAGACTCACTGTAATGGCCGAGGGGTGTGGTGAGGCCCTTGCTCAGACACCTGGCTGCAGGCTCTGGGCTTCCCTCTGCCATCTGCCTGGCTCAATTTGCACGCCTCTTGAAATCTCTGATCTCCTTCCTCTAGCCTGTGTCTACCACCACCCAGCTGGAATCAGGGAGTGTTTGAAGGCTTGCTTCAGGGAGGGTCTGGGAGACTTTTCAGAGGCGGTGGTGAAAGAACGTGGCGAAGATGTTATGCGGTGATGGTATTCATGGGGAAGGTCACCATGGTGCCCGGCCTGGGGAGATGGTGGTCAGATTTGGATGAGGACATTGGGCTTAACTATGTAGAGAGGGTGAGCTCTGGCTGGGGGTGCACAGAGGGAGGGAAATCAAATCGTAGGGAAAAGTCTTTGAAGGCATTACTTGTGTGGGAAACAGGTAAAACGTGGGTCAGCCAGCAAGCAAGAGATCTGTTTATTGCTCATCTCACCTAACAAAAGCTTTTCAGAACTGCAAACTGCTTCCCCATTCCATTGTCTAGTGTTTTCCCACGTGGAGCTGAAGTCATTCTAAAATTAGAAGGCTCACGTGTTCTACCCAGGTACATGGTTCACTGTTCCAAATATGTGTCTGTAGCACAAGAGATGTGGGAATGCCTGGGTACAGGAGAAAAGTACATACACCTGTGTGTGCTGGGACTTCCTTGTTTCAGAGACTATTTGGAGGAATGTAGGACCTCACGAGAGAATGAGGGATTCTTTGCTTTCCTCTCTAGGATTTATCCTTGTCGTCCAATTCCTCGTTTCACCTTTTACTTTTTGCAAAAGAAACTATGCTGGATGAGAGAGAAGTTTGCTCAGGGTAGCAGACTGACCATAGGATGTGGAATCCATGATTATAATTCTGACTCACTAGCTACCTGACCTTAGTAGAGCTCTTCAGCACCCCTGAACCTCAGTTCCCCATCAGTAAAATTAAGGTGTGGGATTAGGCAGTATCTTTTCAAACCATGAGTCACAAAACCACTTCAGTGGGTTTTTTAAAAATGAGATTGGATAGCTTAGAACAGAGAATTTCAGAGTACATTATATGAAGGAAGGTCAAGGAATGATTCATGATATTCTTGTTTTAGTTATGAACGGACTCCTATCGACTGGCATTCTGCATCATTTATGTGTATAAACTGTACCTGTATTGCACCCTTTATAATTTCCAGGTCTGATTTCTTTAGTGTGAGAACTTAGACACTAAAGTGCCATAAATCTTTCTAGACCTATACATTCCCCCCTCCACATAAACCTAATTTTTCATAGTTGTCTTGTTCATCTCTAATTTAAAGCAGTTCTTTTAATCTATTCACCTTCAACGAGTCTTTCCAAAACACTCAACTTATAATAGAAACAACAGCTTAGGCACAGATATTTCATTAGTTTATGTAATATGTAATTATGTTACGTAAATACATAAATGAGTACAGCTAACATAAACAGGTTTGGGAACAAAACACAAATGTCCTCCTGGTAAATAGCTTAACTGGTAAAAACAGAAATGGGCTGGCAAGCCAGACTAGCCAGCTTACTAAGTTTTTGCATGCTGAGGGCACTGGTCTTGATGTTTCTAAGAGAGGATGGCACTGAGTAAATCGGGAGCTTGGTTTAGGTTGTGAGCCCAGTTAAGAGACCATCTGCCATCTTTGAAAGAAGCAAGGCAAGTGACACAACTTGTGGATTTTTAACAAATCAAGGCCAGTAGAAGCCTTACTGTTCTCCCACTTTTTAGTTTTGGACATTTATTTAGCACACATTTATTAAGTACTACCTCCTCCCAAGTACCCTGGGGTTACACATGAGAATTAAAGAAGCCCCTGCCATCAGAAGGCATAGGGTCAGGCAGATAATGTGGATGCTCCTTACATCTCAAAGTAAAGCATAAACATAGATAAAGCTGTGATCTATCAAGATGGATTTCTTTGAAGAAAACACCTGCTTTTACTATATTCAGACTTCCAACCTACACTTTTTATTCTTTGTTAAATTGGGTCTTGCTCTTTTTTTTTTTTTTTTTCCTGCATCTACTGTGAGGATGAAGACCATTGCCAGCCATCACTCCCCAGAAAACCATCAACATCTCTCTGAAGGGTCCCATTGTTAATTGTGAAGGGCCCCAGAGGAGCCTGCAGAGGGACTTTGGTCACATCAGTGTAGAACTCAGTCTCCTTGGAGGGAAAAGAAGAGGCTCCGGGTCAACTAACAGTGGGGAAATAGGAACAGACTACAGTTCACACTATATAGTCACATACAGAACAGGATCAAGGGCGTTACACTGGGCGGCCATTGCAAGATGAGGTCTGTGTGTGCTTACTTCCCCACCAGTGTCATTATTCAGGAGAATGGTTCTCTTGTAGAAATCCAACATTTCTTGGGTGAAAAATACATCCACGGGGTTTAGACGGGGCCAAGAGTAGCTGGCTCGTTTAGTATCTCAAGCCTGGAAAGATGAGTTCATTCTTGAAGGAAACAACATTGAACTTGTATCAAATTCACCGTTTTGATTCAGCAAGCCACAACAGTTAAAAACAAAGATAGCAGAAAATTTTTGGATGGTATCTGTGTTTCTGAAAAAGGAACAGTTCAGCAGGCCGATGAACAAGATCTAGGTTGTCCAGCTACAGGAACAGCAAGATGCCAGATGATTCCTCAGACTTAGGATATTTTAAAGATGCAGTAAAAGCCATATATTGATTTGAAAGGAAAAAAAAATTGCATCTTGCTCAGTTTGGCCCGTGGTGCTGGGCCGGTTTTCCACGCAATTGGTCATTCTTCTGACTCTGCCAGGCACCCTGTGTTGCAAGAACAGAACCCGACTACACAGCAGCATAGGTAAAAGGGGTTGATTTTTAAGTAATCTGGCCTCACAGAATCCCTGGAAATGCTGCACAGGCTGGCCCTGAGGCGTGCAGGAGCCAGAGGGACTGCAGGGATCTCAGCTGTGGCCGTTTGTATACCCTGTACCTACCGCGGAGAAAATTCTGTACCAACTCGTTCCATCTCTGTGCCTCTTCGCCCATAGTCTCCAGAGAGAATCAGATTGGTCTGTCTTCCTCGGTCAATCGGTCACCCAGCTGCTGTGGCCAGGTTGGAAGGGGTATTATCTCTGGCTAATGGGAATATAGGTGGTTTTCATTTCCTTTGTACTTTCCTATTTTTCTGCCACATCAGCAATGAGCATATTTTAATACTATAATCAGGAAAAAAGAGGTGGGGGCTCTATTTTTCAAGGAAAGAAAAGGCAGTCTCTGGGACGCCTGGGTGGCTCAGTCAGTTAAGCATCTGCCTTCGACTCGGGTCATGATGCCGGGGTCCTGAGATCGAGTCCCGCATCGCGCTCCTTGCTCAGCAGGGAACCTGCTTCTCCCTCCCCGCCTGCCGCTCCCCCAACTTATACTCTTGCGCGTGCTCGCTCGCGCGCGCGCGCGCTCTCTCTCTCTCTCTCTCTGACAAATAAAATCTTAAAAAAAAAAAAAAAAAAAGGCAGTCGCTGCTGTCTGCCCACAGGTCAGTCTCCTGTCTTGCCCAGCGACCACGGTGGTCACTGAGGGTCAGGCTGTTTCTGAAGCACAGGGACCTGCCCTCCCGGCCTGCTTGAGGGCTGCCTGGTCCTTGCAGCTTGAAGCCCACACCTTGCTCCCGTACACGGCAGGCCCTCTAGGGACCTTGCTGTCTGGAGAGATGGGCCCTGATCCAACAGTCACCAGTTCACCTCCCAGTTCTGGGGATGCTTCTCCACACTCTTCTCTAATAGCCCTTTGGCTCCAGATCTTGATCTACTTTGCAGAAACTCAAAGTGCCTGACACCTCTGGGTTTTCCCAGAGAAATTGTGCCTTTCTGGGCGGTGGGCTTAGTCTCTAGAATGTGAGTATTTGGAACTAGACAGGCTAAGTTCAAATTCCACCTCTGCTACTTATTAGCTGTGAGACCTTAAGTAAACTACTTAACCTCTCTGTACCTCAGCTTCCCTACTTATAACATAGGAATCTGGTAGTACCTGCTTGTAGGGTTCTTCTGAGCATTAAGAGCTTCTGTGTGGAGCACTTGGAGCTGTGTTGCGTAGACAGTAGGCGCTCCAAGTGCAAACCGCCGCAGCTTCCTTGCTCACTAGGTTGTTGGTGACGCGCATATTGTGAAGCAAGACCTGTGCCTTCATGCTGCTTTATCACCACAGTTCTGTCCTGAGGCAGTGTCGGTGTGCGGAAGAGCCATCCTGCGGACAGCTGAAGCCCAGGTTCCTGAGCTGTGACATGTTCCTGTTCCAGAACTGACTTTCTGGGGTTTTTTCATTCAAATTCAATTAGCCAGTATATAGTACATCACTAGTTTTTGATGTAGAGTTCCGTGATTGATCAGTTGCATATAACACCCAGTGCTCATCACATCACGTGCCCTCCGTAATGCCCGCCATTCCCTGGAGAGCCTGGGAAACAGAATAAAAAACCTCAGAACCCAGCCCATCACCTCAAAAGATCCTCGTTCTCATTAGCTTTGCTGGCATGAAATGGTGACCGTGGCAGCTTGGGGTAAGGCGTCAGCTTTGTTTTCTGAGGGCCCAAGCCCAAACCTCCAGCTTCGGAATTTGGAAACTGCCCGGAGGGTCCGATTATTTACTACAGAAGGGCCCTCTCACTCTTCTAATTCAGCCCAGCTCGCATGTCCTCCTTAGCGGGCTCCGCAGCTGTTTGATTTGCGGGTCCTTCCGAATCTCTCTTCTTAGCTTCCTGACTTGAAAGTTATGACCTACTCTTCTATCAGAATGTGTGGTGGGGGGTGATTTCTCACATCTGGACACTTTTTTCCACCAGGCTGCATTGGTTAAAATGTTTCCTAAATACCACAGCACTCTAGCGCTAAACAAGGGGAAAATCGGGTAAGATGAAACAGAGTATAGGCCCCAGTTCTGTTCACACACTGGTGCCATGTAGGCCGGGGTTCAGAAAGAGGACATTTTTCTTCCCAGCTGTCACTTGGCAGCCTGGCTAGGAATCTCTTTTTCTGGGCCTTTTTCCATCCTGACTTTGAGGGGCTTGGGATATAATGAACATCTCTCCTTGCCTTACACAGTAGATCTCAGAAGGCATTCATGGAATCTTGAAAGTGGAAGGTGTTAGATCTTACTATGAAATCTGCCACAAATGAATCTTCCTGGTGTTCTGAGGCATGACAAATGGAAATCTAATCATGAATCACACAACACTCCATGGGAGGCTCACCTGTTAGGGAAACACAGCCCACCATAGTGAAAGGCTCTAGAAACCTAGGTGCACATCTAACCAAGTGATAACCATATTGCATTTGTCACTGCAGGCAATTTTGCAGGGATTTAACTCCCAAGTTAGTACTTCCCAACCTTTTCCAGAATAGAGACCCAATTTGAACATTGAAAGGGTGTGATATACCACAGTGAGCGATCATCTCATACCAGTCAGAACGACTGCTATCAAAAGACAAGAAATAAATGTTGGTGAGGATGTGGAGAAAAGAAACTACTGGTGGGAAAGCAGATAGATGCATCTCTGTGTTCATTGCAGTGTTACAATAGCCAAGATATGGAAACAATCATAGCGTCCACTGATGAAAGAATGGATAAAGGGGTGTGTGTGTGTGTGTGTGTGTACACATAGTGAAATACTATTCAGCCATAAAAAAGAATGAAATCTTGCCATTTGCAACAACATGGATGGACCTTGAGGGTATGATGCTAAGTGAAATAAGTCAGACAGAGAAAGACAGTACTATATGATTTCGCTTATATCTGGAACCAGATTGGTGGTTGCCAGAGGGGAGGGCGTAGGCGAAATGGGAGAAGGGGTTCAAAAGGTAAAATTTCCAGTCCTAAATAAGTCATGGGGTTGTAATGTACAGCATGGGGAATAGAGTCAATAACATTGTATTTCATATTATATGACTTTGTGTGGTGAAAGGGGACACTAGACTTACATAGTGAGTATTTCATGGTGTACACAAATATTTAGTCAGATAGGTGCTTCCTAAAGGAATCTTTTCATAGATTTCTCTGAAATGACTGTTATTAGGTTTGTGAAATGCAGAGAACTAAACCTGTAGGACCCCGAGGTCACAAAGTCTACGTGGATGAAAACACAGTCCTCCCTGTCTTATGTGTGGTGCTCTGCATTTGCTAGCTGCCTGGGGTGTGTATCCGGTGGGGGTGGTTCTCATGTTATTCTCTGAGTGTGTGCTTTCCTTGATGTCAGCTTCTCGTTAGCAGGTGAGGGAATTATGCCTTTTTCATCTACTTCAGTTTGGCTTGATGGAAATGTGCTTAAAAATGATCAGGGGGCACTTGGGTGGCTCAGTCGGTTAAGTGTCTGCCTTCAGCTTGGGTCATGGTCCCAGGGTCCTGGGATCAAGCCCCGCATCGGGCTCCCTGATCAGCATGAAGTCTGCTTGTCCCTCTCGCTCTGCCTGCTGTTCCCCCTGCTTGTGTGCGCTGTCTCTCTCTCTCTCTCTCTCTCAAATAAATAAATACAGTCTTTAAAAATGAAGATCAGGTGAATCTGACAGCACACCGGTGGCGGTATGGGCTAGAGCCAGACAGCCAGGGTTCAAGCCTGAACTGTGCCCCTTGGGGACTATGAGCTCGGGCAAGTTCCTTAACCACTCTGTGCCTCTGTTTCCCCACCTGTAAAGTGGAGACAGCCGCCGAGCCTACCTCATAGGGTCATGATGAGGATTCAACGAGATGACGTGTGTAAAGCATTTGAACTGTGCCAGGTGCATGGGAAATTCTGTGGAAGTATCTGTTACCTGAATCTTCTTGTTTAGATGACAAAGCTAGAGTAAGAAAGCAGTAAGAGTCATGTGAGGAAAGGTGTCTGGAGTACCGTGATGGCCTGAGCCAGTTGGTGGCAGGGACGTGATTAGAGTTTGAGAGACAGGGCCGCGGCCACGGCAGGGTCAGCCTCACGACTCCGTGCTCAGGGGCGTGCCCTTGACACAGAGCGGGTCAGAGAAAGCCCCACTCTGCCCCTGGCAGGTGGTGTTATGAAACCTGCCACTCCAGTAGATGCCGACAAATGCAGCTTTGCTTTCAGAACCGCAGTACCCAACGCAGAGGAAGCAGTCTGCCCCTTCTGTGACAGGGGAAGCGTGGGATGGTGTGCTCTATTCTGAGCAGGGAGATTTAGGAGGAACGGGGAAATGGGAGAGAGCCACCAGGCGGAAAGGTTGGAGGCTAGCCAAGGCATCCGCGGATAGAAAAGGAAGGTCAAGAAGGTCTTGGCTTCCTGTGCGAAGGGCCCAGCACAGGTCACGGGACCCCAGAAGTGAAAATGGTGTGGTCACTTGCTTGTGGAATTCACATTCTCACTGGCTACATGGCAGCCCTTGGACACTCTTGTTTGCAGTATGAACTGGCTGCTCTCACTTCATGGGCAGGGTTCAGGGAGAAGCTGATGATCACATGTGGGGACTATTTATAGTGATTTATATGAGAACAGTGTGCTCCTAATTCCCCTTTTACTTGAAATGATTTAAGAATCTTAAGTGGGAGCATAGGTTCGAGATGCATAAAGATAGGGAAATAATTAGTCAGTTAAACTGAGAGTATACCTAATTGAGGAGCCAGAGCTGTTGGGATTCAGTGGCTCTTAGGATTAACCATCCAGGTAAAAACATGGAAGAAAATTGTATCTTTTCAAAAAAAAAAGAAAAGAGTAGTTCTTTGGTACCCTTGAGAAAGAGGATATTATACTGAAGGGATCTTGGGCCCAATTTGAGTTAAGTCCAACTTTCTTTCTGCCAGTATTCTCATGTTAAGAATATTTTAACATCTTTGTGATTGAATGTGAGGCCTGACTGCAGAGGGCTGTGCTGGGCATCAGAGACAGACAAGGGACAGTCCCTGCCCTCAGGGCCCTTAAGTGTGGGGGGTGAGCAATAGAACTGCAAAGGGTCACTTGAATTAAATGACTGCCCACCAGAGTTATAAATAGAGCAGGGTTAGGAAGGGCCAAGCAAAGGCTGGGCTCTGCCTGAGGGGACTGAAGAAGGTGCCCTGGAGGGTGTCTTTACTCTGTGCTCTACTGCTTGGAAGGTCTTCCTGTTCAGGAACCATTTCAGCAATGACAGGGGGCTTGAGGATGTGTTTAGAGGATCCCGACTGGTTTAGAATCCAGGATCTCTTATCTGTGAACCATGGAAAAGAGTAAGGCCTCCAGACCATTTTTCAACAAGTTAGACTTAATAGTTTTTTTTTTTAAATATTTTATTTTGAGAGAGTAGAGCGAGACAGCGCGCACAAGCGGTGGGGAAGAGCAAAGGGAGAGGGAGAAGCAGGCTCCCTGCTGAGCAGGGGCCCGACTTGGGGCTCGAACCCAGGACCCTGGGATCATGACCTGAGCCGAAGGCAGACGCTTAACCGACTGAGCCACCCAGGTGCCCAAAATTTAATATTTGTTAAGGGTTCTGCAATGCGGTGAAGCGTCTAGGCCTCCTATTACCCATGTACACCTCGGTGTGCCTTGTGCCACATTTGGCCTCCCTAAAAGGATGAAGGGCACTTTTGAATAGGACAGAGCAGAGGCGGCACCAGACAGCCTGTTCTCACTGTGCTTGAAGGAGCTCCACTGAGCAGGTCTTGCTCCCTGCTGGTCACTCTTCAAGTTAAAATTACCAACCTTGGTAAAGAGTGTTGGGACTACAGAGCTGTCCAAATACTTCCTCTTACAAAAAGTCTTCAGAGGTGTGTTTTTGCCATGAATACTGCAGATTGACTTACTTTGTTGAACTTAGCTTAAGTAGTATAATCTGTGAGTAAATATAATCCCCCGAACCAGGATGTTGTTTGGGGAGAGGGCTGGGACAATGACAGTATTTTTAAATATCACTGTATTTTTGTTGGTGTTCGAAGGCTTATATAGTTAAAAAAAAATCTGGCACAAGGAGGATACTGAGTTCGTGTTTTCTTTTTAGGTGAATGAGTGCCGAATGCTCAGTGTATCCTCCTTGAAAAAAGTGTGTCTATTTTTTTTTTTTTTAAAGTAAGCTCCACACCCACCTTGGGGCTTGAACTCGCGACCCTGAGATCAAGAGTTGCATGCTCCACTGACTGAGCCAGCCAGGCGCCCCAGAAAAGGATGTCTTTCGAAGCCTCTGGCAGCTGCCTAGAGCGGCACTGTTCAGTACTGCGGCCACGAGGGGCTATGGAGCCCTTGCCAGATTGAGGTGTGCTAAAAATATCAAATATACACCGGACTTGGAAGACTACTTCCTCGTTCTTCTTTTTAAGAACTCTCTTATTAATGTTTATATTGGTGGTTTAGTGAAATGACACTATCTTGACTATATTGGGTTAAATATTCAAATCAGTCTCACACACACACACACCCTGCCCCGCCCAAGGTGGCTTCTGGAAAAGTGTAGAATCACCTATCTGGCTCACATTTATTTCTGCTAGACAGCACAGCTCTAGAACCGTGTGGCACCTTGGCTCCCTCTCACTTCACTTCCCTCCATCCTGGGGCTTTCCCTGAATGCCAGCCCCTTGGGCCCTCTCTCCTTCTCATCTGTCTCATCCAATATTTTGCTGCAGCCCAGCTGTCTGGTGCTTCCTTGTAGAGCTGTATCTGTGAGAACGCTCCGCTTGGGCAGGGTTGTCCTGTCCTTGAAGATCTAGGCCATACGTCTCCCCTTTCAGAAAGCTGCTCTGCCTGTTTTTGGGCAAAACTAATTTATTCCTCTTCTGTCTCCATCCCTTTGTTTTTTAAATCTTTAATATTTCCCCCTACTGCCTTCTCTTTTATGGTGAACTCCTTGAGGACGGGGAGGCTCTGTCTTCTTCATCTGTTTATGAATTAAATATTTAGTGCCTAACGCAGATGAGTGCATGGCAAAAGTTGAATGAATCAATGAATCTTCTCTCTCTGAGCTTGCCAATTTCTGTATAAAGACATGAAACATGGGGCACCTGAGTGGCTCAGTTGGTTAGGCATCTGACTCTTGATTTCAGCTCAGGTCATGATCTCAGGGTCATGAGATCGAGACCCATGTTGGGCTCCATGCTCAGTAGGGAGTCTGTTTGAGATTCTCTCTTCCTCTGCCCCTCCCCCACTCTCTCTCCCTCTCTCTAAAAATAAATAAATATTTAAAAAAGACATGAAACACACACACAAAAGACATGAAGCACAGAAAGTTAACACAGCATTGGGCTTGCTTCTAAGTGGAAGCCATAGGCTGCTAGCATGAGAATCACCTAGATGCTTATAAAAATTAATATCCCCAGACTTCAGACTGACAGGTTCCGTCAGGAAATGTTAGGTGCTACAGTGACAAATGTCATTACCTTAATAGCAAAAGTTTAATTCTCAAAGTCCACTCTGGGCCCTGGGTCACTCTCCAGGGAAACTGATGATTCAGATTAGACCTTCACAGGAGCGAGGGGGGTGTAAGGTCTAGTGCCCGTCGTTGACACTCTTACCCAGGTATGTGTCACTTTTCAGTGTTCACGTTTCATTGCCTGAAGCACTTTTATGGCTATTCTAAAATTCCAGGGGGTGAGGAAGACCAAGTTCTCTGTGTGCCTAGAAGTAGAGGTATGTGTATATTGCTATACAAGCTTAATATACATCTCAAAGGTGAGGTCCAGAAATCTACATTTTTAACTCCCTTGGTGATCCCTATTCACACTATAATTTGAGGACCATTTGGAAGGACAGGAGTTTTCAACCTTAGCTGCTCATTAGAATTACCTGGGGAATTTTAAAAACACTGATGCCCTGGCCCTACCCGCCCCCACCCCCCACCAGAGATCCTAATTCACAGGGGCAGGGGGAGAGTCGGAGCATCAGTATTTTTTCAGTCTTCCTAGGGGATTTTAGTATGCACCACAGGTGTAAGGAAAAGAACAAGGGCCTTTGAATCCTGACTGTGATACCGGCTGAGCGAGGCTCAGTTTGCGTATCTGTGAATAGCAGTGAAGATCAAACAAGTGTGAAAATCTTTGTCAGCTACAGTATTGAACAAATATTGGCCATTATTATACACTGGCAGGTGTGGACATTTACATAAATAGGATTTGTACACATGCCATTTACTACCCCCCCCACCCCCCCCACACACACTCACACAAAGCCAGGAAAAGAAGGAAAGTGTCCTCCACACCTCTGCATCTGCCTCCTCCTACAGTCAGTAAATGGCCGGTCCCTTCTCCCTCCCTTCTGCTGATCTTAGTGACAAAGGAGAGAAAAGCAAGGGAAAAAAACTCCTTCCCTGCCTCTATTTTCCTCTCCCTGACCTGTGGCAAGCCCTTAGCCCTTAGGTTAGGGCTTTCGTTCCACCATAGCCTTTCCCAGGCCTCTTCCCTTCGCTCTCCCTTTTGGTCTGAGACTTGTAATCTGCTACAGCCCTATTTCCTACCTCTTCCTGTAGCTCATTCCCCACTGACACCCCAGTCCCATGCCAGGGCAGACAGCAAGCATCTGGGCCCTGAGGGAAGCCCCTTCCTGCTCCCTCATGGGTTGGGCAGCATAGGAAATCCATAGCCTCAGGACATGGGTCTCCAGGGCATTGTCCCGTAGCAATATCATTGAGACTGGCAGATTCGACAGCGCTCAGGATGAGCGGTAAGGTATGCGGTAGGTCACACCCGCTTTTGTGAGCTGGTCTAGCATTCTCACCCACTCTTTGTAATATCTTGTTTCCTATAGTTGAATATTTAGTGTTAAGTTAGATCCTGAAATCCAACCAACTAGCTTACAAACAGCTTCTTGAAACACTCCTGTTCTGTAACCTGGAAATTGCCTCAGAAGTCGGTTTTCTTTAGTTATAAAAATACCACATTGGCTCTCTTCTATTGACACAGCTAAGAATCAATAAGCTGTTTTTAATTATTTTTCCTCGTGTGTCCAACAGTTTTCAACGCAGAACAATGCAAGAGTTCCTCGCAGGAAGTAAATGCAATTTATAAAAATGTAGACTTGTGCATTTGATAGGAATCGTGGGCTTATAAAAGGATCAAAAGAATCCCTTGGCCTACACAGCTATGATATAGATCCTTTGAAATGATTCTTCCTGGTATGACTAATACCATTGAGGTCCTTGGCCATGGAGACTATACGTCCAGCATCAGATTATACCATCCCAGCCTGTTCAAAAGCTGGAGCCCATTTCCTACCTACCCAGTAGCCTGAGCCTCATCCCCACCATGGGCTCTTCATCAGAAGTTGGCAGGGCTGGAATGGAACTTGCCCAAAGGGGAAGATGCCCAAGGAGCTCAGCACCTCATCAGCAGGGATCCCCGGTGCAGCTTTTCTATATGTCCGCCTCCCACATAGGAGGTGCAGTTGGTGTCTTCTCATTGATTTGTGCATGGCGTTAGGTCTAGAAGCGGTATTAGAGACTCACTGAATTAAACAGAAATGCTTAGCCATCTTAAAATGAGCTTCTGTATGTCTCTGTGGTATACCTTCTTGCAAATGAGATAGTGAACATGTAGTTGAGTTTCTGGTTTAAATGGCAACCCAATGCAGTATCTCCCGTGTCCCCATCAGTTATAAGAATAGCAGAAGCAATGTGCATTAAAGCAAGACCCAGGCACGTCTTGCCCCAAGAGTCCCTGCCACACGCAGCCCCTCCCTCTCCAGCTGCAGCTCACAAGTCCATCCTTCTTCCTCTCTCTGCTCCAACTCTCTGGCCTCCTCTTCTCTATCTCTAGGCTTCAGCACTTGCTGTTCCTTCTGCCTGGGGTGCTTTGCCCTGTTTCCCCCCATACCAGACTCCTTTGTGTCCTTCGGGTCCCAGATCTGCTTCCCCTTCTCAGAGAGGTCTTGCTGAATGGTGACCTCCCACAGCAGCTCTCTGCCACACCTCTGTCCGTGTCCTTCATAGCGCTCACTGCTGTCTGTCACGATTTCATGGTTTCATTTGTTTACTCATCATTTGCCTGCCTCCCCCAGTAGGCCTAAGTTCCTTGAGTGACCTTGTCTGTCTGGCTCATTCATGTATCCCCAGCATCCAGCACAGTGCTTGGCACGCAGGAGGTACTTGATATTTGAGTGAGGGAGGGAATGAGTACCGAGCATGGCCCAGTGCTTTCCATCACCATGTTTTTGTAACATTCACTATCGATACATGAGGGAACTATGGCCCAGAGGGTTGCGGTGGCTTGTCCAAGGTCAGAATTAGTAAAAAGAGCTGTGATTTGATCTCCGTTTACCTGCCTACAAAAGTGTGTGCCAGAGTTGGGCCTGAGGTTACAATTCAATCTTAAATTTTTGCCTTATTCTGTACCTTGGTAGATTTATTAGTAAGAAGTATTTTGCTTATTCTTGTGGCTCAAAACTTTTTGTCCATGGCCTATGGAAAAGGCATCACTTCCCACAGTTTTGTGCAGAAGAACTTGGTAGTAGCAAGGAAATACTCCAATGGAAGCATATTTTGGAGAGAGTCGTAGACATCTGCTTGAGCGTGGAGATTTTGGATGATCCTTATTTGAGAAGTATGGCAGGTTCTTCAAGTCTAATTTTTGGAAAACAATAAAAATAATTGTGGCAGCAAACGGAAAGCAGGGCCAAGCTCCAGACACCATTGATACACTCTGGCAGCAACACTTCCCCCAGTGTCAGGAGCTTCGGAGGTTCACACGTGAGGGTGCGGGGGCACCTCTGCAGTGTTGCTGAGATCCGTGCCGCAGAAGCCTTTTTAGACTAGAGGACTGACAAAGGGTGCTCAGTAAACTGGTTGAAAAGGAAATACATTAGTGCTTTTACAAACTATATAATTATATACCTGGGAAACACAAACTACCAGAATGCCTATTAGAAATATTAAGAGTATTGGGCGCCTGGGTGGCTCGGTCGTTAAGCGTCTGCCTTCGGCTCAGGTCATGATCCCAGGGCCCTGGGATCGAGTCCCGCATCGGGCTCCCCGCTTGGCGGGAGGCCTGCTTCTCGCTCTCCCACTCCACCTGCTTGTGTTCCTGCTCTCGCTGTCTCTCTCTCTGTCAAATAAATAAATAAAATCTTTAAAAAAAAAAAAAAAGAAATATTGAGTATTTAGTAGGTGCAAGTAAGAAAATAAACTATCAGTGGTTTTCCTATAAACCATCAATAACCAATTAAAAATATACAGGTGAAGATCACCTTCAAAATAGTGGTGAAATACCGGGGCGCCTGGGTGGCTTGGTCGGTTAAGCGTCCAACTCTTGATTTTGGCTCAGGTCATGATCTCAGGGTCCTGGGATTGAGCTCCGCATCATCAGGCTCCAAGCTCAGTGGGGAGTCGGCTTGAGATTCTCTCTTCCTCTCCCTCTGCCCCTCCCCCACTCAAGCTTGTGCATGCTCTCGCTCTCTTTCTCTCTAAAATAAATCTTTTAAAAAAATAGTTGTGAAATATGGACTGTGTAGGAATAGACTTCAAAAGATGTTCAGAATCTATTTGAAGAATGCCATAAATCTTTCCTTTTTAGATAATTTGACTAAATAGAGATCTGTGCCTCAATAAGAAAGTGTAATATTATAAAATTGTCAGTTCTTCCCATTATTTCTTTAGAAACTTGAGTTCTAGGGGTGCCTGGGTGGCTCAGTTGTTAAGCGTCGGCCTTCGGCTCAGGTCATGATCCCGG
Source organism: Leptonychotes weddellii (assembly GCF_054177405.1). Lineage (NCBI taxonomy): Eukaryota > Metazoa > Chordata > Mammalia > Carnivora > Phocidae > Leptonychotes > Leptonychotes weddellii. The sequence continues at coordinate 76,118,931 of NC_138378.1, read as the reverse complement.
GGTCCTGGGATCAAGCCCCACATCAGGCTCCCTGCTCAGCAAAATAAATAGGGAACCAATCAGAACATTGAAGACTGAAACCATAAAAGAAAATAGGTACATAAAAATCAACAATTTTCTGACCATCACCCCCCAAAAAAACCACTATACAGAAAACCCATAGGCAATATTTGCCAATATTTGAATCCTAAAGAGGAGTCCTTTCTTTCATAACAAAATACTCTCACAAACCAATAACAAAACTTTTAACACACCAATAAGAGAACAAGCAAATTATTTGAATAGTTAAGTCACAAAATGACAACTGTGACCAACAGACGTTGAAAAAGATATCTAGCCTCGCTAGTCATCAAAGAAATGCAAATTAATGTGAGATACCATTTTCATTAATCAAATTAGCAAAGATAAAACTAAGTGTTGGTGAACAAAGTAGATAAGGTTGGAGACTTGTATTTTTGGATGTGTGAATTGTTACAACTTATATGAGAGCCATTTGGTAGTACTCATCATAAGGCTTTAAAATGCCCTGCTTACCTGTTGACCCAGAAATACCACTTCTAAGAATTTATCCTAAGGAAATAAGCATGGGTAGATTTGGGTTATGTCTTAGCTGCTATGATATTCATTGCAGCAAGATAACTGAGCAGGAAAACTCCAAGCATTGAGATGATAAGACGAGCTGGGGAAGGTTTAGAATTGCTTTGAAGTGGATGGGCAACGCCTGTGTCCATATTACTGGACCACACCAAACATTTAGTGCTCAGGTCACTGGCTGAGGGTCAAATGAGGCATACGTGTAAATAAATGATGCATTTGATAGTCTATTGTTTGGAGGGTTTGGGGTTTTTTTTCCATTTTGATGGATGTTTTTCAAGTTTGTATCTTTCAAGTTACTGTGAATTGGGGGCCAGATTTACAGTTTTACTATTGAACATCTACTAGGTTTGCATAGTACTAGTAGGCGTGCCATTTCCTCAATTTCTAACTTGTGTTGACTCTCGGAATATAACTGTACAAACAGAACACCAGTTTCTTCTTCCTACTGCTCTACCCAGCTTTGCATTTTAGAAGGGCTTTCAAATTTGCAGATGTTCTTCTAAGGACAGCAGATGACTGGGCAAACACAAGAGTATTCTTTTTGTTTGGTGTGGTAGAATGAATAACAATCCCCCAAAGATGCCACATCCTGAGCCCCAGAATTTGTGACCATTACTTTACATGACAAAAGGGACTTTGCAGACTGATTAGGGTAAAGACTTTGAAATGGAGAGATTATCCACATTATCTGGGTAAATCTATTGTAATCAAAGGGTCCTTGGAAGAGAGAAGCAGGAAGGTTCAAACCAGAGTGGGAAAGAAGATAAAGGAGATTGGAGTCAAAGAATTCTAGCTGACCCTAGAAGCAGGAAAAGGCAAGGAAACGCACTCTCCGCAGAAGTCTGTAGAAGGAATCAGCCCTTGATGACACCTTGATTTTGGCCCATTCAGAGTCCTGCCCTCCAAAACTGTAAAATGATGTGTTTGTGTTATTTTAAGTTGCTGGATTTGTGGTAATTTGTTACAGCAGCAAGTGAAAACTAATACATTTGGAAAAGATGGGAAAATCAAATTTATACTTGAGCTAGAGTTATACATCAGTTGGTCCTGGGTAAGAAGGTCAAAGACCTGGATTTGGGTCACAACCTCTCTTGATCCCATTTTCTTCATCCCTAAGGTTTGCTTCTTGCTCCAAAGTTCTGTTCCTCCTTAAGCATTTGTTTACCACCATTAGCTACGTGGCTGTTACGACACTGGTAAGTATGGGTGAGGCTGGTGAATAGATTTTAGTTTATTTGTTTTGGAAGCTGGCTACACTGTAGTTAGCATTTTCCTTTTTGTGGTGTGCACCTGGGTGTGTGGCGTGTTCTCATATGGAGGATCCTGGAATATTGCAGTGAGCTCTGTGGAGGACACACACACAGGTTAGAAGCCATTAGACCCATGACAAAAGGATTGCAAAGCAAACCTGATATTGGGCAAACGAGCCTCACAGGGCCTTCCATGATGATCCGAGACCCTCCTGAAGGATCTTCTGGAAGATGCCTCCTATTCAGACCCCTCCAAATGGCTGCAAAGTTTTGCACACACAGAATGAGAAGTTTGAGGTGAGAGTGGCACAGCAGGACCCTGCATTGGAATGGGCCAGGTGTCAGTCACTTGTCCAGCAGACGCACCGGAGCTGCCCAGGGGAAGGGTGGGCCTGGTTCAGTCTTCTCTGCTCACATGCAGTCTGCCCTCTGGCCCACGGAAGGCGCCCAGTTAGTGCTGCCGAGGAAAACTTGGAAACATGAGCAGTGAGAATTATCACTTGATACCACAGAGTGTACTTATGTTTAATTATTTGGTATGTGGGCATTTGGGGGTTTTCTCACGGACATTCTTTCCTCATTAGCACAGGAACCATAATCAATACCCATTACTGTTTTGAGTTTGAATATATGAAAGGTAAATCTCTACATGCAGTTTTCAAACTGGTGTTTGTGCCTACAAGGGATCAGGACTCCATTTAAAAATAAGAATGAATTAATCTTATCACCATTGGGAACAAACTACTGTAGCATTCACGCCAAAAGTAAAGCTGTTTCTATTGGGGAATGACATGAAAGGCACCATTGTGTTTTGGAGCACATTTGAAGCACGGTTGGTGATTGAGAAACATGCAGGAGGGGGTCATAGTTATAACTTGTTATCCCAACATGTGGAAAGGTTGTGAAATGGAACTGGGGTTTTGAAGTTAAACATGGGAATATGGAAAACCCCTACTTCACACAGATGCAGTTCAGTAATCAAAAGGGATATCAAGAAACATCAAGGTGAACAAAACAGCCTAGCACAGTGAAACAGGGGGGAAAGAATCCCAGGCTTGATTAACCAGACAGGCTCAGGTCCCTGCCATGGCTCTGGTACCAACCAGCAGAGTGACCTTGGGCAAGTCACTTAACCTCTTGAGTCTGTCTCCTTGTCTATTAAACGGGAAAGATAATACCTGCTTGTCTGGTGGTGATGAGAGACAGGGGTGATGGCTGTCACCTGCAGCTACTCATCTTGTCCGTGCCTGACCACAGGGGATGCAAAAGCCAGATGAGAAGATACCAGGGCCATGCTCCACTGACCAGGATCCAAGACAGAACTCATTAATTCCTGCTCCAGAATCCTCTCCCCTGGGCCCCACCTTGGGCAGGTGTGGAGAAGGACGTGCACATTTGAGTACCTGTCAAGGCCCGTGGTAGGCTGTGGAAGGCTCCAGTCAGTATGAGACACGCTCTATGGCTCTTCTTCCCGTTCTCAGTTCCTTCTGGTGTTGAGGCCACAGTCTCCCTTCCTTTGCTCTAGTCCTTCTTGATATCTTTGTTTTTCTCGATATCATGGTTTTTCTCTTTTAGGGTCTACAGTCTCCCTTCCTTTCCTCTAGTCCTTCTTGATATCTTTGTTTTTCTCGATATCGTGGTTTTTCTCTTTTAGGGTTAGTTTTCCTGCACAGGTAATATAACCCACTCAGCTAACATCTAGTGAAAAGAAAGGTGTAGAGTTGCAGTTCTCACCTGTAAGACACTGGAGATGTATCTTTGCGCAACTCGTTTCCCGGGCTTTGCGAAATCTTAACCCATGCCGTGTGGCCTGGTGTCGCGGGAGTTCCCAAGGGATGAGGGTCGGAACCCGACAGAGTCCTGGTATTTGCCACATAGCAAGGAAGTTGTATGTGAGGCTTTCCTTAGGGGGTCAGAGGACAGCAAAGAGGGACGTTTGCTCATCAGAGCAGAGAGTGCCAACAGTCTTGTGCACAAGACCCTCTTATGCTGCTGTCTCCAGAAAGGGGGCCTGGCTGGCAGGGGACAGGGTGAGAGGGAGACTTTTCACAGCATCCACTTGTGTTCCTCTTGAATTTTCATGAAGATAAAGAGAATTAATGTTTTTAAAAGCCACATTTTCACACAGGCCAGTTCATAATCCAGGGAGACTCATGGAAGCATAGGTGGGCTTTGGTGGAGCCCTGTGGAGTAGAGCAGGTCTCTTCTGCACATGCGTGGTGGAGTGACTTCTAGATCATGCCAAGCTGGAAAGTGTGGTTTGAGTCTGGAGGATTGTTGGTCCCCTGCACGCTACGGAACTAAAAGGCACTGGTCCTGGCCCACCTCCTGACACCTCACCGTTGCCTCCCTCAATGTGGGGCTGTCCTGGGGGACTCCGTTCCGACACTGTTCCTGACACCAAACACCTGGGGGCCGAATAGCCCACGGGAAGCAGCCCAGGTCCTTGTTCTCAGCCCTGCTCTCGGAGAACTCCCTGCGTTTGTAGCGGGGCCGTGGAGCTCACAGCGCCTTCTTTAGGAGTTAAGTGAAAGGTGGGGAGGTGGGTGTGTGAACTCCATGCTGCTCCTGGGCTGGGAGTCCTGAATACTGACCGTTTCTCCCGATGCCAGTTCCCACTGCATATAGTCGGGTCACGTGTTAAACCTGACATGACTGGGGAGACCCGAGCCAAGAATCACTTGATACTTTCCTGAGTGACTTTAATGAAGAACTCAGTTGAGAGGAAGGCGCTACCTGGTACGCAGACACGTCTGCGTGCGGCCGTGTTGGCTCGCTCCAGCACCAGATAGTCGTGCGAGGCGCGCGGGGAGCACCGGAAGCCCCAGCTTGGCTTCGCGGCCCACGTCCTGCCTCGTGGCCGGAACGTTAGGGCAGATGTCTTTTCATAGCTCACCTAGGAGTTTAAAGCAAAATAAGGCAGGAAGTCAGAGACCAATTCATACCCCCTTGATTATTTACTCAACGTGATGCTGAAAGACATTTGTGTTTTTTGGAAGTTCTGTCCCCTGGCAGTGAAATAAAACCTCCTTTTTAGGCTAGAAAGATTGATGTCCAACTACGTTAAAGGAGTATGTGAGTAAAAGGAAACTCTGTATTCTGCGAGGGAACACAAGAACTTCCACTGTACTTATGTAACCGTAAAGCAAAGCGCATTATCAGACCTGAAATGTGCAATGCAAAAATCAAATTATTCCAGTCAGACTAAAGCACAAAAATACTCCTCCTTGCCGTGGTTTGAATGTGTCATATGAGGAGTCACTAGTTTTTTTATTATTCGTCGCAAGATGGGAAGAAGATAAGAGAGAGGAAGGGCTGTCTTTCAACTTCACTGAAGAGTATGATTCAATCTTGTTTTAATTCTTCTCTTCTTAAAGACATCATTTATTGATGCTGTATGGTAGAGACACATCAAATCAGTGGTGATATATTCAGTTTCTTCTCAGTGAATTTGCTTAGTTGTTTGCAAAGCTTTCTGTGGATTCCATTTTATAGTCCAAGGAGGAATTTCTTAATTTTTTCTTTGAATCTGTTTATGTGTATACTAGACCAGCGGTTCTCAAATTTTGCTGCATATTAGAATCACCTGGGGAGTCTTGTAAAAACCCCATTGTCTCCGCTGCACCCCAGAATAATTAAATTGTAATCTCTGGGGGTGGAGCTAAACATGGGTACTTTTCCAAGGTGGTTCCCATGTGCAGCCAAGATCGAGAAGCTCAGTACCAGAGGAGCACCTCTCAGTCTTGTTCTCAGTCTTGAGGGATTGTTGAGAGGAGGGGATGGGGGGCGGTGCTGGTTAAAATGCAGATTCTGATTCAGCAGTTCTGGGGTCGGGCCTGAGATTCTGCATTTCTAACAGGCTCCTGCTGGTGCGTGGGCCACACTTTGAGCAGCAGGGTCCTACACTGTAGAACTTGCAGCTAGACACGAGATTGTGGACACAGTGATCATAAAATGCTGCACGGGTTCTCACTTGTCCCTTGACTGCTGGCTCCTGCTTTGTAAACAAACAGCAAAGCCACCCAAGTTCTTTCTCTTCCTTTTCCTGCAAGGTTTTTTTTTCTTTTTGATTATTTGCAAACCCCAAAGGAAAAGCCCCTCTTCCTCAGACATGGCCTGACGGTTTTCTTGTCCCTGAGGACATCGG
>NC_138378.1:76098285-76112437 GCF_054177405.1 Leptonychotes weddellii | reverse complement strand
GGCGCCTGGGTGGCTCAGTTGGTTAAGCGACTGCCTTCGGCTCAGGTCATGATCCTGGAGTCCCGGGATCGAGTCCCGCATCGGGCTCCCTGCTCGGCAGGGAGTCTGCTTCTCCCTCTGACCCTCCCCCCTCTCATGTGCTTGCTCTCTCTCATTCTCTCTCTCTCAAATAAATAAATAAAATCTTTAAAAAAAAAAACCCAGTATCTTTGTGGGAAAGCAGAAAATATGTCGTCAGCTTCTTTATTCACACCTTTCTGTGAATTAGTTCCATCACATCTGATGTTCCCCTTGGGTTTTACCCAAAGAGAGATGATCAGAGGGAATTGAATTAGCTTAAAGGTTCCTTTATGGATTCCAAACCCCACCCCACCCACCCCCCCCACACACACACACACCAGCATCTTGTTTAAAGCTACAAAAGCAATTCAAGGGTCCATTTTAATTCTGCTCTGAGCCAGAAGCTCCTGGTCTTTTGGGCATGGGCACCACAGAGCCCAGAGGTTGGGGCTGTGGTGGGGGTGTACTTTGTGAGGGAGTTTAGTACCATCCTGTGAGTCAGCCCCCACCCCACTTCCAGCTACTCCTCAGTTAACCATCATCCGTGGACGTATAGAAATCTCTTCCGCATCCATGCTTCTTAGCCGCTGCTCCCTTGTGGAGATAATAAGTTCCATATGTGGAGTTTCCCACTTCTCCCTGAAATAAAGTAATGCTTCCTCTTGTTTCTCCTAAAAGTGCCCCTTTCTGATTACTAGAAGCGGCCTAACAAGTGAAGCGTTCTTCCTCACTGCCACATGATTTGTAGACTTAGATCGTGTGCCTTCCCAGCATTCTTCCTGGACTTGAATAGTATCCTCGTTTTCTACAGCTCTGCATTCTCTTAAAATCAGAAAGGACAGAGATAAAATTACAATTCTAGTACTTTCTAACACTTCTAACTATGTGTCCACTGGGACGTTACCTAAACTAAACAGGGACTAGTAATGCTTACCCCATAGGGTGAGTGGAGATTTAATGAGATGATGCGGTACCCATGCCCTTAAGTGGAGACGGAGTGGTGGGTAGGGTCTAAAAGCCAGTTTAAGAAGGCCAAATAGGGTCCAAATAAGACAGGGTTGGAAAAGATTGCTGAAGAATTTGTGAATCTGTGTTCAGGGATTGTGTTATAGGAAAAATATGGATCTTTTACGTATAGGAGTTACTCTCAGGAAGTTGAGAATCTTGGGGGTGGGGATGATAGTCACAGAAATGGCACTGCCTTCCCTCCCCCCACACACCCCCCTCCTCAAGAGGAGCGGCGGGAGAACCACAGCACTAGCAAAAGTGACTTTTCCTTTCATTGCTTAACTAAAATGAATGTCCCTTCTCTCTTAAGTGTTGCTACTCTGAAGCCAAACTGTTTTCAAATTGCTTTATGTGTTATTTTTTAAGTATTCGCTGTTCTTGGTTTTACTAGTGAATGAGCTGGATGATTATATTGATCTCATCCTCCACACCCATCCCGGGGAGTAAGGTGTGTGCTCCTCCTCCTGGAAGTGTGACTGGGGTTACTTTCCCATGCTCTGCTGATGTCCGCTGCTCACTTCAAAGCTGCCCCCCTGTTCTGCCCACTCACACGGCCTCGGGAAATGCCCATACTCGTTGTCTTCCGTCGTGAGACATTCCTCTCTGCGGTAGAGGTCAGCGGTGTTGCCACACTCGGTACTCACCGTCCTCCTCATCCTCAGGATCACTTACAAACCTTCTAAGAGTTGTTCTTCTCACCCCTCAAGCCCCCAGGGGCCAGAGTCTCTGCTCCCCCGTCTGTATCTGGAGACGCATCTGTGTTCTACTCCCCTGACTTCTCTAAGCACCGGCTTAGCACTTCTGCCACCCTGCGCACCAGCCTTTTCCCCTCCCATGCTGGCTAACTCCGTCAGTCCATGCGTTGCCTCACGTAAGCATGGAATGCCAACCCTGTCGGATGGGCCTGAGGGTGGCCCGCAGCAAACCTCCTCCATCCCAGAACTGAGCCTGGCACTGGGGCAGGATGGAAGCCCCAGCCCCCAGGGAGCATCAGAGTTCGGGTCTCCGCTGCGTACCCTCCCCTGGCTTCACCGGGGGCCGCTTGCTCGCTCCCATCTTCATTAAAGTCATCTGCCTTTTCTCCTAGACATTCCAGAAGCATTAGTTGGTTTTGCCATTGTAGTGTCTGAAGAGAACATATTTAGTCCCAAGTCAAAAACCTTGGCTGAAAGTTCCGACTGAAAAGCCAGGCGTCGTTATTAAATTGTCACAGAGTTAGCCGTGATATTTGAGGAAGTGATGAAATGGCTATAAATGATGTAAGCTTTGCAACGGACAAACGTGTCCGCAACTTCTAACATCTGGGAAGAGAGGGAGGGCCGCCGCTTCGGCCGGCTCCCCCTGACCCGCCCAGAAAGTCCAAGTAGGGCTGCTCTGCAAAGGGGGTGGTTGCACTTGGTGGTGTGGATGCTGCTCCTCGGGGAACTGTCCAGATGGCTGCCTCCCTGGCCCTTCTGAGCTGGAGAGACCCGTCCTGTGAATTGAATCCCTGGTTTTCGTGCCCCTTGATCACTATTCCAAACCCCTTTCCCGTGAGTGGAGCTGGGCTCCAGGTCCTATTAGTGGGTCTGTGGTCTCTGGGCAAAGCTTTCACAGCTTCCCTGGAGACCGTGGTGTCTGCAAGAAGTCCGTTTGCTTAACGGTCAGAGAGGCCTCTCATAAACTTCAGAGCAACAGGAACTGAGCGGCTTTGAAATTCCAGCTATGGATGGGCTCGGTATGAGGTCTGTTCCAAAAATGGGAGCATTTGGTTTTCCAATCAAGCCTTGAGGACTAATCAGACTTGGATCAGGGCCTGGAGGAGACAAACACAGGGTCCAGAGCCCAGGGGAGTACAGCCAGCTGTCTGGACTTTTGGGGGGCCCTCCTTGGAGTTACCTGTTGGCCTTCACTGCCTTCCTTTCCTACATAAGTATCTAGGCCTTTCCTTCCTCCACTTGATATTTCCTTGAGTTTTTAGAAAGAAAGACAAATTATGAGGGGAAAAGGCAAGAGAGTAGAGGAAGGTAGAGAAAGAGTAGGGGGAGAGAGAGAGAAGGAGGAAGGGAAAAAGAGAGACTCACTCTCTGGGACGATGCTGGGAATTTGGGGGTTTCCTTGTAAAGCTCATTTTGATTGAAGTTACTGAGCAAATCCTCTACCTGGCATGACGGCCTACCCTGCCTGGATCGGAGAGGTGATACACGAGCAGCACCCGGGACATAGCCGCACGCAGAAAGTGGGAGCCCTTCCTCTCCTCCTCCTGACCTTCCCAGACTCCCTTTCCTCCGGAACCTTGGGGAAGCTTCTGGGAACATCAGCTGGAATGGTCTTGTCTGTCTGGGCTGACCGTGCTGCAGCGTTGGAGTTTTCTCTGCTGATTCTGGTGGTGTCTGAGGCAAACATTTTTAAAAGCCCTAGAACGGGAACGATCACTGCCCCGCACTTGCGGCCTGCTTCGCACTTTGCGCGGGGCTTCTGGGCCCCAGAGTCTGTGAGGCCTGCGCAGCAGCTCTAGGGGCCGGCGTGCCCACTGCCTCCCCTCATGCTGTGGCTGGCTCGCGCTGAGGTGACACAGGCAGAGCACAGGGCCACGGTGTGGCTCCCCCTGGGACCACTGTCTGGTTCCCTCCTTCCCCTCCACTTCTCACGTGCAGATCATGTAAACCCAAAGCTGCCAGGTGTGCCGCTGGAAACAGGACCTGCCCTGCACATTACACACATGGAGCTTCTTGGGGTCGGGGGTCAGGACGTCACCCTGTGTCCATTCTTGAACGAGGTGCTTGCTTTTAAGATGTTTGTGATTATATCAAAGGGGAAAAATGCAAGTAACAGAAGGAAGCAGTAGTGGGGCGCCTGGGTGGCTCAGTTGGTTGAGCGTCTGCCTTCAAGTCAGGTCATGATCTTGGGTCCTGGGATCGAGCCCTGCATCAGGCTCTCTGTTCAGTGGAGAGCCTGCTTCTCCCTCTCCCTCTGCCTGCCGCTCCCTCTGCTTGTGCTCTCTGTCAAAAAAAAATCTTTAAAAAATATATTAAAAAACAAAAAAGGGGCGCCTGGGTGGCTCAGTCGGTTGAGCGACTGCCTTCGGCTCAGGTCATGATCCTGGAGTCCCGGGATCGAGTCCCGCATCGGGCTCCCTGCTCAGCAGGGAGTCTGTTTCTCCCTCTGACCCTCCCCCCTCTCATGTGCTCTCTCTCCCTTCTCTCTCTCTCAAATAAATAAATAAAATCTTTAAAAAAAAAAAAGGAAGCAGTAGTTTACATGAGTGCATGTGTGCAGCATGTACTTATGTAATTCTCATGCTTTTACTTTTTATACTCTAAGGTGCTTTTGTTTAATTTTACATTGGCATTTACGAAAGGTTTCTACAGCGATGTATCGCTTTTGTGATCAGGAAGAAGGTTTTAAAAATAAACGGTGTTTTCGTGATTATGATCGTCAACTGGCATCGAGCTCCCTTGGCACCTCAGTGCCTCGGGCTGCGTCAGGCAGGTGGGATTATGGAGCCCGAGTTCTGCCTCAGACACCCGTGCTCATCCTGGTCTCTGACGTGCGTGAACTGCCGTCCCCGTGACCGTGGCAGGGACCTTCCTCATTGCCTGGGCTCTTTGGCTTCTTAGTGAGCTGCGTGACACACAGAGGGTTTACATTGGCAGATGCTTCTGCCTCGTCACCAGGAAATCGAGGAGGATATTGTCCACTGTAACAAGTAAGTGCTCTTCAAAAGCAGCCACAGAAGAAGAGTTGCTCTGTGACCATAGACCTGGGCCAAGCTGAGCCTGCCCTGCAAGTGCAGAATGAGCACATTTCCATCTGATGGCCCCTGTGCATCCTTGCTTGGGCCGCGCTGGGAGGCATAGAGCTCCATATGCCGCTCAGCTTCAGCACATAGCGTGACCGTCTGATGTGTGTCCTTGTATATGAGCCTAACACCCAACCTCTTTGCTCTGTCCCCCCATCCTTATTCTTCTTTGCCCTGATGTCCCCTTCCCTTTTGCACTGCCTGTTTCTGTCTCCCTCTGTTCCTCTCTCCCCATCCCTTCTCTGCCTCTCCCTCTCTCTCTCTCATGTCTTTCCCATTTGTATCCCCTTTTTGACGAGACCTATTTTTATAAAGACTCCTTGAGTCATTTATGAGATGGGGCAAAATATCCATAAATACAGGCTAACTGAGAACATGGCATTGAATCTACTCCTTACCGATCCATTTTGGAGAGTAGCGTTCCCAAAGGACAGATCCCGAGTTGTTCTTCTAGTGCATATCTAGTGACCTGACACTTGACCACAGAGAATGTCAGCAGATTGCAGGCCTTAGTGCCTCTTGGGTTTTGAAGAGCTGGCAGGTGACCAGCTCCAAAAAGGGTCCCTTTCAAGACCCCTGTTGTTTTGCTTCTCTAAGAGGTCTTTTGTCTCTGAACAGTGTGCCTCGTGTATAATATAAGCCTGGGTCTCCGCATCAGTGCACATCAGAATCACCTGGAGGGCCCGGGTATGCTACATCAATTCTAGCTCAATAAACCTGACTTTTAGGAAAAAAAAAAAAATCACCTAGAAAGCTTGTCACAGAGATTCTTGGGCACCATCCCAAAGATCCTAATTCAGTAGGTCCAAGGGCAGGGCCTGTGAACTGGGCTCTCTGGTGAGCTCGAGGGGGCTTAAAGCTGCTGGTCCACAGACATCTGAGGAGCCCAACTCTGAACCCTGCCGAGGGACTCCCACTAGCTGCTTGGAGGTAGTCGTCTAAAGGGCCTTTTGTGGAGCTTATCAAAAGCCTTTTTCAGGGTCTAAATCAAATTAGATCCACTGGTCTCCAGCCCCTCACCTCTTTGTATTTGCTCTTCGACAAGTTTAATGAGCACAGAGAAGCCAGTTAGGTGAATCGTGGCAGACCCTTCCAGCCTCAACATCCCGGTATCCACGGTCTGTAAGTGAGCAAGCCCATTCCTCAACCACCCGGGCCTCAGACTCGCCGGCTCGCTGTTACCAGCTGAGGCAGTTGGACCACATGTCCCGGAGGCCGCTGCTGGACAGGGAGCTGCCACAGCAGAGGCGAGGCTGGCCGGCAGCCACGGGCCGGCATCTCCACCTGGCTTTGGGCGCCTCTGCCTGTCCTCACGTGGGGAAGTCTATAAGGACACTTGGATTTTTTGTTACACTACACTGAATTTATGGTGGGAGGGAGAGATCATATACTGTAATGGTCTGACCACACGTGGAGACTCATTAGCATCTTGGGATTATCAATGATGGAAGAACTAACAGCCGAGTGGTACGTACCAGAGCGTGTAGAGTCCAGTACTGAACAACTTTTGCCTCGGTCAGCCCTCAGAGCCAGCCAGGAGGCAGGTGGACTCCCCATCTTACGGAGGCAGAGGCAGGCTAGAGGGGCTCAAGTGGTGGCAGAGGCAGGATTCAGACTGACCCCTGTGTTTCTGCATCTTAAGCCCGTGCTCATGGCCACTAAGCAGTCTCTCACCTTCTGCACCAGGAAATCTGTTGAATTTTCAGCCTCCAGTTTTTCCACTGGAATTATGAGATTTCCGAAGAGGACACTTCTAGAAGCAATTCATGAATGGAGAGATGGCAATGTGAGTTTTAATATTTAGTGGTAGTCTAAAACCCCACAATAAGAAATGGTCTGCCTTTTCTCCAAGAGCAAGAGCTCTAAGAACATACTTTTTTCAAAAAAAAAAAAAAAAAGGGCGCCTGGGTGGCTCAGTTGGTTAAGAGACTGCCTTCGGCTCAGGTCATGATCCTGGAGTCCCGGGATCGAGTCCCGCATCGGGCTCCTTGCTCAGCAGGGAGTCTGCTTCTCCCTCTGACCCTCCTCCCTCTCATGTACTCTCTCTCATTCTCGCTCTCTCAAATAAGTAAATAAATCTTTAAAAAAAAAAATGGGAAAGACCACTCCCCAAAACACAAGCATAAGAGGACCTTTTGAAAAAGCATGGAAGCTGCATCTATCATGCCATCTTGAAATAGCTATCTACTGGGTCTCGAGTGTTACTTGGACAAAACAAGGCTACTGGAGTCCATTAAAATAAATCCAAAGTGATGCCCCATGGGCTGGTCAGCAGGTCTATTCATGTGTTGTTCCGTAGGGTGCTCCTGGTGGCTGTTTTTATTCCCGTCTGAAAGCCAAGGAGGGAAAACCCGGAAAGGTTTGGTAACACCCCAGGCTCTTGTGAGTGACGGGAGCCAGGGCTGTGAGTGGGACCTGTCCCTTTCCCAGACTCGGCCACCCTTCCTGCCAGCTCCCAGCTTTCCCGGTACTGTGTGTGCTGCTCCCAGGTGGACCTCCGGGCTTTCAGTCATCTTCATGGCGGGATTAGGAGTGATCCAAGAGAGCCTCTTGCTACCATTTTTATGTATAGCTTTCCCAGACTTATTTGTATCTAAATTTCTTTTTATTTCAGTAGAATTATACGTTACAGGCCAAATGGGAAATGTACCAGTTTCACTTACAATAACGTATCATGAGCATCTTTCTGTGTCATTAACTGTTCCTCCTCGGCATCAATTTAATGGTCATTTAGTACACCTCTGTAACTACTTTCTGGTTTCTTGCCTTTAAAACAGAGTTTTATAGGGGCGCCTGGGTGGCTCAGTCGTTAAGCATCTGCCTTCGGCTCAGGTCATGATCCCAGGGTTCTGGGATCAAGCCCTGCATCGGGCTCCCTGCTCCACGGGAAGCCTGCTTCTCCCTCTCCCACTCCGCCTGCTTGTGTTCCCTCTCTGGCTATCTCTCTCTGTCAAAAAATAAATAAAATCTTTTTTAAAAAACCAGTTTTGTGGGGCGCCTGGGTGGCTCAGATGGTTGGGCGTCTGCCTTCGGCTCAGGTCATGATCCCAGGGTCCTGGGATCGAGTCCCACATCGGGCTCCCGGCTCGGCGGGGAGCCTGCTTCTCCCTCTGACCCTCTCCCCTCTCATGCTGTTTCTCTCTCGCTCGCTCTCTAAAAAATAAATAAAATCTTAAAAAAAAAAAAAAAATCTTTGTTAAAAAACAAAACAAAAAAAACCAGTTTTGTGAAGGCTCTCTTAAAAGAATGATCACTGTCGCTTTGCAAAAGTAAAATCAGGTCGCGTGGGGAATAGGCTTTAAATGCTCTGGTAGCTAAAATTGCCCTGGTATCTCTGAATTACAGTGAATCTTTTGGAGAGATTGTTTTGTTTTCAACCTTGGTAAGTACATAATATAGCCCTGCTGGGAAGTGCGTGATGTAGGTGTCTCTGGTCCTGGACTGGCCATTAGAAAGTGAGGGAGCGCTGAGGACGACAGGCAGGGAGGGACTAGAAATCCCAGCCAGGAGGGCGCCCCTGCTCCTTGATTGGTGAGGGCCTGCGGGTGTGTCTTGCTAAGCCATGGGTCTGAGCCAAATGTCTTCTCTCTCTCCAGCAGACCCGCCTGTGGCCGCAGCTGTGGTGTCCCATTTTAATGACTGCCCAGATTCCCACAGTCAGTTCTGCTTCCATGGAACCTGCAGGTTTTTGGTGCAGGAAGACAAGCCAGCATGCGTGTAAGTGTTCCCTCGTGTCCTGAGATTCTGGGGCTGGGGGCATCCCAGCAACCAATTACAAGAACATTTACCTCCACGAGACACGCCTGAGACCCCGGAAGCTGGACATGGAGGATCAGAGCAGCAGGCTGAGGGACTGCTGCTTCACACCCAGCTGGTGAAAAATCCAGATTCCAGGGCTCCAGCGCAAAGTCACTGAGGCAGAACCCCTGAGGGTTGGAGCCTGGGGGTCTGCATTTTTCACAAGCACCTTGGGTCACTCCTGGGTTATTGCAAAGCCTGAAGAGTCCTGGATTCAAGTTTAATTCACTCGTTAGAATTTCTTGAGGGCAAGGTGTTGGGTTGGATCCCTTTGAGTAGCAGTGTCTCCAAAAAGGTCTCTGCCCTCCAGCATCTTTATAGCACAGCTAATAAAATAAGCTGGAAGTGCGTGCAAACGGTTAGTGTACATAAGCCGTATCAGAACGAAGAACAGCTTAGAAATCAAGATGTGTGCCAATGCACAGAGGTTTCCACGCCAGGCCGAGCACGAGCCCCCTGGGGCTGCTTCTTAAAGTATAGCCGAGCCCCACCCCAACCCATTGAATCATCATCTCCAGGAATGGGACCCAGGAGTCACATTGGTTAAGAGCCATTGGGGATTGCCATGGTCAGCCAGGCTGGGGAAGAAAGGCACTTGAGGAAAGCTCCCCAGAGCAGGTGTTAGGGTTTGCCTAGTGGGGAGAAGAGAGAGGTTATTCCAGGCCTGGAGTGTCGGGGGACCTGCTGTTACAGGATACCTGTTGTGGCTACAGCAGGAGGAGACAAGATTGGAGACAAATGGGAGGCCAGAGCCTATTGGAAGTGAGCCTTTATTCTCTAGGCAGCGGGAGCCACGTTGTTTTGAGGAAGGGATGTTTTAAGAAAATGAATCTGTCCGTAGTAGAATACTCTTAGGTGGCCCCATACTGAACCTTGGCACTATTGACATCCGGGGCTGGGTAATCCTTTGCTGTGCACTGAGGGATGTTAGCGGCAGCCCTGGCCTCCACCCAGTAGGTGCCCAGGAGCCCCACCACCTTACCGTGGTGACCATCAAAATGTCTCCAGATTGCCAGATGTCCCCTGAGGGGTGGGAGGAAACAAAATCCGCCCTCTGCCCCCATTAAAAACCACCCATCTATATGAAGTTGCCATTTCTATAGGTCACGACTGGCGGAAAGGTAGCAATTCCATATGGTCCAACTTAATAGTACCAGTAAGTGATACTAAAATGTTAACAAAAGCTAGCATTTATTGAACTTCTTTTGCTTCACGCCAGACACCATTCCAGGCATGATCTGTGTGCTAACTCATGTAATCCTCCTCATGACCCCACGAGTTAGGCACAGAGAGCTCGTGCCCAGGTCTCAGAGCAGAGCTTGCAGTCAAACGTCGACGGTCTGGCTCCTGAAGCTGAGTGCTTAACCATGATGCTAAGGGTGTCCGATGCATTAGCCCTGAGCTATTGTGACTCGGGAGAGCTTGCGCAGAAAAAGCGGTGGGCGGGGCTTTCCTCTTTCGGGGGTGCAGCTGTGTGAGTGTGGGCAGGCCCCTTGGGTGGCTTCAAGCCTCATCTGATGAAGCGAGCTGGCTACCTTCCTCCTGATAGGACTGTGTGAGGCCCCAGGTCGTGTCTGCAGACCTTGAGCCCTCCCTACCCCGTAAATACAAGCCACAGTGATGATGATCATCAGTCATTCTTCATGATTGTCATTTTTATTAAAATATACATGGGACCCCTGGGGGACTGATGGGATTGTTTTGTTAGTAGCCCAGTCATTGTGGAAAACACTAGCCCAGAAAGGAAGTTTTGCCTCTGGCCCAGATATCAGAAAGCCTCCCAGTGCGGCAGGCAGAAGGCATTCACCCCTCCAGCAGTGCCCAGTGCACCCAGCTATGGGTTGGGAGGATCGTCTTTGGAGAAAGAAGGCAAGTCTTTGCCAAGTTCTGACCAAATTTCAGCTTAGTTTTTCTTCCTCTGATGCCTTCCCCACCAGATCAGGGGCTGGTATAAATTTTGTGAGAGCCAACAACCTCAAGCCTGGATCATCAGATGAGCCAAAGCAATAACCTCATCTGTGGCTAAGACCCACCCCACCCCCAATCAGCTGGAGGAAGCCTTCTGAAAGTAGGGGGCAGGTGGTTTCTTGTTCTGTTCACTCTGGATTCCAAGCCCTGTTCTTGGCTCAGGGAGCTAATTGTCCATCACACTTACACACCATTGCATTTTGATAATCAGGATGATTGACTGTCTCTCCCCCCATGCACATTATAAATATTGCTATTAATAATAAGCTTTCAATAAAAGCTCTAGCTATGGGCCAGGCCTAGCTCCCAGCACTCTCTGTATATAGTGACTCATGGAGTCCTCACAACTCCCTTCTCAAGTGGGAATTCTTGTTCTTGTTGTATAAATGAGAAAACTGAGCCGGCTCACAGAAGCGATTTGCCCAGAGTCCCAGACCTAGTAAATGGCAGAACTTAGGATTCAGTCTGATCGATTCAAACCCCCAAACCCATGTTCTCAGCTACTGCCCCGGAGGGCACTCTGTCTCAGCTCTAAAAAGTTCACCTCTGTTAAAAAAGAGACAACAGGTCCAAATAGAGTCACCTGTGCTAAGCCCATATCACCAAACCAAAACGTAATACCTAACCCAATTGCAGTTTCAGCCTGCCCCAGAAATGTGCTTAGCCAATCAGTCTGGAATTTCCCTGGTCAGCTTAATGAAGTAGTCTGCCTGATAGACCCCTTCTGTCCCCCAAAGAAAGATGAGATCGTCTACTCTTTCCCTGTCCCTGCCCCCTTCTGCTTATACAAGTCTCCCATCTTGTACAACTCCTTGGAACTCCTTTCTACTTGCTAGATGGGATGCAGCCTGATTCAGAAATCACTGAATAAAGCCAATTTGATCTTGAATTTACTCAGTTGAATTTTACTTTTTAACATCTCAAGTCACTAAGCTCTTCTGTTTCCAAGAAAGGTGTTGGCATCTTCCCCATGTAAAGAGAAACCTGTAAAGAGAAACATCAAGGTCATTCCCAAGCTCTTTGCCCTGACCACAGACTCTTAAAGTCCTTTCCGTGGGCTGAGTGCAGGATCTTCCAGAAACAGCTGGGCCATCCTTGCGGTTTGGAAAAGCTGACCATTTGTGGGGATGCACAGCCATGCAAGCAATTACCATCGCTTTATCTCAGTGTCCCCACTGGATCTTGGCAGCCCAGGGGAGTTGTATTCAGCCCACAGATGTGTTTTATGTGGCAGTACCTGATGATCTGCATCGTTCTTTGGTAGTTTTAATTAGTGGTCAGCATTTTAGAAGTCACATTTTATTCTCCATGTGGATGCCCAGCCCTATTGAATAAACAGACAAATGGTGGCATCAGATCAGGCCTGAACTCCCAAATGTGCCGTTTGGCTAGAATATAGGTGCACCTGCCCCACCATCCCCAGACCAGGGCTTGCCCTCTCTGGTTCCCCTTTCCGCCTCTCCCCACTGCTGCCCAACACTGAAGCGGATGTCAGCCCCTGACCATCCTGTTGCCTCTTCTGCTCGCCTCACACCAGCCCACTTTGCTCACTTCTGCCGTGTGAGCTCGTAAGCTTGGTGAGGACAGGACCACACTTTATACCCTTTGAAATTACAGTACCTAGAAGAATGTGATAATTAATTAATTCCCACTAGACCAGAAACTCTGAGTCCGTGCAGAGAAAGCAGAACATTCTGTTCTCACTCGCATGAACCGCCCCAGCTTTGGGTTGCTGACACATATTCTGGTCAATAAAACCAACATACCTTGAGGTAAGGCCATATATGTCATGGCCTTATAAAGAAAACCCACAGTGACCCAAGATGATAGTCTAAAAAGAGGGAGCTCTTTCTAAAATACTGTCACTCTTAAGCTTTGTTTTTTATAAAAACAACAGTCTCTAGGTTTCTGGAGAATCTAAAATGACATCTCACACTAAAATATGAGATAAAAAAAGTTAAAACAAATAACTAGTCAGAAATAGCCAAAGATAGTGAACAAAACCTTAAACATTTATATTTCAGTTGAACCCTAGATGGTATTTTGTGTCTTCCTTTAATAAATCCCTGCTAGAACCCAACTACATCAGGAAACAAATGGGAAAAGGCCTTTCAAAGACAGTAAAGCCATAGAAATGCAAGGTTAGGACTTGCACACCATTTTCCCCTGAGGCAGATTCAGCACACTGTTGGTCTGCTGCCTGCAGAAGCCTTCAAACAAAGGAAAACAGTTGAAGGAAGACACCCAGGTGACATATTTTAAGAGTTCCAGTGTCCTCAGCCAGTGGCAACCAGTTTGAAGTTTCTCACCTGTCCGAAATGCTCTTCATTGACTGAACTCCCTGACTTAACTTTCCCACAGCAAAGTGTGAAAACAAATTGCTGAGCCAAGGAAAACATTTCACATGGCCCTGGCCACGGTACATTCTAGTGGGATCTGAGCAGAGTCAAACATCTAAAGAGAAGAGCCTGTCATCAGTCCACCAGCAGGCTGCTATGTGACTAGGGATGTACCCCCAAGAGATCAAGATAGGGAGCAGTTTGGGTCTCGAGCCACTTTCTGTAGATCTTCTGGCACCCCAACAGCAGGCAGATGGTGGGGCGTAGAGGTTAAGTTATGACATTGGGGTGCCGGGCTGACTCGGTAGAGCATGCAACTCCTGATCTCAGGGTCATGAGTTCAAGCCCTACGTTGGGCATAGAGCTTACTTTATTTTTTTCTTAAAATTTTTAAAATTTATTTGTCAGCGAGCACAAGCAGGGGGAGCGGCAGGCAGAGGGAGAAGCAGGCTCCCCACTGAGCAGGGAGCCCAATGCGGGGCTCTATCCTAGGACCCTGGGATCATGACCTGAGCCGAAGGCAGACGCTTAACCGACTAAGCCACCCAGACATCCCTAGAGCTTACTTAAAAAAAAAATAAAATTAGTTATGACATTATTCCAACCATATGTCTGGAGAAAGTGCATGTCCTCATTCTCTCTTTACCCGCACCAGAAGCAGACACTGAGGGTCACACACCAGGCAGGATAACCCAGCAATGAATGGATTTAGAGGTCAAGACAGACTTGAGTCTCTCATACAAGTGGCTTAGCTCCATAAGTGGGGATATTAATATTTCACAGCATTGTTATGAGGGCCCAGTGACCATAATGCATGCAAAGCTCTTGCTGTCCAAGATGAGAGCCACTAGACACACAGGACTATTTAAATTAAATCACTTCATTAAAATTAGTTTCCAGGCCTCACCTGCCACAGTCAAATACTCAGCAGCTCCAGGTGGCTAGTGGCTACCGTACGGGACAGCATGGATATAGACTATTTCCATCATCATAACAGTTCTGTTAGATAGCACTGGAGAACATTCAGGCCCAGTTCCCCACAGAGCAGGAGGGCTCAGTTACCAGATACTGTGACCGTCGCCACTCCTGGAGGATGTTGTAAGGTCCTGCCGAAAGGAGCAGTGGAAGTCGGGTAGACCGCCAAACCCATGGCTGTCTGTGAGGCCCCCGGGATCAGAGCTGCAGAGAAGAAGCCCAT
>NC_138378.1:76062980-76098185 GCF_054177405.1 Leptonychotes weddellii | reverse complement strand
AAAAAAAAAAAAAAGAGGCCAACAGTGGGTAAGCCCAGTGCAGGTGTCCTTGTGCTCAGTTTCCCCATTCCTACCAGAGCCCTGTGGAATTTCTCTATGTTAAAGGCAGGTTTGTGTAAATATATTTCTAAAACCATGGTCCTGGGTCCTTAATTCAGTCCTTGACCCTCATAGTGAAGACCGTATCTTGGGACATGTGCCAAAAGACTTGGCTAAAAGAGGACTGGCCTCCTGCCAGAGAATACATCATTGTTTATCAAGACAGCGTCTCTTAAGAGCCTTAAAAATGCTCCCATCCTTTTATTTACATTTTTAAAACACAGCGCTTGGGTCAGACACTAAGATATTAACGGCAGTTCTCATAACAACTCTGTGAAGTAAGTTTTATTATCATTTTAAAGATGCAGACTCAGTGGCACAGAGAGGTTAAGTAATTTGCTGAGGGTCACACAGGCATGAAGCAAGGAATGAGATTTGAACCCATGACAGTTTGGCTCTAAAGTCTGTACCATGTCGTGCCCTCTTGTGGGACCCTATCCTGAGGAAATAAGCTCAAATGCAAACAAAGCTGTGTACATTAAGGTAACCACCTGACAGTATTTATGATATCAAAATTGGATACAGCCTAAATGGTAAAGGTTTGGTGAAGCAAGCTGCGTACATATATTACTGTACGACATTTTAAATGCAGTGACATAAGTAACATGGTGAGGAGATGTGAGATGATATATTGATGCAAAATTGTAAAAAAAAAAAAGTTAAAAACTAGATAGAAATAGTTTAAAGAGAAACATGTCCGTTTGCCATTTGGGGAGGTGGGGTTGGCAACAGTGTGAGCTTTTTTTTCTCCTTTCTGCTTTATTATAATTTATGTACTTTCCAATTTGCTTAGAAAATTTCCTTTTCCAGTTGAAGTTTTTTAAGAAAAAGATGTTTAAGGGCATAGCCCTATATGCATTATCCTATTTCTTTTTTTTTTTTTTTTAAAGATTTTTTATTTATTTGACAGACACAGCGAGAGAGGAAACACAAACAGGGGGAGTGGGGGAGGGAGAAGCAGGCTTCCTGTGGAGCAGGGAGCCTGATGCGGGGCTCGATCCCAGGACCCTGGGATCATGACCTGAGCCGAAGGCAGGTGCTTAACGGCTGAGCCACCCAGGCGCCCCTGCATTATCCTATTTCTTGAAAATTGGAAAAGGGCCCCGTGAACCAGGTGAAACAGGGACTTCCGGAGAAAATGGAGCAAGTCTGCGGGACTGGAAGGTTTGCAAGCCCTTGGCAGAGGGTGAGAAAGGCACAGTGTGGATAATTTCATCCTTCTTGTTCAAAAGGAGAGGCCTACAGCCACAGTTTGCGCCTATGAAAAGCACCAGAGCAATCTTGACAGAGTAACAAAAATGGAAGGGCCTCGGGGACCCAGCTGGCTGGAGCACAGTGCCTTTATTTCCAGCTCCTCTTGCGGCTTGGCCAGCCTCCTTTTCCCTTCTGTGCTATGCTCTTTCTTCCTGCTGCGCTTCTTTCTTTTTGGTTTTTATTTGGAAGAAGTAGCCTGAATGGGACTCCAGAGCCTTATTTCAGAATTGTGAAGACAAAACAGCATTCCAGGATCTTTGTGTTTGGTAAAACCCACTGCAGACAGATGAAATTGGTCAAATGATGTATGAAAATGTTCGATCTTAACACATTTTCCATTCCCCCTTGTGATAAAACAACTCCGCTTCTGTTCAGGTTCCTTTCTGAAACAGGGTTGTAACATCTCCTGTTTCTCCTGCGCCTGATATGGGGCGCGCCCATTTTATAGCCACCACCCTGAGGAAATGACGGAGGGAGGGAGGGAGGGAGGGAGAGAAGGAATGAGAAAGGGAAGTGGAGGTTTTGAATTGCTGGTTCTTGAGTCTGTGTACTTAAACAATGGTTCTGCCTCAGTGGTTCTCAGGCCTGGACGCACATGAGAATCACCTGGGTGCCCAGTCCAATTGGATGAGCATCTCTGGGGGTGTGACCTTGGCCCTGGCATTTGCCACATCTTCCCAAGTGATTCCACTATGCAGTCAGGTGGGAACCAAGGGCCTACCTGAGGTAAAGGGAAGGACAGCAGCTGAGTCAAGCCTGATTCATTTACAACCAGGTGAGGTGACTCTTCCCCTCCTTATGTGATTTGTACCTAATATAATCGGCATAATGAAGTCTAATATCAGTAGAAGCTTGGGAAGGTTTTTTTTGTTTTTTGTTTTTTTTTTAAAGAAAAGCTATGTCACTAAACCTTTTCTTTTTCCCCACCTCATAAAAAAGCAACTGGGAAGCATCCCCACTATTACAAATGATCTGGGAAGAGAAAGGACCTCCCTCTACCCCAGGGCCAAAAAGTCTAAATTGTGGCTCTCAACTGTGGCTGCCAGGTGGAATCGTCTGGGAGCTTTAAAAACACTCGTGACAGGCCTTACTTCCAGAAATATTCATGTAGCTGGTCTAGGGTGTGGCCTGGACCTCAGGATTTATTCAAGCTCCCCAGGCAATTCCAGTGGGCAGCCAAAGTGGATGTCACTAGTAAAACCTTCATGGTGGCTCTCAACTCTGGCTTCATCAGAATTCCTTTTGGCCTTTTCTTCAAAACACCCATTTTCAGAGAGATTTTGACCTTGGGTAAAGCCCAAGGATCTGGCATTCTGCCTCCCAGCTGCAGTTGGCTGCTTGGGGCAAAGATCCACTATTCTCAGAGCTCACCTAAGCCATGACCTGGAGTCTCGTCTATTAGGCAGCAACCGTGTGCCTCGCTGGGCAAGCTTGTGTTCACAAGCACGTTGGGCTCCCTAATTCAGGGAGACGGAGATGTGGGTATTTACAGCTGTGACATTGGGTGACAGAGACATTCTTATTGACATGAAGACTTTCCCAAGGGGCTAGGACCCCTGCCAGGGGCAGTTTTGAGGCCAGGCTGGTTGTGAAGGGCCCAGCACACAAACGGGGAATGTTCCTCTGGAAGGAAGAATATGGAAAGTCAGCAGAAGGTGACCCAGCCCAGAGGGTTAGCTTTCTAGTGAGTTCAGATGGCACTGTTTAGGGGGAACTTTGGCAACTTGGCATACCCACAGCAAGGACACCTCTTTACGGGGCAGTGAGCAATCCATCTTTCTTCCTGCAGTGAGTTTTGTGAGCTTGCCATGAAATCACTACCCCAGAGTGTCTTCCGCACCAGTCTGCATTACCGTAGAAAGGTAGCCTTCCTGGTTGAGATGGTTAGTTTTTAAACCCAGAAGCCCCCTGGCCCCCATTTCCTCATCTATAAAGAAGGTAAGTAGCAGCCCTGACCTCACATGCATTTGTGATTGTTGGGAACAAAAGAGATTGATTCCTATAGGAATTTGGCAATAAAGGGTATGTGTTATAATTAGCACTTGGATGCCACTCTTTTTTTAAATGGGATTTCTTGGAGTCCCCAGTGTTAATGGGTTAATCCATAAGGTTTGCAGAACCAAGTGGTTAGGGAGGCGTTAGAACCTTTCTCTCCCAGGGCCTGCAGGTCCGAGTAGGAACGTTTCAGAAATGGGAACGCTTACCCTTTTGCAGCCTGGACTCTTCACAAATGGACACACAGACCCTCACTGCGCTGTCTAAGGAGGAAGCAGCACGGACACTGGGCTATGCAAGAACCCAGACTCTGGGCTGAGCAGACCTGAGTGTGCATTTCTCTCTCTTCCCTAGCAGGATGGCACAGGCAAATGACTTGACTTTTCTGTGCAAGAATTAAAAGGCAAAACATATGTCAAATGTACAGTAACCCATAACAGAAAAGCAAGGGCCTGAGTGCAAATTGAAAAATACCTTTAAGTAACGTATATAACAAGTGGGCTCTGGGATAAAGAGCCCCAGTGAAAGGCCTCCATTACACAGTGCTAAAGACAAGCTCGTATGCTCTGCTATCCCAGAGTGAAGCCTTAAGAAGCAATTTTTGCAACATCTCCTGTTTGGCATAAATCTTAAACCATACTGTACCTGTTCCTTGAACATTAAAATGATTAAATTTTTGTTAACATTGAGCAAAACCTATGCTCCAGAAAAATACACCGTGTTTATCCTGTGGCCCCAAGTCTCCCTCTGGCATCTGGGGTCTGAAAGCCCAGGAGCACAGGTTTAAGGTAACCACAAATAGCAGGCAACCAGGACCCTTAATCCCCTTTTCTTGCTCCTTGTTCTTCAAAGGCCTTTTAATCTAAACGTGAAGGTGACAGACTGGCTATTTCATCAAAAGACTCCTAAAAAAAAAAAAAAAAAAAAAAAAGTTTAGCTATCATTGCCATGTTTTGGGAAAAAAACAAAAACTTTAAATCCAGTGTGTGATATTTGGTGCAGGGCTGCTCTTGTGGAAGTCCCTGTGGGAAGGAAGCTTCCCCACCTGAGAAGACAGTGGTGATCAAACATTTTCTTTACAATAACAAAGTCATCTGGACAAAGTCATCGGGACCTGTGCATAAGCAAAGTATCTTCTGTTGAGCAGACTCATATGCTTGGAGGGGGGAAAATGCCTGCAGCAGAAAATAACCATCCCTTCCTTATGGCTGGAACCAGTCCTGAGGAACATCCTACAAGACCCACTTGGGTGGCCCCAGGATCGGGGCGGGGCGGGGCGGTTTGCTGAGCAGCATCAGCCTTCCACATACAGGAGGAGACTGTTACCAAAGTGAAAGAGCCTTTGGATATTAGTAATACCATTAATATCACATTGGTATAGGTAGTGACCCTTATAGGCCGCAGAGCATGTTCAAGGACATGACCTCTTTCATGCCCTTGCTGATCCTCCAGTGGAACGAGGGCAGGTGTTGTTGGAAATGAGAAGCAGGTTGGTGGCTTCCCAGGTCCTGCATTTACCAGATGGTGGCCCTGGCCCCGACTTCAGTACAAACCCTGTGCGCTGCCCCCCTGCCCCAGTAAATGCTCACAGGGCTAATTAAATTTGATGAAAACGATAAAGCAAACCACAGCCCGGGTCTGGTTTAGTGTGTTTTCTTTCTCTTATCATCAAATTCTGAATATATGCACTTAGTTTAAAAATAACCTGGGTTTTTATGAACTGCCAAAATGAACTTGGTGTCCTAAACACACTTGCTGCCTTCTTTATCCCCAGCATCTGACATAGTAGCAATAACAGTGAAGTGCTTCCTCACATGAGTAGGCTGATCAGTGGTCCCACATTCTCCAAGCAAGAGGTGCCCGGCGGGGAAGTAGGAGCTAGTTTGCAGACACCTTTACCTCCAGTCGCGAAGGCTGGAGGGGCCCCTTGGGGCTTTTCCTAGAGGCTTTTCCCTCTGGCCCAGCCTTCTCTGGGGGGAGTAGGGGGTTGGGGGAACGAGAGCTCTGCCAGAAGAGCATGCTGACCTTCCTCTCTTCCACAGCTGCCATTCTGGGTACGTGGGCGCACGCTGTGAGCATGCCGACCTCCTGGCCGTGGTGGCTGCCAGCCAGAAGAAGCAGGCCATCACCGCCCTGGTGGTGGTCTCCATCGTGGCCCTGGCTGTCCTCATCATCGCGTGTGTGCTGATACAGTAAGTATTTCCCGCCACCCCTAATGTCAGGTCCCACTCACTGGGCCATCTGCAGCTTGCCCAGATGACAGGGCCCCCTCGGCGTGGCTTATTGCTGTGGTGTCTGATTGGTGTCAGCGAAGCCGAGAGGATCTTCGGTAACGGCCACGCTGTGTCAAGGGCACGCATCCTGGGAGGGTCCCCAGCAGTGGGTCTGTGCACTGCTGGAAGCCAGTGGAGAAGCAAAGGTGCGTGCTCTCTCTCCGCCGCTGGGGTTGGAGCCTTCAGAGTTATGATGGGGACGTGCAGGCATTCCAGAGAGCTAGAAATGGCTCCCAGCTTCCTTTCTGCCAAAGGCACTTTGCAAATCCCAAAGCCACATCAGACGTCTCGGTTACCATTTGGACAGGCTGATGGCAGCCCTTCCCCTTTCTCCACTTCTCTCCCCCTCCTGCATCTTCCAAAACTCATCTTGCATGTTCCAGAAAGCCTTCCTGAGCCGTAGACCAACAGAGACCCTTTTCTTGGACTTATTTGCTTGCCCATATCTGGACTGCTCCACGGAGGGAGACTCCCTAGTGCTGTGTTCACAGCATCTGGCCAGACGTAGTCCCTGGAAATATCTAGAGACATCTAATTCACAGAGCAAGGCCTCTGAGAATTTATACCTAATTGGCTATGCATAAGGAATTCACAGAAGAGCTAAAGGCTCCCAGTCGGCTCAGTGTAGATTAACTCATGATAGAGATGGTAGTGGATGGGCCATCCCGGCAAAGGCCGGAGGAGGCAGCTATGTGTTAATGAAGGAAGCCAGACTGTAGCCCTCTGAGGTTGTGTGGAGTTTGGACAGGTAATTATGAGTCTCTGTCCTGTTTTGTTTATTGGTTTGTTGCTGTTGGGGCAACATCCACGCCTCTGGTTCTGGCAGCAAATGGATGCCCCGTAGAGCCCCGCCCTGCTCACGGCGGCCCTAGTTTCAGTCCTTGTGGCCCACGCCAGCATTACATGGTGCGGGAGGAGGTTGAACTGAGCCGGCCTTTCCTTCCTCTTCAAGCAGTATGTGTCCCTCTCCCACCTGTCTTGGAAAAGACAGAGTGGACAAGCAGTCCTGGTTCGGGCTGGAAAATAGCCCAGGCTCTGCCGCACATGAGGGCAGTTCTCATGGCTGTCTAGCTGTGTGTGCTCACACGTCATGTCCGTAGTCCTCTCTTTCTGTGGCCAGGAGGGTCCCAGAGCCTCAGGAACAAGAACTGCATGCCCCTCTGAGCTTCTCCAGAGGGATTTAAAAGCAAATTTTGCCAGATTCTCTGGAGACAGGGACAGTCTAGGATGCCTGGACGGCCTCTCTCTTTCCCAGGAAGGCAGCTGGTCCCACCTCCCTTCTGTCTTTTCCCAGCCCATCCTTGCTAGAGACCAAGTCCAGAATCCCTGAGCCAGAGACTAAGCCCTTACCCTAACCAGGCTGCTGGTTGCCTGCGCATGGGGCCCTCCTGAGTTGCAGAGTTGGTTGGGACCAGCTTATCCCATGCCAGAGGGTCCTGGAGGCCTTGGTCTCACTGCGCTGGAATGCTCCTTGCTAGGAAGCGACTGGAATAAGCCCACTGCTAGCCGACTGCAAAAGAGTAATCTCTGATGATGGATCTGGAATCAGACCGCTCTGGCCACCCATGACAGAAGTATGTTATGCAGGGAGGTCTCAGGCTCCTTCTCAGCTCTGCTGCCCAAAGATTTGGGGGCCCTGGTAGCCTTCCCAGGACAGTGCCAACAGAGGGGCTAGGGTAGGGATCATGAGATGCCACCAGGCACCAAGGGGGCAGCACAGCAACAGGCTTGTTTTCTCATTGGTGTCTGGGCCTGTGTCTACCGGGACACCCTGCCCAGCCCCCGTGTGTGGATGCGTGGATTAGGCACGTGTCAGGGTTAGACTGAGTAGAAACAAAGTCCTCCGTGGTATCCCATGGGAGACAGCTCTAAGTATCTACGTAATCAGTGTCTTCCTTAGTGCTTTCCTCTCTGCCCTTCTTTTGGGTTCCCTGGTTCTTTTTTCATGCGAACTCCGCCCGCTGTTCATTCCCGCCCACAGAGGGAGGCAGGAGCACTCGTAACCCTGGTGCTCCAGGGCTCCGTGTGACACGGGTTCCCCAAGAGGTTGGGTTTGCCAGAGCCGGAGAATGGTAGTCCACGGAAAGATTCAAAGCCGTGGCAATTCGTGACTCGTTCTCTCCTTTTTCCCACGGTCTGTTCAGCCCATCCGTGTTCCTTGCTCTGCTGCTGGCAAGGCCTGAGGGATGCTTGCCCTCCCCAAGCCCTCACAGCCCTGCCAGCCGGCAGTGGCTGCTTTGTCCCAACCCTGACAGCCGTTCTGAGCCCCCCACCTGCTGTGTTGTGGAGAAAGCAGCCGGGGAGGCGGCCAGGTTGCCCCGAAAGCCAGGAGCAGAGCCGTGCTCCCAGAGCCGGTCCCTGAGGGGCCAGCAGGTGCTTTTGTTGCTGGCCAGCATCTGCCCCAAAAGCCACCGCCCTACAAGGCGCTCAGCCCCCTGCTGTGTGTGGCCAGCCCTCCGGAGGCCTCCACGGGAAGGCTGCCCTAGAGCCCAGAGCTGCGCCAGGCTCTGCAGCGGCCGCTGCCCCAGCCGGGCACCCCTGCCCCAGGCTCCTGCCCAGCCCGTGTTCTCTGTCCACAGCTGCTGCCAGGTCCGAAAACACTGTGAGTGGTGCCAGGCTCTGGTCTGCAGGCATGAGAAGCCCAGTGCCCTGCTGAAGGGAAGGACCGCGTGCTGCCACTCAGAAACAGGTAAGGGGCCGCGGCGAAGAGGGACCCCTTTCCCTTGGGAGACACAGTTGGGTGGAGAAACCACCGCCTTCTCCAGGGCAGGGCAGACGTTCTTAGAGGGTGAAGCAGGAAGAGGGTGTTTACCCTCCCAAGTCAAGTTTAGTTTATCCTAAGGTATGTTTTACTCAGAAGGAGGCACTTTTATCTTTACTGGTCTGCGTGACCTTTGACAAGTTGGTTGGCCTCTCTGAGCCTCCGTTTTCTTATTTAAAAGATGTGCAAGTTGAATAAGTACTGATATAAAGGACCGAGTAGAGCGTATCACAAACCGTAGACGCACAACCGATTTTCATTCTCTTTCCCTTGAGAAAGTCCCCTGCCCTTTCCCATCGGTGAAAGGAGGGATTTGGCCCACAGGTCTCACAGGACTCTAGCTCTCGGATCCTGTGATCTTTAAGCCTACCACTGTTTTGTGAATATTTTCACTGACATCCATGAAGAATACTGGGCATCCAGAAGTGGGACCAAACCCGCATCTCAGGAGTCCTCACCTGAGCATGACCAGCTTGGGGCTCACGGAGGCAAATGGCTCCTTTATCCAGACAAGCCCTAGAAAGCCACACATCAACAAGTTTTTCTGAACTGCTCTTGTGACCAGTAGAGCCCATCATAAATTCGAAGTTCCTTTTCAGGAAGTAGTGGGACAGGAGACACCACAAGCTCATCCCCCAAGGGGGACCTCCTCTAGTTAATAGTTGACATTCCAGAAGCTCACGGTTGCATGAAGAAGGGTAGGAGGAAGGGCGGCGGGAAGCTGGCACTCCAACGTGTCCATTAAACCTCTTGGCGATCAGCCCCACAAGGCGCTGAAGGCCCAGGAGCCACAGTAATTGTGCAGGAGCAGTCCTCGTCAGTTAGGAGGCCCACAACTCTTGAGGATGCTAATCCATTAATCCTTACAATGGCCTTAGGAGGAGGAGGATTTGTGAGTGATGCGGGTAAACTGAGTCTGCCCAAGGTCCACTTGGGTCCAACCGTCAGTCCACGGGGAAACTAGGATGAGAACCAGGGCCTCTGAAGGCCCCACTCACCTCTCTCTTCCACTGCCTCAGAGGACCATCCACTGAGCTAATGAAGTTTTTATATTGTTGGTTGGAACCAATAGGAAAATAGTTTAAATCTTTAAAAGAAAATCTATAGTAGATTTTGTGCCATTTGCGTGCACCTCAGCAGAGTCATTTAAGGTAGAGGAAGTTTCTTATTAATGTTACTTCTCTGCCCACATTTGGAAAGACATTAGCTTTGAGCCTCCCAAGATGGCCCCTGAGGCTGAAGCCCGCTCCTGTCCGCCTCCAGAGGAGCCATGGGAGGGACCAGGACAGGAAGATGTCTAGGCTGCGCTGGACTCTAGAGCTGCCGGGAGCTAGGTCCTTGCCACCTCCCGAGAGCCACAGGGGACGCCTCAGAGCCCCACCCATTGAGAAACAAAGGGGTCCATTCTTAGCTGGCCTGAGGGGAAGCCATTCTGCCACCAGAGTCCTGGACCAGCCCACGAGCTGCCCGCCAAGCCATCCCTTCCAGGGGAACTGGCCACAGGCTGGGCTGACTCTCCTCACAACACGGAGCATCCCCACTCTCTGCTGCCGTGACTCACTTCACATTCCATCAGCCTTGCCGTTGGCACCAGAAGCACAGTTTCAGAAGCTGCTGCCCCTGAGGTTGAAACCAGAGGAATTTTGGACTTGGGCCTGACTGCCCAAGAGAACCTGGTGACCTTGGCTGATGCATCTCCAAGTTGTTTTCCTAGCACGACTGGGGGCTGGCCTGCAGCACTTAACTTGTTTCTCCTTCCTTCCAGTGGTCTGAAGAGCCCGGAGGGAGTTTGGCCAGGTAGACTCTGGCAGCCTGAGGAAGGAAGGACTTCTTCAGGACGAGCCGACAGACCTTCCTGCTCTGCCAGCGATCACCTGTGCAGCCTTTTTTGTCTTTTGTGGGCCTTCCTTCACAACTCTGTCAAGAACTCTGTCTGCTTGGGGTTATTTGGTGTGACCTAGAGAAGAAATCAGTGGACCACGGTTTAAAGACTGATCAAAAAAGAATTGCAAAGGGGTGGACTTCTGTTGACCTAGCTCAGGTGTGTGTGTCTGCCGGCCTCGGAGCCCAGGGGTGTGTGGTGGTGTCTTCTGCCAGTCACGGAGACTGGGCTGTGTTTCTTTTTCATGGGCCCATCTCCCCACAGCGGTATCCATCCCGCCCAACCCTGGAGATTGCCGTCGTTGAGTTTTTTCTCATCCGTTTATTGGAGAAGAAGATGGACACAGGGTAACTGTTGGTTACATGAAGATGCCAAGTGTGAGAGGAGCTGCGTATGTCCTCTGTCCACGAGCCCCTCAACCAGCCTGATGTCTCCCACAGGCACACGACGCCGAGGACCTCCCCAAGCCGTCGGCAGCCTCGGAGATAATTATTTACGAGATGGATGATGGTTTCATTTTTAATCTCTTAAGTCAATGTAAAATGCATAAAACCTTTTCAGACTTCTACACGAATGATGTATGTAATGCTGGCTGAAAAGCTGGCTGACTGATGACGACCATCTGGCCTCTTTGGGACGCCTAAGGCTTGGGAAGAGCCCCCCGGGGCTGCCGGGATGGAACCGGAGGAGGAGTTGCTGATGAGAGCGAAGACTGGGGCTCAGGGGCCTTGCCATTTTAGACACAAAGCAAGGAAATGCCCCAGATACAGTCCAGTAGAAAAGTCAGGCAGTCCAGCAGAGATTGGTAGCTTTGTTGGAGAGAGAGGTGGAGGGTGCCTGTGCGTGCATCCTCACGGGACAAACACAGGACTAAGTGCTGCCCGATTGAATGGGTTAACCTCCTAGTGCTCCCTCCGAGCGCGGATGCTTAGAAATAGAGCACAAGCAGAAAGCCACAGGCGTTTGGGGCCACATCCATGGAAGGGGGGCTGGTCATTTACTTTCCATGTTGTTGCTTGGTTGATTTGTGGCTTTATTTTTAAAAGGAGAAATTGAACTTTCCTATTTATTTTCTAGCATTAGAAGAAATATCCCGGTGATTTTTTTTTTCTTCCCTTTTCCATTCAGGATGCTGGTTTTATTAACAAACTCTAACAAATCACCTCCATCAGGGTGGGTCTTGCTTTTCCCTGAAAGGAGGAGAAATTGTTTTCATGGGCATCCGGGTACGTTCTGACCCGCCGGGCTTGCCTGTGGAAAACACTGGTTCCCTCCAGCTAAACAGCAGAGAGCTCATCCCTAGGAATTTTCATTAAAAACTGTAAACAGAATAACAGTGAAATAATACGTGAAGTCCTTATGTGAGGGAACTCTTTATTCACTAATATTTGAAAAATGAAAGATTTCTACCTATTAAGCTCCACCCATCACGAAAGGGACCTTTAAGATGTGTCAGGTTGGCTTAAAATTTCTATCAGGTTATTTTTGTCCTCCCCTCACTCTTCTTCCCAGAATGTCCATTTCGATGAATTGTCCCCTTAGCTCTGACCATTTTGAGGCAAGTGTGTGGCCCGGGTCTTAGCTTTGGCACTTAGATGGGATGATGGAATGAAGCAGGGAGGGCGGAAACGGGGTCTGCTCGCCTGCTGCCCTGCCAGCATTTCTTGCGTCCATCCTACAGCAGCAGGGATGCGGGGGGAGGCTCCCCGGTAGCATCTTGCTCAGAGACCGGTCCCACTGACCCGGGTTTGCAGAGCCCCATTTTCACTCCTCTCTCTCCTCGGACCCTCCTGAAAGTCTGAGAGCCTGGCGAGAGAGACCAATGGCAGTGGGTAGCGTGTTTTTAACTTCAGGACGTTTTTACTTGAGGACAGTCTTTCCTCAGTCTTTGGGAGACTGTTTGAGGTCTGGCTGCCTTCAGAGAATAGGAACCGGTGTGGAATGTTCTGTGGGGCTTTCTTCACCTGATGGAGGGCAGGAGCCATGTTCGGTCTCCAGGCGTCTTTGCAGAGGTGTGAGGAGGATGAGAACCTTCTCGCGCCCCTGCCAGGACTTCACCTTTAGTGTCTGTGAATGCTCTGGCCCTCACGCTACAGGCGCCCGCGCCCCTTCCGTCGTGCTGTGCAATCATTCCGTGAACCGTGCAGTGAACAGGTGTGGGCCTCGTGTGAGTGCTCCCGAGGCAGTTCTCCGTAAACCCGCAGGTCTGAAAAGAGTTGGAAGCAGAGGCTAGGTGACGGCAGGCCTGGACGGACCTTCATCCATGCCCAGGATAGGAGAGCCTTGCTTCTTTGTGGTTTCTCTTTAAAAATCAGATGGCCAGCAAGCATTGGATTCCTGGGCCATTTCATGGTGTTGGTACATTTTGAGTTAGCTGTAAAAATGCCCCCTTTTGAGGTTAAAAATGCGTCTTCGAACCCATCTTTACAGGTTCCCTGTGTTTCCTTGGCCTCTAGAAAGCCAAGGATTATGACTGGGGATTCGTTCCTGAGGCTTTTCCTGGTCAGCAGCCGCACACCTGGGAGCAGGGAGCAGAGCTGCTTCCAATGTCTAGCTCAGGAGAAATGAAAAGCCCCCATTAAAAAAAGGGGGGGGGGTGCTTGCAGATACTTGATGGAGCCTAGATCTCCCACTGTTCTACAGGCTGTGACATCTCTAAGCATACTGGCCAGAAACCTTTTCTTCTAGATGGAAAGATAGCCGTCAACCCTGATCTGGAAGATGCTTCTGACACACGAAATCAAGCAAGATATGAGCTTGGCCGTTGTGTTCCAACAGAGGAGGTGGGCAGTGTCCCAGAGTCTGTCTTCCTAAGAAAGGAGGAGGTGGGATTGACACTCGGCCACCAGGGCATTGGTGAGGCAGGAGGAGGTGTGGTTCTAGAGCTTCCTGGCAAACTGTGCTCTGCAGGTGGAGAAGGTGCATCTTCAGCCAGATCTTGCAGGGCTGGGTTGTCTCGCTGTGCCTGGGCCACAGGTCGCTTCTCCGGGCAGTTTTGGCAGAAGTGGATCGACAAGGTTCCAGTGCTACTCAGGAGACCCTGCGCACCCAGTAGGGTCTGGGCTTCGGTGTCTCCCAACCTGCTTGGCCAAGGAAGGGGGAGGATTCAAAAGCCCGGCCCCAAAGGGCACATCACAGAAACAAGACGAACACATATGTTTGTTATCCATGTTGGAACATAAGACCGGTCCTCTCCAGCCGCTGACTTTACCAGGCTCTCTGAAAGACCTCGTGGTGAACATACCCACAGTCCCGAAAAGCAGCCCCTCTTCCTAGGGTAGTAACTTACTGAAGTATTCAACTTTTCATTATCTTTATTATAACAAACCTGATGCTTTTTTTTTTTTTAAGAACTTGTTATTCTGACTTCTGTATATGTTGCACTGAAAAGGTTAATATTTAATGTTTTAATTTATTTTGTGTGATAAGTTAATTTTGATTTCTGTAATGTGTTAATGTGATTAGCAGTTCTTTTCCTTAATATCTGAATTATACTTATTTAAAGAGTAGTGAGCAATATAAAATGCAGTTGTGTTTTTCAGTCATGTGCATTGCTGTCCAGTAGTATTGTACCTTGTTTGGAAGGATGAAGGAATGAACTCTTTTTTTTTTTTTTTCCTAAATCAAGACTGGAGCTTTTCTTTCATGAGATTGTCGTGTTGCTGAAAAACAAATTGAGAATTTTCTCCACACATGTGAATGATGAGGAAAAATTAGATGCTCTTTTGCAAAATGTGGGATTCCTAAAATTAACCAGAGTTGATCCCTGTTCTGCTTGAAGAAAACGAATCCTCTGAAGTTCCCAATGTATTAGTCTTTCATCCGCTATGTATCTGACAATATGCTAAGTGATGCAGAGGAAAATATAAAACACACAATCCCTGCCCCCGAAGGAACTGAGATCTGGCTGAGAGACTAACATGCAAAAACTAATTCTGGACCAGTTGCAGACAACTTGCAAAGAAAGCCTAAATTGTTAAGGTAGAGAGCACGTGTGAATAGCCGTGGTTCTCCAGCTGTGCTCCCCAGACCAGCGGCATCAGCATCACCTGGGACCTTCTCAGGAATGCAAATTGTTAAGCCCCTCCCCCAGACCTGTTAAATTCCAGAGGTGTCCCACGCCCCCCTCCACCTTCTAGGTGCTTCTGATACATGCTCAAGTTTGAAAACCACCGTCCTCTAGGACTCAGCGAAGGGCAAGTTAGTGTGGGGCCACAGTTTTTAGGAAAAGCTTTCTAGAGGCTTTGCGGAGGAAATGAAACAACGCAGTTTACCCCTTAGGTGTTCAGAGTTCATGGCCATCAGAACGTATGGTCATGACTTAAGGCCTGCATTTATTTGGAATTTCTCTGCTTAGCCTAGTTGAAGGAAAAAACAGGCCCGTCCACCCCTGACCCCCACCACCCTCAGTCACCCACCCTGTTCCCCACTGCCCAGTTTCTCCCTGTAAGGAACTTTCTACAACTATCAGCCCAGTTCTTACAAGCCTCACTGCACTTGAATCCCCATGGTTAAACCCCCTGCTCTTCTAACCCATGTGCGGACCTCATGCAGGTGACCTAGGAGGAGCTCATGCAGCAGGGAGCAAGACAGTGGCGGAACGGCGTGAGATCTTGGTCCCAGGGGATGCTCAGCTTCGGGAGCAAGGGCGAGCCCGGAGACCCTGTTGTCCAGGCCCCAGAGGGCTTAGGATCTCCCTGACCTGCAGGAAGATGAAAACCTGGGCAACTCCTGTCCCAAGTGTGCTGGCCTGGTAGCTGTCCCTCAACAGAGCCTTCATCCACCTCTTGGGAGAAGGAGGGAGAGACCTGCTGCCCATACTCTGTGTTCACTCCCTCCCCTTGACCCTGTTCCATCTCCAGGGACCTCTCCAGGCCTTGTTTCTAACCCATGGGATGTTCTTCTCGTCCCGCTCCTTCTCCCTGATTTCCAAGCCTTCCTGCCGGGCCCCCCTCTGCCAGAGCCGGTATCGGGTGGCCGTCCCTGGTTCTAGCCAGCTGCCCTGGACTGTCCGGGGTGTTGCAGGCAGCACTCTCCCCAGGAAGAAGCGCCGATGAACTTTGAGTCAATCTTCCCTCATTTATCCAAGCTACTTGCAGTTGCCAGCTTGAATCCATGATCTGGACTTGACAGGGCTAGTCTTTTTGGATGCTGTTGGCCCAAACTTCAGACCCCCGTTCTGCCTGGTCCCTGTGTCCCTGCCTCCTGCCTCGCCCCATTTTGGGGTGTCTGTGACCTCACCCTGCCTCCTGCCAACTCCGAGCTCTTTGCCCAGCAGCCCCCAGGAATTCCAGCACCAGCATTCCCTCCTCCATCTTCTGAAACCCCCTCTTCCACATTTGCTCTCTGCACTTGCTGCTTCGGCAGGCCCTGAGGTTTCTGTCCCAGCCTTTTGCCTTCAAAAATAGACAGTGACATACTCATGGGCACACAGCCTGGGGCTAGCAATGCTTTTTCCATGAAGCTAGTGTCTCCCACCCCAGATCAATCAAACTGTAGAATCTGTCGGGGTGGCGCTGGGGCATCTGTTTAAAATCTCTCCTAGAGATTCTAATCCAATCCCTACTGCCTTCTAAACACACCACAGCCCAGGGAGAAGACGGCACAGGAGAGGTCTCGTGTCCGGGGCTGTGAGTGCCTGGTCCCCACCCAGGCCATCCCCCCCACCCCCGTCCATGCTTCCGTGTCCCATGATCCAGCAGGTGGTAGCCCCCAGGGAAGCAGGGCATCCTGGACTTCCTTTCAGGTGGGATCATCTAGGGCAGAGAAGTGAGAAAACTCTGAGAACAGGAGCCTGTAAGGAGTACCGTGTGACTAGCCCTTGAGGTCACGCACAAGTGGGCGACGGCTTTTCAGGAACCAAGTTTTGCAACTGGGAATAAAAAACATGGTGACACTTAGGCTGAAAGGAAAACAGGAGAGAGAAAGAAAAAGCAAAAAAAAAAAAAAAAAAAGCCTCTCCCCAGGGACATTTAGTCCAGTGGAAGCTTCAGGCCCTGGCGCGCCGCTGCTCAAGTACTATAGGACCAGGGGCTGCCCTGTGCCATGAAGCCCCCCGGGGCAAGCCCCGGTCCTGCCGGGGAGCCCCTCCCGGGCCGTCAGGGAGTGCAACTGAGAGCGGGTCGAAGGAACAGCTCCACTACCTGGAACTGGGTTGCCGTGCATGTTCCAGAAAGGGAATCCTCAGGTCTGGAATGTGACCTCCCCTAAGAGCTGTGCCGGGAGGAGCCAGGGTCATTTAAACCCTGGCCCGTCAGAACAGAAGCGGCGTGACTCTCCCACCTGCCTTTGGTCCCTAAGGAGATCCCGCAGCAGAGTGAGCCAGAGTGCAAGGGTTCTGGACCCCCGTGGTGGAAGGAGGCCCGGGGGCGAAGACCCGGGTTGGTTGCAGGCCTGCTGCTTGCTGGCTGTGCTCCCCTGGGGTGTTACTGAGCCCCCGGTGCCCGTCTGTCTAGCTCCTGCCTCTCTAGCTGAGGGAGCTATTGAGATAAAGTTTACAAATTCCCACTTGCTCAGCCTGATTTTTGGAATAAAAAAAACCTAGTGCTATCCGAAATGCCCCTAATATATTGTCCGGTTCAAGGGAGGCTCCACTCTCTGATCCTCTGCTGACCTTCAGTTCAAGGTAGAAGAAGGCGTGGGGAGAGGGATGTGTCATGAGAAATATTTCCAGAGAGCCAGTGGCAAATGGGGCCACAAGCAGAGGGTCATGCTCCTGGTTTGCGACCTTTAGAAGTGGCAAAGGACCCAGAGGAGTGAGGAAACTGTCCTTGGACAGAGAATGTTGTGCAGTGTGGCCTCAAGGAGTAGAGCCAGAGGCAAAAATGTGGATTTCTGCTCAATAGAGGATCTTTTCCATAGCCAGAGCCGCCCCCTGGGCTAGGGGACTCCCTACCACCAAAGCCATCGAGCAGCAGCTGGGTGACCTCCAGGGCACAGGGGGTCCCCTGGGGGACTCGACCATGTGCTGGAAAGCCTCTGGGGTCCAGCCCACCTCCAGCACTCTAACCACTGCCTCCTGTCCAAGGGTCCATGAGCTACCAGCATTCCAAGCCATCCCACAGCCCCCTTCTGGAATAGTCTGTGAGCCCAGACTTGAGCCTCTGTCCTGCCCTTGTCCTGCTATGGGTCTTGTGGCCTCCCAGGCCTTCCTGGTAATGGAGGGGGCATCTCAGGCCCTGCGCAACCCCTTCCCTCCCACCTGCTGGCATTCAAGCCTGTGGCTTTTCCATCCTTAGGAGGGTCCCCATAGAGGGACCACAGCCCAAATGACTCTCAGGAGAGGGCCTTTCCTGGCTCTCTCTATCCCTAAGTGCCTAGGTGTGCTGGTGACTTGCCCTCTCAGATCCACGGTCCACCCCGTACCCCTGTGGACAGCCTGCCCAGGGCCCTCTCACCCCATGGCTTCTGGTATGGCCACTGCGTGGCCCCAGGGGAGAGCTGAGGTGTTTCACCCCCACTCCCTCCCTGCTGCACAGGATTCACACCCCAGGGCTGGGCCCTCACCACACTTCATTTACACCACTTCCTCCCCTCTCCCTGTCCCTTCGGCCCAGGGGCTGATGATGGCTCCCCATGGACACTCTGCCAATCTTTCCCCTGCTTGCTCTTTAATTTCCAAGAATGCTTAGCCAGAGGCAAGAAATTCAGATGCTTCCAGGAGTGAAGCTGGTAATCGGAATGAGTGGGACTGTTTGGTGGAAGCGTAAATGCAAACGCCCGAGTCGGGGAATCTGGGGTGGGAGGCAGCCCTTGTGAAGAGTTGGAGGGCCCAGACCTCTTCAGAAGGGGGCGCCACGCCTCCCCTCCTGCTCCTTCTCCTGGATATCCAGCACAGTGGCCAGATTTTCCGGGTTGTTTTTTTTTTTTTTTCAAGAGAAGCAGGAAATCTGGACTTTTTCATAAAATAGCTCCATTTCTAAATGTGGCTCAAATGTATAAACCACGCGGTGGCCCCACCAAAATCTGTCTGCAGGTCACCATCCGTCTGCAGCCTCCACTCTCAAGCTGTCTGCTTGTCTCCGGCTCTGCCAGGCCTTTTCACGCCTCTCTGCCGGCGCAGTTCTCCTTGCTGGAAATGCCTGTTTTCTGCTTCTGTGTCAGAGCATGCTTCTGTTCCTTCTAGAACAGAAGGCTCACACCTCACTTTCTGTCCTAGGCCTGCCCGGAGCCCCCATACAGAGCCCTCACGTTATGTGCACTTCTGTTGCATACCCTATGACCAGTGGCCATACCAGTGGTCCTGTGCCCCAGGTCATGAGCTTCTCAAGGTCAAGAACCTCTGTCCTCTCTGTCTTTATAGCCAAGCATTTAGCCTGGTGCCTGAGACACGGAAGGTAATGCAGTAACATTTTGTGTAACAAAATCATCGGCTACGTTGATGGACCCATGTATGCCTCCTGAGGCAGTGTCATTGGGACCACGGGGTCCTGGGGGGCTGGGTGATCCGATGAAGGGACTTGGCATTGACTGCTACCTGTCAGACACCTCACAGGTCAAAAGGTCTTTGTGACCCTTCCTGCTTCCCTGTCTATCCTGAGAAGCTTTGCTTCTCGGCAAAAATGCATTACATGTTCTGACCAGTGGTTTACCAAGAACTTTGTCACAGACCCAGTGGATTTGACAGGAATGTTTTGTTTTATTAGGGTATAATTGACATATAACATTATGTAAGTTTAAGGTGTATGGTGTGATAATTTGATACATGTATTTATTGCAAAATGATTACCACATGAAGTTAGTTAATACCTCCATCCCCTCACATAATGACCATTTTTGTGCGTGTAGTAAGAACACTGAAGATCTCATCTATCAGTAACTTTCAAGTATACGATACAGTATTGTCAACTGTAGTCACCATGTTGTACATCGGATCCCCAGGACTTATTCCTCTTATAACTGGATGTTTGTACCCTTTGACCAACATCTCCCCATCTCCCCCACCCCCAGCTCCTTGCAACCACCATTCCACTCTCTGTTGCGCTGAGATCAGCTTTTTTAGATTTCATATAGAAGTGAAATCGTATAGTATTTATCTTTCTCTGTTTGACTTATTTCACTTAGCATAATTCTCTCAAGGCCCATCTCAAATGTCTTTGGGAAACTTACTTGATAAGAAATAACCTGGCTCAAAAAAAAAGAAATAACCTGGCTCATTTTCCTACACAAAAATCAGTTTTCTAGTAATGAAAGTGATGATCTGAAGTTCACTCTAATTTGAGGAGGTGAAGATTGAATTCTGTAAATGAGCCCTCGTCATTAAAGTTGTGAAAATGTATTAGCATTACTCAGTTGTATTTCTTAATTAACACTGATGGTGTAGATAAAGAACTATGAAGAGTTTTTTAAGATCTGGCACTGAAAACTAAGACACAGGTGCACCGATCTCTACAAGTCTTCCTGTGATAGTCGCCCTAATTATTTTTTTTAATTGTGCGAACAGTATGTTTCTGTTTAGAAGTACCACAGTTGTTAACAGATATTTTTCATTCTTTTTTTTTTTTAAAGATTTTTTATTTATTTATTTGAGAGAGAGAGAGAATGAGAGAGAGCACATGAGAGGGGGGAGGGTCAGAGGGAGAA
Source organism: Leptonychotes weddellii (assembly GCF_054177405.1). Lineage (NCBI taxonomy): Eukaryota > Metazoa > Chordata > Mammalia > Carnivora > Phocidae > Leptonychotes > Leptonychotes weddellii. The sequence continues at coordinate 76,078,339 of NC_138378.1, read as the reverse complement.
GCAGGCTCCTCGCTGAGCAGGGAGCCCGATGCGGGACTCGATCCCGGGACTCCAGGATCATGACCTGAGCCGAAGGCAGTCGCTTAACCAACTGAGCCACCCAGGCGCCCAGATATTTTTCATTCTGAAAACTAAGTATCACCACCAGCTAAAAGATTCAAAACTAAATTCTGCCATCACATCATTAGAAGGAAAATAAGACCTATCTTCGAATTCTTGGTACAGAAGGAAATAAAATTGGAATTCATGTTCTACAAAAAAGGGAGTAAGGAACCATGAGAAAACAAAAATGCATAATTGTAAAATTTTCTTCTATTCAGTTTATACAATTCAAAACCCAAAAAACATATAACCCAATTAAAAAATGGGCAGAAGACAAGAAGAGATTTCTCCAAAGAAGACATCCCGATGGCCAACAGACATATGAAAGATGCTCAACATCACTCATCATCAGGGAAATGCAAATCAAAACCCCAATGAGATATCACTTCACACCTGTCAGAATGACTAAAATCAAAAATACAAGAAACAACAGTGTTGGTAAAGGATGGGGAGGGAAAGGAATCCTCATGCACTATTGGTGGGAATGCAAACTGGTGCAGCCACTCTGGAAAACAATATGGAGGTTCCTCAAAAAGTTGAAAATAGAACTACCACATGATCCAGTAATTCTACTACCGGGTATTTACCCCCCAAAAAAAACAAAAATGCTAATTTAAAAGATATATGTGCCCCTGTGTTTATTGCAGCATTATTTACAGTAGCCAAGTTATGGAAGCAACCCAAGTGTCCTTCGATTGATGAATGGATAAAGAAGAGGTGGTATACATATACAATGGAATATTACTGAGCCATAAAAAAGAATGAAATCTTGCTGTTTGCAACAACATGGATGGAGCTAGAGAGTATTATGCTAAATGAAATAAGTCAGTCAGAGAAAGACAAATACCATATGATTTCACTTATATGTGGAATTTAAGAAACAAAACAAATGAATAAAAAGAGACAAACCAAAAAACAGACTCTCAACTCTAGAGAACAAACTGATGGTTGTCAGAGGAGAGGTGGGTGAGGGGATGGGTGAAATAGATGATGGGGATTAAGGAGTGTACTTATGATGAGCACTGAGTAATGTATGGAATTGTTGAATCACTATATTGTACACCTGAAATTAATATAACACTGTATGTTAACCAAACTGGAATTTTAAAAAAAACTTTGAACAAGTATTTAAAAAGTCTATTTATAAAACTTATTATATAATAAAATTTATGTTTTGTGTGTCTAAAAATTTTTTTCTCTTATTCAGCTCTGTATTTAAAACATAATTGCCAATACTATGTATATTTGTGCCGCATTAGATGCTTCTCTTCATAGTTCAATAAAAATAAAGTTTGATAATATTTAAGGCAGATTGGGGTGCCTGGGTGGCTTAGTTGGTTGGGTGACTAACTGAATTTCGGCTCAGGTCATGATCTCAGGGTTGTGAGATCAAGCCCCAGGTCAGGTTCCATGCTCAGCACAGAGTCTGCTTGAGATTCTCTCCCTCTCCCATGCCCCTCCCCCTGTTCACATTCATGCGCATGCATACAGGTATGTGTGCGCTCTCTCACTCTCTCTAAATAAATAAATAAATAAATATTTTTTAAGATTTTATTTTATTTATTTGACCGACACGGCAAGAGAAGGAACACAAGCAAGGGAAGTGGGAGAGGGAGAAGCAGGCTTCCGCTGAGCAGGGAGCCCGTAAATAAATAGATAAAATCTTTTTAAAAAATATTTAAGGCAGATTATTTTCTTCTACCAGCCTTGTTTCATTCAAATGTGTTTCTCCCCTCATTCCTACAGGCATTTTTTAATCCCTTTTTCCTATGCTTGTGTAGAAATATACAAACATTTATACACTTACGGAGATCTTTTCCACAAATAATGGATTGTACTATAAATATTAACTATTCAGTTTGCTGTTTTTATGTAATAATTCATCATGAACATCCCTCAAGTTCAATAGACTTCCTTTTAAATCATTCTTTCTAATGGTTATATAACAATTTGTTGTATGGATATACTACATTTTATTTAGCCATCTGGCTACTGATAGACATTCCATTTGTTCTCAGTTCTTTGCTTCCAAAAACAATGTTATACATAAATTCTGCATAAATCTCTACATACTGGTACTTTCATTTCTCTAGGATGGAGTCACATACAGAATTGCCTGAGTCAAAAGGAATGTATGTGTCCAATTAGAGGTATATGTGGCGATCAATAATGGAAACTGACTAACAGAGGTTTAAACAAACAAGGGTTACAAACGTCTGGAGGTAAGTAGTAATGGGTATTGATTGAAGAACCCAAGCTCTCATATGTTTTTCTGTTCTGCTATCCTAAGCGTATTAGCATTTTGTCCTCACACTTGCTTCCTCATGGTTACAAAGTGGCTGCCAAACTCCAGGCATCAGTCATGTTTATATTCAAGGTAAAGGGGGAAAGGTAGCAACATTCATATTTGTATCTTATATAAGCAAAGCAAAGGCCTTCCCAGAGATTTGTCAGCAGTCTTTCCTTTACATTGTCTTTTTTTTTTTTTTTTTTAAGGAATTTATTTATTTGACAGAGACAGCGAGAAAGGGAACACAAGCAGGGGGAGTGGGAGAGGGAGAAGCAGGCTTCTTGTGGAGCAGGGAGCCCGATGTAGGGCTCGATCCCAGGACCCTGGGATTATGACCTGAGCCGAAGGCAGACGTTTAACGACTGAGCCACCCAGGCGCCCCTCCTTTACATTTTCTTGACCAGAAGTGGGTTATATGACTACTGCTGGACTGGGAAATTGAGTAACTGGAAAAAAACAGTATTGTCCTGATGGTTTAAATCAATTACAATTTATCACCGTGCTTCCATAAACAAAATTATGATTCTACTGGAAAGGAAGAAAAAAGCTGTGGATTTTGGTTAGGCAACTAACAGTGTCTACCATAGTGTATATTTTATTTTAATAGATATTGCCAGGACAGTTTACAAATAAATTGTAATAATTCACACTTCTTTCATAGAGTGAGTGTTCATTTTCTGCATCCTTATCAACCCCATATATGAAAACTTTTTGCACTTTTACTGGTCTGATATATGAAAAAGTATACCAGTGATGTTTTAATTTGCATTTTCCTGACAATAAGATTGAGCATCTTGTCATACGATAATTGGTCATTTGGATTTACTCTTCTCTGAATTATTATTCAAATTTTTAATTCATTTTTAATTGGCTTTTCTTTTCCTTATAACCTGTACAATCTTTTTTTTTTTTTTTAAGATTTTTTATTTTTTATTAGAGAGAGAGAGTACAAGCAGGGGGAGCAGCAGGGAGAGGGAGAAGCAGGCTCCCAGCTCAGCAGGAAGCCCGACGTGGGGCTTGATCCCAGGACCCCGGAATCATGACCTGGGCCGAAGGCAGCCACTTAACCGACTGAGCCACCCAGGCACCCCTAACCTGTACAATCTTTCTGTGTGATATTAACTATTTTTCTGTCATTTGTATTACAAATACTTTCCCAAAATGTCTTTTGACTTTATTTATGGTGTCTTCTGCCATGTTTAAAAAAACTGTTATATATGTAGGTGATTTTGTCTACTTTTTTCTTAATTAGCTCTGGATTTCCTGTCTTTTTTTTTTTTAATCTTCCCAAAACTCCGCTTTTATTACAGAGTACTCTAAATTAGATATACTTTTCTCTGTTAACGTTTTGCATGCTCACTAAAAGTCTGGTCTCCTAAATAGGCATAATGAAAAAATACAATATTAAAACTTTTTTGAGGAAAAATAGAAGAAATATTTTAGCACTTAGATATGTAGATTATTTCCAAAATAGTTTAACACTCAACCACCTAGTTTTATCAAAATTAATTTTCTCTGAAGTAGGCACTGTCCCCAGCTACAGACAATCCTTGCCTTGTACGGTAACGTCAGACCATAAAAATGGCCATTCAAAGCAATCTTAATAATTGATGGGGGAAATGATTGTTCTGTGACCTTTAAAAATCTGTCAAAATATTAAAAACTCTTACCGTCAGTTATAAGTGTAAAATAAAATGAATAATTGTAATAAGTACTAGTACACTATAATTTAAAATATTAGAAACATTGAGATTTGTGTTATTTCATTGTAAACAACTAATCGAGAGTAGTTTGTTACCTTATGATACTGAGTAAGCATCTTTTCTATACCATTGCAACTTGGCATACTCTTTTTAAGTTTGGATCCGCTTCTGCCGTTTTATCAGCTGTGCTTACAACATTGCAAAATCTCTCTGCAATTTCCTTTACTGTGAATTTTTTTTACCATCACTTCCTTTGGGCCATATTCATCCTTTTCATCACAACCAGTTTCCCCATTTACACTAGGCGTGCCTTCACGAGGTTCCTCTAGCTGCGAATTTCGGCTCTGGAATAGCAGCAGCGTCAACATTCCCATCAGTGATTTCTTCTACAACTCCATTTACGTTCAATTCAGATCTCACTTCTAGCATTAACAGTTTTCATTTCTTCACTACACTTTCATCTTTGTTGGCCAGTTCTTTTGATGATCCATTTTTGTAAAATGTCACAGAAGGAGACAATGCACCCATGCTTTGCTGTCTATGAGCAAACTGAATGACGGATGTCAGTAACAAATCATTAGCAGAATTTGAGAGAAGTACCATGACTGGTCACTGATCGTGAAGCACATCTGTTACATAATGATCTGTGGACCAAATAGCTAGCAGGGGTATTTGTAGTTCAGGTAGCTACTCCCAGTATATACCATGGTAACTGGCATTCGAACTGTGCCGATGAAGGACCGCCTTTACCTACTTGTGGACATTGACCCAGACAGGCTTAAATCTGACTGCTGAGTAATAGCCCATTTAAATTTACATCAACTAATGAATCTTGAAGTACCCTAAATGCAACATTAGTGCACACTGAGTGCATGTTGAGGTGGTTTTCAAATTTTCATCATTTGGCAGTCAACTTTAAAATGTATCTTAGAATGACAGTTTTAGAAATACAGAAGGGACCTTTGGGGAGCCTGGGTGGCTCTGTCAGTTGGGTGTCCGACTCTTGGTTTCAGCTCAGGTCGTGATCTTGAGGTGGTGGGATGGAGCCCACATCGGGCTTACAGTCGGTGGGAAGTCTGCTTGAGATTCTCTCCCTCTCCCTCTGCCCCTCTCCTCGCTCTCTCTCTCTAAAATAAATAAATAAAATATAAAAAAAAGGGGCGCCTGGGTGGCTCAGTTGGTTAAGCGACTGCCTTCGGCTCAGGTCATGATCCTGGAGTCCCTGGATCGTCCCGCATCGGGCTCCCTGCTCGGCAGGGAGTCTGCTTCGTCCTCTGACCCTATCCCCTCTCATGTGTTCTCTCTTTCTCATTCTCTCTCTCTCAGATAAATAAATAAAATCTTAAAAAAAAAATATATATATATATATATATAAAAAGAAAAGAAATAAAGAAGAGATCTTTAAAGATCCGATAATTTGATGCCACAAATTATCCAGCATGTTTGTTATGAATGATTTCTCCTCCTTTGATTTCAATTTGCTCATGTAGTCGCTTGAGGTCTCAGCAGCATGGAGCCCCACATTTGGTGGAACCCCAGGCAGGACAAACATAGAAACATCCTGAAAATCAGGAGACCCTGGCGATCACAGGCCTCACTCTTCGCCGGTATCACTTACCTGTCAGAACCAGCTGTTGCCTTCCTTGTGAGCCTATTTTTTTGTCTTGTTCCAGTTTCTGGAGCAAATTCAGTTTGCTTTCGTGGGTTTGCAAATTGTAATGACCGCAAAGCTTTAGCAGTTCTTCCATCTGAATCAGGTTTTCTTCTCTGCTATTCTTAGAATCAACATCCACACTGCCATTGATTATCTGTGTTCATTTTGGACAAAGTTTCCAGTCAAGTACAAGCTGTCTTCCAAATTTTGCACTCATCTAAGTCAATTACATGCAAATTTTTTTGGCTAATTTTTTATGTAAAATGAGTCACAAACACGACTTCTGCAAATTCTCAAGTCTGCCTATGTGCTAGGTTTCCTGTCTTGCTCAGGAAAGTCTTCCTTTTCTCCTTTAAACTTACAGCCTTAAAACTTATTATAAGACAGTGATAAATAGGGCGCCTGGGTGGCTCAGTTGGTTAAGCGACTGCCTTCGGCTCAGGTCATGATCCTGGAGTCCCGGGATCGAGTCCCGCATCGGGCTCCCTGCTTGGCAGGGAGTCTGCTTCTCCCTCTCCCGCTCCCCCCTCTTGTGCTCTCTCTCTCTCTCTCACTCTTTCTCTCAAATAAATAAATAAAAAAAATCTTTTAAAAAAAAAAAAAAAAAAAAAGACAGTGATAAATAAAGCAATATAAGCAATGTAAGTTCAATATTTTCTTTATTTTACAGTTAATTCCTATGAACGTGTTTTCATGGTCAGGTACCTGGACATGTGATTAAGTCCGGGCCCCACCACTGTGGACTTTGGGCAGATTACTTAACTTCCCTGGGTCTCAGTTTCCTCATTATTAAAATGAGGGTATTATAGCTGGAAGCTTGTACCTCTTAACCCCCTTCACCTAATTTTGCACAAGTACAGCACAGGGGATACAGTTAATAATATTGTAATAATGGTGTAGGGAGACGGATGGTAGCTACACTTACCTTGGTGAAGATGGTGTAAAGTATAGAATTGAAGTCACTATGTTGTGCTCCTGAAGCTAATACAACATTGTATGTCAACTATACTTCAATAATAAATTTTTTTAACTTAAAAGTTTTTAATTAAAAAACTCAGAACAATTTTTTAAGCTGTATTTATTTGAGAGAAAGAGAGAGAGAATGTGGGGGGGTGGGGAAGGAGAGGGAGAGAAGCAGACTCCCTGCTGAGCACAGAGCTGGACACAGGGCTCGATCTCACAACCCTGAGATCATGACCTGAGCCGAAATCAAGAGTCAGATACAACCAACTGAGCCACCCAGGCGCCCCCGAACAATTTTTTTAAATGAGGGTATTAACTGTACCTAACCCAGGGAGGTTTTGTGAGGCTTAAATGTATAAATTAATGCATAAAAGCTCTTAGCCCAAAGACTGGCCCATAGCAAATACTCAATAAATAGCTATCCTATTCATTATTATTAGCAATACAAACAATCTACATTACACATCTGTTTATTTTGTTGGTGTCACCCTCATTGATCCCTGGGAATCGTGCTACATACACAAAGCAAAATCTCACTCAACACAGGTGTGTTGTGAATGCTCTCTGAAACCCATTCACGCTACCATGTCAGGTGTCTGCTCAGGGCACACAGTAGAGATGAGGGGAGCAAGCGTTCACAGGGGAGCTGGGCCAGCCAGGTTTCATCATGTCAGCTGCCTGGGAAGGGCATTCCGACGTGGGCCCCGCGACTCAGCAGTCATTGCACAAGGCACCAGGAACACACCCTCGGGGAGACGCACGTAGTCACAAAGCAGGTATAGTGTGTCTGCCAGGGCCCCCCGCCCCTAAACTAGAGGGCAGTAAGAGGTGACAGACACAAAGATGAGACTCGAAGGGCATGTGACAACCTCGTTCCTGAGGGACTCTGGCAGGCCCTCCTCCCTGGGCCCCCACCCCTCCAGCTGGCCCCAGGGTCACCTGCCCCAGAGGGGACAGCTGGGGGTGGGGGGGGCAGCTCACAGCGCTAACTCTTAAAAATTGCTGCTCAGGGGCACCTGGGTGGCTCAGTCGTTAAGCGTCTGCCTTCGGCTCAGGTCATGATCCCAGGGTCCTGGGATCGAGCCCCACATCGGGCTCCCTGCTTGCCGGGAAGCCTGCTTCTCCCTCTCCCACTCCCCCTGCTTGTGTTCCCTCTCTCACTGCCTCTCTCTGTCAAATAAATAAAATCTTAAAAAAAAAAAAAAAATTTAGTGCTTTTTCTGTAGTTAAGTTTATTCCTAGATATTTTATTGTTTTGGTGCAACAGTTGTACATGGGACTTTGTTTTTTAGAGAGAGAGAGAATGCGTGTGTTGGGGTGGGGAGGTAGGGGCAGAGGCGGAGGGAGAGAGAGAATCTCAGGCAGACTCTGTGCTGAGTGCAGAGCCTAACACGGGGCTTGATCCCATGACCCTGAGATCATGACCTGAGCCAAAATCAAGAGTCTAACGCGCTTTTTTTCTTAATTTATTTTTTTTTAAGATTTTATTTATTTATTTGAGAGAGCGCATGCGAGAGAGCACAAGCAGGGAGAGCGGCAGAGGAAGGGGGAGAAGCAGGCTTCCCACCGAGCAGGGAGCCCAATGCGGGGCTTGATCCCAGGACCCTGGGAACATGACCTGAGCCGAAGGCAGACACTTAACCAACTGAGCCACCCAGGCGCCCCTGGGTTTCTAATTTCACTTTCTTAATTTTTTGCATAGCAGGATTGTGACTTTCATTTTCTTCTTTATGCTTTTCTGCATTTTCTGTAGTGTTCTTTTTTATCTCATTTGCCTGTTTCTCACCTAGGTCAGAATTCAGCTTCTGTCCCTCAAAGGCCCCTGCTCCTGGCTCCATCTCCCTGCATCTTCACCCCACCCCCCTGCACTCCTACCCCTAATGCCTCTACCACCAGACTCTACTTCCCGCTGTGTGTCCTATAGTGCATACGTGCAAGAAACAAAGGGATTTTTTTAAAAAAATTTTAAGTCATGTTTCAGGCTTCTCTTGAGAAATCAGAAGACCTATCATACTGCTCCAGGATTCCCATTTGGCAACAACCACTTGGTGCCACCTATGGTCATTCCGTTTCCAGTTCACGTTCCTAGTACAGCCTGTTGTCCCTGCAACCTGGGAAAGCTAAGTATTAAGTGGTTTATTTTTCAAAAAACGTTTTTCTTTTTCCATTCCCATAAGAAAAATGAACAGTCAATCAGGAGGTCCATCTGCATCAGGAAAAATTCTAGAGAGCAACTTTCCTCATAAAATGAAGGCTATTCCTACATGTTTATTATGCGAAGAGGGGTCTGTTTCACTCATTTACATCACCTGCCTGACCTCTGACCTAGATGATGGCCAAGGTGCCTTCCCAGCTTGGGTGCTCATGATTTCTGGATGTGCTGGGCACTCTCTGGCTTAAGATAAGAATGAAAGAGAAGCTCCCTGACCCACGCACCAGCTCCTGACCCTCGTCTTCTCCCTCAAGCCAGCCTACGGGCTTGACCTTGGGGAAATCAGAGAAACAAACGGCACCTTCTGTGACCCCATTACTGCAAGCCAGGAAAGAGCCATCCCACCTGCGCTGGGCTACATCCCACCTGCACAATATTTTGGGCTCCTAATAACTGAAGACCCAACTAAAAGTGACCTAAATGAAATCAGAAGGAGCCTCGCTGGGCATGAAGGTGAACAAATCACACCACTGCAGCAAGAAATAATGGGGACTAACTATAGGCAGATGACTCATTGAATTTTCCACATTACCTACACATACTTCAAGGCCCACCTCAAGTTCATCTGCCTGTGAAACCCCACCCTGGAAAGTCCCCCAACTCCTTTGAACCAAGAGGACTGATAGCCTGGATGTCTTCTTTGTAACTAATAACTCACAGCCTTGTGGCATTCCTTGAATGTGTTTGGCACAGAGACAAGTCAATTCTCACAGAACATCATATGAATGAATGAATGAATGAATGAATGAATGAAATTATGATTAAATGGATGGGAGGAGGATGTGACTGGAGGAAGCCAGCAGACGGATGCATTCACTCAGGAAAGGAAGAAAGGACTTAGACTAAACCAGGGATAATAAAGACGAAAAAGCGGATCATAGGTCTTGGAGATTTGGTAGGATCTAGCCACTGGGGGAATGTGGAAGTGAGGAGTTGGAAGGAGTTGACAGTGCCTAGGTTTTCTACCTTGGACTCTAAGTCTGTTCATAGGAGAGGGAAGTCAGGGGCTCCCACAGCCTTGACAGCACCTTCCTCTTACTGCATTGTTCACTCCTGCTTTGGGTACAGAGGATGCTTTCTGAGGAATAAGCTAAGAGCCCAGTAATGAGATCAGAGTCAAGACTGTTGCAGCGAAGCAGAGACCGAGAACACACACAAGGAGGGCTGATGTTTGGGTTATATGCCATCATGGAAACTCCCTGAATGCAAAACACTTGCTCAGGTCCTGTGGAGAGAGGGGACCTCTCCGCTGCTGGGCTGAGCTGCTGTCATACTAACTCGGGTGCCAGAGTCAACATCCAGGCAGAGGACATAGCTCCATAAATGAGCCCTGAAAAGTACTGAGACCTCATGCTCCTGGGGAAGGCGGAAGAACAGTTCCAAACACTACAGTACAAAGAGCCCCAAACTTTTCATTAAATGAAATCAGGCTGACCTGACCACTGTATTTTACATTTCTCTAGCTTTAAAAAAAAACAAAAAAAAGGAACATAGAGGTACTTGGAAGATCATACTCCACGATTTGAAGTGTAAGAGGGACAGCATCAAAACTATCTCCCATTGAGTTGAAATGTCGCTGAGAATAGAAATGGAGACAAGGACTGGCACTTATATTGAGAAAGAACTTCCTTAAACTGAATAAAGCCCACCTATGGAAATTCAGGTTGGTGCACATTCTGGCAGAAAGAGTACGTACACATCAACCACCCTTCTCGAAAGACTCACCACTCAGAAATTTAAGGCTTTTTCCTTTTCATTGCCCTTTCAGGCTTGTTCTCTGGCCTCAACAATCTCTGTTCATTTTGCTCTTCTAAACTCACTCCTCTAATCAGGTTTGCTCATTTCTGTGGCTTGTTTCCTGTTTCTCCTTTTTTTTAATTGAATTTTATTTTTATTGAAGTACAAGTGACATACAGTGTTGAATTAGTTTCAGGTGTACAACATGATTCAACAATTCCAAGTATGAGTTAGGGCTCACCACAATAAGGGTAGTCACCATGTGTCACCAAACAACAGTATTACAGTGTTACTAACTATGTTCCCTATGCTGGACTTTTCATCGCTGTGACTTATTTATTATGTAACTGGAATTTTGTGCCTCTTAATCCCTTTTATCCATGTCACCCTCTTCCCCCACCCACCTCCCCTCTGGCAACTACCAGTTCCCTTTGTTTAAGAGTCTGTTTTTTGTTTGTCTCTTTTTTCTTTGTTTGTTTTGTTTCTTAAATTCCACATACGAGTGAAATCATATGGTATTTGTCTTTCTCTGATTGACTTATTTCACTTAGCATTATATCCTCTAGATCGATCCATGTTGTCACAAACAACAATATCTCATTATTTTTATGGCGGAATAATATTCCTGTGTGTGTGTGTGTGTGTGTGTGTGTGTGTGTGTGTACATATACCACATCTTCTTTATCCAGTCATCTGTGTATGGACACAAGTTGCTTCCATATCTTGGCTATTGTAAATAATGCTGCAATAAACATAGGGATGCATATATCTTTTCAAATTAGTGTTTTCCTTTTCTTTAGGCAAATACCTAGTAGTGGAATTCCTAGATCACAGGGTAATTCTATTTTCAGTTTTTTGAGGAACCTCCATACTCTTTTCCACAGTGGCTGCACCAGTTTGTATTCCCACCAACAGTGAGTGAGGATTCCTTTTTCTCCACTGTCTCACCAAGGCTTATTTCTTGTCTTTTTGACTTTTGCTATTCTGACAGGTGTAAGATAATATCTCATGTGGTTGTGATGTGCATTTCCCTGACAATGAGTGATGGTGAGCAGCTTTCATGTGTCTGTTGGCCATCTGGATGTCTTCTTTGCCAAATGTTTATTCAGGTCCTCCACCCATTTTTTAGTTGGATTATTTGGGGGTGTTTTTGGTGTTGAGTTGTTTCCTGTTTCTCTTCAGTGGCACCTCCAAAATGCTTCAGCAAGGTGTCAGGAGCCCAAGCTATGCCCAACGCAGTGAAGAAATTGCCATGAATTTTTCTGCCATTCCGAATTCCCTTTCCCTGAAAAACAGGCAAAGGATATAAGCAAGCATATTACAGAAAAAGAAATACAACTGGCTGATAACATACACCCAACTTTACTAATAGAGACATGCAAATTAAAATAACAACATAGAGGTGCCCTGGGTGGCTCAGTCAGTTAAGCATCCAACTCTTAATTTCAGCTCAGGCCTTGATCTCAGGGTCCAGTTCAAGCCCTGCTTGGGCTCCACACTGGGTGTAGAGCCTACTTTAAAAAAATAAAATAAGGGGTGCCTGGGTGGCTCAGTCGGTTAAGCATCTGCCTTCGGCTCAGGTCATGATCCCAGGGTTCTGGGATCGAGCCCCGCGTCGGGCTCCCTGCTCTGCAGGAAGCCTGCTTCTCCCTCTCCCGCTCCCCCTGCTTGTGTTCCCTCTCTCGCTGTGTCTCTCTCTGTCAAATAAATAAAATCTTTTTAAAAATTAAAATAAAATAAAATAACAATATAGCATTTTTCACCTAACAATAAACAAAGGTAAAAATTACACTGAATATTTGATGTTGATGAAGGATCCTTCAAATTCTACTGGTAGGAATATAATTTAGAACAGTCATATAACATCTGAAGACATGTAATCACTGTCATCCATCTATTCCACTTTGAGGAATTTATCCTTCGTAATTGTTAGCACAAATGTGTAAAGATAGATGAAAAGAGCTGTACTATTATTTGTAGTAGGAAAAAAATGGAAACAATTGAAATATTCAGTAATAGAGACTAGTTAAATAAATAATGGTACAGACATACATGGAAATCTATGCAGCCATTAAAAAGAATGATGTAGGGGCGCCTGGGTGGCTCAGTCGGTTAAGCGGCTGCCTTTGGCTCAGGTCATGATCCCAGGGTTCTGGGATCGAGCCCCGCATCGGGCTCCCTGCTCAGCGGGGAGCCTGCTTCTCCCTCTCCCTCTGCAGCTCCCCCTGCTTGTGTGCTCTCTCTGTCAAAAAAATAAATAAAATCTTTAAAAATAAATAAAATAAAAAGAATGATGTAGATCTTAATCTACAGAGTTGGAATGATGTCTAAGATATTTTGTTAAATAAAAACAAATTTCAAAAGAGTTAAGTAAATGGGTTCATTTTAAATAACTGTGTTTATATACATGCAGAGCTATAGAGATATACATAGGAAAAATAAAAACACTATAAAACAGTGATTCTTAAAGTGAGGTCCCTGAACCAGCAGCATCAGCATCATTAGGAAATTTATTAGAAACAAAATTCTCAGGCCCCACCCAGGCCAGCTGAATCAGAATCTCTAGGGGTGAGGCCCAGCAATCTGGTTTACAAGCCCTCCAGGTGATCATGCTCCCTAAACTTTGAGAATCGCTGTTCTAGTAAGAGCATTTATCTAGTAAAAGGTAGAAAGAGAAGAGACCTAGCTGACTTGTTTATTCATTTCTGTGCTGCTGAAAATTTTAATTATGTTCATGAGGAATGTTTCTCAAAGTCATGTACACATCTTAGGAGGTTGTGCTAACTTATCAGTTGAATCGACCTTACACTCTCTTGAAGAATATCCAGTGTGTAAAAATTCAGATTTGTGAAAGCCAATAACGTAGGGAAATACTTCCAATACTGCATGGTTTCTGACATCACTGGAGTCAAGTAAAACACACGCATCAGGAATTGAACTTGGCTCTGCTGTGGGAGCTCAGGCTCTCTGAGCCTTGGTGGCCTCCTCTGTCACTGCGGAGTCAACAGCCACCTTGTCCCCTCGCAGGTCATGGGGAAGAGATGACAGGTGGAAAGCACACTACTAATTGTCATATCCTTAGCACCGAGGTGTCTTAAAACACCAAAGCACTCTCAAGAGCTTGATCAACTCATTCCGTTTTGCAGAAACATCATCGTTGCATAAAGCTGTCCCAGAATGACCCTCCCAGTAGCAAGGCTCTGCCAGAGAAGCTTGACACAGACCTGCCAAGGTCACTTTTACTAGTGAAATGTGTGAAACCCTGATGAGCCAGTGAATAGGTGCAAATGATTTCTTCCCACCCATTCCCAAGCCCTCCACCCAGGCGCCTCAAGCGTGTGGTGTGTCTCTTTTATGGTCTGTGAAGGTCCTTCCCAGCTCTCTCACCTCCCTGTCCTCAGACAACAAAGCAGGCTTTTCTGTTCACACAAAGTGCTTGTTGCTCTCTTGATCCATGAGAAAACATGGAGCTGAAGAACAATAATGTGCTACTTCTTTTTGCTCCAATAAAAAAAGAGTTATGACACAGAAGCCTGGGGCCAAAGCAGGCTCGCCGTTGTGTGTTTTGACAAAGAAATCTTTTCTGGATGCACAGTCCACGGGCAGATGGCAGTAAGTGAGTTGGTGCGGCATAGATCATGGAGTTGGGAGGCTCCTGCCCGGTCACTGGGACCTTGGTCTCTGGGCCCAGTTACGTGCTCAGAGTAGCAGGGAGGACCCTGGCCTTCCATTTGGAAGGCCCCAAGCCCAGCCACAAGGAAGAGGGTTGCAGAGGGCAGGTGCAGCTGCATGGAATTGGAGGCCCCCGGGGCTGGCCCCAGCTCCCATCCTGTCCCGCCAGCCCTGCCGGGGTGTCTGACGACAGGGAAGCTGTTGGGACGAACACAGGGGCATCCTCAGTATTCCCCACTGAGACACTGACCTGACAGGTTTGGGGAGGAGTCCAGGAATCAGCCTTTTTTTTTTTTTTTCTTTTAACCTCTCTGGATGTTTCTGATAGGCAGCCAATTTTTTTTTTAAGTTTTGTTTTTTTTTTTTTTTATTCATGAGAGACAGAGCGAGAGAGAAAGGCAGAGGGAGAAGCAGGCTCCCAAGGAGCAGGGAGCCCGATGCGGGACTCGATCCCATGACCCTGAGATCATGACCTGAGCCGAAGGCAGACGCTTAATGGCTGAGCCACCCAGGCGCCCTAGGCAGCCAAATTTAAGAACATGTTTTCGAGCCATCTAAAACATTTCCCCTTTGGTAAAACCCTGACTGTCCCAGGCAAAACTGGTCTCACCACCCACCTTGGCCTTCTCCATTCTTCACGCGGGCCCCTAAGGGAGCCTGGACCAACATGAAACAGATTACTCCCTTACACTTCTCTCTCACCTGCTAAAATGAATAGGGGTCAGGTCAGCATGGTCCAACTCCAAGCTTTGCCACTGGTGAGGATTATGTTGAAATCCCTAAATACAGGCATGTTCATAGCAGTTTGTCTCAATATGCTAGAAATGAACAAATGAAAACCCGAGGATGTCACCATCAGCCTTCGGAGTGGTTGTAACCCCCATTCTACCCTCAAGATGCCTCACGTGCCGGGCATAAATAGCGGCTAGTTTCCATCAAATACAAGTGTTCTTTTTTTTTTTTAAAGATTTTATTTATTTATTTGACAGAGAGAATGAGAGAGAGAGCACATGAGAGGGGGGAGGG
>NC_138378.1:76025206-76062880 GCF_054177405.1 Leptonychotes weddellii | reverse complement strand
CGCAAATAAATTTAAAAAAAATTAAAAAAAAAAACCACAATGTCCCTGACTCAAAAATGCAGCTCTCCTCTTTGCTAAGGGTTGTCTTAAATACAAAGTAGTTGGAGACACTGCAGCCAAAGACACCAGCTTGCACATCCCCAGGTGTGACCGTGAATATCGCGGGTCTTGCCTCCTGCTTGTGGGACCTGGACAAACGCCACAGGCCCCTTTCTCCTCCTGCATCTTCCTCCCCATGTAGGGGACGGAAGCCAGCCCTGTGGCTCCTCCGAGGGGCAGCCTGACGAGGCGTCTCTGTGCCCACACAGGAACAGCTCTGTGTGGCTAGCTGCCGGCCTGTGGTCTTTGATAAAGCCACACAGGGAAAAGCTCTTTCAGGCAACAGGCCTGGCTAACAGAGCGTTGCCGGGCCCGCAGCTGTCCTGTGATGGCAAGTCACGGCCCCTCCCTCCAGGCCACTTCAGAAGCACAACTTAAATAACAGCTTTCATGTGAAGTTCTGAAGCGAGCCAAGGTTTGGGAAGCTCCGGGCTTTTTAAGATGTGGCTTTCCTCCTGCTTTGAATGGTCTCCTTTGACTAACCCTAAACCAAGCTCTCAATCAACAAAAATTTATTGAGCACTTACTATATTTTATTTCACTGCAACAAAACTTATTTAAACATGCCCAAGTGTACCCAGCTATAAGCAAAGCTTCAAATAAAGAGAGACAAGGTGGAAAACAGAGGCACGGTCCCAGAGATGTCATGCACAGCATGATGACTCTAGTTAACAGTCCTGTGGTGTGCGTTTGAAAGTTGCTGAGAGAGTAGATCTTAAAAGCTTTCCTCGCAAGAAAGAAAAACTTGCAACTATGTGTGGTGATGGGTGTTCACTGAGCTTATTCCAATAATCATCTCACAAGACACATATGTCAAATCATTATGTTGTACACCTAAGACTAAAACAGTGTCATATGTCAATTTTATCTCAATTTGTAAAATAAAAATTTTAATAAAATAAAACATTTTAAAAAGAAAAGAAAGGCATGGGACTCCAGAGCTAAGAGAGACTATAGCTTAACTTCTGTTTTAGAGATGACAAAACAGGGACGCTTGGGTGGCTCCCTCGGTTAAGCATCTGACTCTTGATTTTGGCTCAGGTCATGATCTCAGGACCGTGATCTCGGGATTGTGAGATTGAGCCCCGAGTCGGGCTCCCTGCTCAGCAGGGAGTCTGCTTCTCTCCCTCTCCCTCTGCCCCTCCCCTCACTCATGCGTGCTCGCTCGTGCGTGCTCTCTCTCTCAAATAAATAAATCTTAAAAAAAAGAAAAGAAATGACGGAACAGAGGCTCAAATAGTTAACTAACATGCTCAAGGACTTCCAGCTGGTCCCAGTTAGTAAACGGCATTAGAAGTTGAATCATGGACTCCTAGAGTAGGGGTGGACATCCCAGTATGTTTTATCCAGCCAGGCTTCAACTTCAACTTGCTGATTCCTAGATCCTTCCCCAAGATACGCTGATGCAGGCGGTCTGGGAAAGGCCCAGAGGTCTGCGTTTCTAACAGCCTCTCCACAAAGGCGCCCTCACACGCGTAGCTGATTCGGCTGCGGACAGCATTCTTTGAGAAACATGGGTCTAGTCCAAATTTCCAGGAAAAGCAAATTTCCAGCAAGCTATGCCACCTGAGCGAGCTCAGTGATTAGACTCTACACCCTTCCTGAGAGGCCGGCATACTCCACTGCTGGACGGCTCTCCGCATTCGAGAGTGTTTCCTCCTATAACAGTGTTCAGGAGGTGCTTTCGGGTCCTAGGAAGACATGTGCTCAGGTGACCCTCAGTGATAAGGCCACGTGCAGAAGGAAGGAGGGAGGACTTCCAAGACAGGATTGGGGACAGGACTGTAGGGGTCCCCCATGGGGAACTGAAACAGCCAATTGCCATCAGGTGCAGGAAGAATTCTCAGGGACCCAGCGGGTTGTCTACCGTCAGAAGTGGGCTTTCATTCTTCCCAAGAGAGAAAATTTGGGTTAACTTGTCGTCATCCTTGATTAATATGCATGCAATTTGTAAATAAGGATGCATTTACTAAAAAGATGCTGAAAATATTTTACTGATACAGATGAACAATTTTTAAAATTGTGCAGAGTAGAGCTTTAGAGCAATGATGAATGAAACAAATCCCTCTTTCACATGATATTTCTTAATATTTAAAGACCATAGCCTGTCCTTCCTAAGTCATTTCTGAAGATGCACCTTCAGTTACTTCAGTCAGATCGGGCTAACCCTTCACCTTCACCTGGCTAGTTGCCACGAGATGGTATTTACCTAAGAACCAGGGCCATTCACCTCTATCACAGGTTCTTAAAGAACTATGCACAGGAACATGCCAGGAAAATCCTTCTCTTTAATTCAAGTAGTCATTCGAAATAGGTTTATTGAGTACCCTCTATGTGGAGTCCCTGCTTAAGCACTGGAGATACAAGGATAGAGAAGACAGGAAAAGCCCCTGCTCTCTCTCATGAGCTTACTACATTCCAGTAGAGGAAACAGGCAAAAACAAACAAACAAACAACAAATATATAATGTTGTATACAAATGTAAGTGCTATGAGAGAAAAAAATAAAGTAGGATTAGGGGCTATAAAGCCATGGGGATGGGTGGCTATCTTAGATAGGATGGTCAAAGAAGGTCTCACTTGAAAGTTAATTCTTAATATCAGAATGCAGTGAGGGAGAGACATGAGACTATATGAGGCAAGTGTGTTACACATAGAGGAACATCCCATGCAAAGACCCTTAGGAAGGAACTAGCTTGATTTTGAAGATAACAATGAGGCCAGTTTGTTAGGGGGCAGAGCGGGGGAAGGAGATGAGATCGGGCTGCTTGAGGTCACCAACAATGCTTAATGAGAGCAGTAGTGGAGAGACGGACAGTGAGCCAACCACTAAAATCCTAGTGAAGAAGGGGGAATGACTGAAGGTAGGTCAGTGACTTTAAGAAAGAGGGACAGCCTGTGATTAGAGTCTGATGGCTCATGCTTCACCGAAATTGCAGGGGTTTGAGGAAAGAAGGAGAACCTGCCTGGAAGTGGCATGAGGAACAAGGAGGACCCCTACGCAGCCTCTACACCCTGGTTGGCCTTAAGAAAGGTGCACAAAGGACACTGTCCTCAGGAGATAGCCAGGTTTTCCTGAAGCAAGGTCAAGTTCCGTTCAAAACACAGGTTGCAGTCCCAAGCAGTTTTTCTGGTGACAGACCAAGAGTTCTAGAAGGCATAGTAGGAGGACTGGGGGCAGAGAGAGGGAGGAGATTGGTCAGATTGGGAATATAGAGAGGCACCTTGCAGTGGTAGGTTTTCTGGGTAGTGATGCCCTGGGAGTCTCAGATTTCTGGTGGAGCCTGCCATAAACAGGAATGAAGACTGATCGGATTGGTCTTCATATGTTTGAGGGAAGGTGAATTTCCATCTTGGGACTGGTCTCTCCTAGACATTGTAGTAGCGAAATAGGCTTGCTAGGCTGTGGGGACAGTGGTCGTCCCCCTTACCAAGAACACACCGCTCTGTCAGCCTCCCTCAAATCACCTTATTCACTTTTGCCCCAAGCTCCAGTTCATCTCCTGCTGAGCTGGACTGAAGTGTGTGCAGCTGTGAGCCTCCAGCTGTGAGCCTGAGGCCCTGTCTTAAAACCAAATGGAAGCTGACTCCTGGGCCCTTATTCCCAAGGCCCACACTTAAACTCAGTCCTTTCCAGAGAGAAGGAGAGGGCTCAGAGTAAAGGTCAGAGTAAAACCAATCCACCTCAGGCTTTCCCAGCTTCCCAGGCAGGCAGAAGCTGCTGGAGCATCTTCTCACACAGACCCCACAAGAGAAGAACAAGCCTCCTCCATAGAGAGGCCAGGCCCCAGCAAGAAGGCCCTGTGAGTTCTTTGCCCATGAGCAACATCCCGGCGGAGGGGAGGCCGAGGTGGGGGAGACCAAGCTGGGGGAGAACATCCGAGCATGCCCTAGAGTAGGAAAGAACTGCCTTTGGCTTGTGTACTTAAAACCCTGGAATGAAATGCAGGGTCCCAGCACACGGGGTGTGGGTTACGTCAGAGCTGCTCTGCCACTGTCCGTTCAGCCCAAGATTATGAGCTGTGGGTATCTCAGTGGCCAAGCTCAAGGGTGCAAGAAGTACTCCCTCTTGATCTTTTATGACTTGGTTTCTGATTCCATGCCCCCTTCCCAACAGCATGGCAGAAAATGTAACTTGGTTATCCTTGGTGTGTTCCCAGTGTGTTATGTCAGAGTTCCAGGATACTATGTAGTCAGCTCCAGGATATCACCGGTATAAGAGTGGAGGGACCCATTGGTCTTCAGCTGTCTGTTCCCACAGGTTCCCCTGAAAGGCTCACTGCCTCCTGTTCCCATGGCTCTCTGGATCCAGGGACTCCATGCTGAGACCATGCCACCCAACGGTAAGTGATCCTTTTTTGAGGATCCATGTGCATGGAGTCCAGCTGTTCTCTGGGGTCCAACTGCTCTCTACCTCTTCCACCCCTGTCAGTCTGGAAAAATCTCTTGCTTGGGGGAGGACACCAATCTTCCCTGACTCTGCCCTGAATTACCCTCCTCCCTTTGAGCTCCTCAGATCAAGTTCTCCTAAAAGATTAGGCTTAAAACTACTTGCTTAAGTGTACAAATGGGTAGGGGGAATATACAGGGTAAAAATAATTAGTATCTGAGAATATTATCCAGCTACTATCCACTATGTTATATAGCTCACGTTCAACTTGATGTCATCAAAGTCCTTCACATCTTTTTCAAGTGTACTGTTGTGAAGAGTGATCCCCCACATCATACTGATTATTTTTTAATACACTATGTGACTTAACATCTCACCCTCTTGAATTGCCTCCTGTCAGTTTCAGTCAGTTATTATCAGGATGGACTTTCAGTTTGATTCTGTGACCCAACATAGTATATAAACCACTGTTCTATTCTTCTGGCTCCATTCTAACATACAGGATTTTTCACATTTCAATGTTGTGGAAATCAAGATAGCATCTTACTATCAATGTCAAAAGAAACCTAACCAGCTACCAAGCAGAGAAATAAATTAGAATGCTGCCTTTATTTGCCGTGCACATGGGAAATTACCCAATGCTGAGAAGTGTTTATTCACCTGACTCTTACTTCAGTTGAACATTTGCATTTTTAGTGCCATTCACTCTTTTAACTGAGGTCTGTATCCCTAAATACCAATCAAAATACCTTTGAAAAATGACCACATCGTGATAAAGTACTGACACAGAAAGCTGTGTCATGTAGAACTTTTCCTGCCACATTTAAGATTTTATTTATTTATTTATTTGAGAGAGAGAGAGAATGAGAGAGAGAGAGTGCAAGAGGGGGTAGGGTCAGAGGGAGAAGCAGACTCCCCGCCGAGCAGGGAGCCCGACGCGGGACTCGATCCCGGGACTCCAGGATCATGACCTGAGCCGAAGGCAGTCGCTTAACCAACTGAGCCACCCAGGCGCCCTTCCTGCCACATTGAAAGCAGCTCGGTTAAATAGTCCCTCGGAATAGACTAGAATGTCCAAAGCTAGGAGAGATTGGGGTGATCAGGTCATACCTGTTGTGAGGAATTAGCCATGAGATGATGAATATACATCAGTCAAAAGACATTTTTAATTTCCAGTAATATTAACTCAATAAAACTGAGAGTTTAACTAAACGAGGCAGCTTAGTAGGCAGGCAGGTCTTCTATACTGCCCCTCACGCTTATCTTCTTAGACCTCAAGGTCCAAGATCTCCAATTATGAACGACCAGCACCACCACCGCCTTCAGGGTACGTTCTGCTCAGCCTTAAACAATTATGGTGGCCTCCAACCCCAAGAGAGATTGGTTTCAGATGGGGCTGGTGACCCCATTTTTGCAATGAAAAAAGAAAAAAAAAAGTCATGAAGCTTCTCAGAAAATTCCTCCCTGCTAAGAAAAAGACTGAGAGCCCCTTTCTCTCTGGACTTGCTGCGTCTGGATGCAGCGCTGGAACTATTTCAGCCCCCTGCCGGCAGCCTGAAGAGGAAGCCGGGAGAGTCTGGATGGCGGAGCAGAAAGATGGACACAAGCTGGGACCTTGATGACATTGTCGGGGGGGCTGAATCAACGAGCCCTGAAGTGTGTTTGATCTCCGAACTTCCAAATATGTAAGATAATAAATTTCCTGATTGCTTACGCTGGGGATGGGGAGAAGGAGGGAGCCTGCCACCGGGATTACTGTCCATGGAGAAAAGTGACTTCAAAGAATCATTAAATTCGGAGTGTAACAAAATATTTTGTTTGGGTTTTCAAAAACTCTGTTGTCAAATTAATGATGTGGCATTGATTCCTTTCAAATAATTTGTAAGTTTGTTTTGACACCAGTTGAAATGCACATAGAATTTTCTTGAAACTTGATGTCATGATTTGGAGGCTCAGCTGGAAGGTAACAGAGATAAAATAGCAAAGAAATATTTGAAAATACAATTCATTTAGTATTCACCTTATCAGATATTAAAATAGGCTACAAAAGTAAAAGATCGAACACAGTATAGTATGGTAGAGAAACAGACCAACAAATTGGCAATGCAGGATAGAAAGTCCAGAAACAGGCCCAAATACATACAAAAATTAGGTATGTGATTGTAAATCATCTCAAGTAAATGGTATGAGGCACCTGGATAAACCTTTGGGGGCAGAGAGAAGAACTATACCCAGACCTTCTACCATATGCCAACATAAATCACAGACAAAGATTTAGATGTAGAAAATGAATTTATGAAATAGAAAGTAAATATACCTTTATCTTGGTGAAAAGTAAAGCTTTATTAACATGATACCAAAGGCAAAAACCATAAAAAGAAAAACACCAATTAAATATGACTAACATCTAAAATATTTAAATGCGCCTGAGTGGCTCAGTGGGTTAAGAGTCTGACTCTGGATTTCAGCTCAGATCATAATCTCCCAGTCACAGAATCAAGCCCCACGCTGGATTCCAGATTCTCTCCATTTCCCTCCCCCTCTGTTTCTCCCCCAACTCGTGCCCTTGCCCTCTCACTCTCGCTCTTTCTCAAATAAATAAATAAAATCTTTAAAAATCTCAGGGGCCTGGGTGGCTCAGTCAGTTGAGTGTCCAACTCTGTTTCGGTTTCAGTCAGGATCTCGCAGTTGTGGGATCGAGCCCTGCGTAGGGCTCTGTGCTCAGTGCGGAGTCTGCTTCAGATTCTGTCTCCCTCTCCCTCTCACTCACTTTCTTTCCCTCAAATAAATAAAATCTTTAAAAAAAATAAAATGTTTAAAATCTCTTCATAGGGGGAAAAACCCTTAGCTAAAATTAAAAGTTACATAACAAACTGGAGAAAATATTTCCAATATACATGGCAGTCCATCTATAAAATGTTTATACCAATCAATAAGAAAAAACTAGAAAGGGAGCAAAAAATGTAACTGACAAAAGAAAAAAATGCGAATGGTCAATAAACAGCAAACATTCCACTTCATAAATAATGAAAGAGATGCACTTTAGAGCCGTGACCAGGGTGGATATGCAGCAGGTGTTTCTGCTAAAGCCATCCTCTCTATTCATGCAGCATAATACCTCCAGACTGGTTAATAAAGAGGTGCGGCCCAGAGCCCCCGAGTTCCCCCACCCCGCTGGCTGCCCTGGCACCCCGTTTCACACCCCCATGATTAAGCAACTAAGGGGTAGATGTGTGACCCCCAGGACCCTGCACCCTGCCATGGCTGACATCTGCTCCCTGAGAGCCCACCCCTGCTTCTGACATATTGCATAACGAAATTTGTAAATATAGAATAATAATAGCAGCAGTAATACCGGGTGTTGGTTAGAGTGTGGGGAAATAAGTATTCCCCTACTCTACCTGAGGAAATGTAGTTTGGCACAACCTTCTTGGAGGGCCACTTGGCACCAGAATAAAAGCCATAAAAAGAGGGTATTGCCTTTGACTCTGCAATTCCACTCCTAAGAATTTTCCTGAGGAAATAGTGTAGGGCGTATATGAAAATATAACTGCAAAGTGAAGACGGACCCAAGTGAAGATTAATCTCCAAAAACTGAAGAAATATATGTTCATTTGACAGGGAGACCGGGATTTTCCACCATCAAGCTGTCAATTTTAGGCAGAAGGCCACCCGTGGTGTGAGAGCGGGGAGCACAGAGCCTCTTACATGAGCTGCTAATAGAAATGGGAATGGACACAAGTTGCCTGAAGAGCATAAGACATTATTTTAAATGCACCTTCAGCTATTCCTCTTCTAGAAAGTTATCCTGAGGAAATCATGATGAATGTGGGAGGTATTTCACCGAGGAGGTTGTTTGTCAAAGTGTTTCTAATAATAATAATTTAAAAAGTGTTTCTCGGGGTGCCTGGGTGGCTCAGTCGGTTAAGCATCTGCCTTCGGCTCAGGTCATGATCCCAGGGTCCTGGGATCGAGCCCCACATCAGGCTCCCTGCTCAGCGGGAAGCCTTCTTCTCCCTCTCCCACTGCCCCCTGCTTGTGTTACTTCTCTCACTGTGTCTCTCTCTGTCAAATAAATAAATAAAATCTTAAAAAAAAAAATTATGAGAGATAAGAATATTTAATGACACAGACAAAATGTGCCAGTTGTTTTCCTAAATGAAAAAACATCTTTCAAAGTATTATGTACTGTACAATTTTACTTTCATAAAATAAATATTTACATATATACAGATTTTTAAAATGAGATCATGTAAAGGACTTAGAATAATAACTGGCATGTGGTAAGAATTCAATGAATTCAACAAATGGTAGCCATTATTTTTTAATCCTCACATTCACCCTATAAGGGAGATATTATTACTACACCCATTTTACAAATGCAGAAACAGAGGCACGAAGAGATGAAGTCCTTGCTCAGGGTCACACAGCTTGCAAGTGGTGGAGAGTTAACATATTTGATGTACTGAGAATGACAGGAACATATTAAGTACCCCCATTACTTTATAAATATCATTGGAATCCTATTTAAAAAAACACTACAGGGGCACCTGAGTGGATCAGTCAGTTAAGCGTCTGCCTTTGGCTCAGGTCATGATCCCAGGGTCCTGAGATCGAGCCCCACATCGGGCTGCCTGCTCAGTGGGAAGTCTGCTTCTCCCTCTCCCACTCCCCCTGCTTGTGTTCCCACTCTCGCTGTCTCTCTCTCTGTGTCAAATAAATAAATAAAATCTTAAAAAAAAAACAAAAAACACTACAGATGTAACTGGGTATTACCTTTTTGTGGGAATTTATGAAAATATTTTTTAACAAAAAAGCATCCCTACACTTGACCATGGAGGAACCTACCTATAATTCCTTTATTTCTTTTTTTTTAAGATTTTATTTATTTATTTATTTGAGAAACAAAGTGAGAATGAGCACTGGTAGGGGGAAGGGCAGAGGGAGAAGCAGACTCCTCACTGAGTGGGGAGCCCAACACGGGGCTCAATCTGAGGACCCTGAGATCATGACCTGAGCCTAAGTCAGATGCTGACTGAGCAACCCAGGCGCCCCTATATTCCTTTTCTTTTAAGATTGATTGATTGATTGATTGAATTAAGAGGGAGAGCATGAGTGCAAGTGGGGGGAGGGACAGAGGGAGAGGATCTCAAGCAGACTCCCCACTGAGCTCAGAGCCAGACTTGGGGCTCCACTGAGATCATGAACTGAGTGGAAACCAAGAGTCACCCAGGTGCCCCTCCTTTGTTTATTCCTGAGCCCTATATCCTCTCTCTAAACTCTCCCCAGTGCCAAGGTGACCTTTATTTTTCAGTCTTCAGAACAGAACCTTGTTAAGAATCATCTTTGAGAGTCCAGAGCCAGGTACTAGCTAACTCCAGCAGATGGGTCATCTTCTCCTCCAGTACCTGTTGCCTGGCCCAGAGCCCAGGGTTGCTTTCTGGGGACAGTTAACTTTTCCCACAGGATCCAAGCTAAATGAAAACCTACCCACTGGTGTTTCTTTATCCTCACTAATGCCTTCTTTGGAGCATCCTATGGGAATAGGATCTTAGAAGTTTCTCAGCCATCAAAAGTCTCTTTCATATTTAAAAAGCAAATATGGATGATTTAGGGGCACTTGGGTGGCTCAGTCAGTTGATTTTGGCTCAGGTCATGATCTCGGGGCCATGAGATCAAGCCCCGAGTGGGGCTCCATGCTCAGCATGGAGTCTGCTTGTCCCTCTCCCTCTGCTCCTCTCCCTCCCCTCACTCGCTCTCTCTCTCACTCTCTAAAATAAATAAATAAAACCTTTAAAAAAAAGCAAATATGGATGGTTTAAACAGAAAGTCAATCAGGAACACTAAAATGAAATAAACCAAATTAGAATATTTAAAGGAGAGGCTTATTCAACACAAATGAGTGTTTAATTTTTATAATCTAGTTCTTAAAAGTTGAAGATGAGGGAGAGACACTTGGAAACCTTGGATTTCTCACATTGATGCTGACTTTTTTCAGGCCAGACCTTAAAGATCAAAACCCTGCAATCTTCCAGTGGGATGTGCAGGATGATACACGCAAGACACTGCGCCACTGTCTCTCTCCCTGCAGCTAGAGCTGAGTGTTGTAAGCACATTGTTGCCAAGGGCTTATGACTTATGTATATCAGCTATATGTGTATTTATACAAATCAGCAAATAATATATACATATCACATAATGTAGTCCATGGATCTTAGGCCATCGCAGCTTGAGATCACAATAATGGGATGAACCACCCCTACCTAGACAACCACTTAACCCTCCTTAGCTTCCTTTCTGGTTGGAGGCAAGCCTGTCTTCTACAGCACTCTCAGTGGTCACTTATCCCCCAGTGTCTCTTACTGTCCCTGAGGGGGCATCACTCCTATTCTTTTGAGTTCCTTGGTATCAGCCATCCTGACTGAAAAGGACTGTTGTCACTTTTTGATGATACCCAAGTGTGTGAGGGCCTGCACCCCAACCTGTTGGTCCAGGGAAACACTCTCCTGTCCTCCAGATCAGACTCTGGTGACCTTGGACTCTCATCTATGGCAGCCTTAACTAGAACACTCTTAGGTTCACTTGATCTTCCTGTTTTAGGGCTTTATTCCCAGGGGTCTAGCCTTTGACTCTCCCCCTTAGGTGAGATTCATCAGGCCTTCATAGTAGACTAGCTCTGCCAGTCTAAAAATTATACTTACCTTCAAATTCTCTGGGCATATTGAGCTTAGGTCCTAATTTAGGAAGACTTGCTATTCAACACATCCTAAACAATGCCCATTACTTTTGAGCCAAATATTGGTTTCCAGGACCTCCTGGACATGGCTTACCATCCCGTTTAGCTGAACCCAAACATCAATCTCCCTTGAGACTAATTAGGTCTGCCAGATCAAGTTGATTTGTTTAGCATTTTTACCTTTAGGAATTCACTCTCCCTCTATACTGCTTGCTTCTTTTTCTTCAATATTGTTACGCAGGTGACATGGAAAACTTCCTTGTCACTAGTATCTGATTTTTGGTGATATTGGTTTCACTGTAGCAATGCTTAAGTTGTAGGAAAAGGGGTTGGGTTTATCGTGTTTAAAGGAATGCTGATGAAAGAGACATTCCTTACTGTCTTGATGATTGCAGCTTTGTAACATAGCTTGAAGTCGGATGCCACCTGCTTTGGTTTTCTTTTTAAACATTCCTCTGGCACAAAAACAGACACATAGATCAATGGAACAGAATAGCGAACCCAGAAATGGACCCTCAACTCTATGGTCAACGAATCTTTGACAAAGCAGGAAAGAATATCCAGTGAAAAAAAGACAGTCTCTTCAACAAATGGTATTGGGAAAATTGGACAGCCACATGCAGAAGAATGAAACTGTACCATTTTCTTATACCATACACAAAGATAAACTCAAAATGGATGAAAGATCTAAATGTGAGACAGGAATCCATCAAAATCCTTGAGGAGAACACAGGCAGCAACCTTTTCGACCTCGGCTGCAGCAACTTCTTGCTAGACGCATTTCCAAAGGAAAGGGAAACAAAAGCAAAAATGAACTATTGGGACTTCATCAAGATAAAAAGCTTTTGCACAGCAAAGGAAACAGTCAACAAAACTAAAAGGCAACCTACTGAATGGGAGAAGATATTTGCAAATGACATATCAGATAAAGGGCTAGTATCCAAGATCTATAAAGAACTTACAAATTCAACACCCAAAAAAAAAAAAAAATCCAGTCAAGAAATGGGCAGAAGACATGGACAGACATTTCTCCAAAGAAGACATACAAATGGCCAACAGACACATGAAAAAATGTTCAACATCACTCGGCATCAGAGAAATACAAATCAAAACCACAATGAGATACCACCTCACACCAGTCAGAACGGCTAAATTTAACAAGTCAGGAAACAACAAATGTTGGCAAGGATGTGGAGAAAGGGGAACCCTCTTATACTCTTACACTGTTGGTGGGAATGCAAGCTGGTACAGCCACACTGGAAAACAGTATGGAGGTTCCTCAAGAAGTTAAAAATAGAGCTAACCTACCACCCAGCAATTGCACTACTAGGTATTTCCCCAAAGATACAACTCTAGTGATCCGAAGGGGCACATGCATCCCAATGTTTATAGCAGCAATGTCCGCAATAGCCAAACTATGGAAAGAGTCCAGATGTCCATTGACAGATGAATGGGTAAAGAAGATGTGAGATACACACACACACACACACACACACACACACACACACACACACACGAATATTACTCAGCTATCAAAAAGGATGAAATCTTACCATTTACATTGAAGTGGATGGAACTGGAGGGTATTATGCTGAGTGAATTAAGTCAGTCAGAGAAAGACAATTATCATATGGTTTCACTCATAATGGAATATAAGGAACAGTGCAGAGGATCATAGGGGAAGGGAGGGAAAACTGAGAAGAAATCAGAGAGGGAAACAAACCACGAGACACTCTTTTTTTTTTAAGATTTTATTTATTTGACAGAAAGAGACACAGCGAGAGAGGGAACACAAGCAGGGGGAGTGGGAGAGGGAGAAGCAGGCTTCCCACTGAGCAGGGAGCCCGATGCGGGGCTCGATCCCAGGACCCTGGTATCATGACCTGAGCCAAAGGTAGACGCTTAAGGACTGAGCCACCCAGGTGCCCCAAACCATGAGACACTCTTAACTCTAGGAAACAAACTGAGAATTGCTGGAGGGGTGGGAGTAGGGGAAGGGATGACTGAGTGATGGGCATTAGGAAGGCATGTGATGTGATGAGCACTGGGTGTTATATGCAACTGATGAATTACTAAACTCTACTAATTTTGTACTCTATGTTGGCTAATTGAATTTAAATAATAAAAAAAAGAGAGACATTCCTTTTCCTCTTCAAGACATACAGCTTCTTCTCTCTAGCATCACTGTTTTGACTTGGGTGTAATCTGTTTGCATTTCTGCTCTCTGCTCCCCATGGGAAGCACAGTCAGGTTCTGCACCCCCCTCCTAAAAGCACACTGGGACAGCTCCCTGCCTCGGCCACCAGCCTCATCCCTCCCGGGCTCCAGCCCCACCTTCACCACTCCGGCCCCACCACCACTCAGCTTCCTCTACCTGGCAGCTTCCTCTTCCTCTCATCTCTGTGTTTCCAGTAACTGATTGCTTGCTTAGTGAGCTGAAATGAACTTCAAATGCTTGTTTAAAATGATCTGTCAATAAAACATGTAGCTTGAAGTGCTTCATAAACTCTAAAAATTCCTGCATGGGCAGCATCAGCCTGTTGATTCATTTTTTGGCCTCTTAACAACCACTCCAATCTGTGGCAACAACTGAAAGATAGAAGACTCCAGTCACCAAGCACCAGGGCTTCCTCTGGGTTTGACTTCAGCCTGAGCTCTCTTGAGCTACAGAGATCTGCATCCCTTTCACTGAGGCAAGAACCTGAAGGAACTTTCTCAGTAAATTATTAAGAACCCCTCCAAGCTCCACTGGGGACAAACCAGTTTGAGAGCAGGCATCTTGTTACACGGAGACAGACTGACAGAGGTGTCCGCTGTAGGGCAGACCTACTTTATATTTCTTTGCCTTCACCTCCTGGAAACCCCACAGGCCCTAGAGAGACGGTGAATGTCCAGGATGGAGCATGAACCAGTTCATATCCCATGCCACATATTCTTCTTACAATGTAAGATAATGTTGACACTCCTCCATCAAGAAATGGAGTCTGTATTCCCTCCCCTTGAACTTGGGCAGAACTTTGAACTCCTTGAGCAATAGAATGGGGTGGATTGATGCTACATAAATTTTGACGCTAGGTCGTAAAAGTCACCATGGTTTCCATCTGGCTCTCTCACTCTCTCCAGACCTACACCTTGGAGTCCTGAGCTGACATGTAAGAAGTCCACCTACCCTGAAGCTGCCCTACTGGAGAGACCAGATAGAGAGACCATAAGGAGAGAGAGGTTAGAGAAACCTCAGCTCCTTGAATCTTCCCAGCAGCAACCACCAGGCCTGTGAGTGGGCGAGTGAGCGACGTTTCAAATGATTCTAGCCCCAGGCTTCAAACTGCCCCACTGAGGTGAGTTGGCCCCGCTGTGCCCTGAGTTCCTGACTCACAGAATCTGTGATCATAATAAATGGTAGTTTACACCACTAAGTTTTGGAGTAATTTGTTAGGCAGCCAAAGCAATTGGAACTCAACTGTATCTCAAACTATAAAGTAGAACCTACTGTTACAAGGTGACTACAAATGTCTGATTGATCCATTGTGTGTTGATTTTCTCAGTCCTTCTCTCAGAGTTATGGGATTCTCAGAAAATGCTGCATTCACCAGCAAAGCCTTGGTTACCAGCCTGGGTCAGTTCATAGTCTATATGCTCTTTAGCTGAAATGGGCTTGGGGCCTCCTAACTATTATTATATGTCACTAAGACTTCAAGTCAAATAAACTGCAGATGGGTATCCTGCCAGAGATGCTGGAAGAGGGTGACCCTTTTTCAGAGGGACTTCTTTATAAATAGTTGTTTTGCTAGATAATAATTGGATGCATGCATTTGAAATGGTTCCCTTAATCAATCAACTAGGGACCCATTATGTGCCCAGTATTGGGTGCTGTGGAGATGAATCATTCCAGACCTCTCTATGAGTTTTAATGTTTTCAGCTGTAAGAAATAGAAACCCCTATTAAAAATGACTTTAAACAATAGGGAAATTTGGCTTACACAACAAGAAGTCCAGCACAGGGCAGCTCCAGAGTTGATTCATTCAGTGGCACAACAATGTCATCAGAGACCCAAGTTGCTTCCACCTTTCTGCTCTATCATCCTTGGTGGGTCCTACTCAGACTAACCCCCCTCGTGGTCCCAACATAGCTCCCACAGTTCCAAGCATCAACATGCAGGCATCCACAGGCATCCAGACAAAGACCAGAAGGAGAAAAGGGACTATTTCTTTGGTATCTATTTCTTGACTTGGACTACTTATGGTTTACCCTGTGGAGCTGGACATGGGGCCTCTCTGAAGACATGGAAGCTGGACAGCAAGAAGTAGGACATAGGCATCATCCAACAGTGTCTGCTCCAAACTCTAAATCTGATTAGGGAAGATAGGATTAACAAATGAGACAACTAGACTCTAGTTACTCTCTCTCTCTCTCTCTCACAGCACTTAAGGTTTCTCTCTTGCTGCTTACTCCTTCCTGTGAGGATTGCATAAGGAAGAGTGTTCAAAGTTCTTCCTACAATGTCCTCAGCTCCTTGGAGAAAATGCATGACTCAAAGAGCTAAAATCTAAGCTTTATCTTTTCTAAAGATCACCTGCTTGAGTACACTTGAACTCTCGTTCAGGATGAAGTGCATAGGTAAATAAAGTAGGATTCCTCTCTTGATTGACACTCCTTATAGGAAGAGCTGGTTTGCTGACCATTTTCAATGGAGAAATGGGAAAGCCCAGAGAGAGGAAGTGGGAAGGCCTTTGCCATTTATCAAGCTGTGAAGAGTGGCTGCCACTCGTCTCTTGGAGCAGGGAACTGGAAGGCTAAATCCAGGCCACCACTTTTTTGCATATGGTGCACAAACTAAGAATGGTTTTTACATTTTTTAATGGCTGACACAAAAAAAGACTTTCATGACATGTGAAAATTGTATAAAATGCAAATTTCAGTGTCCATAAATGAAGTTTTTTGGAATACAGCTGTGCTCATGCATTTACATATTGCATATGGCTGTTTTCCCACTACAATAGCAAAATTAAGTAGCTATGACTCAGACCAAATGGCCCCTGAAACCAACATATTTACTGTCTGGCCCTTTGCATGAAAAGTGTGCTGGCCCCTGTCTTGGAGGAAAAGTCCTGATGGGACCTCCAGGCATAGGTTGGGGGGTGGGGGAGGACCATGCCTAAAGTCTCCAGAGCAGCCAGCCCTCTGCCCCTTTGCAGACAAGGCTCTTCCTTCCCAACTGAGGGAGAAAGGAACATTCCATCTAATCCATTTAGAACAGGGTTCTCAGACGGGCTACACACCGGAATCACCTAGGAGCTTTTTAAAAATACCAATCATGGTCCCCACCCAGACCAATTAAAGCAAAATCCCCAGGATGGGCCCAGGTATCCGTGTCTCTCAAAAGCTCCCAGGTGATCATGAAGTGCAATCAAGGTGGAGAACCACTGCTAGAGGCTTGTTTGCCAAAATCAGGCCTGGTCTCTGGAGCTTATTCTAGGCACACACCATCACCACCCTTGGGCATGTGTTTGGGGAACAGCACAGGAGCTCCACCCGAGGGTGGAGCAAGGCAGGAAGACATGGTGAAGCAAGATGTGGTTAACCCCAAATGACTTCACCTGTGTACAGGTGAGTCCCACAGGTTTCCCAGCTGAGGAGCCCTTGCTACCAGAGATCTCCTCATGTAACAGAGAAAACAGTGTCTCACCCTAACTGCCACTCACTCGCTTACTTTCCTTCACACAAGAGGGGACAAACAAGAGCCTGGTCTCTGCCTCACCCAGGAACAGTGTGGATGAATGTCTTTCTCCGTAACACCAGAGATCTCCCTTCTCCTTGGCATGGAGTTGAAGATGAACCTCGTGTCTTCCTTCCTTCATTCCCTCACTCAACAGATATTTGCTGAGCACCAACACTTACCACACACTGAGGATTTTTAAAATACAATGATGAATAAGCGCCCCCAAAGGAGCTCACAGACTAGGGGAAGAGACAGCCAAATTAACCCAAAGTAGGAAATGCTGGAGAAGAACCGGTTTTGGGAGGAGTCCTTAGTTCTGTTCTAGAAAGTTAACATTTGAGATGGCTTATGGATATCCTGGTGAAGACATTTCATGTGTGTTTGTATATTCGAATCAAGTTCAATGAAGAAGTCAAAGCTGAAGATATTAATTAGGGAGTCATCAGCACATTGGTGACCCTGGGTAACAGGCGGATGAGACCAAGGGGACTGGGAAGGGGTTGCCAGAAGGTTTAAAAGCAAACCAGAAGAGGGCACATCAGGGAATCTAAACGGGATGGCTGTTTCCAGCAGGAGGCAGGAGGTAATCCTATTGGATGCTGATAGACAGTCCAGTAAGAGGACAACAAAAGAGCATGGAGGTGACCGGTCACCCAGACAGAGCTGCTTCAGTGAAACAGGAGAGGCAGAATCCAGACAGGGGTAGCGAATGTGAGGTGACCAAGTGAAGGCAGGGAGTGTAGACAACTCTCTAGAAGGTTTTCACGGACAGGGAGCAAAGAACTGGGATGGCAGGAGGATGCAGGGTCAAAAGTAAATGTATTTTGTTTTGTGTTAAGGTGGGAGACATTACAGCACATTTATACGTGGGGAAACAGATCCAGGAGAGAGAAGATGGATGCATGAAAGAAGATGAGTTAACCACAGGAGTGAAGTTGCTGAGAAGGGGAGGAATTCTGGGCAAAAATGGGCAGATTTCCCTCTGTGGTGAAAGGAAGATGGAGAATGTGAATCCAGGTATGGAGAGGCTGGTAGATTGGATGGTGGAAAGATAGAAAGATGTTGGTGTTTCTGTCCAAATCTTTCAATTCTCTTTGCATTATGGGGTAAGGTTCATCAGCGGTGGCAGGCAGGGGAAGACAGAAGAGTTTTAAGAAAGGAGAAGAGAGTATAAAATAGCCTCTTTGGGCGCCTGGGTGGCTCAGTTGGTTAAGCGACTGCCTTCGGCTCAGGTCGTGATCCTGGAGTCCCGGGATCGAGTCCCTCATCGGGCTCCCTGCTCGGCGAGGAGTCTGCTTCTCCCTCTGACCTTCCTCCCTCTCATGCTCTCTATCTCTCATTCTCTCTGTCTCAAATAAATAAATAAAATCTAACAAAAAATAAAAATAAAAATAAATAATAAAATAGCCTCTTTGTTGAATTGCCAAGCAACCTTACTAGGGAAACATAATGGTGTAGCTAGGCTGTGGTGAATGCTTATTTAAGGTAAGGGGTCATGACATTTAAATGGGAAAAAAATAGCCCCATTGTGTGATTTTCCCCAACTATGTTCAGCTGCAACAACCTGAATAGTTGGCA
Organism: Leptonychotes weddellii; assembly: GCF_054177405.1. NCBI lineage: Eukaryota > Metazoa > Chordata > Mammalia > Carnivora > Phocidae > Leptonychotes > Leptonychotes weddellii. The sequence continues at coordinate 76,044,358 of NC_138378.1, read as the reverse complement.
CATACAGCTGTGCCAAGAAAATGTAACAGGGAGAAGAGGGCGTGGTCATGATAAGGCACTGATTCTAGGGGCGCCTGGGTGGCTCAGTCGTTAAGCATCTGCCTTCGGCTCAGGTCATGATCTCAGGGTTCTGGGATCAAGCCCCGCATCGGGCTCCCTGCTCCGCGGGGAGCCTGCTTCTCCCTCTCCCACTCCCCCTGCTTGTGTTCCCTCTCTCGCTGTGTCTCTCTCTCTCTGTCAAATAAATAAATAAAATCTTTAAAAAAAAAAAAAAAAAGCACTGATTCTAGAGTAGACAAGAAAGAAAGTGAGGCCAAAGGGAGAGAGGGATAATGACAGAGGTGCAGGGGCAATGGATGGGTGGTCCCAAGGGCATCAGGGAATTCTGCAGTGTGGGGGCCAGGGAGCCAGAAGAATAGATCATTCTCAGAGGAGGGAATCCTTGAAACTAAATTTTAGAGATAAGAGCAGTTGCTGATGACTAGGTGTAACCAAGAGAGTGGAAGGCTGAGCTGGGTTGCAGAAAGAGATTTTCCGGAGGTGAGGTCAAGAAACAAAGAAGCCAGGGTGTTGGATGGATCGTGCAAATAGATGCACTACCTTATTTTACCCCCCACAACAACTCTTGAATTGTCCCACTTGATAGACGAGGAAAGAGCCCCAGAGATATTCAGCGATTTGCCCAATGTAGCATGACTAATAACTTCCAGAGAACTTGGGCTCCCCTGACCTCCAGCTCAGGGCCCGCTCAGCTTCCTGTGTCACAGATCCGAAGTACAGGAGAGCCAGCTCCCTAATTTTCACTTTGGATGAAAATCCAACTTTAAAGGTTTGGCAGGTATCTCTTTTCCTGACTCGCAGGCATTTGGCATTGGTTGGTATATGTTTCCAGAGATACTTTTCTACATGGAGGACAAAAAAGGGAACATATTTCTGTTTGACTAAGAAACATCTAATCCTGAGGACTCTACACATTTTTTAAACTTCCAAATAACAGAGATCTGTGCAAATGGGAGAGACAGGAAAGTACTGAGTTGGTTGAAAACATGAATTTTATTGCAAAGGCGCATTTTAGGATATAAGACCTATTAACATAATCCCAGGAGGAGGGGGAAAGGATTTTCCAAGGCTCTCCCACACTGAGTGGAGCTCTGTATTTCAGAGGACCTGGGGACCCTTATGTCTCATAAGTCAGAAGCTTTGCCCTGGAGTCCTATGTGTGCATAGGTAGGCACAGGGGAATCAGCCCTGGTGGCCTTGAAAGCCACATTCAACATCAGCAGGAGTGTTTGCTATGGCAAGGCCTCTATCATATGGGTTTAGAGGAAAAGAAGATATTCCCACAGCCCTTATCACTATCAGAAATGACCTTGTTCATTGTGTACACGTAGGTACTTCTATGTATGTGCCATGCGGTCAAGGACATTGGCCACTGCTGAATCCCCAGCTCTTACAACAGTGTCTGCCATACAGCAGGAGATCAGTGTATATTCTTTGAGTGGATATATTTAGTTTCCAACTCAGACTTATTACGTTAGCCCCCAGCAAGACAAAGCGTACTGTACTCTCATACGTCATGGGGTAGGGAAAGCTAGGTAGCCAGCCTCAGTCAGCTGCCCAGTGGTCAAAGGTTATTGCCATGTGGTCATAGAGGAGGTCAAGGGCATCTGTCCTATTTATATCTCTTCCCAGTGTTTTGGACATTTATTTGTTTGTTTTTAATTTTTTTTTAAGCAGGCTTCATGCCCAGTGTGGAACCCCAGGCGGGCTTGAACTCATGACCCTGAGATCAAGACCGGAGCTGAGATGAAGAGTCAGACACTTAACTGACTGAGCCACCCAGGTGACCCTATTTGTTTGTTTTTAATAATGAGTATTATAATGAACTTCCTGGCCAAATGGCCCATCTCATTGAATCTACCAAATAGCTACCCCATCCAAATCTTCTATAAGTAATAATTATTACTACTGGCTATCATTTACCAGTTGGATCAGCGTGTGCCACACATATATTATCTCATTGAATTCTTAAAGCAACTTTTATGTCTGGATTTACTTAGATAGCATTATTGTCCCTCTTTTACTGATGAAGAAACTGAGGCCTGGAGAAGGTAAGGAACTTGGTCTAGGGCATACAGCTCTTAAGCAAAGGACACAAGATATGAATCAAGTGAATTCAAAGCCCATGCTCTTAACCACCACAATATCCTGCCTCTCACAAGGTGACAAAGTCCATGAATGGCCTGTTTTTTCCTCTTATATCAAAATTTCACAAGAAAGGACACCTAGCCCAAATTCTATCAGACCCAGATTGTTCAGTTATTTGCTGGGAAGCAGCAAAACTGCCTTTCTGAGTTAACTGGGCCATGAAGGTCATCTCTTCCTAGTATATGCTATCACAGTCAGACCAGAACTCAAGTGGTAACCAGCCATGCCAACCCTTAACTGCCCAAAAATAACGCAGATGGAAGCAGAATAGTAAAAGGAAAGTGTGTTTTCTATCCACCTGTGGTCTTGTCTTGAGAGGAGATGGGCATAGGTGAATTAATTTACAGGAATGTTCCAGCCCTCCAGGAAGGTACCATTTCCAAGGTCCCTGAAACAATGATCCCAATCATCTCAAACCCTCATTAGGTCATGTGTCCATTCCTCCACCTAGGAAAGACCAAGGCCCAGCCCCAAATTCTTCTTGACGATATTTTAAATGACAAAGTTACCTGTTACCAATGGCTCCTGGCGTGCTCCAAGGAGGTAGCTGACCTGTCAGGATGAAAAAGAAAATCTGTTCTCTCTTGTTAGATTTGTAGTTTCCCATAATAGCTTGGTAGGGGCCCTTGCCTCATCCAGCATCCCTCTCTTCCCTGGAGCCCTCAGACCTTCCCAGGTAAGCCATCACATTAACTCCCACCACAATGCCATCCCTGCCCCACTGGATGGAAATAAACCCTGGAACTCCATCTAAAGGGGGTCAGAATCCAGGTTGATTTAGAAAGGAAGGAGGTCTCCCAGTGCCCATTGTTTAGAAAAGATTTGTGCAAATTCTACCCTCTCAGAAGACCCACCCCACCCCATTTTTCAGTGGCCAGCTCAGAGAAAGCCATGCAGTAGCCCGCAGCTTTCCATGAAGGCTGACAGTCCGAAATCAATCTCTCAGCCGCTCCACTGGCAGTGCACTCCATTTTGGGTGCCAAGAAAGTGGTACTTTAGCTGAGGGGGTTCGGGCGGAAAGGAAAAGATACGTAACTGCAGCTGTGCTGAGTCATGACATCAGGATCTGGAAAGTGAAAAAGGTATGGGATGGAGAAAGGGGAGGGTGTTTGCTTGGAAACCATCTCGCACAGTCCAAATTAAACAGGCTGTTTCTTCAAGTCCACTTTCCATCACGGGCCCTTCTCTCTACTAATTCTTACCTCTCCTAAGATCCCTCAACCCAACGTCTCACGTCCATCAGAATCTAGGGGATTCTTCTGATTCTCCAGGGCCTGAAATGCCCATAAACTGGTATCACCTGGCTCATTCTAAAAATGACAAAACAGATCAAGGCCCACATTTTCTCTTTCCTAAAATTTCGGCCATCTCTAATTTCTCTCCTTTCTCACCAGTCCTGGAACTTACTGACTCAATTATCCATTTGAGCACTCGAGCCTCTCATCAGCCCAACAGGGACTATAGCTCTTTCCTCTTGACAGTTCTCAGATTGTTTCGTGTACATATCTTATCTTCCTGGGAAGACTGTAAGCTCTCCGGAATCTAGGACTGGATCATATAGTCCTTTTATATGTGACACTGTGTATCCTTATGGTTCTGAATACATCAGGAAGTACTTAAATTTATGAAGCTGCACTGAGCTAAACAGAATTGAAGAGGGACACACAGCAAAACATGAAGCCACTGGGCACTCATCAGGACAATGGTTGGTGGCCTCCAATTTCAGGTGAACAAATCCTAGGATGGGCTCAAAGTGTGTGCCAGAATGACACATGAGCCTGCACCTGTTACAGTAGGTAAGCTGACAAAGCGTTCGAGGCTGGATTTAGGGGCTGCACGTGGAATGGGGAAAAGGAGGCAGACCCATACTTCGTTTGGACCCAGACTCAACACCAAACCACAGGCCGAACCATGCTGCCAAAATGGCAAAGCTTCCCTAGAATAGGTGGCAGATTCACAGGACTGGCTGCTCATCAATTCATTTTTGCACTATTTTACATCTCCATGATCATCCAGTTTTCAGAACATTTAACCTCAACCACTGCCTATGTTGAAACAAAAAGTAATTCATTAACTTGTCTCATTGAACAAAGGAGGTCAGAGGCAGCACTGGGAATTTAACTGACAGCTCTAGAATTTCAGGTCTACTCCCAGGAATTGGAACTATGCTTCCTGGTTTTCTCACTAGCACATGGGAGCTCTGAGAGGAACTTCTTTCTGCTGGCCTCCCTTACAGATATTAGCAATAAGGAATTTCCTAGCTACTTTATGAACGGGAGAAATCAGCAACGTGAGGAAAGATAGAACTCACTAGAGTGTCCAGTGAGAGGTTAATGGCAGACTCAGGAGTATCTGTCAGAGCTGGGGAGGGGCTTCGGGAGAGCCTCCCGCTCCACCACTGGTTTTACAGGCCAGGAGTCCCGAGGCCCAGGAGCTTTTGTGACCTCCCCAAGGTCACACAGCTTGATAACAATGTTCTTGGCTTCAGCCTCTTAACTTCCAGTCCCAGGTTTTCCCAGTACACCAGGAGGAAAAGAATGCAAAGAATAAAAAAGTGGGGTGAAACTCTGTGTTAAAATGTGATTGGCATTGGGGTCCCTGGGTGGGTCATTTGGTTAAGTGTCAGACTCTTGGTCTGAAAGACCTCTTTCAGCTCAGGTCATGATCCCTGGGTCGTGAGATTGAGCCCGTCACTGGGCTCTGTACTCAGTGCAGAGTCTGCTTGTCCCTCTCCCTCCCGCTCTGTTCCTCCCCCTGCTCCTGCTCTCCGTCTCTCTTTCTCTCTCAAATAAATAATTAAATCTTTAAAAAAAATTTTTTTTATTGGTGAGACAAGATTTCACTTATATGTGGAATCTAAAAAAACAAAACTTTTTTTTTTGAGAGAGACAACATGAGCGGCAGATGAGGGACAGAGGGAGAGGGAGAGAAAGAATCCCAAGCAGGCTCCGTGCCCAGCTCAGAGCCTGACATGGGGCTCTACCTCATGACCCTGAGACCATGATCTGAGCCCAAATCAAGAGTCAGACACTTAACCGAATGAACCACCCAGGCGCCCCCCAAACAAATACAGAGAACAGATGGTTGCCAGAGGGGAGGTGCATGGGGGTGAAATAAAGGGGATTAGGAGGCATAAACTTCCAGTTACAAAATAAATAAGTCACGAGATGAAAAGAATAGCATAGGGAATATAGTCAATAATATTGTAATAATGTTGTTTGGTGACAGATGGTGACTACCCTTATTGTGGTGAGCACTGAGTACTTTATAGAATTGTCGAATCACGATGTTGTATACCTACAACTAATATAACATTGTATGTCAATTATACTTCAATAATTAAGGGGGAAAAAAAGAAAAACTGATGGGGAGGAAGGACACTGTCCTTTGAGAGCTCACTAAGACCTGCAAAAGAGAAGTCCCACAGAACATCTAGAATTGGTTGAGAAGCTCATAATTGCCAGAAAAATAAGGAGCACTAGACCCAGTGTATTACTTTGTTAGGGCTGCTGTAACCAATACCACAGACTAGGTGTCTTAAACAACAGAAATTTAATTCCTCATGGTTCTAGAGGCTAGAAGTCTGAGACCAAAGTCCATGTGTGGAAAACAAATCATACGGATGGAAAATGTTGTCTTCTCATTTGTTAGTACTTAGCAGATGCACAACAAAAAGTAAGTGAATGAATGCTCCTGACTAGCTTGTCCCACACCTCCCACTCCTCAGTGGGAAGGAGAAATGTCCATGGGGCCTTCGTTCCCTTGCAGCGGGGTTCCCAGTGGCCACTCCACAGACTGCCCAGGAAAGTGCAGGAAGTAAACACCCTATTTCTTGAATGTGTGTTTTTTCTGCTAGAAATAATTAATATCCACATTAGTTTAATGAAAAGGGTTTGGGGCGCCAAGGTGGCTCAGTCAGTTGAGCATCTGACTCTTGATTCCAGCTCAGGTCATGATCTCAGGGTTGTGAGATGGAGCCCTGCATTGGGCTTCACGCACATCGGGAGTCTGCTTGTCCCTCTCCCTCCGTTCCTCCCCTGCACTCACGTGCACTCTCTCTCTTTCTCTCAAATAAACTTAAAATAAATAAATAAAGTAAAAAAGGGTTAGTTTTCCCCCATATAATCACAATAAAAGTTGATACCAAAGTAAAGAGAATCAAAAGTGCTCCAGTGTGTAAATGCAATTAGACATCCCCATGACACTCATGGCTTTCCTAGCAACAGAATGTTAATTATTCTGCAAAAAGAGAACAAGGCAGATAAGCACTCGGTTGTGGTGACAACACAGTTCATTTTCTTTATTCACTAAGGAAAGGCTGCCACCAGCCAAACCCTGATGTTGTTATTCTGATCAGGGCAAAAGTCCAGCCCTGACATACTACAGCCTTGAGGAAAGAGCAGGGCAGGATGAATCAACCCACCCACTTGGATAACAAATCGAAAAAGAGATCTGGGTGTAGGAGAGGTTTAAATGTAGCCTCCAGAGCCTGGATGAGATGGGAAGTCCCAGCCCTATAACTGGCTGGAGGCGGGTGAGGAGAACCTTCTACCAGGCCCCCACCTCCTGCTGTGCCCAGTGCCAGCCCAAACCTGCAGGGCATGCAGATGAGGTAGACAGCACAGCCCTGCCCTACCCTTGTGGAAATGACAGTCCTTCTGGGAAGAGGAGACTAATGCCCACAGAACTATCAGAAAACAATCCAGACCAGGTGTGAGGAAGTGCTGGGTTAGAGGCTCCAACCACACGGAAAAGGGAGAGATGGGTGGCCTGTGTTAGCCAGAGTAGGTTCTCAAAGGAGAAGGACTTAAACTGGTGTTTAGGGAGACAAATGAGGGAAAGCATCTGGAATGGGGGGGAAGAAAAAAAGAGGGGAGAAAGAGATTTCTTTATAAGATGGAGTTACATCTAAAGAGTTGGTGGGAGTTTTCTATGTAATGGGTTATTAAATATGGAAAACTCTTGAGAGCCTGGTTCATTCTCTCTCTCTCTCTCTCCTTTTGTCCCTCTCTCTCCCTATCTATTAGTGTGCATTTTGTCCAGTTACGAAACCAGAGGACATCATTCTGTAATCAGCACTTTCAGGAGAGTAGAGGCAGACCTCTGAGGTCTCAGAGTCATTTAAAATGGCTCAGAGTCATTTAAAAATTATCATTAGCAAATAAGGGTGACTCTCCACAACCCCCTGTAGGCAGGTAGATCAGGTAGGAGTGGTTGTGATTCATTCTTCCTCACACCAGAAACCAGGCTCCCTGGTGGGGTAGGACACAGCCCCTTCCTTCTCCACAGCCATTGACAGAGACTTTCAGGTGGGTTGGATGAGCTTGCTCATCCCACCCTCTTCTGAAGGCTGCTGGGACTTACTCTTAAGGGCGCAGCTCAGGAAGGGAACACCTCATCAAATCTGGGGAACTCAAGAATGAGGCTTCAGAGCTGGAATTCACTGCACACTTCACCCCCCTTCCACAGAACTTCTTTCTGTAAGTATCTCATAGGTTCAAAACATAGGTCCCAGAAGTTTGGCCACATGGATGGGCCTTATTGTACATCATTTACTTGTTTCACAAGCAAGGACATAAATCCTGAGGAGTTGGGTGATCTGCCCGAAGTTACAGAGCTAATGCTTATCAGACTGGAGGCCAGGCTTCCTGGCTCTGAGTCAGGACTCCTTCAACTGCACTTGGTAATATTAACAGGAGCAGGAATCAGCAAACTATTTCTATAAAGGACCAGAAACTATTTTAAGCTAGGCAGCTATTGCAACTACTCAACTCTGCCTTTATAGCTTGAAAGGAGTCATAGATAATGCGTGAACACAGGGATGTGGCTCCAATAAAACTTTATTTATAATAACAGGAGACTGATTGGATTTGGCACACTATCTTCAGTTTGCTGACCTCTGAACAAGAATATTGATTATTTATCGATCCCTTATGACGTTCCAGATCCTGTGCCGAGCACTTTGCAGGCATTCTCTCAATTAATTCTCAACAGTCCTATGAAATTAGTGTTATTCCTACACTTCCACAGATGTGAAAAGTGAGACTCAGAATGACAGATAACTGGCCCAAACCCTGGAAACTGTAACTGGCAGAGCTGAAAGGCTATCCTAGTTCTTAACCTCAGAGTCTTAACTAATCATTAATAGATGATAGTACCTCCCAGATGCATTAAAACCTTTGATTTCCGATGTTGAATGAAACTCCTTTGAAGATTGCTCCTGTCTAGACATACTGAGAGAGTGATTAACCATTCCAGTTTGCCTCGGACTGAGGGGCTTCCCAGGATGCAGGACTTTCCATGGTAAAACTGGGATACTCTCAAGCAAACCAGCATGGTTGGCCACCCTAAAATCAGGCATTTTGATGGTACATTTGTGGCCTATTCAACTGAACAAAATAAAGTAGACATTTGTGGCTACCTAAGGCAGGATTTGAACTGAGGCCCCTTGCCCTGAGTAGAGCAGAATGCCAGAGAACAAAGTCATATTACAGGCCAAGGGAAGAGGGTTGCTGGGAAGAGAATGATAACAGGATGAGTAATTTCTCTCAAGAAGCCAAGAGGAAGTCATATTTATGCTTCCTGGTTGATCTCAACCATTCTTTCTATTTCTCCTTTCTTAGACTTACTCAGCCCTCCAGGGTCCTCGTAGGACTCCCACTGGGGGTCTACACACTCCTATTTGCACACTAATCAAATAGGGAAGGAGAAATCACTGGAGAATTGGTCCTGGTGGAGGGCCAGTTGGGGTTTTGTGTATCTGAAACACACTTGGGCCCCTTGCCTACTTTTCAAGATGTCCCAATCCAATCTGCTTTCATTGAGAATCTTTTTCCCTTTCCCCTTTCCTATGCTCCTATATCACTCTGTACATCCCTCCCATAAACTGTGTTGTTCTCATGAGGGTATAATTATCAGTTTGGCTTGTCTAGCTCCCTGGTTAGACTTTGAGCTAGGTGTTGGCCACTCCTGTTCAGCATCATATCCTGGATACCTAGAAAATATGTCAAAAAGAAGTTCTCAATAAGTGTCCACTGAAAAGGAAACATGTTAGTCCAAGAGGAGAAGAATGAAAAGAACACTCCCATTAGACTTTTAGGGCACCATGAATACTCCACATATGTTTTATTTTGTTTTCAATAAATGGATACAAACATGATCACCAAGAAGGATGCTGAGCATACAGTGGGTACACTTTCGAGTTTCTCTCCAGAGATTGGTCCAGTACATTTTAGTCTTTCCGAACCCTTAAGACCATTCCTTAGGACAAAGGGTAAGAAAAAGGAATAAAAAGTATCCAGACTGAAAGGAAGAAGTAAAACTCTCTATTCACAGATGATATGATCTTGTATATTAAAAACCCTAAGAAATCCACTAAAAAATACTATTAGAACTAATAAACTAGGTCAGCAAGATTGCAGGATACAAGATCAAAATACAAAAAAATCAATTGTATTTCTACACACTTGCAATGAATAATCCAAAAACCAAATTAAGGAAACAGATCAGGGACAGAATGGCCAATGGCCTGCAGAGCAACATGCCTAAGTTTTATTGTGATTACTGCGACACGTACCTCACCCATGACTCTCCATCTGTGAGAAAGCCACACTGCAGTGGTAGGAAGCACAAAGAGAATATGAAAGACTACTATCAGAAATGGACAGAAGAGGGGCGCCTGAGTGGCTCAGTCGTTAAGCGTCTGCCTTCGGCTCAGGTCATGATCCCAGGGTCCTGGGATCGAGTTCCACATCGGGCTCCCTGCTCTGCGGGAAGCCTGCTTCTCCCTCTCCCACTCCCTCTGCTTATGTTCCCTCTTTCGCTGTGTCTCTCTCTGTCAAATAAATAAATAAAATCTTAAAAAAAAAAAAAAGAAATGGACAGAAGAGCAGGCTCAGAGCCTGATCGACAAAATAACCACTGCATTTCAACAAGGAAAGATACCTCCTACTCCATTCTTTGATCCTTCTCCTGCAGGAGCAATGATCCCACCTCCCCCCCCAGTCTCCCAGATCCTCATTGCCCTGGTATGATGCCAGCACCCCATATGGAGGGGCCCTCCCATGATGCCTGTGTTGGGCCCTCCTCCTCCTGGGATGATGCCAGTGGGACCTGCTCCTGGCATGAGGCCACCTATGGGAGGCCACATGCCAATGATGCTTGCACCCCCAGTGATGAGACCTCCCGCCTGTCCCATGATGGTGGCCACTCAGCCAGGAATGTCTCAACCAGACAGATAAGGAGAGAGGGAACCTCTTGATATCCATTTTACATTACTTGTACTTCGCCAGGATATCATGGTGCTGTGAGCCTAGGTGTTTTCTAACAGGATAACCAGAAAGACTTGCTCCCCCTTCCTATCAAAGCAAGAATAGTTTTTGCAGGGGAGTAGTGGGACCAAAAAAAAAAAAAAGCAATTTTCATTTGTATTGTGAAAGGTGAAAATAAAATAGCCTCTGTTTTAGTTAACAAAAAAAAAAAAAGAAAGAAATGAAAAATCCATTCACAATAGTATCAAAGAATAAAATATTTAGGAATAAACTTAATAAAAGAAGCGCAAAATTTATACTCTATTCTAAAAACTACAAAATGGTCTTGAAAGAAATTAAAGAATGTAAATAAGTGGAAAAACATCCCATGTTCATGGATCAGTAGACTTAACATTGGTAAGATGGCAAAACTCCCCAAACTGATCTAAAAATTCGACAAAAAACCTATCAGAATTCAGCTAACTACTGTATAGGAATGGATCAGACAATTGTAAAATTCATATGGAATTTCAAGGGACCAAAATAGCCAAAACAATCCTGAAAAAGAACAAAGTAAGGTTCACACTTCCCGATTTCAAAATTTACTACAAAACAAAAGTAATCGGGGCGCCTGGGTGGCTCAGTCGTTAAGCGTCTGCCTTCGGCTCAGGTCATGATCCCAGGGTCCTGGGATCGAGCCCCACATTGGGCTCCCTGCTCAGCGGGGAGTCGGCTTCTCCCTCTCCCACTCCCCCTGCTTGTGTTCCTGCTCTCGCTATCTCTCTCTCTCTGTCAAATAAATAAATAAAATCTTAAAAAACAACAACAACAACAACAGTAATCAATACAGTGTGATACTGGCACAAGGATAGACATATAAATCAATGGAGTAAAAATAAGAGTCCATAAATAAACCCATACATATATGGTCAAAAAGAACAACAGGGGTGCCCAAAGCATTCAATGGGGAAGAACACTGTTTTCAACAAATGATGCTGGATAGCCACTTGCAAAAGAACCAAGTGGGAACCTTATCCCATACCATATGCAAAAATTAGCTCAAAACTGGTCATTAAGGAAATGCAAATCAAAATCACAATGAGATACCACTTAATAACCACAAGAATAGCTACTACAATATTTTTTTTAAAAATAATAATAAGTTTTTGCAAGGACGTGGAGAAATTGGAATTCTTTTGCATTGCTGGTAAGGATATAAAATGATACGGCCGCTGTGGAAGATAGTTTGGTAGTTCCTCAAAGAGATAAACCTAGAATTAGCGTATGACCTAGCAATTCCACTCCTGGATATATACTCAAAAGAACTGAAAACATATGTCCACATAGAAACCTTGAAATGGATGTTTAGAATTAATATAAATATTAATATAATATAAATAATTAGCATTATTTATAACCACCAAAAGGTAGAAACAACCCAAATGTCCATAAACTGATGAATGTATAAACAAAAAGCAGCATAACCATACAATAGAATATTATTCAACCATTAAAAGGAATGAAATATTGACACATGCTACAACATGGATGAACCTGGAAAACATAAGGCCGATTGAAAGAAGCCAATTATAAAAGACCACATATTACAGGATTCCATTCATATGAAAGTCCAGAATAGGGGAATCTATAGCGGCAAAAAGTACGTGGTTGTTTAGGCCTAGGGGTAGGGCGGGAAGTTGGGGGTGGGAGGGTTGCTAAAGGGCACAGGGTTTCTTTTGAAGTGATAAATATTCTAAAATGGACTTTGGTGATGGTTGCACAAATCTGTGTGTATACTACAGACCAGTGAATTGTACACCTTAAATGGGTAAATTGTATGGTATGGGAATTATATCTCAATCAAGCCGTTTTTTAAAAAAATGAAACTCTATTCCTGCCCCACACTTCCATACACCCACACAAAGCCATGCTGTCTCCAGATCTATGCCTGGAACTTTTTAAAAGTGGGTCAGCTCATTCCCTGACTTTAGGAAACTGATCCTTATTTGGGACTTCTGGGCCCTTTTGACAGTTTGAGATAATTGGCCATTTACGCACAGGGGCAAAGTGGTGCTTGGATAATTACTAAAGCCACAAGCCTGAATCACGGGAGTTTGGAGTTTGGAAAAACACATCAACCAACCCAACAGCCAGGTTTCCATGAAAGGAGGCCTCAGCTCCTGATAACTCTCAAGTACGTTCCTTGCTCACTCCACCCTTCTCTAGCTCCTCCTTTCCCATTTTGGCAAATTTCCCTCTCCCTCCCCACTTCTCCCACCCCAACAAACTCTTGACTGAGGAAAAGCAAGAACATTCCTGCCATCCCCTTTCCAACCGAACTCAACTGCCTCCAGCCCCCGGCTCACAGGCTCACACATAAAGGCCAACTGAACTCTCTGATCTGAGTTAAAAGCTTTGTGTTGTGTGTGCTAACAAGCTGGGGGGTTTTGCCTTTTTCCTCTAGCTTGGATTACCTAGTTTCCAAGTGGGCCAACTCTGGGAGAAACCCTCCCAATCAATGCCTTCAGTTGAGATCTAAATGTCCATGCCTCTTACTCCAGAGGAATAAGAAACAGACCAGAGGAAAAACATGTTGCAACACAATTACTGCATTATTTCTTTATAACCACCCGTCTCCAGGTGGGGGGTGGGGTGGGGGATGAAAGGTTTTCATACTTAATGAATAAATGCCTTGTAGTCCACTTGGCTTTTCTTTAAAGAACTCTGAATACATTGCAAATGCTCTCTCAGTCCTCTATATGCCACCACCTCATCAAGGAGGGAGCTGGAGAAATAAAACCCATTTCACAGATCCAGAAATGAAGGCAGCAAGTATCCTGATAACTTTACTGGTCCCCAAACAAGTTCTCAGGCTACAACTTTCACCCTCAAATTTATTTCCCACCTTTCTTCAAATGTTCCTCCTAGATTCCCACTACTTGCTTTTCCAGTCCAAACCCCCTTCATCCATGATGTCCCTACCAAAACCCAATCCATGTTGATCCTTGCTTTTCTGGAACATGCAAAATAAAGTCACTAGTTATATTGTATCACATTCTCTAGTCTTTTGCATATGTATGGACTGCCCTAGCAGAGTGGTGCCCTGTCAGAGATTAAATTCATCCGGGGAGGGGGGAGGGGGGCTTGGGTTGTTTGTTTCATCATTTTCTTTTTCATAAATGGAGAATTCCCTGCTTTTTAAAGGCATTGGCCATGACAGGAGGTAAAATAGCCTAGAAAATTTTTATATAAAAGAAACAAATATATAAGATTTTTAAGACATGACAAAGGAAGAACATCTGTTGAGCTAAAACAAAAGGAACTGAAACCCAATTCAATAGAAATGGAAAGGAATAACCAATATAGAGTGTTTGGGATGGTTGGTTGGTTATTAATAAAATAAATCAATTTAGATCCTTACCTTACACCATATATCAAAATCAAGTCCAGAGCTAAATGGAAAAAAATCAAATCATACCTGGTGTGATGGTTAGTTTTATGTGTCACCTTGACTGGGGCACAGGATGCCCAGATATTTGGTCAAACATCATTCTGGTTGTTTCCGTGAGGATGTTTTTGGATGAGATTCGCATTTAAATTGATAGATTGAGTAAAGCAGATTGCCTTCATAACATATCTAGGCCCCAGAAAATGACTTCTTAAATGTTCCCGTATCAAGAAAGGAAAATGAGGGGCGCCTGGGTGGCTCAGTCGTTAAGCGTCTGCCTTCGGCTCAGGTCATGATCCTGGGGTCCTGGGATCAAGCCCCGCATCGGGCTCCTTGCTCAGCGGGAAGCCTGCTTCTCCCTCTACCTCTGTCTGCTGCTTCCCCTGCTTGTGCTCTCTCTCTCTCTCTCTCTCTCTCTCTGTGTCAAATAAATAAATAAAATCTTAAAAAAAAAAGAAAAAGAAAAGAAAGGAAAATGAGGCTCGCTTTGATCATAGGATAAAGTACTAAAAACCTCAGAGCCCCTCCATGATTTAACCCTGCAGCACCCCTCACCCCGGGGACCCTCACAGACTCCAACACTAGCCAGGCAGAGATCCTCTCGGCTCGTCCCACATGCCAAGCTCTCCCCTGTCTCCCCTCCTTCATCAGTTCTTCTCTGTCCCTGGAACCATCTCTCCACCCCCGGCTCCTACTTGTTCAAAATGGACCAGAAGCAAAGACACATCGCTACCTCTGTGGTAGAATGTAGAGAAAGTTTAAGCAGTGGTTCTTAGAAAACAGAACTTTGCGTGTCTAACTTCTACACATCTTTCAGCTCTCAGCCACTGGGAAGCTTACTCTGTCCTCTCTCCCTTACCCCTCAGAGCACCTTCTCTGAGGTATCACCCAGCGACTTCTCCTCACGCAAGGAAAGGAGCTCCTCCTACTACACCTGAAGTTTCCTGGGGGAAGTTGCATAGGCTCTTGTTTTCCTCTCAGTTACGAATACCTATATACTCTAACGTACATGTCAGGAGAGCCACGGAGGATGGTGGGGAAAGGCTGGGGCAGATGGAGGGAGCCACCTCACAGCCTTCTGGACGCTGCAGCAGAAACACTGGTAAAGGCCCAGAGAAACCGATTGCCCATCCCACTGGTTCTCATGGATGCAGAGAAGTCGTTCCAAGGACGGAAGTGGCCCTGTAAAGGAAGAAGGAAGGACCTTCGGGTATCTGGTTACTGCCAGCCTCACTATGAAGCCCTTGGGTTCAGTGAGACAAAAAGCAACAGAAAGTAAGCGACAAGCTCTGATCACTAAAGGGACTCAAGACTCCATCAAGAATATTGTCTTCACTTTTTCTTTTTTTGACAATTTAGAGTTTTCTAAATTTTTCAAAAAATATTACTTTGGGGGAGGCTATTTATCTATTTTTATTGTGGTAAAATACACATGATATATAATTTACCATTTTAACCATTTCACATCATCCATCTCAGTGGCATTTAGTAAGTTCACAGTATTGTGCAATCATCACCACTATCTAGTTCCAAAACATTTTCATCACCCTGAAAGGAGACCTCGTACTTACTCAGCAGTCATTTCTCATTCACCCTTCCTACCAGCGCCCTGGCAGGCATTCATCTATTTTCTATCTCTGTGATTTTGCCTATTCTGTATTTGAATTTTGTATACATGGAATCACACAATATTTTTCCTTTTGTGTCCAGCTTCTCTCACTTGGCATGTTTTCTAGGTTCATGGTGTAGCATGTATCAGTACTTCATTCCTTTTTATGGTCCAATAATATTCATCTTCATTTTATTTATCCAATTCATCAGGTGAGTTTTTTCTAACAAGTATGACTTTTGCAATCAGGAAAAAAAATAATACAGTTTCGGATTGTTGTTTGTTTTGTTCTATTTGGGTTACCAAATCCCTTCTATACATGAGGCAGGAGGAGGTTCATGTTCTAGTTCTTTCTCCAGCCACTGACCAAAGGCACATACGGTATTTTCTTAATTCTAAGGCTCCTGGTTTTGTTTGTTTCTTGGTTTCGATTTTTTTTTAATGTTTCTGAAATGTGAATGCATCTTGTAACCTTTTTTTTTTAAGATTTTTTAAAATTTATTTATTTGACAGAGAGAGACACAGCGAGAGAGGGAACACAAGCAGGAGGAGTGGGAGAGGGAGAAGCAGGCTTCCTGCGGAGCAGGGAGCCCAATGTGGGGCTTGATCCCAGGACTCTGGGATCATGACCTGAGCCGAAGGCAGATGCTTAACGACTGAGCCACCCAGGCACCCCTGCATCTTGTAATCAACTTACTTTTTCAGTGGTGTTTCTTTCTCCTGTCTGTAAAGCTATTACTCATTTCCTCAATTTGAAAACACCATCAGGGGCACCTGGGTGGCTCAGTCAGTTGAGTCGGTCTGCCTTCGGCTGGGGTCAGGGTCTATGATCCCAGAGTCCCTGGATCAAGCCCTAGGTCGGGCTTCCTGCTCAGTAGGGAATCTGCTTCTCCCTCTGCCTCTGCTCCTCCCTCCCTGTCCCTCCCCGCAATGTGCTCTCTGTCTGTCTCTCTCTCAGATAAATAAATAAATAATCTTTTAAAAATAAATAAATAAGGGCGCCTGGGTGGCTCAGTTGGTTAAGCGACTGCCTTCAGCTCAGGTCATGATCCCAGGGTCCTGGGATCAAGTCCCGCATTGGGCCCCTGCTCTGCAGGGAGCCTGCTTCTCCCTCTCCCACTCCCCCTGCTTGTGTTCCCTCTCTCGCTGTGTCTCTCTCTGTCAGATAAATAAATAAAATCTTTAAATAAATAAATAAATAAAAAATAAAAACACCATCAATGGTAAAAAGCACCATTATCTTATGTACTATGAAGAAAGCAAAAAGAATGGCAATTCTTTGCTACTCTGATAATGTATCCGAACTTATTAAAAGAGGGGTTCTTTTAAGGACTAACTGAAGTGGGTTTTTGTCTCATTTCATCGTTGGGCTTACATTTGAAAGGAAAAATAAGTGAAAACCATCAATTAAGATTTTCCTAAACTTTCTCCACATTCAGAGTCCAACCCTTCAGAATTGCTTTTCAGCTCTGAGTCCTCAATGTCCATACTGTCACGTACATATTCTCTTCTACGGTCCCTAGACTGTTGGTGACGCAATACTCCTTAAAAGAGAGTTTCATTATCTTCCAAGCCATTGCCACCCATTCTGCAAGGTTTAAGGCTGACCTTCCCGGAAGTTAACATAAGGTTTTCAGACAATAACCAAAGGTTCTTCTTCCTTCCTTAAGTGATTCTCTAACTGAAAATCAAAGTAGAAGCTGTCCAGTCACACGCACATGCACAGTCCTTGAAGAGGAAAAAATAAAACATATTCTATACTCAAAACAAGACCTGAGACACTGAGAAACAGGTAGAACAGGGATTAGGAAACGAACAGCACCTGCAAGACAGTGAATGACCCAGTGCTGCCATAGGGGGAATGGAGCTGGCACTTGGCCAAGAACCTGAAGGGCCTCTTGCATTTCGTGGATATTTTATTTTCCTTTTTTACAATGGAAATATGCATGGCACCATGTTTGCTCCTAAGAAAACAACTTCTAGACTAATCAGTATAAAATAAATAAAGATTTAAATTTAAATTATATGTATGGCCTGGAAAAACACCTACCCAACCTTTAATCTCCACCAAGATGCTCATTAGGCAGGTTAGTGAATGCTTATTACCTGTCCCTCTCAGAGACAGTACCAGGCCTTTTTACTTTTTTTTTTTTTCCATTGGGATACTTACCAGAACCACATTCTGGACCCTTCCAGAATTACCTAAACCAGAATAACGTTCCAAAACTTCGTGCTTCGCAAATGTCAGTCACTGGTACAAACAACACATGCCACGTAAAGATGAAGTTGAATGCTCAAATAAGGTAATGAGTTTGTTTAGACCCATTTTTAATAACAGTATATTTGTAGGTTTATCAGGTGCTTTTCTTAGGCCAAAGCTCAGCTCCCTCCCACTTCCCCACTTTCCCTAGGTCTGGTTGGCTCACAGTTGTCACCACATGGAGAGAGAAGGAGAGAAGGCAATGGTAAAGGTGACCCTGTGAATTCACTGGTAGCTCAAGCACTCCGTTTGCCCCCAGTCCCTCTGCCTCTAGGAAGGGAGAGGAGGTCAGCAATGGAATCCACTGTGATCCATCTGTGGACAATGAAAGTGACTCCTCCCCACTCTTGCCTGAGTAAAAATTAATTCACAGAGTGAAGGAGAGGATTCGAGGTGGGGAGTGCAGTAAGGAGGCTTGGGGAGCAAGGGATTTGCAAGAATGGGCAGCACAGAGTAATGCCCCTGGTTGCTGAGAGAAAGGGTTCATCCTATTTCCCATTTGGGGCTACGCTTGGGATATTCATGTTTATTATCTGCACCACCTGCTATGGACTAAATTGTGTCCCCCCAAAATTCATTATGTTGAAGCCCTAAGTGTGACTGTATGTAGAGATGGGGCCTTTAGGAGATAATTAAGGTTGAATGAGGTCATAAGAGTGGGGCCCTGATTCTACAGGATTGGTGTTCTTGTAGGAAAAGACACTGGAGATTGCACTTTCTCTCTCCTTGTAGTACTCAGAGGGAAGGCCTAGGAAGAAGAGAGCAGCCATCTACCAGCTGGGAAGAGAGGCCCCATCAGAAGCCCACCATGCTAGACCTTGATCTTGGAATTCTCAACCTCCAGAGCAGTGAGAAAATTAATTTCTGTTGTTTAAGTCATACCGTCTGTAGCATTTTGTTATGGCAGCCAGAGTAGACTAAGACCACCACCCCTCCTGTTCTTAAAGAACCTGTAACTTTTACTTTAAAAATTGTACATCTATCCTTATTTCATTTAAAAACATTATATAGGTCCTTTAAAGAGAAAGAGTTTTGAATTATTTTATTTTACAAAATCAAATAAACTAAGACACTTTATTAAACACTTACCATGTGCCAGATACGTTATGCTAAGCTCTGAAGATGTAAAGAAAAAGAAGACACAGCCTTTGGCCCAGGGAGCTTATTGTCTGGTGCTAGGAGGACCCTGTTTTCTTTTTCCTTTTGCAAATTGAAGCTAAATTTATTTAAATAAGTTGTCCAACTACATTCTGCTAGTCTAAATCCAAATTTCTTAGACAAAATTTCCATGGTGTTTCTACTACCCTATACAGATTATCATCTAAAGACAGGGTTTATATGGCTTCTGGATCAAAACACATGATCAAATACAGATATT
>NC_138378.1:76007601-76025106 GCF_054177405.1 Leptonychotes weddellii | reverse complement strand
CCACATCTTCTTTATCCATTTGTCTGTTGAAGGGCATCTCAGCTCTTTCCACAGTTTGGCTAATGCGGACACTGCTGCTATGAACATTGGGGTGCATGTGGCCCTTCTTTTCACTACATCTGTATCTTTGGGGTAAATACCCAGTAGCGTAATTGCTGAGGACCCATTTTCTTAAACAGGAGCTAATGCCTGAGCTAAGTCCTAGGCTGACCCAGCCAAAGTCTGGGGAGCTGCAGCTCAGCGAAGTGAGTCTTGATTTAGAATAGTTTGGGAACTCAATTCCTGAGGATTCTGCTCCTAGCAATGTCACAGCAGCTCTGTGAGCCTCCATTGGTAGGTTTGGAAGATGTGGAGCCCAGGAACGGAGGAGAGGGCAATCCGTGACCATCAAAGATTTAGAAAACCTTTCTGCTTCTTACACATTCATCCACCCTGTGCAGGTGAGCAGGCCTGCCCACACTCTCACCCACCCAGCGCCTTCCTCCGGCTTCCTCCCTTCAGCCCACCTCAAGAAATCAGCTGTGCCCAGCAGCACCACACCATGGGATTTTTAAACCCAGTTTGCATTTCAAGAGGAAGTTAAGTTGCATTCCTCGATTGACTTTATATTTACCTCTTCCACTGGCTGGTGCCAAGCTGCTGAAGCCCTCTGGACAATAAGCCTCTTCTCTTTGAAACAGGAAGTATCATTTGGCCCAGCCTAAAAGAGTGGTGCTTCTTGTAGCCTCCTGGAGGAGTGCCACCCAGGATTGGCTCCTGTGCTTCCTTCTGCCCCCTCCTTGGGCTGAGGGGGCTGTAGGATGGGATCAAGCAGCCTCTGAGGAAGCAGGAGATGGGGTCCCAGGAGTAACCCTTACTTAAAGCTTCCCTGTAGCTAGAACTGGAAGAACTGGGTCATATTTGCTGGGGAAAGATCGGTGTCCTGGTCTCTACCACTTTTAATTGAAAATAAAGTGAATGATAAAATTACTGTAATATAATTCTAGATTGTCTGTTTCCCAAGCTGTGAGTTTTTCAAGGGTAGCAAGCAGGTCTTATCCATCTTTGAATCTCTGAGGACTTCTGAGTGCCCTGGAGAATGAATGTAGGAAGGCAGGAAGGAAAGATAGAAGGAAGGGAGGAAGGGAGGGAGGAAAGATTCAGTAGGGCAAGAACCCTCCATTATCTTCACTTCTATCCACGTCTCTAAATAATTTTAAGTTCTGATAGGTTAAGAATTTAGACATTCTTCTATCTGATCCTGGCTACACTATACCCTAGGACATACATGCAAAGTAACTTGGCTAAAGCACAGAATATTTGGGGGCACCTGGGTGGCTCAGTCAGTTGAGCATCCGACTCTTAATTCTTGTTGTAGTGGTAAATGTTTAATAACCAGCTTGGGTAGGATGGCCTTTGGCATGTAAATTTTACTTATATAAGGAATGTCCAGTACATAATTTACAAATAATAATAAAATATACAATACTCTTTATTGTAAATACCATAGATCCAATTAATCAATAAGCCAAAGGCTTTCGCTGATTTTTGCCAACCTCTTGTATGAATAGACAACCTAAGGTCGCAATTGGCAAATGAGTATGGTTCTGACATGAATGTGGGTTGGTATTTCATTTATAGTAACAAGTGACTTGCTCATGATAATACTGGAAGAATATTTCCTCACTTTTGTGCTATTCCCAATATAACAGCTACAGATACAATACACTCATAAATTCAATCTTCATTATTAATATTTTCTCCATCACCTCAAGCAAGTTCCAGTCATTGATTGTACTTGTATCTTCACTGAGAATCTGAGCTTTCCTCAGATATTCACATGGCCGGCTCCCTCCCTTCCTTTACATCTTTACTCAAAAGTCACTTTTTGAAGGCACCTGGGTGGCTCAGTTAAGCGTCTGCCTTCAGCTCAGGTCATGATCCTGGGGTGCTGGGATCGAGCCCCACGTCAGGCTCACTGCTCAGCAGGGAGTCTGCTTCTCCCTCTCCCTCTGCCCTGCTCATGCTCTCTCTCACTCTCCCTCTCTCTCAAAGAAATAAATAAAATATATTTTTTTAAAAAGTCACTTTTTTAATATGGCTTTCACTGACCACCCTACTAAGATTGCGACATCCACACTCATGCCCACACATTCAATCCTCCTCCTACGCCTTATTGTTCTTCTTAGCATGTATCTTAGCATGTATCGTTTTCTAACATTCTGTGTATTTCACTTGCAATATTTGTTATTCTGTCTCCCTTCCTATAATATAAGCTCCCCAAGGGTAAGGATTTTTGTCTGTTTTGTTCACTGTTGAATCCTCAGTGCCTTGAACAGTGCCTGGTACATAACAGGTCTCAGTAAATGTTTGCCGAGCAAATGAAGGAATTTATGAACTCCCACAGCTAATCAGTCTAATGAATCATCTGGCCCCACTGGTTCTGTCTTCTCATAGCATTCCTATTCATCCTCTGGTCTCTCTCTCGGTGCCCCCACACTCCTCCAGCAAGCTAGACGTGGAGATGCACCATGCACACCCCTCTCCAGGAAAGAACTTGTCTGGCTATCCGCTCCCATATTAATTGCAGAGAGCCACTGTCCTATGGCAGCCCAAACCCAAAAGCTGATCGAGACACGGGTATAAATGCCTGGCCTTTCAGTGCTAATGAAGGATATCTGTCAGACCAAATACACTGCGGAGCGTCCAGTGGGGCTGGCCATGGCTTTGTCATGCCCGTAGAGGGGAGGAAAACTTTTCCCTTCTTCCCTTCTTCTGTCTTTGGCTGGTCTAATAATTAAATTGACAGAAGATTAACAGAAGAAAAAGAAATTTAATTTCCTAGGAACAGGAACCCCAGCGATATGAGGTTCAAAGATAGTGAGGCAGTGAGGCTTATATGCTATCCTGAGCTAAGGAGAAGGGGGTAGGAGTCTGGAACTTCAAAAAGGGTGGAAGGCAATTCACAGGAAGTTGGGAAGAACAAATGTTTGGTAAATAAATGTTTGCCATACCAGGGCGATAAGTCTTTCTGATATAAAAAGTTATCTCTGGTATTAGCTCTCTTCCTGGTACAGGCCCCCTCCATCTAAATTCTTTTAGGCAATTAAGGGAGAGGTAAAAAAAAAAAAATAAAAAAACTCTTCCTGAGTCTGCTGGGCCTTGATAACCTTCAGCTCAAAATATCCACGTGCCACAGAGGCATATTTTGGGTCACGTATTTGCTCCCCTTCACCTGCATTGCAATTTGGCTTCTCTCCCTGCCCACTCCTGCTTTCCCCCCTCCCTTCCATAGGAAAGAATAAATGTCCTGCCCACCCAACTCCATCCCAGAGTTTGCTCCTGGGAACCCAAAAGGCAACAAGCAATTATCTCTCACCAGCGTTAGGCCATTAATTGCCTCTCTGGTCTCCCCAGTATTAATCCTCCCCTCCAACCTATCCCCCCAGTGCAGCCAAAGAGATCTTTCCTAAACCAAACTCAACCCCATGCTTAAAACCTTCAATAGTTTCCTGTCGCTCTCAGCACACAGAAACAAAACCTTCGACGTAACCCAGAGGGCCTAGTGTGGCCCAGCCCCTGCCTACCTTGTCTGCTGCAAGCCCCACCACTGCCCTGGCAGTTGGCGGTCCACCCAGAGAAGCCATTCTCTGATGTATCACAGCACTTCCCATTTCTGGATTGTTGTTGTTGTTTGTTTTTGTTTGTTTGTTTTTGTTTTTTAAGATTTTATTTATCTGTCAGAGAGAGAGAGAGTGCACAAGCAAGGGGAGCCAGCAGGCAGAGGGAGAAGCAGGCTCCCGGCTGAGCGAGGAGCCTGATGAAGGACTCCACCCCAGGACCCTGGGATCATGACCTGATCCAAAGGCAGACGCTTAACCGACTGAGCCACCCAGGCGCCCCTCACTTCTGGGTTTTACTCACGTTATGAACCCTGCCCAGACCAAGGGTTTTCAACTCTGACTGCACATTAAATCCCTCGGGGAGTTTTCTCTGTCTTTAAATCTCAATGCCCAGGCCACATCCAAGACCAAGCAAATCAGAGTCTCTGGAAGTGGCATCCAGGCATCAGTATTTTTCAAACCTCCCAGATGATTTAAGAAAGCAGCCGTACCTGAGAACCACTGGCCTAGATCCTTGCTGTTCAAAGGCTGTCTGAGTTCAGGCGCCTGGGTGGCTCAGTTGGTTGGGCGACTGCCTTCGGCTCAGGTCATGATCCCGGAGTCCCTGGATCGAGTCCCACATCGGGCTCCCTGCTCGGCAGGGAGTCTGCTTCTCCCTCTGACCCTCCCCCTCTCATGTGCGCTCTCTCTCTCTCTCTCTCATTCTCGCTCTCTCAAATGAATGAATAAATAAATAAAATCTTAAAAAAAAAAAAAAAAAGGCTGTCTGAGTTCCCTAGTAGAAGGTGAGTTTCATTAAGGCAGGCATCAGTTCCACTCTGTCCATTACTATGCCCCCAGCATCAAGAAAGATGCCTGACACATAGTAACTCTTTAGTAAATATTTGTTAAATCCTGGGGCTCAGTCGGTTAAGCATCTACCTTCGGCTCAGGTCATGATCTCAGGATCCTGGGATCGAGCCCCGCATCGGGCTCCCTGCTCAGCGGGGAGTCTGCTTCTCTCTCTCCAGCGCCCCCTGCTTGTGTTCTCTCTCTCTCTGTTAAATAAATAAATAAAATCTTTAAAAAATACATTTGTTAAACTTGAAGGGATTCCAAGTGGCCTGGAAACCTCCCAAGTATTGCCCACTGCGGAAGGAGCAGGTGAAGAGGTGGCAGGGATGAAAGCTTTGCTATGAATAGAGATGTGCTGAGAGTGTGTGAGAAGCTACTAGGCAGCCCCTGGAGACTGAGAATCTCAATTATAAATAGGTTGGTGCCAGAGCCTGAAGGACACAGGAGCTGTAAAGGATGTAACGTGTCATCTGCATGAGGCAGAATAGAACTGGGTAAAAGAAGGGACACCTGGGTGGCTCAGTCAGGTTAAGCATCTGCTTCGACTCAGGGATCAAGCCCTGAGTAGTCA
Organism: Leptonychotes weddellii; assembly: GCF_054177405.1. Taxonomy (NCBI): domain Eukaryota; kingdom Metazoa; phylum Chordata; class Mammalia; order Carnivora; family Phocidae; genus Leptonychotes; species Leptonychotes weddellii. Next base: position 76,020,099 of record NC_138378.1, on the reverse strand, counting down.
TCATCCTTGGGCTCCCTGCTCAGCGGGGAGTCATCTTCTCCCTCTCCCTCTACCCCTCCCCCTACTCATGGGCTATCTTTCACTCGCTCTCTCTCTCAAATAAATAAATAAAATCTTAAAAAAAAAAAACTGGGTAAAAGAGGAAAGAGATGAAATCTAGAATGGTGGAGGATCAAGGGTGTTCAGTGACTAAAAGAAGATGCAGCACAAATACTGGTAGATGTTAGACACACCAGACGACTCCTTCTCGGTAGATCTGGTAATCTCAGAGTTTGATTCCCAGACACACACACACACACATCCTCTTGCACTGATAGCGTTCATCATCCTCATCTCTCTCGGGGTAGAAAGCTCTGGTTTTAGCAAAACTTCAGTCCAACTGCAGAAATGCCCCGTGCTGAGACAGGGAAGACCCTGTGTCATAGTGAAGAACTGTCATGGGGCATGCGCTGGTCTCAGGCATAGATGGAGGACTGAGCTCCCCAGCCTGGAGTCCCCAGCTCCTTGGATGTCAGCAGAGTGGTGGGTACAGGGAGTGAGCCAAAGGGGTCCCCTAGGCTATCAGTGGTGACCTTGAGAAGGTGATAATGGGGCTCCAAATGAGCTTCTCTTCTCCAATGAGGATTATTAGTTTGGAAAAGCTGAGATGTTGGAAGCATAGTTGGCTATATCAAGCAGGGCTTCCCAAAACCATGTCCAATGATCAGTTCATCTCACTCAAACTTCTAGGCAAGAGGCTGGAATCCCACAGCATAGTGGCCGCTGACTTCATCTCCCCCCTCCCAGTCACCCTCAGTTTAAAGATTCATTCATGATTCATTCACTTACTCAGCAAATATTTGCTCAGTGTCTATTATGCATACTATACTAAACTTTGATGGTACAGTGGTGAAATAAAGGATATTCCCCATTGTCTCAGAACTCAGAGTCTAAGGGAGATGGTTTTCAGACATTACTGAGAAGAGTCATCAACCACATCACTCATATATATATTCATATATTCATTCACATTATATATATATATATAATGTTGGTTTGTTTTTATTTATATAGCTGTGATCATATGTACATATTGCCATATATACAAATATGCTTTTGCACTTACTATTATTATATATTATAATATGCATATCCTTTGTTATTTTAAATTTTTATGAATGTCACTTTTATGACACAATTTGCATACAATGGACATTTTATTTAGCCATCCTCTGAGTACAAGACATTGTGTCCATTTCAATTTATCAATATTATATATAACACCTATAAAATATCTTTGTGCATAAAACTTCACTTAAATGTCCAGATTTGGGTTTGGGGGGGGGCGTCAAAGGAGGTGGAAGAAAAAAGGGAACATTTGGGGGGAGCTCATGTTATTCTTACTTCTGCTTACATACTTTAGAAGACAGCACAATTCCTCAGATTTTAGAAGACCGCACCTTTGTAGGAGACACATTCCAATCCCTGACTTGCCCCTGGAGTTTCTGGAAGAATTGCCACACCCAAGGCGTGCCTGGGTGGCTCAGTCGGTTAAGTGTCTGCCTTTGGTTCAGGTCATGATCCCAGTGTCCTGGAATGGAGCCCCACATCGGGTTCCCGCTCAGCGGGGAGCCTGCTTCTCCCTCGCCCTCTGCCCCCCCCTCCCCGTGCACACACACACTCTCCCACTCTGTCACGAAGGAAAAAAGAAGGAATAAGAATTGCCACACCCATAGACACTGGAAGGGGCAGGTCTGTCCTTTACCTCAGGCAGTCTGATTGGATCAGGTTTGAACACATGACTCAAAATCAGCCAGTCCATTGGCTGGCCAGAAACCAATCATATTTTTATCCTCATAAAAATTGAACTAGGAAACCCAGACCTCATGGGAAATAGATGGTGGATACTTAGAGAGAAAAGACATTAAATCAAAGTGAAGATGGCCAGCCTAGGCCATATGCAAGATATACGAGCAGAAGCACTTGGTCAGAATGAAAAGGGAAAAAAAGAGGGAGATGTGCCTAGGAAAACAGAGAGGATGAGAGAGAGAATGACCTTTGTTTCTGCCAGCATTCCAGTTATCCCATCCCAGCTCTATTTTCCACCTTGCATTCTGGAAGATACCCCCTGCTTTCCCCCTCCACCCCCAAATAAATCCCGCTTATCACTTGATCTAGCTTGAGTAGGTCTCTGTTCTTTTCAACCAAAAGATCATTGATTAAGCAAACAATGTCAGTACTTCTTGCAGTCAGAGAGTATCAGAACTGGAAAGGGTCATTGCACAATGAACAAAGCCCTCCTCTACTGAGCAGTAGTCATGAGGACCGTGGGATTGACCTAGTCCCCAGCTCCAGGAGCAGTCAGGAAGCCAGTCAGGGGAAGCCCACTTACCTTCTGGCAGTGGTAGATTCTTCTGTATCCTAGCAGTGATGGGCTCAGAAATGGGCATTTGACTTCGGGTGGTCCAATTAGAGCCAATAGTCCTCATCTATGTGCTTGGGGCTTCTTTAACAAAGACAAGGAGGAGGAAGGCTAAGAGAAGAAGAGAACTTCTTTCAATATTATGAAAGTAGCAATGTTTCCTGAGGAAAAAATTAAACGCAGGAAAGGATGAAGAAATAAATAAAAATAGCCTCACTGGTAATCGGGGAAATGCCAAAAAAAACCAATGAGACATCACTTTTCATTCATCAGACCGGCAATTTTTTCCTTATGATCAAGTGTTGACAAAGTTGAGGGAAATGGATACTTTAATAGTGTAATGGGAATATCAATTATTACAGCTCCTATGAAGGGCAAGTTGCCCGTATCTATTGAAACTGAAAATCTTAGGACCCACTGTTCTTCATATCTGCCTTGAGGAGACCCTTGTACTGTGCCCAAGGAGTTGTGTTTAAGGATGTTGACCGAAGCATTGCTTACCAAAGTGAAAAGATTGGAAACAACCTACATGTCCATGAAAATGGGAATAGCTAAATCAATATAATAAAGCCATACTATTGACTAGCATGTGGGTAATTAAGAGGCAAGCAGATCAATGTATCATAATACCCAAGACATGTTGACTGAAAAATACAAGTTGAGGAAAGAAATGTGCAGTCCGATGTCACTTACATTTTTAAATAAGCCACCCACACAAAACAATCTGATTCTCATCTGTGTGTTTCTATATATGTGTATGAATGCATAGAAAAAGTCCCAAAAGGAGCAATGACCAAAGGGGACTTAGTTTCCTCTTACCATAAAGTAGTAATTTTGTTCAAGAATGCAATAACATGTTAATTGTGTGATTTTACATTAATAAAATTAAGGTTTTAAATATATATATGCATATATATATATACATACACACACACACACACACAAAAGAAAATCTGGAAAACACACAATGAACAAAGAAGCAAATAAAATCATCTCTAATCCCACTTTAACTGCTAACCCTCTGGAGCCCCTCTGGAAAGCGTCAGGCTCAGGGCCACTCAAAGCATGCCCAGCAGGCCATCAGCTGCCCTTCTGCCCACAAGGGAGTCTGGCACCCTTCAATCCAGACCTCCTAATCCAAATAGCACCCTAGCCTCTGCAAAGGTCACGGTGCCCACCCACCATTTGTGATTCAAATACATAACACTAAACAAAATTCTGAATTTTCTCATGACTACTTCAATGCTTTTCTTTTAAAGCAGTGAATATCAAGATCTCTCCTACCCCATGCTCTCCCCTCCCTTTCTTTGTTTGGCTATATGTTTTGTTGTGCTTTGTACTGTCAGGGGTCTTTGTGTCTCTGCTTCTTGGTGTCCTAAACCCCCACACAGTGGGCCCCGTTGACTAATCCCGCACTGCTTCTCTCCCCACCCCAAGAAGGCTGTGTTTGCAAAGACACACCCAGGTTGCCTGCCCCCACCCTGCCCCACATCTAGCCCTCCTGCCTCAGTCTTGCCATTGTGTCCCAGGCAAGTTGCAGAACAATGAAGTCTTAGCAGATGATGATGTTGCCCTGTCTCCACGTTCTGAGCCAACCCCAGTTATGCCTGGCATCCGGGAGTCAGCATTTTGTAGGCTTCTGTGACATTTGAGAACTCACATCCCACTTCTTCCAGCATTTGGAGAAGAAAAGGAAGGACAGAGGGCTGCTCTTGTCACCACCAATGAGCTCATCCTTCTCAGAGAGGCAATAAGAAAGCTAAATTTCACCCTATGAATCAGGAAGCTTGAACTCAGGAAAAAGCACACATTCCCCAGCTGCCTGACCCACCCAGCTGACCTTGCTATAAAAAGGAGCACTAGACAGAGGCCTCGACCCTAGAACGAGGTAAATGATTAAACAAAGACAGTTTTTAGTGAAACAAACCCTTCATGCCATCTACCTGAATCCTTTGATTTCTGTGTTCCCTCCAACATCGTTCTTTGGCTTATGTGGCTCAAGCCACATATGTCTGGGACCCCTTCCAAACTTCAATGTTGAGGGCAGTCTAACCCTGTGCAAGTCACTTCAACACTTGGGGTTTCAGTTTCTCAGTCTGCAACTTTGTGAGCCTAGGGCAAAATGCCCCTGGGCATCACCATCTCAAAATAGTGGCTCACCAACAAACTGGTAGATAAATGGTGCCAGGGGATTGGATTTGACCCCTCATTGATATTTGCTTCAGACTGAAGCCATTGAGCCACCATCCCCAGTGTTACAGGACAGTGGCTTGCTTCTCCTTCCTACCACAGGCTCCTCAGAACGCAGAAGTCTTGGTGGTGTGAGCCATCTGGTCTTTCAAACTCAGCTCGCCATTACAAGCCTTCAGGTCAGCTGTCCTCCAGAACCTTTAACTATGGGGCCAGTCTGCCCTTGCTCTCTTTCTAAATTACTGCTTTACATTTGTTCAGGCATATCTCAGACTTCCCTTTTACTTTGCTCCGTGGGAATTTTGAAGGCTTTGGCATCAGTATCTACCGGTTCTTCTCTCTCCCTTGGCCCGCAGCCATGGCCCTCCCCTCTCTGCAAGGTGTCTGATTCATCTTTTGAGCCTCCAGTCTTTCCTGAGTCAGTCCTGAAGATTATGCACTGATTCAGGTGCTGAGTTTGGTCCGGGCTTCAAGTATGCACCCCCGAGTGCAATAGCCTCTTTGCAGCTTTATAATAAATGGTCTGTGTTGTTGTAAAGCATGGCATTGGTACACACTAATTCTAAGTCATCCTTTGATTCTTCTATGGACTGGTGGTCATTATTCTAGATCTCCTCTTTTATGGTACTAAAGTCACTAATGTTTAATAATTTTAGAGTATTCAGAAATCTCAGGAAATGAAAAGAAGGTTCTTGGGTTCTTTCTCTGCAATTGATTCCACTGATTTAAACCTTCTGGAAGGAGGGGCGCCTGGGTGGCTCAGTTGTTAAGCATGTGCCTTTGGCTCAGGTCATGATCCCAGATTCCTGGGATCAAGCCCTGCATCAGGCTCCCTGCTCAGTGGAAAGCTGCTTCTCCCTTTGACACTCCCCCTGCTTGTGTTCTCTCTCTCTCTCTGTCAAATAAATAAATAAAATCTTTAAAAAAAATAAATAAATAAAGCTTCTGGAAGGACAGGTAAAACTATGGAGACAATGAAAAGATCAGGGGTTGCCCAGGGTGTTGGAGGGGGCAGAGATGAACAAGCAGAGCAAAGAGAATGTTCAGGGCAGTGCAAATACTCTGTATGATAATATAATGCTGGATATACATCACTGTACATTTGTCCAAACCCTTCAAATGTCCAGCACCGAGAGTGAACCTTAATGTAAACTCTGGACTTTGAGTGATACTGATGAGTCAAAGTAGGCTCATCCTTGGTTAACAAATGTACTACTCTGGTGAGTGGTGTTGATAATGGGGGAGCTATGCCCGAGTGAGTGCAGCGATATATGGGAAATCTCTACATTCCTCTCAATTTTATTGTAAACCTAAAACTGCCCTAAAGAATTAAGTCTTAAAAAAAAAAAAAAGCTCTGGAAGGAATGTCTGTTGTCCTTCTTGCTTAGCTAAAGAGCTTCCAGGAGGCTGCTCAGAAGTACTCAAACTTCTAGAAGCCTGACCTCAGAGGCATTCGGCTTCATTCTCCATAAGGTCTTCATTTTGCTTCTTTTAATCCCCCTTTACTCTTCTTTGATTCCCTCCACCATTTTTTCTTTATCTGGGACCTGCTTTTCTCCTTCCTTTCTTTTTTCCTTCTTCTGTCCTTGTTTGTCATGAATGTTTTTGTCCTCAGAGGCTTAAATTGGGGTGCCTGGGTGGCTCAGTCAGTTAAGTGTCTGCTTTCAGCTCAGGTCTTGATCCCAGGGTCCTGGGATCAAGCCTGACATCAGGCTCCCTGCTCAGCAGAGAGTCTGTTTCTCCCTTTCTCTCTCCCTCTGCCTCTCCCCTGCTCATGCTCTCTCTCTCTCTCTCAAATAAATAAAAATAAAAATCTTAAAAAAAAAAAAGGCTTAAATTATGTCCCAGCCTATATACTAGATTAGGATGGACCCTAGATCCAATAACAAGTATCCTCATGAGAAGAGGAGAGAACACACAGAGACACACGGAAGAGAAGGCCATGTGAACACGGAGGCAGACATTGGAGGGCTGCAGCCATGAGCCAAGGATACCAAGGACAGTTAGCAGCTACCAGAAGGTAGGAGAGATATATGGGACAGATTCTTCCTCGGAGCTTCCAGATGGAAACAGCCCTGTCATCGCCTTGATTTCTGACTTCTAGCCTCTCTATAAAAGAATAGATTTCTGTTGTTTTTGAGCCCCCCCAAAAATCAAATAAAGTCAACAGTGATTGATTATGGTAACGGTTGCACAAGTCTGTGAGCATACTAAAAAACATTGAAATGTATACTTCAAATGGGTGAATTATATGGTATGTGAATCATATCTCAAAGCTGGGCTTTTGGGGGGGGGGGTTTGTTGTTTTTTTTTTAGCCAGTGGCCTCGTTTTCTCCCACTTTCAGGACCAGCGTCAGAGGCTTCTGTACACATTCCTCATAGACTCATGCTTCTTGGGCTTCTTGCCTACATGGATCCCAGTGCTGGGGCCTTCCCACCACACCCACCCAGCCCCCACCAGGGCCAGGCAGACAGAGAAAGAGAGAGGAGGAAGTGGTAGAGGAAACTGTTCAAACAAAGAGGAAGTAGAGAAAATAATATAGCACATACCCACCGAGGAACATTTAGGTTCCCACTTCTCCCCTCTACAAAGAAATGCAGTGGCCATTCTTGGGCACTAGTGTGAGTTTCTCTAGGGGATAGACTAGAGTGGAAACGCCGGGTTGTAAGGCATATATATATATATTCAACTCCCCTAGACATTGACAAATTATTCTTCAAAACAGCTGAAATAACTTACATTCCTACCAGTAATATGTAAGAGTTCCCATTTACACCTATACTCATCGGCCCTGAGTAGATCAGATTTCTTTTTTTTTTTTCAGTTTGATGATTATAAAATGTTATCTTATTTTAGGGACACCTGGCTGACTCAGTCAGGTAGAGCATGTGATTCTCGATCTCAGGGTCATGAGTTCAAGCCCCACGTTGAGCATGGAGTCTACTTAAAAAAATTTTTTTAATAAAATAAAATGTTAGCTTGTTCCAGTGGGTATTTCTCTGGTTGAGCATCTGTCCATAAGTTTGCAGATATTCAGGTTCTTTCCCTATGAGTCACCCATTGATATCCATTGCCAATTTTCTGCTGGATTATTTGTCTTTTACTTATTGATTTGCAATTCTATATATATCCTGGGTACTAATTATTTGTCAGTTATATGCATTGCCGACATTTTCACTCAGTCTATAGCTTGTCTTTTTAACTTTGGTTATGAAATGTTATAGTATTTGCCAGGTTTAATCTTAATATTTGTCAGATTGGTTCATGAGAGTTTTTGGATTTATTTGAGAAGTCTATCTCTACAAAAATATTCTTCAGTGTTTTATTTAAAAGTTTTACACTTTTCTACATTTGATCTTTAATCTATATGGGATTTTCATTGTATGTGCTATGAGAGAAGTATTTAATTTTATTTTTCTCTATGGAAAGCCATCATAGAGTTTCAGCATATTTATTGAATTATTCCCTATAATTCATAATGCCTCACCATTAAATTCAAGGTCCCATATACAAAGGGTGACCTCAGGGGCGCCTGGGTGGCTCAGTTGGTTGAGCGACTGCCTTCGGCTCAGGTCATGATCCTGGAGTCCCGGGATCGGGTCCCGCATCGGGCTCCCCGCTTGGCGGGGAGTCTGCTTCTCCCTCTCCCACTCCCCGTTTGTGTTCCCTCTCTCGCTGTGTCTTTCTCTGTCAAATAAATAAATTAAAAATCTTTAAAAAAAACAACAAAGAAAAAAAAAAACCAAAACAACAAAGGGTGACCTCAGAAAATCATCCCTCTACAAAACTTGCAATTTTAATTTTTTTCTAAGAGAGAAAGAGAAAACGTGCGTGCATGCGCATGAGCAGTGGCGGTGGGGGAGGGGGGCTGTGGCAGAGGGAGAGGGAGAGAATCTTAAGTCCAAAATCTGCAGGGCAGGCCAGCTGGAAATTCCAGCAGGAGTTAATGTTGCAGTCTTGAGTCCTAAGGCAGCCTAAGGACAGAATTCCTTCCTCCACTGGGGACCTCAGTCTCTTCTGTCTCTCTCTCTCTCTCTCTCTTTTTTTTAAGTAAGCTCTACACCCAAAGTGAGGCTTGAATTCATGACTCTGAGATTAAGAATTGCAGCTATGCTTTACTCAAAGTCTACTAATTTAAATGTTAATCTCATCTTAAAAACACCTTCGCAGCAATATCTAGACTGCTGTTTGGCCAAACAACTAGGTACCATAGTCTAGCCAAGTTGACACACAAAATTGACCATTTGGTATTTTATGCTCTCCATAAAGGTTTTGCATATCTGCTTAAGCCTATTCCTGGATTTACAGTTTTTGTTGCTGTTGGAAAGAGCATAAATATTTTTTGAACCTTGAATTGAAGCACAGCATTCATATGATAGCATGCACACACCGTAAATGTACAACTTGATGAAGTTTCACAAACTTAATACACGTGTACAACTAGCAAACAGAAAACACAGAACTTTATCAGCATCCTAGAAGTCCCCTTGTGCCCTCTCCCAGGAGCTATCCACCCTCTCCCCACCACTATTCTGACTTCTTTTTTACTTTTTATGTAAGTATAATTAACATAGTATTAGTTTCAGGTATACAATATGATTCAACAATTCTATACATTACTCAGTGCTCATCACAACAAATATACTCTTTTTTTTATTATGTTATGTTAATCCCCATACATTACATCATTAGTTTTTGATGTAGTGTTCCATGATTCATTGTTTGCGTGTAACACCCAACAAATGTACTCTTAATCCCCTTCACCCACCCCCCTACCCACCCTCCCTCTGGCAACCATCAGTGTGTTCTCTATATTTAAGAGTCTGGTTTTTTGGGAGGCACCTGGGTGGCTCAGTCGTTAAGTGTCTGCCTTCGGCTCAGGTCATGATCCCAGGGTCCTGGGATCAAGCCCCCCATCAGGCTCCCTGCTCCTCGGGAAGCCTGCTTCTCCCTCTCCCAGTCCCCCTGCGTTCCCTCTCTCGCTGTGTCTCTCTCTGTCAAATAGATAAATAAATAATAAGATTAAAAATTAAAATTAAGAAGAGTTTGGGTTTTTTTGTCTCTTTTTTAATTTGTTCATTTTTTTATTTTTTAAAGATTTTATTTATTTATTTGAGACAGAGAGAATGAGAGACAGAGAGCATGAGAGGGAGGAGGGTCAGAGGGAGAAGCAGACTCCCTGCCGAGCAGGGAGCCCCATGCGGGACTCGATCCCGGGACTCCAGGATCATGACCTGAGCCGAAGGCAGTCGCTTAACCAACTGAGCCACCCAGGCGCCCCAAATTTGTTCATTTTTTTAATGTAAATTCTATGCCCAACATTGGGCTTGAACTCACCACTCCAAGATCATGAATCACATACTCTACCAACTGAGTCAGCCAGCACCCCATTTTGTTTTTTAAATTCTACGTATGAATGAAATCATGTAGTGTTTGTCTTTCTTTGACTTATTTCACTTAACGTTATACCCTCTGGATCTTTCCAGGTTGTTACAAATGGCAAAATTTATTCTTTTTCTATGGCTGAGTAATATATAATCTTCTTTATCCATTGATCTGTCAGTGGTCCAGTGTGCTGACTTCTAACACCACAATTAGTTTTACCTGGGTTGAGGCTTTATCTAATCATATAACGTATGCTTTTTTTGTAACTGATATCTTTATCTTAAAATTATATCCTATCGTGATTCTTGTTCTAAATGGGCTTGGGCCCTCAGAACAGACTGGAACACCTATTCATCACCTTCTCGGTCCAGAACATATCCCTAGGCTTCTTGAGGAAGACCCTCTAAAGACAGGGTTTTAGGGGTTGGAGTGGGGCGGGGGGGGGGGGGAATAAGGGGCAAAGGGGGTAATAAGAGGGCTGCATAATTGCTTACAAAACCTTATTCTTCCACTTTCATGTAGCTAGGGCCCCCAGGGAAGGACCTCAGGGAAGGAATTCTTGGAAAACCCAGTAACATCTGAGGGACCCTCCAGGACTCCTAAAGCTGAGCAAGATGTTTATGAAACTAAGACTGGGGCACTAAGGACTCAAAAGAAGAGTCTGAACTTAAAAGCAGGGGCACACCCAGCAGCATAAATGAGGAGAGTGTAATAAAGAGATGAGTTACAATGATGTGAACAGATGTGGGAGTGCTGACAATACAGACTCCATCTTGGGCCCTCCATCTTGTTCATGTCCACAAAATGACCTCCCTCAGCGCTACATGTCCAGGCCCCGTGGAGGTTAATGTATGCCCTGACCAGAACATACATTGTTCTGATCTTCCCTAAAGTGGCTCACAGAAGGCTCCATTTTATTTATTTATTTTTAAAGGTTTTATTTATTTATTTGACAGAGAAAGACACAGCGATAGAGGGAACACAAGCAGGCGGAGTGGGAGAGGGAGAAGCGGGCCTCCCGCCAAGCAGGGAGCCCGATGCGGGGCTCGATCCCAGGACCCTGGGATCGTGACCTGAGCCGAAGGCAGACGCTTACCGACTGAGCCACCCAGGCGCCCCAGAAGGCTCCATTGTAGATAACCAGTAGAGATGATTGGTGCACAGAGGGCCCCACTTTAGATAACTACCCCATGATTCCACCACCATGCCCCTTGCTCTATAAAAGCTGAGGCTTAAGATCCGGACTCGGTGGAGAATAGCTACGTGCCATCTGAATTGCTTACCCCATCTCCCCCATCAGTAAGATAAAACCGTGTAGATGGTATAGAGGAGCTTGCTTCGCTTTTCAGTCTTAAAGTGTCTTCTCAGCCTGGAGGATACTTTACTGACCCTCCTCTACCTTCTAACAGGAAGAAAGGAAAGCAACAATCCTGTGCTGAACCCTGCAACTAGCAATCGTGGGAGCTGTTACTGTCTCTAGACCTGGTGGGGAACAGGAGGGAGTGGTTGCTGGAACCAGAGAGACCCACTGTCCAATGGGAGCCATGGCCTGCAGTAGAGAGAGGCACCCATGGCCAGCCCAAGGCCCAGCCAGTTCCATTAAGCATTTAGCATCCTGCTTCTTACAGCAGAGGTCCACTGATTGGGACAAACAAAGTAAAAATCACTAAGTGGCCCTCTACTCCTTGCCCTCATCCCTTGGCCCTAGGGTTGGTTGGGTACTTTTCACAGCCAGGGCAATCTGCGGGCTTATGTTCATAGGCCCACAGAGCTGCTTCGGTCGTTTATCCGGAGCAAGGCAAGGGGGGTCTGACCTTGGTGTTCCTGGATCAGATGAGAGAGGCCACCAAAATCTCCCCACCTGTCCCAACTCAAGCAGCTCCCGCCTGGTGAGTGATGCAGGTAAGGTGAGCATAGAGGGCTTTGTACTGTGATCAAGGTAAATGCAGGAGGGACAAGGAAACACAGAACCAAAGGGTCAGGGCGGCCATCCAGCCTCCAGGCAGTGTAGGTGGCTCAGTGAAAGGAAGTGGCAAGGAAGCCTTCCCTTCGCATATGATCTACCATGAGTGGGAGAGTCCCCTCGCCTGAGTCCCCTCCCAGGCCTGCCTTTGAGCTGGGCGCCAACGCCCCTCCCAGATGCTGACGGTCCCCTTCCCGCCCATGGCAAGCCCTCTCCCTGCAGCTGAACCACACTAGCCTCTGGGTCTTCCCCCAGCTCTCCCAGTTCAAGTGGCGGAGTCAGATACTGTCTCCCCACCTCCCTTTTTGTGTTATCCCCCAGAGATGAAGTACCCAGGAATCTCTGTTTTAAGAATTGTTAATCATGAGGCGCCTGGGTGGCTCAGTCGTTAAGCATCTGCCTTCGGCTCAGGTCATGATCCCGGGGTCCTGGGATCGAGCCCCGCATCGGGCTCCCTGCTCCGCGGGAAGCCTGCTTCTCCCTCTCCCACTCCCCCTGCTTGTGTTCCCTCTCTCCCTGTGTCTCTCTCTGTCAAATAAATAAGTAAAAAATCTTAAA
>NC_138378.1:75993166-76007501 GCF_054177405.1 Leptonychotes weddellii | reverse complement strand
GGCGCCTGGGTGGCTCAGTTGGTTAAGCGACTGCCTTCGGCTCAGGTCATGATCCTGGAGTCCCGGGATCGAGTCCCGCATCGGGCTCCCTGCTCGGCGGGGAGTCTGCTTCTCCCTCTGACCCTCCTCCCTCTCATGCTCTCTGTCTCTCATTCTCTCTCTCTCAAATAAATAAATAAAATCTTTAAAAAAAAAATCTTAAAAAAATTCCTAATCATTATGGGATAAGAGGGAATGTTAAAAAAAGGATAAAATGAGTAGATGTTACAAATATTCGGGCGTTTTACCACGTTCTTGCAGTCCTGGTGTTGAGACAGGAGCTCCTGACTGTCTCTGAGATGGTAAATGAAATAAAATAACAACATAGCAGCTCTGGGGTGGTTAGGATTTGCAGGTACTTTGCATTCCACAAATGCGTAGAGTCAGGAGAATTAACCCCTTCTGGTGGATGAAAAACCAGAGGCTCAGTGTTCTGTGCCTTGTTTAAGAGTACAAAGCTAGGAAGAACCGAGCAGAGGGGCCATGCTGCTTGTACACACCGCCTGCCTCGGTGGACCTCATCTTCCACATTTATTCCTTTTTTTTTTTAAAGATTTTATTTCTTTATTTGACAGACAGACACAGAGAGAGAAAGAGCACAAGCAGGGGGAGTGGGAGAGGGAGAAGCAGGCTTCCCGCCGAGCAGGGAGCCCGATGCGGGGCTCGATCCCAGGACCCTGGGATCATGACCTGAGCTGAAGGCAGGCGCTTAACCACTGAGCCACCCAGGCGCCCCTTCCACATTTATTCCTGAAGGCAGACTTCAACAGCTCCTCCTCTTCCCTTTACCTAGACCCTGAACAAATGTCCTAAGAACGCTTTCCTCCACACTCAAAACAGAAACAGGGTTGCTCTCTCTTGTCTCAAGTAGGCAGTCTGCCTCGCCAAGGGTCCCTGAGCTAGATGATACCCCTTCCATGAGCTCTCGGACTGACCTGGAACAAACACGCCGCTTGTATCCTCACAGCCATATTCTCTTCATGCATAAGTGAAGCAAGGAACTCACCAAAGAAGAGCATAAAGCCTGCAAGTAGGGATGCTTTCTGTGTTACCATATTGTTGGAAGGAGAAAGTAATTTCTGTGAAAACTCTTAGCACAGAGTGGGTCCTAAATATGTGTAAGTTGAAACTAAAGCTTTTCACTCATCTGACTGACTGAAAATTCCTCCAAGCCATCTACCCCTTCCTCACTGCTCACCCTGGAAACAGAAGCTGCTTGAACTAGTTCAGCCGACCACCCCTCCTCCTCCCTCAACCTTGACCTCTTTCCTGTTTTATTGGTTTCTCTCCTTCTCTCTCTCTCTCTCTCTCTCACTAGAAAGGGCCACCTTGCTCTTCCAAGGCTAAGCCTCCACTCTCCATCTGGACCTGGAACCCCATCCCCTCTGGGCCAGATATATCAATCAATCCTTTTTAGCCTGGTTTCTCCTCCCCTGTCTCCTTTCCCCACCTATGCACAAACTTTGTCTTGCCCAGGATTAAAAATAAATAAATAAATAAAAACCTTGACCTTGTCTCCCTCTCAAATTTCTATGCTTTACTCCCCCCTCTCATGACCACTGAACTCCCAATAAGGTCCTGCCCACCTGGCTTCCTGCCAATGTCATCATAAAAGTCACCAACAGTTGCCATGTTGCCAGATCTGATGGTCTCTTCTAAGTCTTGAGTTTGCTGCCAAACTTGACCCTCAGTGCCACTCCCTCTTCCTAGAAAGCCTGTCCCAGCCCCTGTCACCATGCTCTCCGGTTCTCCTCCTGTCTCCCTTACCATCCTTCACCTTCTGAGTCTCCTTTGCCACCTCTTCTTCTCTTTAAATGCTGAAGTTGCTCAGTTTTCTCTCCTTGAGCCCTTTCTCTTCTCACTTTATACACTGTCCCTGGACAAGCTCACAATATTCTTCAATATTCTTCCAAATCATCATTTCTAGTCCCTGAGTACAAGAAGCATGGAGGCAGCCATGCTTTCTTGGGAATCGTGGGTTCCACGAGGGTGTTGGGGCGCCACTGTCCTACCCATAGCTTGGACTTCTGCCTGGTGATATGCAGGCACTTTATACTTCACTGTCAAAGCAGACCATGTGCAAGGCCTTCTGCTAGGTCCTGGGGGAAATGCACATAGACCTAAAGCCTGCACGCAGGTCAGCAGCCCTCCTCCTCCTCTGCTGGGTTCCTTTCCCCTAGGGTATCCACAAGGCCATACGCACCCAGCCCAGCCATCACGTGTCCTATGCAACAGAAAGAATGATCCGTTCAAAAAGGATGAGCTGCTCCACTTTCGCCAATACTCAAATTCCTTTTCCTCTCTTCCCCACATCCTACCCATCACCCGGCCCCGTCCCCCAGAGAAATGGATCCAATGTCACATGACAACAGCGCCTTCTAGAGGAGTGTTTTTTAAATTGCAATGGTGCCCTCTACGTGGGTTATGGCCTCATCAGTACCTGCCCTTACCCCGGCACTTCTTCCAATGCGACTTTGTCACTCCACCCATGGGGAGGCGGAGTTCCTGCACCAGCAGTTGGGGTGGGCTTGTGATGACGGAAGACGTGATGTTGTGTGACTAAGCTATCTTCTTCCTGGTTCTCAGCTCTGGAACCCTGAGCCACCTGTAATGTAATCAATCCAACTGCCCTGGGGCTGCCATACCGTGAGGAAGCCCACACGAGCCCACGGGGAGACTACGGGAGAGACAGCTGATTCCGCCCCACCCTGCCCCGGTCCAGTCACTAACTGACTACAACCGCTTAGAGACCGAAGTCCCAACAGCCCTGCCGAGCCCCTCCCAAACTCCTGTGCCGCAGAAAACATGAGGTAATAAAATTATTGGTGCTGTTTTAAGACACTCAGTTTTGGGGTGATCTGTTATGCAACAAGAGATAAACTAGAACAGTGGGTCATGAATTCAATCTAGTGTATCATGACCAGTATGTTTTTAAAAACTAAGTAGAAGAGGGGTGCCTGGGTGGCTCAGTGGGTTAAGCTTCTGCCTTGCGCTCAGGTCATGATCCCAGGGCTCCCTGCTCAGCGGGGAGTCTGCTTGTCCCTCCCCCTCTGCCCCTCACCCCACCCCCTGCTCGTTCTCTCTCTCTGCTCTCTCTCACTCTCAAATAAATAAATAAAATCTTTTTAAAAAATAAATTAAAAAATTTTTTAAAGGGGCGCCTGGGTGGCTCAGTCGTTAAGCGTCTGCCTTCGGCTCGGGTCATGATCCCAGAGTCCTGGGATCGAGCCCCGCATCGGGCTCCCTGCTCTGCGGGGAGCCTGCTTCTCCCTCTGCCACTCCCCCTGCTTGTGTTCCCTCTCTCGCTGTGACTCTCTCTGTCAAATAAATAAATAAAAAATCTTTAAAAAAAATTTTTTTAAATAAAAGCTGAGTAGAACAGAATGGAAAATGTAATCATAAAGGCTTAAGTATTGAGAAACTTGTTTCAATAAATGTGTGTGTTTGTATGTTACACTGGATCAAGAAATAAAATGTGTTTGTTCCTGTGAGTCATATAAAATGTTTAAAGTTTTGAGAAGCCAGACTATTATTGCAATCCCAGAAGTTACAGGAAAAACAAAGCCAGCTGAAGCCAATGTAATTGCAGTGAGTCAAGAACCTGGGAATTCTAGTACCTTGTGAGCACCTTACAGGTGGGCCCACTTAGCTTTATCATCCAGACTAGAAAGAGGAGCAGAGAAGCCTTCTGCTTGTGAGAGCAAGAAAAAAAGGTGATTCCCAAGAAAGAGGTGTTCTAGGTGGTTCGTGCATGTTTTTTCTAGAACACTTAGTACCTTGATTCTCTCAGTAAACATTCTGTTACATTAATGGGATTTCTGAGACAGTTTGATGCCATGTTTCTCCATGAAACTCCTGCATCAGAATCACTTGAGGGCTTGTGAAATTGCAGATCCCTAGGCCTCTATTTCAACCTACTGTATCAGAGGCATGTGGCCCAACACTGCATCTCAACCCAGCCTCCCAGAGAATCATCTGCATACTAAAGTTTGAGAATTACTAAATCACTGGGAGGCTTGTCAGCAGCATGTTTGAAATTCAAATTCCCCTAGAAAATGAATTCCTCTATCACGCAAAGGCATTTAAGCTAGTCAGAATACTGGGAGGTCTCCCTGCACCATGGATTACCTGGAAATAGCCCTGATTGTCAAGAAACCTCATGTAGGATTCCTTGAAAGCGGGGGCCAAGCCTGGAACACCTTCATCTTTTAAAAAAGAGATTGGTAAAAAAAAAAAGAGAGAGATTGTATCTCTGAGGAAGAGTATATGTCTGTGTCTTTGTGTGACTCTCCGCATCTGGGTGTGTTCTGTAACATATATTACAATATGTTGCTCCTATATATGTTATATATATTACAGAACACACCCAGATATATTATAATAAATATTTTCAGTACATTATGTTTTGACATCTTTAAAAATCTTTCCTCCTGACGAGAGACTGCCCTTTCCTGTGGCCCAGCCAGGAGCATACCCTTGACATGCAAACGAAGCAATCAGAGCCTGGCCTCACCTCCTCGGTCTGACCTGGAAGCAATATTCCTGTGCCTCACTCATTCCAGAACCAGCCACCAAAAAAAAGAAAAAAAATGTTCTCCCACCCTGAGTAAGAGCAGATTTGGATTGATAAACTTTGCAAGGGTCAGCTGGGCTTCACCTCAGAAGCCCGGGGCTTGCAAGCTTTACCAGACTGCCCAATCTGCCCCAGCAACTAGGGACCACCCCCTAGAGCTTAGAGCCCACTGAAATTATTCAGACTAGCCCATCCTAAACTGTTCACCCAGTTCTGCCTTGCCTTTCCCAAGGAAACCCCAATAAAGGCCATGGGCTAAGTGCTTCCCTTGCTCCTGCCTGCTGACCATGCTGCTTGCTGTCTTTCCCAGGTGGCCCCGGATGGAGTGCCATGCTTCCTAGGACCTAGAGTACAATAAATTTGTTTTCCTGAGCCTCCACTGTCTTCTCTTGTGGCTGCACCTAACTGACTGTATTCTTTTTTTTTTTTTAGATTTTATTTATTCATTTGACACAGAGAGAGAAAGAGAGCACAAGCAGGGGGAGCGGCAGACAGAGGGAGAAGGAGAAGCAGGCTCCCTACCTAGCAAGAAGCTCAACACAGGGCTTGATCCCAGGACCCCGGGATCACGACCCACACCAAAGGCAGTCGCCCAACCGACTGAGCGACGCAGGCACCTCTGACTGTATTTTCATGAAAGAATAAAAAACAGTGTTTGTGTGTGTGTATGTGTATACATACACACACTTTGCTTTGATAGATCCCTAAGACCCTACTGGATGGGGCCTCCTACCTTTTTTTCTTCTTTCCTTCCCAGAACTCCATCCCCATCAATGTAGATTCACAGGCCTGAAAGAAATTTAAAGGCCCTACAACCCAATGCTTTCTCAAAAACTTTAACAAACATTTTTTTAATCATCATCCATCAACAGAATGTGAGCAAGGTCATTGGCTTCAACGAAGCAGTCAAAATGATCTCACAGAGAAGTTAAATGCTACACAAAATGATTCAGTGTATATTTATATGTTATTTTATCTCATAATAGAGTGAAAATACTGACTCATTTTTCTTGCACAAAGAACAAAAAGCACAACTTCTGACAAAATTCTGTAATAGTGGGGGCTCCTGGGTGGCTCAGATGGTTAAGCATCCCCTTCGGCTCAGGTCATGATCCCAGAGTCCTGGGATCGAGCCCCACGTCTGGCTCCTGGCTCGGCAGGGAGCCTGCTTCTCCCTCTCCCTCTGCCTCTCCCCCTGCTTGTGCCCTCTCTCTGTATCTCTCTGTCTCAAATGAATAAATAAAATCTTGAAGAAAAAAAAAAATTCTGTAATAGTTACAAGAGGCCTGACAGGGCAGTGATCATCCAGGAGATGGCAGACCTCCACCCCTGCCTGTCTGCGGCCTACCCTCCACCTATTGTTCCCAGGCCTGCGTCACCACCCCCTCAAAGATAGCTTATTATAAAATAATAACCACAATGTGTGTGTGTGTTTCTATTTTATTGCATGTTTTTAAACACATTTAAGAAAAAAATACCTGTGTTGTTTTGAGAGTTTGGTTTTGGTTGATTTTAGGATTTGGAGGATCACCTCACAGAAGAGGAATTTATTACACTGATTTAACCTCATTTTTGGTTGGGAAAACTGAGTCCAAGAAGAGGAAATGATCTGCCCAAGTGGTAAGTTATTCTTTGTTTCAGACTCTTAAGAGGAAAAAAGATACAGAGAAGATTCACAGGCATGCTAAGGACCTCTTCTGGTCTCCGTCCTGAGAGGGGTCCGGGACCCCTGAGGGACTGGTGGGCTCCTGGCATTCATGGGGAGAAGCAGAAGAACTGGAGCTATTGCTGGAATTCTCAAGACGCTAAGTAGCTAAAACAGAGAGCTGGTCCTTGGGGCTTATTTGGATATTTTATTATTTTCTTTATATGTATAAACCATCTAGAGAGGTTATAAATAGCTGTCTCAAATAGATAAATCTGATTTGCCTGTGTGTCCTTAGTGTGTCCAGCATACTCCCACTCTCTGCTGACAATGCGGGCAGAAGCCACGATGACATCAGATCCACTCATCTCCACTGTGTACAGTGGTGTCGTTATACAGACCCCATGGGGTAAACAACTGGCTCCAAGCTGCCCCAATTTCCCCTGAGTTCACACCAGGAAGCTGGTGAAAAGCTGCCACGTGGTTATAACTTTTCATGTAGTGACCCCTGCTGCTGGGACCTGGAGATGCAACATGAAAACCATGGTGCCTACTTGGGGAGGAGCTCTGGACCTTCTGTTCTCCTTGTACCCAAAGGTCTTGCCCAAGCCCTCACCCACAGCAAAGCCCATGGATTGGAAGCAGGTGTTGATGCAGATTCCAGTTGTGGATTAGGAGGGGACACTGCAGAAAAACCTATGAAGCAAGGGATGGCTAGAAATGTATCAAAGTGAGCACAAGCACTCCAAGGAGCCTCCCCTGGCAGAGGGAGTGGTCTCAGACAGAGCAATCTAGAACAGTTGAAACTTGAAGAATGTATAGACTTGTTATGAGGAGGAAATTTCCAGGCTTAAGATTGTTGTTGCAGGGCGCCTGGGTGGCTCAGTCGCTAAGCGTCTGCCTTCGGCTCAGGTCATGATCCCAGGATCCTGGGATCGGGGTCCGCATCGGGCTCCCTGCTTGGCGGGAAGCCTGCTTCTCCCTCTCCCACTCCCCCTGCTTGTGTTCCTGCTCTTGCTATCTCTCTCTCTGTCAAATAAATAAATAAAAATCTTTAATAAAAAAAAAAGATTGTTGTTGCAGACTTGTCCACTAGCCTATCCAAGGTTGTAGTTAGAGAAAATGTTTCAATTTATAAGTTTAAAAAAAAAGGGGGGGGTATGACTTAGTGCTGATGTGATGGTAAACAGAGATGCAAACATGGGTCCTGAAATCACATGGGAGCATCTATACAAAATTTGGTCATCCAGATAGTCTAAGACATGACTGTACCTTTTATAAGATTATCAACAAAATAGAAATAAGATCTTAAAAATTTGTATAGAATACTCTGAGGCTTCCAGTGGTTCATGGAAAAACATTGGGTAGACCGAGTTTGGACTTGGAGCGTTGGTTGTGATCAGGAGAATCAAGATGGGCATGCAGGGCTCAGAGAGCACTTAGACTCTGGTTTAAAAAATTGTCCCCTCACCCCAAGAGCGAGCAGATTTGGATTGATCAACAATGCAGGAGTCTCTGGGCCTTACCTCTGAATGACTGGGCCCTGATAGTTTTACCAGATGGCCCAACCTACTCCATCAGTGATAAGGGGGCTGTCTAGAGCCAAGAGGAAGATACTGGGAAATGAGGAGGGGGCCACTGGGCAGAAGAGCAGCTGCCCATCTTTGAGGGGACTCAGGAGGACTATGGTCAAGGCTGAGTTTGCCCTAAATAAGGCAGGAATGGGATGGGTCCTGCTGTCAGGAACACAAGCTGAAGCAAGACCCCAAAAAGTTACCATCCAAGTTGCAGCAGAGAGAAGATTGGGGGCCTAGTGATAATTAGACTAGCTACCCATTGACACAGTAACTGCTGATTGGCCAAAGACTAGTCAGTGCAATATAAACAGAGACTTCCCCCTCAAAACTCATTTAAATGTAGGTTATAGGGGTGCCTGGCTAGCTCAGTTGGTTAAGCGCCCGATTCTTGATTTTGGCTCAGGTCTGATTTCAGGGTTGTGAGATCAAGCCCTGTGTCAGGCTCCGCGCTCAGCATGGAGTCTGCTTGTGTTTCTCTCTCCTTCTCCCTCAGTCCCTCCCCCCTGCACTCTTTCTAAAATAAATAGATCTTTTAAAAAATTAATAAAAATAAGTGTAAATCATAGAAAATGGAAAGATTCCATAATCTTACATAATGTGGAATCCAAAGTCAAGAAAAGTACAAGTCAAAAAACTATATAGACCATTCTCATTTCTTTTTTTCAGTTTTTTAAATTTAGATATAATTGACATAGAACATTATGTTTCAATTGTACAACATAATGATTCAGTATTTGCATTTTTTCAATGTTTGTATATTTTACAAAACAATCACCACACTAAGTCTAGTTAACATCCATCACCACACATTGTCACAAAATTGTTTTTCTTGTGATGAAAACTTTTAAGATCTACTCAGCAACTTTCAAATATACAGTACAGTGTTATCAGCTATAGTCATCATGCTGTGCATTACATCCCCTAAGGCCATTCTCATTTATGAACAGTATTTTTTAATCCTAAATAAAACAACAGCAAGTTGAACGCAGCAGATTTAAAAGGAATTACATACCACAACCAAGTATGATTTAGCTGAAGAATTTAAAGACAGTTCTACATTATAAATATTATTAATACAATTTATTAATAGGAAGAAAAGTCCTGTGCTCATCTTAATAAATGTAGAAAAATAATTTTGTAAAATTCAGTACCCATTCTTGGGAATGGATCTTGCTAATCTTGTCAAACTAGGCAGAAAGCAAAGAGAAATTGGTCTGGGTGTGGGTGAGGGGCTGTGAGCTAGCAGGGGGCAGGGCAGGGCTAGCGACGGGCAACCTCTCAGGCGGTGACATGCTTGAGGAAAGGGTCTGCACACAGGGTGGAAGCTCAGACACCCCCGGGACCTCAGCCCTCAGCCCAGAGAGCTTTTCTGTTCAGGGTTCTCTTTTTTCTTACCACATTTATAAAAGCAGTACATGGTCCTTCCAGAAAATTTGGCCACAGGCTGAAAAAACTTAAATCATAAGGTTCCCCAGGTACCTGTGAGCTGCGTGGGGGAGCAGGCAGCCACGTGATCCTGGTACCTGGACAACAGGGTGCAGAGGAGAGAGAACGCTCTGAGCCTCGTAAACCAAGTGCTAGAGGCCAAGGCAGGGCCTGCCCCAGGCCCAAGCTGCAGCCTCTAGGAATATGGATGTTTTACTCGAGATGTTCTTTGGTTGTCTAGCTCAGCACCCAAACCTTCTTAGGCACTAATGAACCTCCGTAGGCAGAGGCCACTACCTTGGGTGAGGCAAAGGATGATCTATTCTCGTTATTCACAAAGTTCTATAAATTTACCATGAGCGCTGAATTAGCGAATACTGAATTGCTCCGAGGGGAAATATAGGGAATACAGGGAAATGCAGGGTTCCTGCAAGCCTAGGGTCACATTTTTGTCAACTGATTAACACATAACCTTTGGTGAATAAATGAACTATTTACTACCAAATATGTGCCAGTCCTGATTACATGGTTATTTCATTTACTCCTCAGAACAACCCAAAAAGGCACCATTTTTGGAGAAATGAAACAAGTAACCCAAGGTCTTTGAACATGCTCTTTGGGAACCAAAGTTGTTATTAGGGTACCTGGCGAATACCAGGTGTTCAGTAAATGTCACTTCTCTCTCCAGACAGTCAATGGTCACTAAGGAACAAAAAATACAATGCAGGACCTACCTTCATTGAGAGGCTTAGGCTCCAGTCACAAATCTCTCCTTAAGAGGAAAAGCTACTCCCATGTCTGTCCTTACGCTTTTATTTCTACTTCATTGCTATGCTCAAAAGAATCAAAGTGAAAAGTGAGCCCAGGGGTGCCTGGGTGGCTCAGTCAGTTAAGCGTCTGCCTTCGGCTCAGGTCATGATCCCAGGGTCCTGGGATCGAGCCCCACATCAGGTTCCTTGCTCAGCGGGAAGCCTGCTTCTCCCTCTGCCTCTGCTGTTCCCCTGCTTGTACTCTCTCTGTGTCAAATAAATAAATAAAATCTTTAAAAAAATAAAATTAAATTTTTAAAAAGTGAGCCCAAAGCATCCCTGATAATAAGATAACAATTATAGGGCATTTTATAGTTCTTTACATAGTTGTGTGTGTGTTCATGTGCATGTGTGCACACGTATCTATGGAGAGGTTAACAGCAGATCCTCATGATTCACTACTGTAAACACGTGACCAGGATACTTCTATCAGAAATATTTTGTGTACTCTGGCAATTCCATTAAACCTGCCACACACCAGGTCACCTGCCTTTCCAAAGTTACAGAGGAAAGAAAATTCTGTTAAACCTTAGAGGGATGTACATGGGCAGGACAGCAGGAGAAGTGAGTAGGAGGGTGTTTTCTTCAAGTTGAAGGAGCTGAGGAAAAAAAATAAAATAAAATCCCATGGTAGCAATCAGATCGTTGGTACTGAAGATCGAGTGAGTCAGGGCGGGTCCTTAGCAATCAGGTACTAAGCTAGGATTGGCCACACCCTCAGGAATCAGAATAGCATTCTGTGATGCAAGGAGGAAGGAATGTGTCCGCTCAGGAAGCTGGGTGAGGCAAGGCTGTCATTATGGCAATCTGGGCACAGCTATGGTTACGGACAGGCCAACCTGTCGGCACGAAAACAGAAATCCGTAGCACCGGCTGCCATGTGGTGAGCTTTCCCATGCTAACCTTGTGTCCAAAGAGCATATCTGGGCAGTTACATGACCTTAAGTCTTTGTGGGGAAAGTACCTAATAATAAAAATAATTTTTTTTTTAAAGATGTTATTTATTTGACAGAGAGAGAGAGCACAAGCACAGGGAGCGGCAGGCAGAGGGAGAGGGAGAAACAGGCTTCCCGCCAAGCAGGGATCCCGACGCGGGGCTCGATCCCAGGACCCTGGGACCATGACCTGAGCCCAAGGCAGATGCTCAACGACTGAGCCACCCAGGCGCCCCAAATATAATAATAATTTTAAAGTGTTGCTGAGTGAGCTGCAGTATTACATGAGCTAATCAATCCTTGCTCTCTTGCTTATTGATTATGATGAAATGTTTTAACTTGAGAGAATTTTTTTTGAGAGAATTTTTATATAACCAAGAGAGACACATTAATTGCAGAGAACTTAGAAACTCCATGTAAATACTCAGAAGAAAATTATAATCCTTTATAATCCCATCACCGATATATAACAGACCTTAACATTTTATTGTATAATTCTTCAAACTTTCATATGTATGTATAATCATGATGTACACTCTTTTGTCACTTGATTTCTTCCCCCAATCAAATGGAACATACGTCTCTTCTTCATGTCAATGAAAATACTCCTACAGCATCATGCTTTGTACCTGCAGGGCACTCCATTGCATGGTACTTTTATTAATTATTTAATCAGTTTCCTGTTACACATTTACTTGCTTCCAAATATTGACTATTGTAAATGCCGTAGTAAACATACTTATTCATGTCTTTCCAAACATTATTTCCCTATGTTCCTCCTTTAAACGGAATTGTTGAGTCAAGGGGTTTTTATATATTTATGGCTTATCTATATCGCCAATAGCCTTGCCCTACAGCTAAATCCCCACCACCATTCACATCATTATATCATTACCTTGTATGAATGTTCTTTTCCCCTCTCATTCTCCTTTTTTAAGATGTATTTATTTGAGAGACCATGTGTGCGCACACGTGAGCATGTGGGGAGGGCAGGCAGAGGGAGAGAGAGTTTTAAGCAGACCCCCTGCTGAGCGTGGAACCCCACAAGGGGCTCAGTCTCAGGATCCTGAGATCACGACCTGAGCCGAAACCAAGAGTTGGACGCTCAACCAACTGTGCCAGCCAGGCGCCCCTTCTCTCATTCTTACCTACGATTGGTTTTAACCTGATATCTAACAAATTTAACAGTACTATAAAAAACACTGATGTTTTATTTTTTATTTCTTAAATTTTTAGTGATGCTGAATATTATTTCACATGTGCATTCATTTCCTAGGGCTACTGTAACAAAGCATAACAAATTGGGTGGCCTAAAACAACAGAAATGTCTCACAGTTCTAGAGGCCAGAAGTCCAAAGTCAAGGTGACAAGATTTGTCCAGGTCCAGCTCTGCCTCTCTACTTTCAGGCTCTGTGCTTCTCCCCACTGCTGAGAGATCATTAGGTAGCTTCTATCTTGGGCCAGGGGAAAGAGATATTCTCAGGCTTCCTGAGGCCCTCTCTACCTGGACCTACCATGCAGTCATCTCTCTGGATTCTGGTCACCATCCTAGGGTACTACAAAGTTATATGTGTCCCCTCAGTTCTTGGATTGCTTCACCATCTGGGGGTTTACCAGCCCCCATCCCAGGACTTACTCGAGTGTTTTCATTTGTATTATAATTTCAGTCTTCTCCCTAACATTGATCATTAGCCACATGCTACGTTTCCCTTTATTTGTACATAATGACATGAAAGTACTTATAATTTAAAAGCAAGATATCAAAATATATATATTCTATTACTTCAGTGTTTAAAAAAAAAAATCCACATAGGAAAAAGGACTGGAAAGAAAGAAATCAAGACCATGCAGAGGAGGGTGTGGCCCTTGGAGAGAGCAGAGCAACTAGAACTAGACTGGAGTCCTGGAGCTGCCACATGAGCTGAGCTTCAGCTGATTTATGAGAAATAAATGTTTACCATGTTCAATCCAAAAAATTTAAGAAAAATGCCAACAATGGCATTTAAAATAGTAGAGTAGTATTTATGGATTTAAAATTTTTAATTTCTCTATTATTGCTTTTATCTGGTTTCCAAATATTTTTGATTAATTACTTCTATAATGAAATAAATTATTCATTCATTAGACAAACCTTTACTAATGGGTTAGTATACACCAGACACTAAGCGAAGAATTTAGGAAGAACAATGAAAAAGATAAATGTGGTCCTTGTCCTCGAAGAGGTTTTACTCTAGTAAAAAAAAAAAAAGAACACAGGACAAGTAATGAGCAGTAGTGATGAGCACTGTCACAGGTAAGTACGGGATGCTAAGGGAATGCATGACAGAGGAGCATATGGGGTGGGGAAGTAGGCAGTCAGAAAAGTCTTTGAGGTCCTAAAGCAAGTTTCAACAAATTTCAAGACAGAGTATGTTTGCTAACCGTAATGCAGTCGCCTCTCCAATTGATAGGAAAAGTTATCTTAGGGGCACCTGGGTGGCTCAGTCGTTGAGCATCTGCCTTCAGCTCAAGGTCATGGTCCCAGGGTCCTGGGATCAAACCCGAATCAGGCTCCCTGCTCGGCGGGAAGCCTGCTTCTCCCTCTCCCACTCCCCCTGCTTGTGTTGCCTCTCTCACTGTGTCTCTCTCTGTCAAATAAATAAAAATCTTTAAAAAAAAATAATTATCTTGGGCGCCTGGGTGGCTCAGTTGGTTAAGCGACTGCTTTCAGCTCAGGTCATGATCCTGGAGTCCCGGGATCAAGTCCCGCGTCGGGCTCCCTGCTCAGCGGGGAGTCTGCTTCTCCCTCTGACCCTCCCCCCTCTCATGTGCTTTCTCTCATTCTCTCTCTGTCAAATAAATTTTAAAAATCTTTAAAAATAATAATAATAATAATTATCTTAAAAATATCCGTATGCTTGGAAATTAAGAGATGCATTTCTAAATAATCCATGAATCAAAGAAGAATTTGTAATAGAAATTAGAAAATGTTTGAACAAACATACTATATTCAAAACTTGTGAGAGTAGCTAAAGCAGTGTAAGAGGGACACTACTTTAAAAACACATGTACAATTGACCCCTGAACACTATGGGTTTGAACTGCACCAGTCACTTAAATAGGGATTTTTTTCAATAAATACAGTACAGTAGTATAAATGTCTTTTCTTACGATTTTCTTAATATTTTCTTTTCTCTAGCTTACTTTATTATAAGAATGTAGTATATAATATATAAAACATGCAAAATATATTAATCTACTATTATCAGTAAGGCTTCTGGTCAACAGTAAGCTATTAGTTTAAGTTTGGGGGGATTCAAGAGTTATATGGGGAGCACCTGGGTGGCTCAGTC
>NC_138378.1:75972573-75992666 GCF_054177405.1 Leptonychotes weddellii | reverse complement strand
TACCTTTTAATTTTGATAAGGACCTTATTGTCTTTTTACCAGCTTATTACTTGAAATGATAATATAGCCTGTGTTTGGTGTTTCAAGGCTGTGATATATTTTCCTAGTGGTTCAGTTTTAAAAAATAAAGGTTTAGTTTTTCCTCCACTATTATGTTTCTTAGTCTGGGTAGTGAATATATAACCTTCTTAGGATGCTTCTCTTTGTAGTGTGTGAAATAAGTTTCTTAAGAGGTCATGAAGAGTAAAAATGATGAACTATGATTCAAATGCAGGACTGGTTCATTGTAAATGGGAAGAACTGAGGGCAGGCTACAGCGCTATGACTTAAAGTTCATTCATTAAAAAAAAAAACTGTAAGGCTAAAAAAAATTTCAGTGTCCATTTCAGGACTCTAGCTTCAACTAAACGCTAACGGCAAGAGGGAAAGGGTAATTAATGATCCCTCTTGAGAAAATGCAACGTCTAGGATTTTGAGTGTCAAGAGAGTATAAACTATGTGATGAGTTTAAGTCTTTACTATCATTAGTATTTAAATAGAGCCATTCCTGAACATTAGGAATGAATTGAATTGTGGAGACTCGTCCCCTACTTAGAATCACCAAGGCTTTACTATTTTGGCCTAAGTCTTCTATAATCCCAATTTGTATTTTATTCATACATATGTATTCGCCTCTTTTGGGTAACTTAAGTGGGAACAAGTCGGAGATCACTTTTTACACTTGGGTTGATTTTCAAGTCAAGAGTATCTCATATTGGAGATTGTTCACGTTTTTTATATAGGAGCAAGGCACATCAAGTAGGGTTCTGGAGGCAGTGTTACAAGAATTGGAGGACTGTCAATAGGTAATGCACTTCCGCGCTCTAGATTCAAATTCTTAGAAACTGAGGCCACATTACCCTACTTCTCTGGTGTCCAAAGGTCACTAATTGATGTTACTGGAACCCTAGGCTTAGCGTGACAATATGTGGGAATACATACCAAAGAACTATTAGAGGCCCACTACTCCAGAATCTATATTCACTTAGTATATATGAAGGAGACAACCAAAGCAGTGCACAGAGAGGGATAAACCGGTTTCGCCTAGAAGCTAGAGACCGAACCGCTATGTCAATTTTACAAACGAGGAAACGGAACTGAGAAGACGACTGGCCCCACCCCTAACCCTATCTAGGCCAATCGCTGGTGACGCAACCGGAAACACGAGACCGATAAGTTCAGGCGCCCCCAAAGTATCGCGAGGTAGAATGTGAAATCAGCCGACATTTGATTGGCCGGGGGGATCGGTGACGTCAGACGCGAAACGCTGGGCCTACCGGGGGAGCGTGAGGGACGCCACGAATTCCGTTTGGAGGCATCTTTGAGCTCGCGGAGCGGACACCATGAGCAAAGCTCACCCTCCCGAGTTGAAAAAGTAAGTATGTGAGAGGGCCGCGTCCAAGTGGCAGCTTCTTTGAGTTCCTTAGATCCTCTCCATTTCCTGCAGTGTGCCTGGCGTGCGTGTTCCGGCACGAGGCCGCCGAGAACCCGACAGGGTCTCGCGCCTCGGCGCCGTAAAGCCCGCGCCGACGTCTCGTTTCGGCTTGGTTGATATGGCATGGTTACCAGTGACAGAAAAGGTGCCCCTATTCTGCTGTCTCGCCTTCTTGGGTGCATCTCCCGGCCCCACGTCTCCCAACGCGGTCCCTCTCGCTCTTTCTCTTTGCTTGGAGATCCTAGAATGCCATCCTTTGTTGAACTTCTTGAATAGCGTTAAGTTCTTTTTTTTTTAAGATTTTTATTTTTATTTATTTGAGACAGAGAGAATGAGAGACAGAGAGCATGAGAGAGGAGGGTCAGAGGGAGAAGCAGACTCCCTGCCGAGCAGGGAGCCCGATGCGGGACTCGATCCCGGGACTCCAGGATCATGACCTGAGCCGAAGGCAGTCGCTTAACCAACTGAGCCACCCAGGCGCCGTTAAATAGCGTTAAGTTCTAAATAAAGTGGCTGGAGAGTAATTCTATAAAGAACTAAGAAGATGGGCGGAATGGAAGTGTTTAATAGTAGATGAGGAGTCAAAAGCCACCTTAATCTTAGAGTGTGTTTGTAGCTGTTTCTTTGAGCTTTAATTTAGAAATCCCATTCTTTTGCTTTTTTGTGCTGAAGTTAAACTTGAATGTTATGTGATCTCTCGCTCTGTTAACAGAGCTGTGTGAGAACGTTCATTTTTCTAATCAGAGAAAACTAGGGATTTTTTTTTTTTCTGCACCCAGTAAAATCCAGTCAAAACAGGAGTTTCCTACTTTAAAGCTTTAACCTCCGCAAACACTCTTGACTGAACTTAACATGTTCGATGCCTCCTAATTATTTGTCTATCTCGTTTATACCATGTAATGCCAGAATTCTCCACACAGTAGTTGAATAGCACAAAGTATGAAAAATTGATTTCAGGAATCGATTTGTGAAACAGCTGGCCTGTGTATAGTTCACTTATTACCAGCCTCATAGAAAAGTCAGACTTAAAGAAAAGGTCGTATTTAATAATTTTACATTTAGGGGCACTTAGGTGGCACACTTGGGTTCAGCTCAGGTCATGATCGCAGGGTGGTGAGATCAGCCCCATGTGGAGCTCTCAGCACAGCTTGGAGTCTTGCTTAGTGTTTGTCTCTCCCTCTGCCCCTCTCCACTGGTCTCTCTCTCAAAAAAATGAATCTTAAAAAAAATAATAATTTTACATTTAAACGTACATCTGTATCAGCCATTTTTTGTGCAAAAACTCCGTGTATGTTTTAGTTGGATCCCTTAAAGAATTATTAATCATCAGTCTAACATTAAGAAAAATAGAAATTATTTTGAAAATGCTGATCTAAAACTTATTCTTTTATTGACAAGCTGGTAAAATCTTAGAAGTATCCTCTGGATTCTTCAAGAACTGGTGAAATGCTAATTATTTTTTAACGAAAGAACATTGTCTACTTGTAATCTTGGACTTCCTTTTTTGTTTCTTAACAGATACTTTTTTTCTTTACAGATATTTGAGAATTTCAGAGAACGAACCTAGTTTTAATATTTTTCTCATCTCTAGATTTCATGTATTGTAAAATCCTTTGAACCTGCCTCCAAAATGACCTTCACATTTTTTTTTCCTTTATTTTCTCAGATATTTTTTACTCTTTATACCCTCCTGGTTTAGCTTAACTCATGGTTATTAACTGGGAGGGAGGGAGTCTGGTTCTACTGGCAGGGATCTAGTAAGTAGAAGCTGGGGATGCTGCTAAACATTGTAAGTGCACTGGACATCCTTCAACAAAGAATTATCTGACTCCAGATGTTAATATGCCAAGGTTGAGATACCTAAACCTACCCAGATTCTCCATCCCGCCTCTTAAAAATCACTGCCACAGTGGTCTTGCCAGTGACTGGACTTTGCCTTAATAATTTATGACTGACTGAAAAAGTCTAGGCTTCTTGACACAGGATTTGAGCTCTTCCATCTGAAATCTTACAAGTGCCAAATATTACACACACTAATGGAGTGCCCCCATTCTCCAGCCAAACCAAACCATTTGCATTTGCGCAAACTTTCTCACCACCTCTGTGACTTTGAACAATTTACTTAATCTTTTTGAGCCTCAGTTCTTCATCTATAAAATGGTGGTAATAACAATATATAACTTACAAAGTCATCATAAGGGTTAAATAAGTTCATGTGTGTTTTATTTGCTTGTGGTATATAATATATCCTATTAAAATTGATTATTTTATATATCATACTACATATTTTTGGTTTGTTTTTGTTTTTTTTTTTTTAAGATTTTATTTATTTTAGAGAGCTCACATGAGGGGAGAGGGAGAGAGACAGACTCCGTACTGAGCTCCGAGCCCTACTTGGGGCTCCATCTCACAACCCTGAGATCATGACCTGAGCCAAGCCAAGTCAGGTGCTCAACCGAGGTGCCACCCAGGTGCCCCAGGCCTGTGTCTTACTTACTTACCTCCGAATTCTCCCATTACATGTTATACATTAAAATTGCATGAAATTTCAGGGGCGCCTGGGTGACTCAGTTGGCTAAGCGTCCCACTCTTGGTTTCAGCTCAGGTCATGATCTCATGGGTGGTGAGATGGAGCCCCCTGTCGGTCGCCACGCTCAGCACAGAGTCTGCTTAATACTCTCTCCCTTTGCCCCTCCCCTACTTGTGCACGCTCGCACGCTCTCAAATAAATAAACTTTTAAAAATTGCATGTAATTTCATATTTCCTAACCTGTAACTGGAAGGGGTAAAAACTGGTTTGGTTACATGGCTTAATATTTCCATAATACCCTGCTGAGATGGGATTTCCCTGTTTAATTCAGATTTTTTAAAGCTTCAAAATATGTATTTATTTTGCTAAAAAATACTTATGTGTTGAGAAATATCTTGAACACTTAAGTGTGATGCTTAATATTAAATAAAACAACACTCCTTATTGTCTCAAATATAAACTAGCTATTGAATTGGATATGGTTTGATTACCTTCTAGTTTCCTCACAACTTCGGTTTTGGTAATAACCAAAATATAAACAAATCTTTGTTTTTCTGTTATGGCTCTAAAATCCAGTCATCAAGGGTGCCTGGCTGACTCAAGTCAGTGGAGCATATGACTCTTGATCTCAGGGTTGTGCGTTAGCCCCATGTTGGGTGTAGAGATTACTTAAAAATAATTTTAAAATCTTTTTTGAGAAAATAAAATCTAGGGACTCCTGGGTGGCTCAGTCAGTTAAATATCTGCCTTCTGCTCAGGTCATGATCCCAGGGCTCTGGGATTGAGTCCCCTATCAGGCTCCTTCCTTGGCAGGGAGTCTGCTTCTCCATCTGTCTGCTGATCCCCCTGCTTGTGCTCTCTCTCACTGTCAGAGAGACAGACAGTGAGAGAGGGAACACAAGCAGGGGGAGCTGGGAGAGGGAGAAGCAGGCTTGCCACCAGAGCAGGAAGCCCGACCGATGCGGGGCTTGATCCCAGGACCCTGGGATCATGACCTGAGCCGAAGGCAGATGCGTAACGACTGAGCCACCCAGGCACCCCATTAAATAAAATCTTTAAAAAAAAAAAAAAAGGCAAAATAATAAAATCTAGTCATCAAACATTAGGGCAGTATTGAACAACAAGAATGTTTTGGTAATTCACATCATATAAAGACTTAGTTTGATGTACATTAATATATTCTAAATCCATTCCATTTTTATTTATTATTTTGCCCCTTCCCAAATTACATTGTGTAAGTGCTAAATGAGGTAGCCCATTATTCCCTGCTCTACAACAGTACAAGTTTTTTACTATTTTAAATTTCATTATTTTTATTGTGCAATTTTAGCAAATCATATTGACTGTACCTACTTTTGTGCTTATGCATAAAATTTTAAATCATTTATATAATTTGTACCCCTTTTCGCTTTTTCAGATTTATGGACAAGAAATTGTCATGTAAGTGTCTTGTGTTTTTTGTTTTGTTTTTAATTAGTTGCTTTCTACATGTGTCTTGGCTGTATATAATGTTTGGTGCAACTTCATAAAAATTTAAATCACACAGAACCTCTAATTCACACCCATTAATTAAGGAGGTTTATCAAAATTCTACAATTCTATTTGCGTAATTTCTGATATTTAACAAATTGCACAGTACTTTGGACTTCTCATTATTTCCTTTAAGCCTTCCCTCACTTAGACAAAATTAATGGGATTTTCCCATGTTGTGATAGTTAAAAATGTATCAACATTTTTTCCTTTAAAAACAAAGGACTTGGACCAGGACTAAAAATCTGACCTATACAATGCTAGAAGGATATAGAGATTAAAGACCTGGGCTTCAGAGGCAAGCAGCCTTCCCTTTGAATCCAGGTTCTAGCCCACAGTACCTGTATAACCTTGAACCAGTTTTTTAAGCAGCTCTATACTTTAGTTCCCTTGTGAAAAGTTAGAATAATTCTACATGATAGGATTTTTGTAAGTATAATTTTGTATTTACCTTTTTTTATTCCAAAATAGTTAACATGCAGTGTTGTATTAGTTTCAGGTGTACAATAAGTGATTCAACACGTCCATACAACACCTGGTGCTCATCACAAGTACACTCCTTAATCCCATCTATTTCACCCATCCCCCCACCTGGATTTTTGTAAGTTTAAATGTGGAAGTAAATGTGAAATGTTTAGCCCACTGCTTGACATATAGTAAGGGTAGAGGATTAAATTTCTCAAGTACCTGGGTTTACTTGGTTTAATTCCTTAGGTACCTTAGGTTTAATTCCACCTAATTTTTAATGAATAGTTGATATTTATTGGTCAGTTTTATTAAACTGTTTTTTCCCTTTCTATAGTGAAATTAAATGGTGGCAGGCATGTCCAAGGAATATTGCGGGGGTTCGATCCATTTATGAATCTTGTGATAGATGAATGTGTGGAGATGGCAACTAGTGGGCAACAGAACAATATTGGAATGGTGGTAAGTAAAGATAGAAGCTTTCTCCTAGAGATTTCATATTTTGAAATAAGGATTAACTTCCTTTCTATTAAAGTCTTGGATTAAATTGAAATTAGGCAAATAACAGCAAAGATTAGACTTTCCATTTTCCTTTTAGTTTAACATATGGCAGTCATTTAACTGTGATAGTATCCTAGTTATCTATAGGTTAGGTCTGAATCTTATGCAGAACCTCTGAGGTCCTTGGATTTGAAATAGCTGTAGGAAATCATTTTTGGGCTTTTTTTTTTTTTAGATTTTATTTATTTATTTGACAGAGACACAGCAAGAGAGGGAACACAAGCAGGGGGAGTGAGGGAGGGAGAAGCAGGCTTCCCACAGAGCAGGGAGCCCGATGCGGGGCTTGATCCCAGGACCCTGGGATCATGACCTGAACCGAAGGCAGACGCTCGACAACTGAGCCACCCAGGCGTCCCCATTTTTGAGCTTTATAATAGAGACCTATAGTCAGTCCTTTATTATGCTCAATTTTAACACGCTTATGAGTTCCCAGAAGATCTTACTAAAATGTAGATCCTATCTAACAAGTGTCCGTGTGATGCAAATCTGCTAGTCTACCATCATACTTTTTTATTTTAATTGTGCGTATAATTAACCCAGATTTTCTGGTTTATTGCACCCAGATTTAAAAGTGGCCAAGGTAAAAGTTGCAAGGGATGATCATAGTGACAGCCATTCACATGAAAGAAAATAGGAAAAAAACACACTGAGTTAATTATAGAAGCAAACATTTCCACATTCATTAGTCCATGGTGGTATGACTACTGAAAAAGTTTTTGATGTTTGTCAGCAAGACCCAGGCTTTGAATCCCACTCTTTGTCCAGCACAGGACAATATACCCAGTAAGTTAGTCAGTCCCAAGTTTCTTGGGAAAAGTAAATTAAAAAGGACAACTTCGCTTTAGCAAATCATTGAGCATAAAGACCTCTAGAAGGTGGTAAGAGTTCCTAATTGTTAGCCTTGATTTTTTTTTTGCCTCACAATTTTTAATCACTTTTTCCAAGGTGTATGTTATTGCTTCTTTCAAATGCATTTTCATTTGAAAAGCAAATCAATGGTCTGGGCTGGAAAAATAGCTTAGAGAATCCCTTGAAATGAGACTCCCACCCCACCCCCCAAGTTTTATGCAAATGGACCTTCCTTTCAGGTACGTTCTCCTTGAGCTTCTGTTGAAAAATGAATAAAACTATGGGCAAATCATTATCAGCCAGTTTCTTCTAAAAACCCACACACGCCCCCAAGATTTCTCTCTAGCCTTTCCTTTTACAAATGCAGTAATCTTCATTCTAAGGGGGTAATTAGGTTTTTAGTTTATATCTCAGCAGATTTGCCAAAAAGATTGAAGAAGGACTTTGATATCTAAAAGTCAGTTCTAATTTGGGAAGATAATTTTTCAGAGAATTGTGTGACACTTCTTGGAATTTTATCCAAGAAGGGATTGAACCTAGATCATGGATCTTTCTCGAAATTTTCCCCCTAAATTTTAATGGGCTTAGTCTTTACACAGAAATTGGTTATGAGCACCTACTTACTGTGTTAGGCAGTCGGCTCTTCTACCTCTGATGCTTGTCATGTGCCCAAAAAAAAAAAAAGTTTGTATTAGTAGACAGTAATTCTTGCAGCTGAGTTAACACTTTGAAAATGAAATAATGGGGGGGGGCCTGGGTGGCTCAGTCAGTTAAGTGTTTGGCTCAGGTCATGATCTCAGGGTCATGAGGTCAAGCCCCACATCAGCCTCCCCGCTGAGTAGGGAGTCTATTTCTCTCCCTCTGCCCATCCACCTGTGCACTTGTGCTCTCTCTTTCTACTAAATAAATCTTTAAGAAAATAGAACAATGACAACATATTAATTGTCCTTAATAAAAAAACTTTTGGGGCGCCTGGGTGGCTCAGTCGTTAAGCGTCTGCCTTCGGCTCAGGTCATGATCCCAGGGTCCTGGGATCGAGCCCCACATCGGGCTCCCTGCTCCGCGGGAAGCCTGCTTCTCCCTCTCCCACTCCCCCTGCTTGTGTTCCCTCTCTCGCTGTGTCTCTCACTGTCAAATAAATAAAATCTTAAAAAAAAAAAAACTTTTTTTGAGAGAGAGGGAGCAGGGGAAAGAGGCTGAGGGAGAGGGAGAGAATCTTAAGCAGGCTCCATACCCAGCGTGGAGCTCCCACAGGGCTTGATCTCAGAACCCTGAGATCATGACCTGAACTGAAAGCAAGAGTCAGACACTTAACCAACTGAGTCACCTAGGTGCCCCGAATAAAGAGACTTTTTTTTTTTTGAGATTTTATTTATTTATTTATTTGAGAGCGAGAGTGAGAAACAACATGAGAGGGGAGAGAGTCAGAGGGAGAAGCAGGCTCCCCGCTGAGCCAGGAGCCCGACGTGGGACTCGATCCCAGGACTCCAGGAACATGACCTGAGCCGAAGGCAGTCGCTTAACCAACTGAGCCACCCAGGCGCCCCAAAAAAGACATTTTAAAGAAACGCAAGAATGTTTTTTCTGGGCGCCTGGGTGGCTCAGTTGGTTAAGCGACTGCCTTCCGCTCAGGTCATGATCCTGGAGTCCCTGGATCGAGTCCCGCATCGGGCTCCCTGCTCGGCAGGGAGTCTGCTTCTCCCTCTGACCCTCCTCCCTCTCATGCTCTCTGTCTCTCATTCTCTCTCTCTCAAATAAATAAATAAAATCTTTAAAAAAAAAAAAAATGTTTTTTCTGAGGTTGGAAGAAAAATAGGTTACGGTTTTGTTTTCACAAGTTGTTTGGCACAGGAGACTTACATTGGCTTTGCTATTCCCTTGTCCAAGTCAGTGACCCACTGGGACCGTTGAAATGACTTAATGCTGTTATGTTTAGAGTAGTATTAAGAATGTGTGTGTTCTGGGGTGCCTGGGAGGCGCAGTCAAAGTCTGGCTCTTGATTTTGGCTCAGGTTGTGATCTCAGGGTCATAAGATTGAGCCCTGCATGGGGTTCCATGCTCAGCAGAGAGTCTGCTTAAGACTCCCTCTCCTTCCACCTGTGCTCTCTAAAATAAATAAATCTTTAAAAAAAAAAAAAAAAATGTGTTCTGAGGGGGAGATAGTTTGTATTAGGAATCTGTCAGCTGGATAATTACCTAATGATGTCTCAGCCTCTTCTGAAACATCCCCATAGTTGTCAGTGGCCTCACCTCTCTTACTCCTTTAAGATTTCATTTCACCCCAGAGTTCCCTTAGAATGTAATAAAAATTCTATATTAAGATGTTATATAGGGCGCCTGGGTGGCTCAGTCGTTAAGCGTCTGCCTTCGGCTCAGGTCATGATCCCAGGGTCCTGGGATCGGGTCCCACATCGGGCTCCTTGCTCGGCAGGAAGCCTGCTTCTCCCTCTCCCACTCCCCCTGCTTGTGTTCCTGCTCTCGCTATCTCTCTGTCAAATAAATAAATAAAAATCTTTAAAAATAAAAAATTTTTAAAAAAAGATGCTATATAGTTCAGGAGTTCTTACCAGCTTTGTGGTTCTGTAGTTCCATTTTAGGTTTGTATTTGTTATTAGATAGCTGTGCCCTTTCAAAAGACTAAAAGCCTGAACAGCATTTTGTAAAAACTAGCACTGAAGCACAAAAGGAGCACTATGGAATTCTGGACCTGATGGTTCCGGTTTGATTTGGAGAATTAGGCCTAAACACAATGAGAAAAGAGGAAGATTACTATACAGCAGAGGTGTCCACCCACTAGCCTTACTTCATGTATTATGTGAGAAGGCAAAGACGTGTGCGATACCTATTTTAGAAAATGTTGATGAAAGTGACACAGTTGTATTTTGTTTTTTAATAATGCCCCCAAAAAAGGGCGCCTGGGTGGCTTAGTTGGTTAAGCGACTGCCTTCGGCTCAGGTCATGATCCCAGGGTCCTGGGATCGAGTCCCACGTCGGGCTCCCGGCTCAGCGGGAAGCCTGCTTCTCCCTCTCCCACTCCCCCTGCTTGTGTTCCTGCTCTCGCTGTCTCTGTTTCTGTCAAATAAATAAATAAAATCTTTAAAAAAAAAAATTAAAAAAAATAATGCCCCCAAAAAGCCTCAGATCTGAAAATCTTAGTTATCTGAAATAACTTCTCTGCCACCGTCCCCTTTTTAGGGTCAGAAATGGACACATTTAAGGGAGAGATAGGAAAGAAGGCTAGTAGTTTTTCATGCTTCGATCAATGAGATTTGATGTTCACTGTCTGTTGCAAATAAGCCAGGAATTAAAACCCTGAGAACTAGATAAGCCTGTTGTTTAGCTTTCTTCATTTCCATCCCTAACTTAGAGAAAGAATAAAAGTCTGTAGGCTCCTTCAGTCCCCATCATCTTCGGGGTATTGTTCTCCTTTCATGCTGCTCTTCTTCACCACCCTCTCATCATACTCATTGCTGTTTGTCTCTGCCAGGCTCCAAGACACTGCCCTACCTGTCATATTCCTTTCCCTTCTGTCAGCTGCAGTAAACATGCAAGGTCATTTGTTTATTTAACAGGTGCTTACTGAGCCCTCTGTGTGCCTGCCACCACTTTAGGCACTGGGGATATTGCACCTGCCCTCATAAAAATGGCATTTGGGTGAGGAAGACTATGAATAAACAGTATATGTAATAAATAAATGAGCAGATAGAATGAAGGGGAGAAAAATGTTTTGGTGTTTTGGTTTTTGGGGTTTTTTTTACTCCAATTGCCTACAAGCATAGCTCTACTTTGAATCTTATTCAGAATGCCTCCATTTCTACTATTTATTCTCATCACCCTCTTGTCCTTTCACCTTTCCTGCTCTACTTGACCTGATCTGTAGTATGACCTACATTCCACCGGGGGTTCCTTATGTTCACAGTCCCCTTGCTTTCTAGTTTAACTTAATTTTCTACCCATCTTAAACTCAGTTACCAGCCATTTCACCTGTGCTCATAAGGATCCTTCCTTATCTTCATTTATGGAATGGCTACTATGTTAGGCACTGTGCTCCTAGGGCCTTTTCTTTATAACTTCTCTTCCTGCCCCTAAGCTCTCTCCCATTCTTACATTGCCAGAACAGTGGTTATTCCCTTGACTATGAAATTTTCATTGGCTTATTATTGGTTTCATGATGTCTTCCAAGTACCTTAACGTTGGTGTTTGAGGTCTTCTAAGATTGGCTGCAAACTCTGTTTCCTACTTCCCATAATAACCTTTTACTACATTCAAATTAGATTCTTTCCTTATCCCCTTACACTTTTTCATTTCAGTTTTGTTTAGAGTTCTATCTTCCTGTCAAAATTCTACCCCATTTTCAAGACCAACTAAAATGCCATCTTCACAAAGCATACTTTTAACAATTTCCATCCTGGTTTGTTCCCTAAGTGATCTTATACCCCTAAACTGACTTTCTCCTGTACATTTTTCCCACTGACTTATGGATCCCTTGGGACAGAGATGGATGGGTATGTTATTTCAGTACTGCAGTTTAAAAGGTGAGAAATCAATCATTGGAGACTTAGCGTTCTCAAAAGGGTACTTGTTAGTCTTGTTAAATCTAGAAAGTACATCTTACTTAAAAAGGGCTTCCTGGCTTCTTGTCGTGATTTAGTATCCAAAAAAGCCTCACAAACTGATCTTTAATACTGAAAACCCATTAATGAATTTGTGAAAATTCTTTCATTGATGTCTGTCAAATAAATTGTGTTCTTTTCAAATTTTCTTTTTAGGTAATACGAGGAAATAGTATCATCATGTTAGAAGCCTTGGAGCGAGTATAAACAATGGGTGTGTTCATCAGAAGAAATCAACTGCTTCCACATGTCCCCTCCATAGTACCTGTTTTACTACAATATAAAAATCAGGTCGTGTGCATTTTCATACTGAACTTTTTTGTTAAATAAACTTTTATAATAGTCAAAAATGCTTTCTCAGACATTCTGAACGTAGAAAATTGAGTATTAGCTCTTACTCTAATTCTTTCTAACGTGAATTGTTCCTGGTTGAGATTGATTTGTTCTGAAGCTTTTATGCGTTAATGTAGAAGAATCTGATTAAATGTGAAGCATGGCAAGGATGCCTTTTTTCCATCTTCTAATGGAAAGAACCTGCATACCTGAGCGGGTTTCTTCTGAAACATTAACTGCAATTTTCGAAACTTTTTGATGTACTGACTTTTTCCAAGTACATTTACGTTCCAAGTATAGTGCAATTGAAGTAAAACACAGGAAGTAATGATACAGTTGTTTATTTTGAACATAAACAGGGAAAATTTTTTAATATAAGAATAGAACTCTAGAAAAAAACATTCCAGTGTACTGTAGTTCTTTGTGGAGTATAGAGAACAGTTATAATCCTCCCCATATTCACCCAGGTCATAAATTTTATGGCACACAAACTCAGATGAAAGATAAATTGCAAATGGTGGTATCATAAACCTATGTTCAAGAAACATATCAAGCAAATACTTAGGCCTGTACTTTTTGCGATCTTGTAAAAAGCCTACAAATCTTGAATCACTTTAAAACTGTAGAGAATGGGGTATACAGAGGTGACTAAGGTACTTGAAAAACAGAACACAATGGATGGCTTATATATATGTCTAAAACGTTATTTCCTCTTTATAGAAAACGTTTACAGCCAAAGAATAGCTAGAGGGATCAAACCAACTTAATCACAATAAGGAGAGTTGGTATCAAGTGCAGTACATTTTTATTCCCTTCTCCAACAGCTCTTTAAATCTTCACTGATGTTGACAGGCATTTTTTTTGCAACCACATAGAGCTGAATTACAGAACTGGTTCTCCTAAGTGCGGTTCCTAGACCAAGAGCATCACCTAGGAACTTAATAGAGATGCCTGTTTTCATCTACCACTCCAAACCCACTAAAACAAATTCTAGGGTGAGGCCCAGCAGTATTTTTAAGCAGCACTCCAGGTGATTCTGATGCATATTCAAGTTGGAGAACCACTGGAGTAGAACTGGCTTTCAGTGAACTGCTGCATAATTTTTACCAGTCTCTTCTGTACAAAGACAAATCGAGTAGTCTACTGAAGTATAACAGGCTCTGATAGTATTTTTCTTCCAATAAAAAAAAAAATTCCTTACTTAATGCTGTTTGCATTAAAACTATTATGCCTGATACATTAATAATCTGTTTTGTTCTTGAAGGAAGCCGTTTCAGATGCCCTGTTGGAAAACTTAATCAGAGTAGGTCTGATACAATGGCAACATTTTACATTGGTATTCTTGTAAGTAAATAATATATCCCATTGCAGAACAAGTCTGTGAGTGAATTAACTATTTCATTACCAATTTTTATTTATCAATCTTTAGCACACATATAACACAATATTACATTCTCTACAATACTGTCTTCATTAAAACCACAAAAAGAAAAATGTGACTGCCTCTTAACATTCTTAAGAATACAATTTTTAAAAAGCTGACCCTTTGACAAACTATAAATTTAATCCCTGCCTTTACATCAAATATATTTTGGCAGTTTTATCAGCATATTAATACTCACAATTGTAGAGACAAAAATCATTTTAATTAAGGATCAGTGTTTTCTTACACCATTTTGTGAAAGTAGCTGCTGCCATAATCTGATGGACTTTTTTTTCCCCAACAATACATGTTAAACTTTGTTACAGTTACTTTCAGAATTCACAAGCTTTTATTCATTCTGTCCTATTAGTGACTGTAAGGACAACCATTCATGATAATCTTTATACAGTAGATGTAGAACTGGTTCTTAAGTTTGGCTGCATATTAGAATCATTTGAGAATCTTTAAAATCTTAAAGGTTATTCCAGTGTGCAGCCAAAGTTAAGAACTACTGCCTTAAAAACAAGGTTTCAGCAACCAGTTTCTAACCCCAAATGCTACAGTAGTTTTAGAAGCATTTAACAGTTCGAACATGTGCTGGATTTGATCAGGTGTGGTATCCTGAATATCCTACTCTAGTGTCAATGGCTCTGGAGTAATCTAAGTTGTCTCTGTTGTCAGACTGACAGTGCTTACTATCAAGATTACTACTAGAGTTCTTGTTGAGAGAAATCATTCTTCAAAAAATGAATCTGCTTTGATAATGCATTAGGTTTTCTGGGACTTTTAAGGCACTGAAAATCCTTTGGAGACATCTTAAACCCCTACATCAGTGATTCTCAACCCAGGTTGCACCTTAGGAACTTTTTAGCTACAATGCTGAGA
This sequence comes from Leptonychotes weddellii, assembly GCF_054177405.1. Lineage (NCBI taxonomy): Eukaryota > Metazoa > Chordata > Mammalia > Carnivora > Phocidae > Leptonychotes > Leptonychotes weddellii. The sequence continues at coordinate 75,978,003 of NC_138378.1, read as the reverse complement.
TCCTATCCTCAATCAACTAAATCAGAATCTCTGGTTGCATGGGGGTCTAGCAATATTTTTTAGAGCTCCATAGGTGAGGATTTGATAATAGAATGCCAATTTCTTAAATCAATAGCCTGTATTTGCTTTCATTTTGCTTGAGATTTTTGTGTGACAAAGTTAAACTACTAAGGCTTCTGAATTTAACCCTAATAAAATCAAGACAGAAGCAGTCAAAAGAACATTCAGAAAGTCAAGGCTTCTGGCATGGGCACATCTACTTTGAAAAAGGATATAAATTAATAAAGCCAGACATTATGAAACCAGTTCCCATAGTAGTTATAACTATCTGACTGAAGGTCACTTCCAGCTGTGAAGCACAAGTGAACTAGTCCCCCACTAAAATTTGTCTTTAAACTCTTCCTCAAGTGCTCAGCTTAAAGTGCTCTAAAGTTTTGTTCAAAATCCAAGGCCCCCCCCCCATCCCCTAGACCTAGTGAATCAGAATCTCCAGAGGAGCTAGAGAACCCACATGTTTAACAAACTCCACGTGATTCTATACTGTTGATGGATATTTAAAAGAAGAGTTAAATTTTGGAGATGGCATAAATGCAGTAGTTAACACTGTCACACTTAATTAGAAACTTGTATTTTCTCATAATTCACTGGGATTACTTTTGTTAAACAATACTAATTTACGGCAAAATATCTGATTCAAAATCATCTCTGCTCAGATTGTGTTCTTTGCCAGTGATATTTCATTTGGAGCCAGAAGGGGGGAAAAAGTTGTTTCATAGTTCAGTTTTAAGCTTCTCATATAAGTCCTCTTGGTCAATCATGTCTGTGTGCCCATTCCAGCGGTGATAAGCAAGAAGAGCAGCATTGTGGGCAGCAATGGCACTCATCTCCATGGCACTTGCTGCACACTCTATACCATTGAGGTAGTAAAGTCTATCGTGGAGTATGATGGAGGGGCATTTCTCTGGAGGCTTATAATGAGGATATGCAAGCCACGGCTGCTTCACAGCATAATCATAGGACAAAAAGAGCTTTAATATTTGTTCTTTAGTGAGAATTTCTTGGGAAAAGATCTTCCAAACATATCCCCTATCTGTTAATGGTTGAGGGTTATCACTTTCTGTTACAGAGGACACAATCCCAATGCTGTTAATGAACAAATTTGAATTATCAGTAGTTAAGATTGTACTGAGATCAAATTTGTCTAAGGCTCTAGAGCTAAAAAGAGTTGAATTCAACTGCCCCTTAACTAAAGTTGTCACTATATGTTGGTAGTACTGATGGAATTCCTCAATTGGAGGATCAAAGTTGAGGAAAGTTATATTGGACATTTTTCGATTCAATGGAGTGGCCACCAAGACGATGTCATAGAAGCCTGAACGGGTCTCAGATCCAATTTGGTAGATCACTTCATACATCTTTGTGGGATTTCCTAGAAGAAAGAAGCATACATTTTAGTGTTTCTAGCATACTCTACTATATACCTTCCAAAAATTATTACTGTAGCAGTTTATAAAGTATAAAATAGTTAAAAGATAATTCTAAGGAATTAAAAAGTTTTACCCTTTAATATAACTGTGCCGAATTGAGGCAGTTTTCTACTGGAATAGAAATGATACTTTATCAGTAAGTACAAAATATGGAATTATACTTTTAAGAATAAGATTATTTTTAAATCCAAGGAGATGTGCCACTGTACTTGAGCACATCTGGGAATATTTCCATGTGGTGCAACATACACAATTTATAATTCCATCATTTGGAACTGAGAGATGACAGAAGAGTGGTTTTTCTCCCTGAGCAATTTTTTTTTTTTTAAGATTTTATTTATTTATTTGACAGAGAGCGACAGTGAGAGAGGGAACACAAGCAGGGGGAGTGGGAGAGGGAGAAGCAGGCTTCCTGCTGAGCAGGGAGCCCGATTCGGGGCTCGATCCCAGGACCCTGGGATCATGACCCGAGCTGAAGGCAGCCGCTTAACGACTGAACCACCCAGGCGTCCCGAGCAATTATTTTCTAGAGGGTAAATTAGGAACAATAGAATTTCAGGCTCACCTGTATGCTTGGTCCTTGTTTTCTCCTCTATGTACATTACTGAGCCAGATATAAGGTTGCTTTTGGATGCCTGAAGGAGCCCTGAGCAAACAAGTTTATTGCCACCTTCTACTGCCCAAAGGCCAGAATCAGCAGAGGACAATGATACTGCCCCTGTCAGTGGTAGGAAAAAATGTGTTTTGATTTTGACTCTGTAAAAGGCCCTCTACCCACTCTCTTCCCAATTTAGCTGAGTTTTGCTCCAAGACATTGCCAAAAAGCCCCTGGGGGCAAAAATTGCAGTGAAAGCTAAGGACTCTCTCCCCACTAAAAATGCACAGATCTACTTATACACAATTTTGCCAACCGTGTCTGAGGTTTCAGAGAAAGGTAAGTCTTCTCCAACTCATGGCCTAAAGTTTGGAGCCACCATAGCATCAGGTAAGCCCCTCTGTGAACTAATGTCTATAACTTCCAAGCCTTGGCTTACCCACGAAGCCATTGATGTTCATGCTTTGGCCATAATTGACCCTCATGACAGGTGCAACAATTTCACTGAGGAATTTCTCAGAGAAGCCTGCTTTCTGCAAAGTTTCAAGTAGTGTTCGGTTAAGCATTCCAAGGAATTCGTCCCCTCCTAGAGAATGCAGTAACTTTTCTACACTGCTGAAGGCGTAGTCGTGAGACTGGTAACGGTAGATCCTTTTGAAAAGAAGAGAAGTGGCCATTAAACACCAAACAAGATAAGGGGAAGGGAATTAGCATATTTCCTTCTAATGATTTTCTACCTGTCACGTAAGATGCACCTCAGTCACCATCTTCCCCAGGTATCCCAGAAGCTCTTATCCCCACCCCTACCTCCTCAGGTAGTACGCTGTCCTCTGTATACTCTTCTGCATTAATATGGTCACTGGGAGCACCTTTAAAGAAGTGGGTATGTCCTAGGTCTTGTTCTCATTCACCTTTTTATCTTCCAGCAGCAGTCAGACATGTCTAAAATTAATCTTCCCACCAGGGCTTGATCCTCTCCACCCACTCCCTATCCCAACCAAAATGTAGATTGGGATGTTAGTTCACTCCTAACATCGTACATGTCACCCTCAGTTCATTTAATTTCAAACTTAAATATTTTCACTTCTTTCTGCTTCTCCCACCCAAGAAGAAAACCTTACCAGTCTTCACAACATCTCTCGTTACTTCATTCTCATTTCCCTGATTTTAACTCGGGATTTGTATTAAAACTACTAAGATGAGTAACTGATCTACCTGATTCCAGTTTCTTTTCTTTGAAACATTTATGAATCTCCCAGAAGTCCTAAAATACATCTTTAGTCATTATTTTTTTAATATTTTATTTATTTGACAGAGAGCAGGAACACAAGCAGGGGGAGTGGGAGAGGGAGAAGCAGGCTTCCCGCAGAGCAGGGAGGCCGATGCGGGGCTCGATCCCAGGACCCTGGGATCATGACCTGAGCCGAAGGCAGACGCTTAATGACTGAGTCACCCAGGCACCCCCATCTTTAGTCATTATTGACTTATCAAAAAACAACCCTGCTTACTAAATAAACTCCTGACCTTAAAAAAAGGAGTGAATTTTTTTTTTTTTTAATGAGAGAGAGAGAGCATGAGAGGGGGGAGGGTCAGAGGGAGAAGCAGGCTTCCCGCCAAGCAGGGAGCCCGATGCGGGACTCGATCCTGGGACTCGATCCTGGGACTCCAGGATCATGACCTGAGCCGAAGGCAGTCGCTTAACCAACTGAGCCACCCAGGCGCCCAAAAAAAGGAGTGAATTTTAGAGCCAAACTCATCAAGTCTAACTCTTTTGCTCTAACTGCAGATAGAGACACAAGTAAAAGGACTTGTCTAAAAGTCACATGACAAGCAGAAGGTTCAAGCACAAGCTGCCCCCTCTGCCCTCAACCACACACACACACAAACTCACACTTACATCCTCCACTTGAACACACCTGACCCATTCACTGATCTCTAAATATGCTCTGCATATTTCTCCCCAACACTGCACTAGCTCTTCTCCCAACTAGAATACACTTTGGGCTTAACCCCACCTCCTCTGCAAAGTCTTGCTCAACTATTACTTAATTTTTAGAAAATACCACCTAACATTTTCTTGAACTTCATAGGCGTCCACAGAGTAATTCAAGATGTAATTTTTCAAGTTGTGATACAAAAATGAGAAAGATGATTCCTTTCCCTCAAGGAGCCTACAGTTAGGGACAGATAATAAGGCACATACATAGATAAGTATATGAAACGAAGGAAGAAATAAGTACCAAAGAAAGATCTCTATCTTACATCAACTTTCTTCTCTCAAATTGTAAATATTTTGAGCAGGAGACAATGTCCCATCCATTTCAATATTACCTACTGTCTAACAGTGTAGTATATAAAACACTGAATACATTTTTGTGGAAGAAATTGATATCCGTGCCTAAACAAAAACTAAAATAACTCCTTCCAACCTTATCAATTGGTTTCTAGTCCTAGGAAGTTGGAAAAAGTAGAGGATGAAAACACGGAGTTCTTTAGAAAATAGGCTATCTCATAAAATGAAGAATGACCTTTGGCTAACAGTCAGCAAGACAAAACAGTAGCCAATTAAATAACACATATAATATAAAGAAATTACTCCCTGCCGCCTCCTGCCTGGGACCCAACCCCACTCCATCAAGCCTCCAGTAAAGGCCTCCTAGATGTGAGACAACAGAGACCATGTAATCATTGAACATGTAACTGTTTTACAATACTATTTGCATTAGAATACATATTTACTAAGAAGTTAGATGTGTAATTTCTGCTAATCAGGCTGCTTTACAGCCTCTTTCTTCTTTTTAAACTACATTTGTATAATCCTTAACATTTACTCATTCAATAAATATTTATGAAGCATTAACTTTGAGCCAGGTATTCTAGGTGCTAAAGATGCAGAGGTCAACACAACAGAGAAAAAATGTCTAATGGATCCTGTGTTCTACTTGGGGAAACAGGTAGTAAAAAAATTAATGTGAATAAATTATATAACAGTTTAGAGGATGATAAATGTTAAGGAGAAAGCAAATCAAAAAGGAAGACTGAGAAGGCTTAGAGTTGGTAGAGTTGCAACTCTAAATAAGATGGTCCCCCAAAATAAGTAGAGTGGTCAAGGAAAGCCTAAGAAGGTAACATCTGAGCAAAGACCTGAGGGAGGTGAGAATTGCAGCATCCAGGGGAGAAAATATTTTGATAAAAGAGTGGTGCAGGGGCGCCTGGGTGGCTCAGTCGTTAAGCGTCTGCCTTTGGCTCAGGTCATGATCCCAGGGTTCTGGGATCGAGCCCCACATCGGGCTCCCTGCGCTGCAGGAAGCCTGCTTCTCCCTCTCCCACTCCCCCTGCTTGTGTTCC
>NC_138378.1:75952035-75972073 GCF_054177405.1 Leptonychotes weddellii | reverse complement strand
GGGGCGCCTGGGTGGCTCAGTTGGTTGAGCGACTGCCTTCGGCTCAGGTCATGATCCTGGAGTCCCAGGATCAAGTCCTGCATCGGGCTCCCTGCTCGACAGGGAGTCTGCTGCTCCCTCTGACCCTCCCCCCTCTCATGCTCTCTATCTCATTCTCTCTCTCAAATAAATAAATAAAATATTGGGTGGGGGTTGGGGGGGTGAGAGATGAAACACTTCTGGAAGGGTGGAGTAAGGACCTCAGAAAATCTACATAAAAGCAATGAGGGGGCGCCTGGGTGGCTCAGTCGTTAAGCGTCTGCCTTCAGTTCGGGTCATGATTTCAGGGTCCTGGGATCTAGCCCCACAGGACCTCCCTGCTCGGCGAGAAGCCTGCTTCTCCCTCTCCCACTCCCCCTGCTTGTGTTCCCTCTCTCGCTGTGCCTCTTTCTGTCAAATAAATAATATCTTAAAAAAAAGTTTTAAAAGCCCTATCTCCAAATATAGTCATTCTGAGCTACAGGGGCCTAGGGCTTCAACCTGTGAAGGGGGTAGGGCATAATTCTGCCCATAATAAACAGGAAATAAAAAATTAGGAGATAAGATTACCTATGTCAGGTCTTTAAAGCCATTGTACAGATTTTGGCTGTTAGTCTGCATGAAATAGCCACTGAAAGTTTGTATTTTTAATTTAAATTCAAGGTAGTTAACATATAGTATAGGGGCGCCTGGGTGGCTCAGTCGTTAAGCGTCTGCCTTCGGCTCAGGTCATGATCCCAGGGTCCTGGGATTGAGCCCCCATCGGGCTCCCTGCTCGGCGGGAAACCTGCTTCTCCCTCTCCCACTCCCCCTGCTTGTGTTCCCTCTCTCGCTGTGTCTCTCTCTGTCAAATAAATAAATAAAATCTTTAAAAAAAAAACAAACATAGTATTGGTTTCAGGAGTAGAATTTAGTGATTCATCACTTACATATAACACCCAGTGCTCATCCCAACAAGCCCTCCTTAATACGCACCCCCATTTAGCCCATCCCCCAACCCACCCCCCCTCCAGCAACCCTCAGTCTGTCCTTTTGTTTTTTTAAGCTTTTATTTATTTGTCAGAAAGAGAGCACAAGCAGGGGGTACAGCAGGCAGAGGGAGAAGCAGGCTCCCTGCTGAGCAAGAAGCCTGATGTGGTACTCAATCCCCTCATGACCTGAGCCAAAGGCAGACACTTAACCGACTGAGCCACCCAGGCATCCCTCAGTTTGTTCTCTTAACTATAGTCTCTTATGGTTTGCTTCCCTCTCTGTTTTTATGTTATTTTATTTTTCCTTCCTTTCCCCCGTTTATCTGTTTTGTTTCTTAAATTACACATCAGTGGAATCATGATATTTGTCTTTTCTCTATTTCACTTAGCATAATACACTCTGGTTCCATCCACATTGTTGCAAATGGCAATATTTCACTGTGTGTGTGTGTGTGTATCCACATCTTTGTCCATTCATCTGTTGATGGACATTTGGGCTCTTTCCATAATTTGGCTATTGTTGATAGTGCTGCTATAACTGGGTGCATGTGCCCCTTCGAATCAGGACTTTTGTATCCTTTTTTTTTTTAAGATTTTATTTATTTATTTGACAGAGACACAGCGAGAGAGGGAATATAAGCAGGGGGAGCGGGAGAGGGAGAAGCAGGCTTCCTGTGGAGCAGGGAGCCCGATGCGGGGCTCGATCCCAGGACCCTGGGATCATGACCTGAGCCGAAGGCAGACGCTTAACTACTGAGCCACCCAGGGGCCCCTTGTATCCTTTAGATAAATACTAGTAGTGCAATTGCTGGGTCATAGGGTAGCTCTATTTTTGCCACTAAAGTTTCTGAGCAGAGAAGTAATATGATGACTCCTAGATTTTTAAAAATACCTCTTTGGCTGCTATGCTGAAAACAGATAGTGGTAGCACAAGGGCAAAAGCAGGGAGGTGAGTTAGGAGGTATATTAGTTTCCAGTTGCTACTGTAACAAATTACCACAAACTAAGTGGCTTAAACAAGACAAATTTATTATCTTATGGTTCTGCAGGTTAGAAATCCAAAAGTCAGTTTCACTGGTCTAGAGAGTCAAGGTGTCAGCAAGGTTGGTTCCTTCTGGAAGCTCTGAGGGAAGAGTCCATTTTCTTGCTTTTTTCAGTTTCTGTAAGTCACCTGCATTCCTTGGCTCATGGCACCTTTCTGGCATCATTCCAACCTCTTACTTCCATCATCACATTTCCTACTACTCACTCTGATCCTCCTGCCTCCCTCTTATAAGGACTCTTGTGATTACACTGGGCCCACCTAAATAATTGGGAATAATCTTCCCATTTCAGGATCCCTAACTTAATCATATCTGCAAAGCCCCTTTTATCATGTAAGGTAACACATTCACAGGTTCCAGGGATTAGGGTGTAGACATCTTGCACGGGGAGAGAGGCATTTGATTGAGCCTACCACAGGGAGCTATTCCAACAATACAGACGAGATAATAGTGGCTTGCATCAAAGTGGTAGAAGCCATGGTGGTGAGAAGTGGTGAAATTCTGGATACATTTTAAAAACTGATAGGATTAAAGATAGACTAGATTTGGGAAAGGAGGAAGAGAAAAGAGTAAAATATGACTCAGTATATTTGTTAGGAGTAACTGGAAGGAAGAAAGGGTGTTTATAAAGCCTTTCACTGTGAATCCTATCAGTCTCAGATTAAGAAATGTGAAGGATCTAGTATTTCCTCAGAAACACACTAAGTGCTAGAGACAAGAATGAGCTTTAACCTAGCCCAGAAACCAAGATATCGCAACAGAAAGCCATCACTGAACCAGAGGATTCAATTCAACAAACATCTGAGTATCTACTGTATTCTAATTATTGTACATACCATAGAACAACACAAGTGTGTTGGGTGCCTGGGTGGCTCAGTTGGTTAAGCGACTGCCTTCAGCTCAGGTCATGATCCTGGAGTCCCGGGATCAAGTCCCGCATCGGGCTCCCTGCTCGGCAGGGAGTCTGCTTCTCCCTCTGGCCCTCCCCACTCTCATGTGCTCTCTCTCATTCTCTCTGTCTCAAATAAATAAATAAAATCTTTAAAAAAAAAAAAAAAAGAACAACACAAGTGTGTGGGTGCTGTGCTCCATATAACACTTATGGGATGTTTGAAAAGAAATGAATGGCAACTAGAGATTTAGGGGAAGGCTTTGCTGAAAGGGCTGAGAAAAGAGATTGGACTCTGGAGTAAGGAAGAGCATCCAACTAGAAGAAATGCATAAATAAATGCTCAGAACTGGAAATTAACCTGGAAAGTATGGACAGCAGGGGCTACAGGATTTCCACCCCAAGCAGCTCTACCAACAAGAAAATGAATGCATACTCGCACGGGTGTGGGGTGTTGCCTATCACCCTCTTTCAAATGTCATGGTTTACTACTGTCACATGGGCCTTCGCTCACACTGTGCACTCTGAAACGGAAGCACAAAAATGACAATGTACTTCTCCAAAGCTGGTCAGCAAATCCCCGAAAAGTTTTTCCAAAAGGGGACCCAAATGGATTTGTCATATACATTGAAAATACGGAGAAAAAAATTTGAGCAAGGGCTTTAGGTTTCTATACTATTCAAAGAAAGAAAAAACTCAAGAATATTATCCAATTGCACATTTTAACCTAATATTTGCAACTTTGACTATAGGTAAGATTCACTTGAAGTACTTTTAAAAATACCAATCCCCAGGCGCCTGGGTGGCTCAGTCGTTAAGCGGCTGCCTTCGGCTCAGGTCATGATCCCTGGGTCCTGGGATTGAGCCCCACATCAGGCTCCTGCTCAGTGGGAAGCCTGCTTCTCCCTCTCCCACTCCCCCTGCTTGTGTTCCCCGCTCTCGCTGTCTCTGTCAAATAAATAAAATCTTTAAAAAAAAAAAAATACCAATGCCCATGGGCACCTCAGTTAAGTGTCTGCCTTCGGCTCAGGTCATGATCTCAGGGTCCTGGGGTTGAGCCCTGCATCAGGCTCCCTGCTCAGGGGGTGGCCTGCTTCTCCCTCTTCCTCTGCCGCTCTCCCTGCCTGTGCTCGCTTGCTCACTTTCTGTCAAATAAATAAATAAAATCTTAAAAAAAAAGAGGGGTGCCTGGGTGGCTCAGTCGTTGAGCATCTGCCTTCAGCTCAGGTCGTGATCCCGGGGTCCTGGGATCGAGCCCTACATCGGGCTCCCTGCTCTGTGGGAAGCCTGCTTCTCCCTCTCTCACTCCCTCTGCTTGTGTTCCCTCTCGCTGCGTCTGTCAAATAAATAAATAAAATCTTTAAAAAAAAAAAAAAAAGATTGATTCCAATGTGCAGCCAGGGTTGAGAACTACTGCTTCACTGAAATGCAGGGGAATCTGTTGTTCCAGATTACTCTTTGGCAACCTCTGTTGTTCCCAATTCTGATTTTTGCAATATCCCAGAGTATCTCCAGCATGGGGTGATATTACAAATACAGTTGACCCTTGAATAACACAGGTTTGAACTGTGCAAGTACATTTATATATGGGTTTTGTTTTTTGTTATTTTTTTTTCCAGATATATACAGTGGGAGTACCATAAATATATTTTCTCTTCCTTAATGTTTTTTTTTAAGATTTTTATTCATTTGAGAGAGGGAGAGGGTGCACAAGCAGGGGGAGAGGCAGAGGGAGAGGGAGAAGCAGGCTCCTTGCTGAGCCAGGAGCCCGATGTGGGGCTTGATCCCAGGACCTGGAGATCATGACCCGAGCCGAAGGCAGATGCTCAACCATCTGAGCCACCCGGGCGCCCCTCCTTTTGATTTTCTTAACATTCTTTTCTCCAGCTTCCTTTATTGTAAGCATTAGACAAGGCATATAAAATACATATTCACTGACTGTTTATGTTCTTAGTAAGTCTTCCTGTCAACAGCAGGCTATTAGCAGTTAGGTTTTGGGGAAGTCAAAAGTTACACAGAGATTTTCAACTATGCAAGGGATTGGCACCCCAACCCCCCCAAATTATTCAAGGGTCATTTATTTAATAACTGGTACAGCATTCAACAGGAAGTAGACTGATGACAGCACTAGAACTGAGTCAAGATTCCCTGCTGGTGGCGGGGGGAAGGGGTTTGGAGAGGAGGCAGACAGGGAGGAGTAGGAACACAGAGGGCAACAGCTATGTCACTAGTCCAGCAGTATTTAACTACTTCAACAACTGGCACATGCTGGCTCAATACCAGCCTTCTCGCCAGCTTTCTCATAGGATATGATAAAATTACCAAAATAAAATTTTTCTGTTCCTGACTTATTGAAAGAAACAGAAATGTAGGGTGCATGGCCCTTTGAACAACATAAGAATCAGTGCTGTATAATCAAATATCAAAGACCAGAGGTAGGCAGTAATTCCATAAAGTAGGGGAACTGTTTTCTAAAATCAAAAATAGAAATGCCTGGCTGACTCAGAAAAGCATGCGACTCTTGATCTCAGGGTAATAAACTTTAATATCAAAAATAGTATTATCCTGGGGCACCTGACAACTGGCTCAGTCCATACAGCGTGCGACTCTTAAATCTCTGAGGTCATGAGTTCAAGCCCCACATCGGGCATAGAGTTTACTTCATCAAAAAAAAAAAGTATAATCTATCCCATCACTGCATTTATTTCACAGTTTTTTTTTTTCAATAAAAAAAATTTTTTTAAGATTTTTATTTATTTATTTAACAGAGAGATACATAGCGAGAGAGGGAACACAAGCAGGGGGAGTGGGAGAGGGAGAAGCAGGCTTCCCGCCGAGCAGGGAGCCCGATGCGAGGCTGGATGCCAGGACCCTGGGATCACGACCTGAGCCGAAGGCAGACGCTTAACGACTGAGCCACCCAGGCGTCCCTATTTCACAATTCTATAATATCCAGAATTCACTTTAAAAGTGATTTCTTGATTTCTCACAGGGCAGTTCTCTACATGTCAAGTAAGCCACGGGTAAGAAAATTTACATAGAGGCTGTATCTGATGCCATCTGAACTTGATTTTCCTGTTGAGCATGCAGCAACATGCTACCTTCCTTCTTTACAAACTGGCTATCTCTACACAAATTCTATATATTTTCTTAGTTATGGTTTACTGCTTGTCTCTCTACTAGAATGTATATTCTTTGAGGACAGGGACATGTTCTATTCTACATCCTCCGGACCCAGAATAGTGCCTGGCACATAATAGGCAGTCAATATTTGGTAAATGAATGAATGACTACTTTAAAACAATCTGCACTGTAGCTGACCTTAATGTGCCCGCTGGAAAAGTGTTTGAGGAATTGACCTAACAACGATGTCTAGAAAGAGAAATCCCAGGGGCACCTGGGTGGCTCCGTCAGTTAAGTATCTGCCTTGGGCTCGGGTCATGATTCCAGGGTCCTGGGATCAAGCCCCACATCGGGCTCCTTGCTCAGGGGGGGAGTCTGCTTCTCCCTCTCCCTCTGCTGCTCCCCCTGCTTGTGCTCACTCATGCACTCTCTCTCTGTCAGATAAATAAATAAAATCTTAAAAAAAAAAAAAGAAATCCCAAACTACCATAAGTTACAAAAACTAGAGTATATTTATCCTACTCAATCCTTATATCTGTCCTTGCCAATACTGGGTCATATATGACATGTAATTTTACCTTATTAACAATTATTTTACTACACTGAAACTCATAGTAATGAAATATCAGCACTTACAAGTTAAATTTCTCTAGCATCTAAAATTGTAAACCAGCATAAAAATTAGCACACGCCGGGGCGCCTGGGTGGCTCAGTCGTTGAGCGTCTGCCTTCAGCTCGGGTCATGATCCCAGAATCCTGGGATAGAGCCCCTCGTCAGGCTCCCTGCTCAGCAGGGAATCTGCTTCTTCCTCTCCCTCTGCTCACTCTCTTTCTTTTGCTATCTCAAATAAATAAATAAAATCTTAAAAACCGAGAGAGAGAGAACTCTGGAGCCAGAATACTTGGGTGGGAACTCCAGCTCCACCACTTACTAGGTTGGTGTTCTTGCACACTTGAAACCTCTATGCCTCCACCTTCCACATCTGTAAGAAGCTAATAACAGTACCTGAGAGAGCTGTCATAAGAATTCAAAGAGTTAACATTTGTAGAGCATTTAAGTGTGTGTGGCAAAACTAGGGGCGCCTGGGTGGCTCAGTCATTAAGCGTCTGCCTTCAGCTCGGGTCATGATCTCAGGGTCCTGGGATCGAGTCCCACATTGGGCTCCCTGCTCGGCAGGAAGCCTGCTTCTCCCTCTCCCACTCCCCCTGCTTGTGTTCCTGCTCTCACGATGTCTCTCTCTGTCAAATAAAATATTAAAAAAAAAAAAACTAAGCATTTGCAAAATACATTTTCTTTTTTCTTTTTTTTTTTTTTTTACTTATTTATTTGACAGAGAGAGAGATAGCAAGAGCAGGAACACAAGCAGGGGGAATGGGAGAGGGAGAAGCAGGCTTCCCGCCAAGCAGGGAGCCTGATGCGGGACTCGATCCCAGGACCCTGGCATCATGACCCGAGCTGAAGGCAGACACTTAACGACTGAGCCACCCAGGCGCCCGCAAAATACATTTTCTTTTTTTTTTTTTTTTTAAAGATTTTATTTATTTATTCATGAGAGAGAGAGAGGCAGAGGGAGAAGCAGGCTCCCAAGGAGCAGGGAGCCCGATGCAGGACTCGATCCCAGGACCCTGGGATCATGACCTGAGCCGAAGGCAGACGCTTAACCGTCTGAGCCACCCAGGCGCCCAGCAAAATACATTTTCAAAAGCAAAAATTACTCTTTCAATATTCAAGTGGATAAACGGTCTGCATATTTTATGCAAACCATTTACCTAACAATCTGACAAACAGGCCTTACAGTTAGGTAGAGAACTGTTTCAAGAAATAAAATTCCTAAAGATCATCTAACTAAAAGGTCTTAGGGTAAATGGAAGGGGAAAAAAATTACCTCATAAACTTGTCCAATATGTCCTCTACCCACATGTGCATTCGGAGGGACTGAAATCCATAGTGCCAAATGAGTTTAATCATGTTAATTATAAACCAGCTGCTCTCCTCAAACACCAGAGTCTCTCCGTTATACACCCCCATTAGGCCACCAGAGCTCTGAATAGTAAAGAGACCTGCAAAAACAGAAAGGGTTAGCTAAACTCAGGGTTTCTATGTTGATCAAATGAAAGATCATCTGAAGCTAGGTGGACACTCTGAAGTGCGTGAATTCTGGGCTTCCCCCAGTTCTCAGAAAACATATTAAAGGAGCTCTATCTTTAGAACAGTGTGTAATACACTATTCATTCACTACACTGTCCTAAAGCAGATCTCTAAAGGAAGGGTCAGATGGTCATGCACATATATCAAAATCAGCCTGGCTATTTTTAGTTGAAAAAGACTAAAAAGTCAAAGGAAAATGTCAGAACACAAACTGAATTCAATTTAAAAACAGAAATGTTGGGCGCCTGGGTGGCTCAGTCAGTTAAGCATCTGCCTTCAGCTCAGGTCATGATCCTGGGGTCCCGGAATCAAGCCCTGCATCGGGCTGCCCGCTTAGCAGAGCGTCTGCTTCTCCCTTTGCCCTTCCTCCTGCCCATCCTCTCTCTCTCTCTCTCTCAAATAAATAAAATCTTTTTAAAAAATTAAAAAAAAAAAAACAGAAACATCAGACATGAATATTTGCAGCATTAACTGCTCCTGGCATATATTTGCCCTCATGGAGGAAAGCAGCTCAGGAAGCATCCACAGGAGATGTGGAAAGCAGCAAAGGGAAAGGAGACATCCCCATTCCTGTATGAATCCTATTTTGCATAACTGGCTATTTCAGATAACAAAAATGACATAAGGCAAAAATTACACAATATTCTCTGAGCAAAGGGCCTGCAGAGGCCTGCCAGACTTCCCCCAACCTGTCCAGCTCCTCTGCTGGCAGGGAAGCAGTCAGATGTCCCAGGTTCTAGGCACATGTCTGGACCCATACCTGTGTGAGTGACTTTATGCTAGACACTGAAAGCCTCTGGGCCTCATTTTCCCAGCTGTAAATGAGTACACAAGGTTTCTGCTAACTCAAACCATTCTTTGATTCTTTAACATGAACCCAGAGGTTTAAGAACTAAGAACAGCAACCATCCCCACCCGCCCCCCCAATGGCTGTAATTCCAGATAACTGAAGATACAGATAACTAGTGTCCCATTACGGGAAAGTGGCTCCTAACTAAGCTTGCACTAATTGCTAGCAGCAAAGTGAGGAAAACCGTTTTACCAACTTCTCTGTAAAAGACCAACAAGGCGGAAAAGTTTCAGTTCCCTATCTGATAAACATATCCATGGATGGTCACACAGAAATCTGCTTAGCTCTAAGAACAAATTACATACCCAGGTCCTTGACAAAACGCTTCATGTGCAGATTTAAAGGATGGATGACAGAACCTCCTGCCTCATATTCTTGCCCTCGGACAGTCATTGTGGCCAGGCGGCCTCCCACCTCTCCCCTTTCAAACAGGTCAATCTTCACATCTTTCCCAAATTTCTGCCGCAGATAATAGGCTGCTGAAGTGCCACCAATTCCAGCTCCAATAATTGCTATGGATGGAAAAAAAAAAAGGAACAGTTTCTTTCCTTCTTACCCAGCTATGTGGGTTTTGTTTTTGAATAACAGATGTTAGTCAAGGCTATTATCACCAATTTAGGGAAGCTGGGGACCCGGAGGCAAGTGACAGTTGCTGAAGATAGAACTCTGAATCTGGACAGACACGGCCCTCGGACAAAAGTGATAGTACATTGATGTACAAATTGACACTGGATTGGGGGGGCAGATCCCCAAAGGTTCTCATAGTTCTTTGTTGAGACACCACTGGTTCTGCACAACCTTCTTCGTGCCCAAAGCATGGGAACAGAGGAGGTGGGCCTTCCCAGCATGCATTTTAAATAAAGTGGCCACCGTTTTTGCCAAGATTTGTTCTGTCTCATTAATATAAATGGGTTAGGGGCGCCTGGGTGGCTCAGTTGGTTAAGCAACTGCCTTCGGCTCAGGTCATGATCCTGGAGTTCAGGGATGGAGTCCCACATGGGGCTCCCTGCTCAGCAGGGAGTCTGCTTCTCCCTCTGACCCTCCTCCGTCTTATGCTTTCTGTCTCTCATTCTCTCTCGCAAATAAAATCTTTAAAAAAAAAAAAAAATAGATGGGTTAATGCCCCCACAAAACAAAGCTTTAAGGGGAATAAGAAAGGAAACCAAACGCGGCAAAAACCAAGACTGAAACTTGAGAGTGGATTATTTCGGCTGTGTAGTAGTCCTAGGTAGAGAAATTGTGCAAGCTAGGGCCTCTGGCAGCAGGCCGACCTCAGCAAAGTGAACGGGGGTAATGGGGTTCCAGTCCAGCCTATCAAGGGAAGCAGACGGGTCAGCTTGTTTGCACTGCTCTGCGTGCTGTGACCGCGTGCGCCTGTCATCCACAGAGCGAGGCGGCCGGTCGCTCCAGAACCAGAAGACTGGCCTCCTAAAGGTGCAGCAAGGGAAGGAGGCGAGAGGGTCCTCGGCCTCCGCAGACCCCCAGGCCTCCGAGACAGGGGCACAAGGGGCGCTTGGCGGCCGCCCGCCCCAATACTCCCTCCACCGCCCATTCCCCTAATGGGCACATCGACAAGGTCCCAGGAAGACACGGTCCCTGGGGCACCGACAGCGACCCTAAGTCACGAACTGAGAAGACTTTGACCTGCGCGGAGGATTCGGCGCGCGCGGCCTGGTGGACGTCGCGGCCGCGGGGCCTGGTGCACTGCGTAGTGGCCGCCCGGCGCGGGGCGCGCTCCCGCACCCTTTCCGTGCCGTCCCCCGCCCCCGTCACCTACCGATCTTATCTGGCGGGGCCCGCAGCTCGGCGCTCCCGGGGCACCCCCAGCTGCACAGCAGCAGCCACAGCCCCAGAAGCGACGAGACGAGCTCCCCAGCCACGAGCCCCATGGCTCCCGGAGCGCGGCAGTCCACAGGAGCGCCCTATAGTCCGCGGCTGCTATGAGTCTGCGCGCTCCGCACGCCCCGCCCCCGACCGGCCTCGCCCCTCCGAGCCCCGCCCAAGGAGCGGGGCGTCCCTTCAGGAGCTTCCAAGCATGGTCCGCTCGGTTCCCAAGCATGTCCCGCCCCTTCGAAACGCACCCTACTTCTGGGACACACCAGAGGCACCGGGGGCACCAGAGGCGGAGGCTCACCCCAGCGCCGCCTTACTCCCCTTCTATTCAGGTGGAGCATCACTTCTTCACTAGTGACCTCTTCTGTCTTTTCAGTCTCTGCCTGTCAGAGAATGCACAAAGCAAATCGCTGTCGGACCCATGGAGCAACAAATGCTTACTGAGTGACCACTATGTTCCGGGGACTGTTGGGCATAAGATGAATGGGTAAACAGTGATCGCTGAAAGGGAAAATGAGGGCGACCAGGGATGGGTGGTCCAAGGTGGAAAGTAATGGTAGATATGAATAAAAGTAATGTGCCCGTATCACACAGTAGAGCATTATGCAAGCATTAAAAAGAATGTAGGACCTATCCTGGTATTGTTAGGTGAGAAAAACTAGTGGCTGAGTGATGGGTATTATAAGATCCCATTTTCTAAGTAAAATACTCCACCTCCACTCTTCCCCCGCCCCGCCAAAAGAAAACAAAAAACCAGTATGTGAACATGAAGAACAGTGTGGATGGAAGGAACAGAAGTTGGATAAAAAGAAATATTAAACTTGGAAAAAGGGAGTATAAAACCCAGTGCAAAAAGCATTCATTCAGGGCGCCTGGGTGACTTAGATGGTTAAGTGTCTGCCTTCGGCTCAGGTCAGGATCCCAGTTTCCTGGGATTGAGTCCCGCATCAGGCTCCCTGCTAGGCGGGGAGCCTGCTTCTTTCTCTGCCTCTGCCTCTCTCTCTCTGACTCTCATGAATAAATAAATAAAACATTAAAAAAAAAAGCATTCATTCATTGGACAAATATTTATTGAGTTCCTACTAAGTGGCAAGCAATGTTCTAGGTGCTTGAGAAAAATCAGTGAACAAAACAGATTTTTTTAAATATTTATTTTAATTGAGCTGATATTCTAGTGGAAGGAGATATGGTAATTAGAACAAATAAGTAAATGATGTATTATACAGAGTGGAGTAAGAAGAATGAGGAATGGGTTACAGTTTTAAATAAGGTGGTTGGGGTAGGCCTCATTGAACAGGATAGCATCTAAGCAAAAGCTTGCAGGAAGTGAGGGAGTGGGTCAAGCAAATATCTGGGGAAAGAGCTTTCTAGGTAAGGAAAATACCTGACATGTTTAAAGAACAGCAAGGAGGCCAGTTAAGCAGAGAAAGAAAGGGGGAGTGAAGGTGGTGTTAATGAAACAAGATGCAAATCATACAAGGAATAAACACGCCTAGTTAAGAACATAAAAAGATGGGCGCCTGGGTGGCTCAGTTGGTTAAGCGACTGCCTTTGGCTCAGGTCATGATTCTGGAGTCCTGGGATCGAGTCCCGAATCGGGCTCCCTGCTCAGCGGGGAGTCTGCTTCTTCCTCTGACCCTCCCCCCCTCTCATGTGCTCTCTCTCTCTCTCTCAAATAAGTAAATAAAATCTTAAAAAAAAAAAAAAAAAACATAAAAAGATGAAGAGTAAGCCCCATTTTTCACTATATCTAGAAATTACAAAGAAAGAACTAAACTCTCTGTGTCTTTTACTTTCCTTTTTCCAAACTACATTATCCTCACAACACAATTACCCATGCATTAAGCCTACTAGGCCCTCAAATGTTTGTTGGTTGATTAGAATGGACCATGTTAGTGACCTTGACACATGTGTCATCTTTGGAAGCTTTCACTGCTGCTGCTGAAACCTTGGGAAAGAGTTTACTGAAAGAACACTCAGTGGGCTCCTGAGTGGCTCAGATGGTTAAGCGTCTGCCTTTGGCTCAGGTCATGATCCCAGGGTCCTGGGATCGAGTCCCACATTGGGCTCCCTGCTCCTTGGGAGCCTGCTTCTCCCTCTGCCTCTCTCTCTGTCTCTCATGAATAAATAAATAAAATCTTTAATAAATGAATAAATAAAAAGAAAAGAACACACAGTGAAGAGACAGTGTAAAGGACTTGCAAAGTGGAAGGTGGGTCAGAGGCTTTCTCATTCCGCACTCTTGCCCTTTCAAAGTAACATTGCCACTTTAAAAACCAAAAGGTTTTTAAAAAGGTCATAGAGGGGAAAATGTTACCATATATATGGAGAGTAATAATAAGGTAATATAGCAAACATTCATACGAAGGAGTGCTGCTCGAAAAACAGACTCCCCTCTAGGAGACTAAACACTACTAAGGTTCTCTACTTGACCAAACTCCAGCCAGCCTCCTCTGAGCAATCTACTCCACTAGGCAGGCCTTAGTCTTAGCCTATTAAGACTTGAACAAAACACTAACAATTTCTAACAGTTCAAAGCTCTGTCCTTGGGATGACCCTAGCTACCTTTAAAGTGCCTGTATGAGAAAACTCAAGGCTGCCAAGACTACTGTTTGTTCCAGCCAACACATCATGATAGAGCCCCTGTCTCATAGCCTCTGTGGGAGGGTAGGAGCCTAACTGAGAAGCACCAGTTACCATCCTTTCTCTCAAGTTTTGTAATCTTTCCCTTCCTGGACTCTACTGGGCCCCTGCTCATCCCCCTCCCTATACCTACATTCTCCCTTCAAAATGCCAGGTCACATCTGTACAAATTGAAGTTAAGTTCAGATTATGCTAGAATCTTCCCTATTGCAATAGTGTATTACCGATTAAGAGCTGGCTTTGCTTATCTTTGATAACACTTAAATCTATAATTCTGCCACTGCTCCATGTTTCTTTTTCTTTTCTGAAACTACCCTGAAAAAATTCCTTTTTGGGGCACCTGGGTGGCTCAGTCATTAAGCGTCTGCCTTCAGCTCAGGTCATGATCCCAGGGTCCTGGGATCGAGCCCCGCATTGGGCTCCCTGCTCGGCGGGAAGCCTGCTTCTCCCTCTCCCACTCCCCCTGCTTGTGTTCCCTCTCTCTCTATGTCTCTCTCTGTCAAATAAATAAAATCTTTAAAAAAAAAAAAAAGAAAAAATTCCTTTTCATACCTTCTTACCGCCTTACATCTCACTTTTTTCATATTCTAAATAAACTAAATAAAATTTATTCCTTGTTAAGCAAGACAGGAAATTTAGAAACAATATAAGAAAATATAAACATATTTGACTACATAAAACTTAAACATTTTCAGATAGCAAAAGATAGAATTTTAAAAGTTTAAAAAAATAATACACCATGGATATCTGCCACTAATATGGCAGGCAAGATTGCAGTATATGTTGCAAACATACAAAGAGCTCTGCAAATTGATAAGAGGTAAACAACTCAATATAAATACAGACTATATAAATAGGCAAGTCACAAAAGAGAAAACAAGTGCCAATGCTCAAAAAAACAAAACAAAACATACATGAATGGGAGCATTGGGTAAATGGGAAATCTCTACCTTCCTCTCAATTTTGTTGTAAACCTAAAACTGCTTTGAAAAAATAAAATCTTTAAAAAATGAAATACACATGAAGAGATGCTCAATTCTAGTAGTAGTTTAAGCAAAAGTAAATTAAAGATATACCATTTTTCATCTTTCATATTAGCAAAAACTAATAAGACTGACAGCTTAATGCAGGAGAAAATGAGGTGGAATGGATGGGGATCTCTGGAACTGACTTTCAAACATTGTTGTGGGGTGTGAATGACTAAAAACTTTTTAAAAACAATTATCTATTAAGATAGATATATATATATAGATATACTGTCTAATCAAAAAATCCCACATTTGGGAATCTATTCTAAAGAAAAAAAGAATAAGGGTGCCTGGGTGGCTCAGTCGTGAAGCGTCTGCCTTTGACTCAGGTCATGATTCCAGGGTCCTGGGATCAAGCCCCGCCTCAGGCTCCCTGCTCCTCGGGAAGCCTGCTTCTCCCTCTCCCACTCCCCCAGCTGTGTTCCCTCTCTCACTGTGTCCCTCTCTGTCAAATAAATTAAAAAATCTTAAAAAAAGAAATAAAAGAATTAGTTATAAGGGTATATGTACCCAGATGCTTATTGCAAAATTTTTTGTAGTGGAAAAACAAAACAAAAACAGGGGTAACCTAATGTCCATCAATACCATTTATGGTCGTTTATTCAATTTAACAAATACTGTGGCACTTTCATTTTATAGACTATTTTGCAGCTACCAAAAAAACAATAAATTAGATCTGTATTGGTTCAACTGGAAAATATCTACGATGTAAGTTTAAGTGAGAAAAGAAAGTTGCAAAGTAATATCCATGGACTAACCACATTTTTTAAATAAAAATCCCAAGTACTTAAATACATTTGCATTTGTATGATTGTAAAATAAGATGTGGAAGCCGACTAATTTTTTTTTCTAATTTTTTTTTAAAGATTTTATTTATTTGTCAGAGAGAGAGAGCACAAGCAGGGGGAGCGGCAGGCAGTGGGAGAAGCAGGCTTCCTGCCGATCAGGGAGCCCGATGTAGGTAGGACTCGATCCCAGGACCCCGGGATCATGACCTGAGCAGAAGGCAAACACTTAACCGACTGAGTCACCCAGGCGTCCCACCTACTGACTTATCTGTTAACATTAATTACGTCAAGAGGGGGAGAATGAAGGAATTATTAATCTTTTCCTTATTTATCTATATTGTTTCACTTTTTTTTTTTTAAGGATTTTATTTATTTGTCATAGAGAGAGTGCACAAGCAGGGGGAGCAGCAGGCAGAGGGAGAAGCAGGAAGAGGGAGAAGCAGGCTCAATCCCAGGACCCTGGGACCACGACCAGAGCCAAAAGCAGATGCTTAACTGACTGAGCCACCCAGGTGTCCCTATATTGTTTCACTTGTGATAGTGAGTCTGTATTAGTTTTGTAACTTTAAAACTCCAATATATAACATATGTGTTAACATATATCATATATATTACAATTATATATTTATATGTATTTTATATATTTATATTTAATATGTTAATGTAAATAATATATTTATATGATGTTATACAAATATAATATATACATATATTATAATGTAACATATATAACAATTTAAAACATATAACAAAATAAGAAAATTTTCATAAAGGTTTTAAAGCTTAAAAGATACTTGTGCTATATCCATACAATGGAGTTTTATTTGGCAAAAAAAAAGAATGAAATATTGATACATGCTACAACTTGTATGAACCATAAAAGCATAATGCTAAGTGAAAAAAGCCAGTCATAAAGAACCACATATTGCATGATTCCATTTATATGAAATCCCCAGAATAGGCAAATCTATAGAGACAGATGAATATGTAGGAAGTCAGGTGGGATGGGCAATAGAGAGTGACTGCTAATTGGTAAGAATTTCTTTTTTGGAATGATGAAAATGTTGTAAAATTGATTATAGTGATGGTGCAAATCTCTGTGAATAAACTAAAAACCACTGAACTGTACAGTGTATTTTGAAATAGCTTCAAAAAGCTATTTTTAAAAAATTTACCCACTATTAACACTATTAACACTTGTCTTATTCATCCTCCAAAGACTAATATTTGAAATCTTTGAATAAAATTGAAGAACGTGCCCCAGATTCTAAAGACAATTCCACAAATAGAAATCTTAAGGTGTAGTCTGAAGAAACTATTCTAAAGAGGACATCACGTTTTTGGATGTATACATTCTCCTATGTTTAAAAATATTTCACATAAAAAAATAAAAATATTTCACATAATTTATAAAATGCAACACGAAATGCGTAATGATTACACCGAACCACATTTCAGAGTCCTAATTCTTCCACCCCCTTCGAAGAGGACTGAAATTTATATATCTTCTGACTCAATTAGTTTTAGGATTCTTTGACCGATTTGCATAACTATTTAAATAACTATTTCTTAAATATTTTCCAAAGTGCATTGAGTATACCAAGGAAATGAAAATATCTGAAAAGATTTTCCTGCCTCTCAAAAATCTGGTTACTAAAGACAAATTCTTTTTAATGAACATTAAAGAACAATAACGTAATGGAATAGGAATAGTCCTTCTACTGTATTGGGATGAGAGAAGATAACATCCTTTCTTATATTAATGAAAAATAGCAGATTACAGACTCTTAATAAACTTTATTTTTAAATGAATAAATCCTCACATAGGAACAATGTTTGCTTGCATTTAGTTCTAAAAGGTTTTAGCGAAAGCTACAACCGTCAGCGCCGCTGGTGTAGTGGTATCATGCAAGATTCCCATTCTTGCGACCCGGGTTCGATTCCCGGGCGGCGCAGGTTCCTTTTCACTCCCGCCACCTATAAAACGAGGTGATGTGAACAGTTTTAATAAATCTTTCCTCCTCAGGAAACACTCAGAATTTTTAATTTCCGTGAAGATTTCTATTTCATTATAATTCACGGTTAAAACATTCGAATCTGGAGCTGGAAAAGAAAAAACTCCACGCAACTCCTCAAAGAGTTAATTCTTACGCCTGCGCAGTCTGACATATCCTTGGTGTCCGCTTGCAGAGCGGCTGCGCAACAAGTGAACCTATGGATTGAAGGAGGTTGAAAGTGCAGGATTATTCTGCGCCTGCGCGGCCTGGGTCACTTCGCCGGCTGCTCCTAAGCTCCCGGCTCGCCGCCATCTTGTATTGGGGCTTCATTGTTCGCGTTGCGCCGGGCTGTTTAGTGTAATTGCCGCGGAAGGAGGAGGCGGACTCCGGTCAGCCGAGAAACCCCGCTATTCCGCAGCCATAACCGCCCAAAAGATTTGGACGGTAGTAAAGGGTAGGGAGCTGGACCCCGAGGCGCCGGCGCGACAGCAGCAGCCATGGAGGACGAGATGCCCAAGACTCTGTGAGTCTGGGGCAGCGATGAGGGGGGCGGGATGGTGGTCGTCCCGGAGGGAGGCCTCGGCTCGGCGCGCTCCCCAGCCTATTGTTCTCTGTGGACGCCGCGATATCTTGGCTCTTCTCCTTAGCGCACACCTGGATGCTTAGGGACCGAACCCCGGACTGTGAGAGGACAGGTGGAGGGAGAGGGGGCTCAGCCCTCTAAATTAATCCCGTCACCTTAACTACACCATAGCGTGGCCTTTGGCCTCGCCACGGGCCCTCTGTGGTCGTAGGCCTGGAGAAAAGACTTTTTCATTCAAACCTCTTTTCAGAACTCGGTGAACCTTCTTTTTTGTACCATGCTTTCCTTCTGTGTTTTTTCCCGCTCCCCCCTTCTTGATTAATCTCTTTTTATCTTTATAGCCGTCTCTTTCATTTTACTTTGATTTGCTCCAGAAATTCTTCCTCTTTCTTTCAGTTTTCTTCTCGTTGATAGGAGCTTTTCTCTCGAGGCTGCTTGTGTTCCGTTTTCAGTGAGATAAACTTTATTCTCGCAGTTGCCAACTGGAAAAAAGCTAAATAGTTTTCTTTAATCTCTCTTTGGCTTTCCTTCTGTAGCACCCCTCCCCCCACCAAAAAACCCGAAAACCCGACACCGTCAGGATTTTGAAACTCCTTTTTTTTTTTTTAATGGAAATCTCACCCGGAGGTATATATAAATCTTTCAACCGAGGTGAAGTGGATTTAATACATTTTTATCATCGCTTGCTACTTTTGTGATTGACATGTTGCTGAACGAGCGGGCAGTTTTTATGAAGCAACAGTTGATAAATACCTGAACAGATTTAGTCACCTCTGAGAGTTGTTAGTGTTAAATGATCTCAGCTGGGGATTTTTTCTTTGTCGTGGAGCTTCCCCGACAGCATTCTCCTTTGTTTTTCAAAGTATTCTCAGAAGAGGTGATCTTGTCTTTGTTGCTTTTTTCGAAAAGAAGAAAAGGCCTGATGAGTTTTTGACCTTTTGTTTTTATTCTTAGCATACTGGCGATTTGAGAACTCCATGCGTTAAAAATACAATTTTAGGTTTCTTTCTGCAACTTTTTAGATGTTACAGTTGTTATGAAGAAAATGGAATCCATTATTTTTTCACTGAAAAGTGTTTCCGTTTTTAATCTGTGTGAGAAACATAGTCACACTTGTTTCTTAAGAGATTCGTAAATCTCTTTTTGCTAGTTTATTTGATAATCTGTTATCTTGAGTGTCTTTTTAATAGGATGCAAGAATTAGTGGGTGTCCCTTGTTTTTTGAAAGATTATAGATTAATATTCCCTAAAAAACTTAGCCTCATAGGCTTTATGGAAATTATTTTTTCCCCTTGCCTCTTTACTAGAAGTATGACAGCCAGCAGCATATTGGATTAAGCACTGATCATTTTTTATAATGTCTTTAAATTTAAGATTCTTACATGATTGTGAAATTTTTAATTTCAGAAACTGCCAGAAATATCTGGGAACTTAACCTTTTTATTACGTTGATTTGGGAATGTCAAATAATGAAGACAACCTCAGCTTTCTCAGGCCAGTCTACAAAAGCAGGTAGTTAAATTGTACTAGCTTGGGGACAGGGGACCAACCGTTGCAGGAGAAATAATGAAGGAAATTTTATTCACTTATTGAATGCTTATGATTGCCAGGTTCTGTGTTAAATGCTTTACATGCTTGTTTAATCTTCATCAGAACTCTGCAGTAAAGGGTCCATTCTGCAGCTCAGGAAAAGCTAAGCTTAAAAAGTTTAAATAACTCATCCAGGGTCATATACCTTTTTGTTCATCATCCTGCAATTCTGCTGTCCTCAACTCTTTAACTCTTACCGCTAAATGTGCTTTGTATTCTTCACTAGAACACCCCATCCAAGAACTCTTCCCCAAAGTGTAGTCCATGTTCTAACTGCCTATTATCTTCCTTGCTTCTACCTTCCTCAACCAAAATTCCCCGTTCTTCCAGTGAAACCAGTCTTGATTAAACGTGAGTAGGTGTAAATCATTGTTTTACCAATAATGTTTTGTTTTACCAGCAATGTTTTTACTTTTTATATAAAATATTTGTTTTAAAGACCTTGCAAGTCAGGGTCTTTCAATATGTTCTTAGCACAGTGTCTAGTCTACGGTAAGTGATCAATAAATTTGTTTTAAAAGCCGGTACAATTC
>NC_138378.1:75897934-75951935 GCF_054177405.1 Leptonychotes weddellii | reverse complement strand
AAAAAAAAAAAAAAAAAGCCGGTACAATTCCAAGCAATGATTCAAGATTTTATTCATTCTTGAGGAAAAGATAGTCTGAATCTCAGTATCACCTCTGTACGTAAATGGATCAGAGGAGATAACTTCATTTGCCACAGATGAGCATTCAGCATTAAATTAGAGATTGCCAGTGTTCAGTTCCTTGTCAGCAGGACTTTGGAGACATATTGTGAGAAGTGGTTTGATTTTGGGAATATTTTGAAAATAGAGCAAAAGGAATTACCTATAGACTGGATGTGGGGTGTGAGAATGAAGTCAATAATAAGTAGGTTTGCTTACAAGTGTGTAGTATCAGTCATCTAAAATGTTAGTTTGTTGGGTGGGGGGCTGGCTGGCTCAGTCAGTAGAACATGTGGACTCTTGATCTCCAGGTTGTAAGCTCAAGCCCCACTTTGGGTGTAAAGATTACTTAAAAATAAAATAAAAAGGTTATTGCAAAATATAAGTAAAAATGAGAACAGTCTTGAGAACATGGATGTCTTAGGATGTCGGGGCATAACATTACATACATTTGTTCAGGCTGGTTTATGTATATGGTCTGATCTCCAAGTGAAGGAGGTACCAGCTAATGAAATATGGCGGTTTCAGCTATCAGAAAAGTGACAGTTGTTACTAACAGTAAGGTTATGATGCTGGTGTACCGTTTGCTGTTGTACATAATTTCATAATTAGTAAAAGACATAGACATTTACCCCTGAATTAGAGTAATTATTTATAGAATATTTAAAATGTTTGAGGCAGGGCTCTCAACACTAGATATATAGTATGAGTAAAAATGAAAATCTACCCCCCCCTTTTTTAAGAGTTTATTTAAGTAATCTCTACACCCCACCTGGGTCTCGAACTCACGACCCCACGATCAAGAGTCGCATGCTCCTCTGACTAAGCCAACCAGGCGCCCCACTGAAAATCTCTACCCTTAAGGAATTTGTCATTAGATAAAATCCTGTTTATGCTTTTCACTCATTTTCACAGAAGCTTCATATCAAATTCTGCATTTTTATACAATGACTGCAGCTCAAAACTCAATACAGCATTCTGCTTTGTAAATCTTTACTGTCAAATTTTCTAGAGCTATGCTAATAAAAATGAATATTTTAAATGTTTTGGATTCCAATTTGGTAACTATTTGAACTTATCACCTTCAAAAAAATGTATTAAATTGATGTGAAATCCTATCCCTGGCAGAACTATCAAGTGTTAACTGGTAGCATTGGTGACTTTTACATTGAATCTTCCCAGGTAGCTTTTTATTTTGAAAAATTAAAAACCAGAAAAGTAACAAAATACTGTGTTGTGGACTTAGGTACCCTTTGTGTGCTAATACAAGTTGTGTGCTAATAACCAATTGCTAATAGCCGAATTTGCCTCATTTAGGTATATTCTTTTGATGAACCATTTGAAAAGATGTGACACTTCAGGCCTAAGTACTTTACCATATATTTCCTAAGATCAAGACCATTTTCTCTCTCTCTTTTTTTTAAGATTTTATTTATTTGACAGAGAGATAGAACGAGTAGGCTGAGCGGCAGGCAGAGGGAGAGGGAGAAGCAGGCTCTCCGCTGAGCAGGGAGCCCTATCCGGGGCTCTATCCCAGGGCCCTGGGATCATGATCTGAGCCGAAGGCAGCCGCTTTAACCGACTGAGCCACCCAGGTGCCCCAAGACCATTCTCTTACATAACCACAATAAAATTGTGGTATTAAGGAGACTACATTGATACAATATGGTTAGCTAATGTACAGTCTGTATTCATATTTATCCAGTTACCCAAGGAAGACATTTTATAGTCCATGGAAGTCTATTTGTTTCAACAGTTAATTCTCTTGTACTCCTCTCTTTACTTTGCAGTTCTGCACAAGATTGGTACATAATCTCAGTGGTGATATAAATACCAACATGGGATACTTTAATCCGTGCTGTTAACAAGAAGTCCATGGAACAGCAAAAAAGGGATATTTTAATTTTTTTTTTAAAGCGTTTTGAAAAGTTTAAACTTGCATAAATGTAAGAAAATTACATTTTTGTTTAGTGGTCCAATATACATGACAGGGAACCTTGGC
The DNA here is from genome assembly GCF_054177405.1 of Leptonychotes weddellii. Taxonomy (NCBI): domain Eukaryota; kingdom Metazoa; phylum Chordata; class Mammalia; order Carnivora; family Phocidae; genus Leptonychotes; species Leptonychotes weddellii. Next base: position 75,949,834 of record NC_138378.1, on the reverse strand, counting down.
TTGCTTCTGCTCCAGTATCAGTTTTTTTATCAGTTGGGATTTTTTTTTTTTTTTTTTTTTTAGATTTTATTTATTTGACCAGAGAGAGACACAGCGAGAGAGAGAATACAAGCAGGGGGAGTGGGAGAGGGAGAAGCAGGCTCCCCACCAAGCAGGGAGTCGGATGCGGGACTGGATCCCAGGACCCTGGTATCATGACCTGAGCCGAAGGCAGATGCTTAAAGACTGAGCCACCAGGCGCCCCGGTTGGCATTTCTTTTAATGCAAGGAACAAAAAAATTTAAGCATAAAAGCTATTTATAAAAAGATATTGGACACTCCCACATTTGCAGGAAGGTTATGGAACCTGGCTTAGAAAATGTTCAGGAAAATGAGACAGCTGTCAGGCCCACAGTCCTTATCAAGCCACAGACTATCCCAGAAAGGGTATTACTACCACATCCACTGAGGACCAGATACCACCACAGCTTCCACTTTCACTGGACATGGGACTCCACTGCTCTTTGCCACAAAACTGTATTTTCTTCAGTCTCTTGCTCCTTTAAGCCCTCTCTTTGTCTTCTATGTTCAGGTCCGGTTTCTCTAATCAGCCTAACCTAGATCACATGTAAGGGAGACTACAAAACCATATCAAGCCTTTTCAGCTTCTGTAGAGAAGTGAGCCTCTGCCATAGAGTGAGGATTTCTCTAAAAATAAGATGTTTGGCAGCACCCCCCCAAAAAATCCACTACACCTGTAACAAATCTGTGCTGTTAATAGGAAATCCTTTAGCTTCAAAAATAGAATGTAACAAAGTATGGAACAGCTAAAGAAACATATATACATAAAGATGAGAATTAACTTTGTATAGTGCATTCTACAAACTGTAAGAAACTTGTTTATTTTTCCATTGAAAGTATGGTGAGGGGGCGCCTGGGTGGCTCAGTCATTAAGCCTCTGCCTTTGGCTTAGGTCATGATCCCAGGGTCCTGGGATTGAGCCCTGCATTGGGCTCCCTGCTCAGCAGGAAACCTGCTTCTCCCTCTCCCACTCCCCCTGCTTGTGTTCCCTCTCTCGCTGTATCTCTGTCAAATAAATAAATAAAAATCTTTAAAAAAGAAAGTATGATGAGTATAAAAAGAATCTGCAGTTTTCAAATTTGGGCTCTCCGTTTCAGATTAATATTTATTTAGCAGATAGATTTGGAAAGTAGTAACATAAAGTTGCTTCTAAAAATGTGACATAGGTATTAATGATTAACTTACTGGTAAAAAGCAAAATTCTAATGGATTGCTTTTATTTGCATGAGGAGGGAAAAGAGATTTTGTCATTTGATTTCTTTGATATAAAAATGTTCTATGTATTACTTGTAGTTTATTGTAATGGTGTTGAAGGTTGAGAGCAAGTTGTTTGTGAAACTTCCCCTGAAGAGCTTTTCTCTAAACAGGTATATGTAGAGTTAATTTATAGAGGCTCCTGGAGCTTACAGTATACATAACAGGTCACATTAAATAAATAATTGTAAAGTAATACAAATCCTAGTGCTTTTTAATGTAGCTTTTTTAAATTACATATCTTCAAGTAGGTAATATCACTCAAAATATTTCTCAGAAAATTAGACAATTTTGCGAAGAGTAAAAGAATTTCCATTCCCTAAATACTGACCACTTGTCACTAGATTATCTAGCTTTAGTGAAGTAGATGTTAGAAAGAGCCATTTTTTGAGGTGCCTGGGTGGCTCAGTCGTTAAGCGTCTGCCTTTGGCTCAGGTCATGATCCCAGGATCCTGGGATCAAGTCCCACATCGGGCTTCTTGTTCAGCCAGGAGCCTGCTTCTCCCTCTGCCTGCTGCTCTACCTGCTTGTGCTCTCTCTCTCTCAAATAAAATCTTAATTAAAAAAAAAAGCCATTTTTTTCATTTAGACATATGTAATTCTGAGATTTTCTTATAGGTCTAAGAGTCAGGTGAAAATAGACATGGAAGAGTTGCAGAGATAGTACAGAGTTCTCATATAACCTTCACTCAGGTTCCCTTAATGTTGACATCTTACATAACCATGGTATACTTATCAAAAGTAAGAAATTGGGCGCCTGGGTGGCTCAGTTGGTTAGGCAACTGCCTTCGGCTCAGGTCATGATCCTGGAGTCCCGGGGTCGAGCCCTGCATCGGGCTCCCTGTTCAGGGGGGAGTCTGCTTCTCCCTCTGACCCTCCCCCCTCTCATGTGTTCTCTCTCTCTCTCAAATAAATAAATAAAAATCTTAAAAAAAAAAAAAAAAGTAAGAAATTGACATTGTACGATACTATTAACTACAAGGTTTATTCCAGTTTCCCCAGTTTTTCTGCTGATGTCCTTTTTCTATCCTGGGATCCAATCCAAGATACTACATTGCATTTCGTTGTCTTATCTCTTTACTCTCCTTTAATATGTGAGGGAATGCCTTTCATGACTGTGGCACTCTCTTGAGAGGGTAGTGTTTCTTCACTGTACAGTGACTTTTTTTTCTTCTTCAACACTGTTAATTAGAATTGAGTCACTAAGACTAACCTACACTCAAGAAAATGTAAATTAAGTTTCACTTCATAGAGGGAGGTTTGGACATATGTTAAAAAAACCAATTCATTGGTTAAAACCAATCATTAAATATTTTAGTGGAAGTACTCTGAGGCTCTGCACATATCCTATTTCTCGTTAAAATTTGCACCAACTAAAAGATCCACGGGTGGATCTCACCAGTAGAAGTTCTTATTGTGCTGGCTTAAAGGTGATTTCATTCCTTCTACATTTATTAATTAGAGTTCTCCAAGAAAAAGTTAACTCCTCTCCCCAAATCTAGGTTATAGTCAAGGATTAGTCATTGCATTTGGTTGTCGGTGTCTTTCAGATTTCTTTTAATCAAGAACAATCCTCTCTTGGGGTGCCTGGGTGGCTCAGTCGTTGGGTGTCTGCCTTCAGCTCAGGTCATGATCCCAGGGTCCTGGGATCGAGCCCCGCATTGGGCTCCCTGCTCCATGGGGAGCCTGCTTCTCCAACTCCCACTGCTTGTGTTCCCTCTCGCTGTGTCTCTGTCAAATAAATAAATAAAATCTTTAAAAAAAAAAACCAGTCCTCTCTTTTTAAAAATTTTTAGGGGGCGCCTGGGTGGCTTAGTCATTAAGCGTCTGCCTTCGGCTCAGGTCATTATCCCAGGGTCCTGGGATCGAGCCCTGCATTTGGCTCCCTGCTCCGCGGGAAGCCTGCTTCTCCCTCTCCTGCTCCCCCTGCTTGTGTTCCCTCTCTTGCTGTGTCTCTCTCTGTCAAATAAATAAAATCTTTAAAAAAATAAAAATTTTTAGGACAATTTTAATTTTTTTTTTTAAGATTTTATTTATTTGCGAGAGAGAGAATGAGAGACAGCATGAGAGGGAGGAGGGCCAGAGCGAGAAGCAGACTCCCTGCTGAGCAGGGAGCCCGATGCAGGACTCCAGGATCATGACCTGAGCTGAAGGCAGTTGCTTAACCAACTGAGCCACCCAGGCGCCCTAAGACAATTTTTTTAAGAGATCAAGTTGTCTTACATAATATTCCACATCTGAATTTGTATAATTGTTTTTTTTTTTTTTTAAGATTTTATTTATTTATTTGACAGAGACACAGCAAGAGAGGGAACACAAGCAGGGGGAGTGAGAGAAGGAGAAGCAGGCTTCCTGTTGAGCAGAGAGCCCAATGCAGGGCTCGATCCCAGGACCCTGGGATCATGACCTGAGCTGAAGGCAGTTGCCTAACGACTGAGCCACCTACGTGCCCCTGTATAATTGTTTTATATACCCGATATTCTATAAACTTTTTTTTAAGATTTTATTTATTAGAGAGGGAGAAGCAGGCTCCCCACTGAGCAAGGAGCCCGATGTGGGACTCGATCCCAAGATCCTGGGATCAATACCTGAGCTGAAGGCAGACACTTAACCAGCTAAACCACTCAGGCATCCCCCAATATTCTATAAACTTAGGTTTAAATTTAAGCTTGATTAGATTCAAGTTAGACCTTTTTTATTTGAATAGTTCATAGGTGATGTTGTATAATCTATATTGTACACGCAAATGTCCATCCATAAAATGATTTAAAGTTTGATCACTTGCTCACAGAGGAGAAACAGCCAAAGCTTTCTCTTTTAAGGTAGAATTTTCTCTTTGCGGTGTTCAGTAGTCTGTGTAATAACTTTGGCACCTTGCAAATAACCATGTTCACACCAATGATTCTTGCCTGAATTAATCATTTCAGTAGGGCTTATGCATTGTTTACTAATTTAATTCTCTCTACACTTATTGACTAGCATTTATCTGTAAGTTCCCTCATTAGAGTTATTAGTTTATACTACACTGGGGACTCCTGGGTGACTCAGTGGGTTAAGTGTCTGCCTTTGGCTCCAGTCATGATCCCAGGGTCCTGGGATTGAGTCCCGCATCAGGCTCCCTGCTCAGCAGGGAGTCTGCTGCTCCCTCTGACCCTGCTCCTCTGCTCACTCTCTCTCTCTCTCTGACAAATAAAATCTCTAAAAAAACAAAAAAACTTATGCTATCCCTTAAAAAAAAAAAAAAATTATACTGCACCGGAGTTTCTACTCAAAGCAAGATAAATGCTTAATTCTTTCCCTTTAATTACAGATACTCAGAATAAGGACATGATGTAATAATAGCCTCCAATACTAGAAAAATTGTTGGGTATTTAGATGTTGCAGTTGATTTTTGAGTATCATTACTCTACCAGATCTTTAAATTACTCTACCATGATCTACGTATCATTACTCTACCTATTCATTGTTCTTAAGACTCATCCCTTCTCCCTTTGCCATTTTAACCTGTTCCAGTGCCTTCATAGTAAGCACTCAGTATATGTCTCTTGAATGGGTAAGTGGAAGGGAGGAATTGGATCCATACTTTCAGGCGTGTGTGGATGTTTATTTTTCTGGGGAGAAAGTCTACCTCTACTATTCCCCCCGTTTGTGCTCTCTCCCTCTCTGTCAAATAAATAAATAAAATCTTAATATATATATGTGTGTGTGTGTATATATGTATATATACATATATATATATATATATAGTGTAAACCAAAGTATACCTAAATTGGATAGTGTAAGGGGAATTGTGTGGATTAAAAATTGAGGAAATTTTAGTGTTCTCAGTAATACTGTAGAAGTAGAAATAATTGCAAAGCTTCCTAGGATTGATTGTACAAAATGTTCTATACATCTAATGATTTCATTTGAGATTTTTAAAAAACTTTTTAAAGATTTTATTTTTGTGAGAGAGCGAGAGAGAGCACATGCATGGGGGGGGGGGCAGGATGGGCAGAGGGAGAAGCAGACTCCCCGCTGAGCACGGAGCCTGACGTAGGGCTCCATCCCAGGACCCTGGGATCATGACCTGAGTCAAAGGCAGACGCTTAACTAACTGAACCACCCAGGCACCCTCATTTGAGATTTTTTTAAAGCATATCTTCCTAAGGTGAGCCTGCAGACTTAGAAACATCAGGTTTAATTTGCAAAACCTTGACTAAACACACACACACAAGATTCCCCTTTACTAGTGATGTCAATGTAATTACAAGTAGCGTGTCATACATCTGCTTTGAAAGAAATTTTGAAGTTTTGGCAAACTTTTAGAATCTGTTCCCGGTGGTGTGTAGTTTAAGGCAGAGATTTGCCTGTTACCAAAATTTCTTTTTCAGTAAGCAGCTTTAGAAACTGATGCAAAAGAAGCAAATTTAAAATGGTAAGTTGTTTTTCTTTGTGTTTCAGATATGTCGGCAACCTTTCCAGAGATGTGACAGAAGCTCTAATTCTCCAGCTCTTTAGCCAGATTGGACCTTGTAAAAACTGCAAAATGATTATGGATGTAAGGGTATTTTACTTAGTTAACTTTCTTCTTTTTTAATAGATTAGTTAAATCCATTACTTCCAGGAGCTCCCTCTATTTTTTTAAAGAATAGTTTTTTTAAGTATGCTCTGTGCTCAGCATGGGGTTCAAACTCATGATCCCGAGGTCAAGGGTTGCATGCTCTACCAACTGAACCAGCCAGGGGTCCCTCTTCCAGAAACTCTTAAATTAGTTTATACAGGGGTGCCTAAATGACTCAGTAGGAACAGCATGGGACTTTTGATCTTGGGGTCATGAGTTCGAGTCCCACGTTGGGTGAAGAGATTACTAAAAAAAAAAATTAAACTTAAAAACTGCAGGATCATTCATTTAAAAAAAAAGTAGTTTAGGGGGCACCTGGGTGGCTCAGACGTCGAGCGTCTGTCTTCGGCTCGGGTCATGATCATGGGGTCCTGGGATCGAGCCCCACATCGGGCTCCCTGCTCGGCGGGAAGCCTGCTTCTCCCTCTCCCACTCCCTCTGCTTGTGTTCCTGCTCTCGCTGTCTGTCTCTCTCTGGAGTAAATAAATAAAATCTTTAAAAAAAAAAAAAAGTGTACAGTCTAAATTCCTAGTAATTTTAGTGAATTTAAGTCAATCTTAGCCACTGAGTTTAACTTACTTTACTAATAAATAAAAGAGGAAGAGAAGAGAACTAATTATTTTTAGAGCAAATAAGAACTATATGTAGGCTCTTGTTTTAAGGTGCATTGAGGTATCAGAATTGTTTTATATGTGCTATCAGTTGATTGGCTAAGTTACTACAATTACATTAGGAAATTGGGTTAAAAATAATATACTGTGAAAGTGTTTGTGTGTGTTGAAAGCGTTTTTAACTTTTAAATGTTATGATTCAAGCTTTTCTTGCATTGTGGCAATTCCCATTCATCTGTAATTGCTGTTAACCCTGAATCATAGCATATATAAAAAGACAAGTCTAAATTCCAGTCTATTCATACTGTTGGACTGATGTTCTTAGTTACGAATTTTATACTCTCTGGAATATAAAGGCTGGTAGTGTGAATGCTTAGATCTTTTTATCAAAGAAGTGCAGTCTTTTCTGCACTCTTTAGAAATTAAGTAAAATTAAGACTTTTTCATTTGATTATGCTGAAGTGTAAGTTACTTTGTGTAACATTAATGCCTGCCAACACTCACCTTTGTAATAGAATTACCATTAAGTGTAGCATTAGTTTGAATTATGCAGTTTTTTTAACACTTTTATATTCTTTAATTTTTTTTTAAGATTTTTAAAAATTTATTTAATTTATAGAGCAAGTGTGAGAGAGAGGGAGAGAGCGCAGAGCCCACCATGGGGTTGATCCCAGGACACCAAGATCATGACATGAGTAGGTTGCTTAACCGACTAAGCCACCCAGGTGCCCCTCTTTAATGTTTTTAAAATAAAATGATTGTCTCAATATTATAAATTTTGTGGTTGCCTCCTTACTCTGACATTCTTAAAAATCATTGCCAGTGACTTCTTTAAACGATTAATTGTCCTTGAAACAAAATAGTAATTTCTTTATTCTAGTGTCATTGTAGTCTTTTGAATTAGTTTCCTATTTTAACAATTCTGCTTAGGAGTTTATGGAAAGAATTAAAAGATGGACTCAGGGGCGCCTAGGTGGCTCAGTCGTTAAGCGTCTGTCTTCGGCTCAGGTCATGATCCCAGGGTCCTGGGATTGAGCCCCGCATCAGGCTCTCTGCTCCATGCAAAGCCTGCTTCTCCCTCTCCCACTCCCCCCACTTGTGTTCCATCTCTTGCTGTGTGTCTTTCTCTGTCCAATAAATAAATAAAATCTTAAAAAAAATTAAAAAAATGGACTCAAAGTCATTTTGTATTTTGCAGATAGGTGTAAAATATGGGGTGTTTTTTCTGCTGCTTTAATTTACAATAAAGCATCCAAGCTGCACTTACCAGACCTCAACTACTTGGAACACCAGAAAAGAGGAGAATTTTTAAAAGACTATAGGCAAGGGGCGCCTGGGTGGCTCAGTTGGTTAAGCAACTGCCTTCGGCTCAGGTCATGATCCTGGAGTCCTGGGATCGAGTCCCGCATCGGGCTCCCTGCTTGGGAGGGAGTCTGCTTCTCCCTCTCCCACTCCCCGTTTGTGTTCCCTCTCTCGCTGTGTCTTTCTCTGTCAAATAAATAAATAAAATCTTTAAAAAAAAAAAAAAAAGACTATAGGCAAGGGCGCCTGAGTGGCTCAGTTGGTTAAGCAACTGCCTTCGGCTCAGGTCATGATCCTGGAGTCCCGGGATCGAGTCCTGCTCGTCGGGGAGTCTGCTTCTCCCTCTGACCCTCCCGACCCTCCCCCCTCTCATGCTCTCTCTCTGTCTCTCTCTCTCAAATAAATAAATAAAATCTTTAAAAAAAAAAAAAAAAGACTATAGGCAAAAAATTGATGTCTGAAAGGCCATATTCTAAAACCTATTCTAAAAACTTTGTTTACCAGAAAACCTCTTCAGTTTTCAGAGCCTGAAATAGGTTTAAGAAAGTTGGCTGGAACAAACAATGAATCATGGAACACTTCATCTAAAACTAATGATGTAATGTATGGGGATTAACATAAGAATAAAAAATTAAAAAAAAAAAAAGAAAGTTGGCTGGTATTTTCAGCTACTTAGCAAGTTAGAAGCAACAAGGATATGTGTACATTTATAGTAGTAAAAGGTAACATTTAACAGGGAAGGGAGAGGAAAGATCATTAAAAGCCAGTACTGTGACTTGAGAGCATAAGAGTCTAGGAAAACTTAATTAACATCCGTAGCATAAAGAAATGATTATATGATGAGGAATGTGTGTGTAGTTTCTATATGCATCCATCCATAATTAGGATACTTAATCATTAATACAAGATTAAATTATATGTAGTATTATAGTATAACTTGTTGATAGTATTCTTTAAAAACTGCATTTTTTTTTAAGTGTTTACTTCCTTATCTAAAGATTTACTTGTGGAATGGACCCCTTCATTTTCCTTGGCCTGATATTTGAGATATATAAAACTTCACATAATTTTAAGATAATGGGAGTATACAACTTAAATTTGGCTTTTGTGTTTCTTCAACAGACAGCTGGAAATGATCCATACTGTTTTGTGGAATTTTATGAGCATCGTCATGCAGCTGCAGCACTAGCTGCTATGAATGGGCGGAAGATAATGGGTAAGGTAAGCTGTCATATTTAAAGAAGGTGACTTGAAATTTTTAAGTTGTATACAATTTTGTTTACTATTTATTTATTTATTTATTGAGCGAGCGCACAAGCGGGGGTGGCGGGGATGGCAGAGGGAGAGAATCCCAAGCAGGCTCCACGCTCAGTGCAGAGCCCAACATGATCTCACAACCCTGAGATCATGACCTGAGCCAAAATCAAGAATCGGACACTTAACCAACTGAGCCACCCAGACGCTTCCAATTTGATTACCTTTCAGAAGCATTATATCACTTTATAGCAGGTCACATTTAATATTTAAAAGATGGAATAAAGCTTTTTAGAGGGCATGTTTATGTTGGTATTCTTCAGGATGCCTCACACATGGTAAATACTAAAATATTTGTTGAATTACTCAAGCTTGGATGAAACCTCTAGAACTTGGGATACTAATGGGGAAGAATAAAAAGAAAAATGATTTTTACTTTAGATAAGAAAGGTTAGTTGAATGTTAACACAGAAGTATGATTAGGATTTGCCAACATTTGAGAAAGTGTAGGTTAACCTAAAGAAAAAAAAAGAAACCTTTAAAAAAAAAAAAATGTAGATTACAAGGTAAGTATTGAAACTTTGACCAGAACTGTTATCCTCTTGAATGTTTCATCTCCAACATATGCCTTCCTGTGTGTTTATAGATGCAAATCTTGTAATATCTGATTTTGACCTTTATTTTTATGGAGTATAAATGTAGAAACATTTTTTTAGGAAGTCAAAGTGAATTGGGCAACAACCCCCAGCAGTCAAAAGAAAGATACAAGCAGTAAGTATATTTTATACTCTTTGAACATTTGTTTTTATTGTACACAGTAGTTTTATTGTAAAGCATATAAACATCATACATGTTTGCAGTAATGTTTTGATCGTTATCCTAAGATATGATTGAATGTGTTTGTGTTAATAAATTTAAGAACAAATCTAATCTTTGTCATCAGGTAGTACCGTTGTCAGCACACAGCGTTCACAAGGTAATTGTATCTTCTTAAACATAAAATGAAATCTCTTGAAAGGGTATTCACTAACCACTTGAAGTTTTTTTGTTTGATATTGGGGGGAGGGGGGAGGGAGGGGGTCGTATTTCTGTTTGTCTCTCTGGCAATATTTTTCCCCCTTCTTCCCAGTGTTGACCAAATGTGGCTTGTCCACTACTTTGGTGCTATTTCAAGCTCTCTGACCCCCATGGTAGCAGCTGATGCCTTTGAAATACTTTCACCAACTAAAGGGCAAGATACCCTGCTTCCTTGAGGTCACGATCTGTGCTTCAAACCAGATCTTCTGATTGCTTGAGTTGCTCCTGAAACTCTGTTTCCCAAATGGCAACCCAATATGTTGCTTAAGGCCTGCCAAATGGGGGTAACTTTTCTTTCCAAATATACTTTGTCAAAGTTGATGTATGTGTTCCTTTTAAAGTGTTGATCCAACTATTTTGTATTTTTAAAGTGTTTCTTTTTTTGAACGTTGTCTTTTTTAAAAAAAACTTCAGATATGGGATCGTTATTTCTCTCCAATGCTTTTTTAATGGCTCTGATATAAAGTGAAGGGATTACTGTTTTCATTCTGTTGCCTTCAGTCTTAGTTCACTTGCACATGGATTCACATAAACTGAATGGTGTAATGTCTGGGCAACCAAAACTGTTGGCTTTTGAGAAAACTGTCAAATACTTTAACATCAAACTGTTGCAATGCAAGGTATTTCTTTGATTGTTCTTCAAAAAATATGGTTAAACCAAGTATATCATGTAGCTAGCTTCAGTCAGTTGTAATAACTGAGGCAAATCTAGTCTACATAACTCACAGTACCACTATTTTATTTTAATTTTAAAACCTTAATGTAGTGGTAAACTGGATAAATGTAAATAATCACTATTAAAATGGTAATTAAGTCATTAATTTTTTTTGCAAAGCTTGTTAAATATTATTTATTTTCTTAGGCCAGTATAATAATTGGCTGTAAGTAGAAATATAACTGTCAGTTTCCAGTTAGATATATCAGTCTTTAAGAGAGTCTTTCCTATATTATCACCTTCGTTCATTATGTGTAAAATTGATAAGATCTGTATAGATATAGGATAGTGTTTTACTTATACTTAATCCATAAATTAAGATTATTTTATTGAATAGATTTTAGTATATTTTAAATTCTAAAATTTTATTTTTCTTTTCAATCCCCCTTCCTTCCCCTTATAAGATCATTTCCATGTCTTTGTTGGTGATCTCAGTCCAGAAATTACAACTGAAGATATAAAAGCTGCTTTTGCACCATTTGGAAGAATATCGTAAGTAACAGAGGATAAATTTAAACTGATTTTAATTAGAAACAGGCTTATGTAGAAGTAATTTGAAAATCTGTTATGAATTTTAACCCTTCAATATAATTCATTATGTTGTTTAGAGACTATTTAAGCCATTAACAGCCAAAGATTGTTTTCCCATTGATAAATCTTTGGTCTTCAATTATTTTAAAATCCTTTTTCAGTTAGCATTAGCTCCTAAAAGACAAATTTGCTATTGTACATATTTCTTATGTAAGTGTCTTGCTTAGCTTGGTCATAATCTTTAGTAACCTTTTGCTGTGACTAAGGAATTTAGACCCTTGGGACACTTCTATGATACCATGCATTTTGTGTTAATATATTTTAACAAAAAGAAACCTTAACAATTCAACCTAAAAAGCACAGTTGTTAAATATTAATCCCCAGGTATCTACCCTTTTGTTGTTGTTGTTACTGTTAATAATAATGCCTTTTAGTATTTTGTGGAGCACTGTCTTGCTTGCATTTGTTATTAATCATATAGTTTAGGCCCTTTGTAAGTAGCTCGCTCAAGGTAGTGTTCATCAAAAGAATTTTAATATTTTGAAAAGCATGCCATAATAGAGTAAGAATAAGTTGATTATAGTATTTTCTTAGAAGTACTTGCTGAATTTAGAAAACAGAATTTTTGGGTTTCTGGTTGCTTTTTTATTGTTGTTCCAGCTAGAAGAGTAGTAAAAAGGAAACTTTAGCTTTGGTTTGGTTTGAGGAACAGAACAACAGCAGAGATGAGAAGGTGAGGAGACTGGAAAGTAAATGCCAATAGTATTGGTGGAATTTGGGGAGTTTTTATTTGAAGAGTTGTGGTTCATTGGTAGGAGGACAAAAATGAACAGTGACCAAGGAATGGCCCTAAGTAGAGGCTAACTTTAAAGGCAGTCAAAAGATTAGGGTTTATAAATGGACTCTCTTGTTGGGCAACATTTTTCTTTGTCTGTGAGAACAAATTAGGAAAATAAAGTTCTAGTTTCTTGATTGTTCCTTTTAATCTTAGGGTTTTGATGATGGTTAGCTTGCTTTCAAATACCTAGACAGGAAGGTGTTAACCTTTGGCCTCTCAAAAGCTCTATAAATCTCTGTGTACAGAATTTTGTGTTTGTTTTCATTTTGGTGTGGAGTATCTTTGTAAGTTTTATCCTATTTTCAGAGTAGTCACAGGACCATAAAAGGATTAAAGAAGGATAAAAGAACCCTGATCTAGATCTTTGCTGCTTCTTCCTTAGAGAATCCTTTCAGAAATAAGTAAGACTTAAATATATTTCAAGGCTAACATATCCTGAAACTTAACTTTAAGAAGAAAAAAATTTTCTAACATTTTAACAGATTCAATAGCTATTTTATTAAATGCTTTGATTTTGCTTGAAGTAGCTTTTCTGAAAACATGGGGATTTTAGTTTGGGATTAGATAAAGATTGTTTAACAATCAGTGAGTTTAAGTTAAATGATATTCCAATTTTAATAATGACTTTTTAATCATGGATCAGTAATTTCTTTTTGTTAAATATGTTGGTATCATAATTATAGCCTAGATTTTTCTTATGATCAACCATGATTATAGATGTATATATATATTTTTTGGTAAGGCCTTTATAATTTATGGATTATAATTTTCAGTGGAGGTAATGTATATAATGTCTAAGTTTTTGGCTACCCAAGGAGTTAGTGTTTCTAAATTTAAAAGAACGATTTTCAGTTGGTAGCATCATTTCCTGATTTTTTTGTTAAAGGAGATAAATTGATAAATATATATTGAAAGGTTCTCATGATAGCCAGATATTCTCTGTAAAAATCCTCCAACAGTACTTAATTTATAGATGGTGTGCAGTAAGTGGTGGCCTATTAAAATATTTAGTAGAAAAGATATAGTACTTTCCTGCCCTAATTTATACAGTTTATACTCTATTCCTTGAGTTTAGGGTAGTCTAACAAATTTTGGTGTAGAAGTGAATCAGCTACCAAATTAAATGCATGTGTACCATACCGATAATTTAATAAGTATTTTTTCGTATTGAGAAGTGACTTGCATTAGTTTTCCCTTTTCACTACCACCTCTTTGTCATTTTGACCCTAAACACTTAATAAATCACTCCTAAATTAATCGAAATATGCTTATGTATACTTTAATATAAAATTATATTTGCATGGCTTTCTGACTTGGGTTTTTGTTGTGAAAGTGCCTGTTTTGTTCATGTGTCCTGAGAGAACAAGCATTGTGACATACCTGGCTAACTTAAAAGCAGATTGCCTGTGAAGCACAATTTGAGTCCAATTTTTTGAGGTATGGAGTTTTAGCTATCATGGCTGGGTTTTTTTACTCAATCTCAAATAATAGGGCTCTGGTTATTTTGCAGAGTATCTCTGAAGAATGGACAGAATTGCCCTGGCTAACTACAAGCTACGGTTCACAGTGGATAAATGTTGGCGTGCTTTTTTACTTTCTGACTTTTTAAAATTTTGCTTTTATATCTTGTAGTTTCCAATCAATCTTATATGATCGCTATTTTAAAATTCAGTATAAAATCTTTTCTTATGTAGTTTAAAACTAAAGTGTGTGTCTAGTGTTTTTCTTCAATGATTTAGCATTTCTGAAAACATCAAGTTCTCAATTTACCCATAGTCCAAAAGGGGGGTGTCGATTGATCTGAGAAAACAAAATAATTAATTTAGGAAATATACAGCTTTTCATTCTTTTAGTTTCCAGTTTTCTATTTTAATTTTTTTAATGATTAGGTAGTATATGGTGTCAAATAGAAAATTATCAGTTGCATGGTTCAAGAAAGCCATTCATCTAATGTGCCTGTGAACCCTATAAATGGTTAAGTAATTTCATATGAATAGCTGCTTTTACCATGCTTAATATTTAAAAGTTTAAAAACTTTCTGAAATGGGAGGCAGTTTTTGTACAATATATACATATGTATTTAAGAAGTTACTGATTTGCATGTTTATTAAGCCTCATTTGCTAATACATGATAAATTTTATAGAATAAAAGGTGAATATGCATTAAAGGTTCATTTTAATGAAGATGAAACATAAAAATGAGTTGTGTGTGACATTCTCACTTGATATCCAGAGGAGACTTTGCAAACCTAAACTTCTGATTATTTCTGATTTCAGAGATGCCAGAGTGGTAAAAGACATGGCAACAGGAAAGTCTAAAGGATATGGCTTTGTCTCCTTTTTCAACAAATGGGTGAGCTCAATTCAAAAGTGCATGTGTGGTGCTTTAAGAGTAAAGACCAAAGATACTCATTTTGGGGCGCCTGGGTAGCTCAGTTGGTTAAGCCTTGCCTTCAGCTCAGGTCATGGTCTCAGGGTCCTGGGATCGAGTCCCTCATCAGGCTCCCTGCTCAGCAGGGAGTCTGCTTCTCCCTCTGACCCTCCCCCCTCTCATGTTCTCTCTATCTCATTCTCTCTCTCAAGTAAATCTTAAAAATAAAAAAATAATAAAAAAAATAAAGATACTCATTTTGTTTTAATAATTATCTTTCATCTGCCACTTGCTCATTTCACTGATAATTAACACCTTCACAAGAGGATACCTACAGAGATTACTAAAAAAATAAATAATCTTAAAAAAAATAAAAACAATAAAATGCTCCAATGGGTGGGGACTTTTTAGAAGTTATATACTAATGTATTTGAAAATGTCTTCTCATTTCTTTCATTTAACAATCATTTATTGAATACCAGTTTGCATGGACTTGAAATTTCTGTGTTTTGCGGAGAAAAGGAAGGATAGTACAGTTTGTCAAATGAGAGGTGAGAATAGGGTATATACAGAAGGAAAAGCTTCATCTTCAGTATGTCAGTGGGATGAAATCTTTGGCATATCCTCCATACAATGTAATCATGTACTGTTGTTTTAAAAAATAAATATATACCATAGAAATCTTTCCATAGCTAGTACTTATGGAACAATAAAAGGAGTCTATAAATACTGATTATAGAAATATTTCTGTGGTAAATTAATTGAAAAGGCTCATTTGTGTAAAAAAGGGAGTGTGTATTTTTTGGGTATGTGTGTTCCTCTCACAGGGATAAACAAAAAATTTGCTGTGGAGTTTCCTGTTTGGGAGGTGGAAGTGAGAGGCAAATGGGGGACAGAGTGGGAAGCCTCTCACAGTATTGTACTATTTGAAGTTTGAACCTTGTAAATGTATTATAAGTTCAAATAAATGATTTACCTCTTTTAGTGTGATAACTAAGGTTCAAAACAATTAAATGTCAGGGATGCCACACTTCAAAAATACAGGGGTGAAAGTGGGAGAATATATATATGCCTTGGAATATATACTAAGGTTTCGTTAACCTTAGATTTTAGTGTATTGCTTCTATGTTAGGACTGTCATTTGCCAAAGATAAGTTACAGAAACACTGCTGTACTTTCTGTGTAAGAATACCTTAGAGGGTAAAAAAAGAATGCCTTAAAAAATGAGCCATTAGGAGAGCCTGACTGGCTCAGGATTGGAGTTCAAGACCCATGTTAGGCATAGAGAAATTTTTTAAGGGAAAAAAAAGAAGTTTAAAGAAAATGAGCTATTAAAAGATTTTGATAGTATGGGGGCACCTGGGTGGCTCAGTCGTTGGGTATCTGCCTTAGGCTCGGGTCGTGATCCTGGGGTCCTGGGATTGAGCCCCACATCGGGCTTCTTGTTCGGCGGGGAGTCTGCTTCTCCCTCTCCTACTCCCCCTGCTTGTGTTCCCCCCGCCCCGTCAAATAAATAAATAAAATCTTTAAAGAAAAAAGTTTTTGATAGTATGAAATGTATTTTAGAAAGGTTTTCTTTAATAAACAAGGTATTTGAAATAGATACTGTATCCTTTCTTAATGGCTTTAGGTGAAGTTTATGACCATTGGTTATTGTGCCAGTTCCTTCTGACTTTTTTAAAAAATATATCTGTTTGCAGTTAACACCAAATATCATCAGACTTTTTTTTACTAGTTCCTGTGTCTGCTTACATTGGAACTGTCTGGTTATTCCTTATATGAACTCTTACTATTACTATCCAGATAATTGCTATAACAGCTTGCAACCATTTTGCCCAAAATTTATTTTCCAAATAAGAAATTTGCCTTAAAAATGTTTACATGGCTTGCAAGTTTGGGTAAGAGAATGTAGAGTGCACTGCAATTATATCTCAGCTGTTCACATAGTAACATGGTATCTTAGGATCTAATTGTTTATTTTGTTGTTGTTTGTTTATTTATTTGAGAGAGCGTGGATGGAGGGGAAGGGCAGAGAGAGAGGGAGAAGCAGACTCCCCGCTGAGCAAGGAGCCTGACTTGAGGCTCAATCCCAGGACCCTGAGATCATGACCTGAGCTGAAGTCAGACACTTGACTGACTGAGCCACCCAGGCGCCCTGGGATCTAATTGTTTAAATGTGTTGTACAGGGGCACCTCCCTAAACCATTCTCTTCCTAGTGCTAAGAATGGCCTTGTTAAAACATATATCAGATCATGATAATCTCTTAGTTAAAATCTTTTAGTTTTTTCCTCTGACACCCTTTTTAGCTCACTAGATTCCACTGAAACTAGTTGTCTTTAACATGGCCTTTTTTTTTTTTTTAAGATTTTATATATCACTTGAGAGAGCGAGAACACGCACAAGCAGGGTGAGGGGCAGAGGGAGAAGCAGGCTCCCCACTGAGCAGGGAGCCCGATACAGGGCTTGATCCCGGGACTCTGGGATTTTACCTGAGCTGAAGGCAGACCATTAACCGACTGAGCCACCCAGGTGCCCCAACATGCTTTTTTCAGATACATCCCAAACTCTTTGCTGCTGGAACACACTTCGCAATGCTTTTCTCTTCACAAGGGCTTTGTTCCCTGGAGTTTTGACTTGGCTAGCTCCTATTCCTCTCAGTGTCAGCATACATGATATATTTTAGAGAGACCTTCCTTAATCATGCTGTCTGAAGTAGATCCCAAAGCCCATATTCTGTAGGTCATCCTTTTGTGTTATTTAATTTTATTTTTTTAAAAGACTTTATTTATTCATTTGATACAGAGGGAGAGCACAGGTAGGCAGAGGGAGAGGGAGAAGCAGGCTCCCCATTGAGCAGGGAGCCCAATGCGGGACTCGATCCCAGGACCCCGGGATCGTGACCTGAGCCGAAGGCAGACGCTTAACCGATGGAGCCATCCAGGCACCCCCCTTTTGTGTTTTTTTAATTTTTTTTAAATTTTTTATTTTTTAATGTATTAGAGAGAGTGCACAAGCAGGGGGATTGGCTGGCAGAGAGAGAAGCAGGCTCCCAGCTGAGCAGAGAGCCTGACATAGGGCTCCATCCCAGGACCCTGGGATCATGACCTGAGCCAAAGGCAGATGCTTAACCAACTGAGCCAGCCAGGTCCTCCCATCCTTTTGCTTCTGTCATGGCATTTACCACAATTTGTGATAAGTTTGTGGCCCCAAAAGAATGTGAGCTCTGTGGCAGCCGAGACCATGTCTGTCTCATTAACCGGTGAATCCCTAGCACTTAATCTGCTGCCTAGAACATTGTAGCTATTCACTGTTTGCTTGTTGGATGAATGAGAAACCAAATATTGTCACAAGTTTGTTGGATTGTATAAAGTGAGATTTTCATAATAGTCTGAGTTATTACATGAACTTTATAATAGCTATCTCATAAGGGCTTTGGGGCTCTGAACTTTTTCAGGTAATTAACATTCCCAAAGTCTGATATCCAAATAAAAGAGATAATTTAAAAGCACCATTGCATTTTAGGAAACATATTGTATATTGTGTATTTTATAAAACATTTTCATTCAGTAGACATTTGTGAAAAGCAACTGAATTTTCTCTACTGCTAATGGTCTTTCAACATCAACTAATGGTGGCTTCTTTGTCATTTCTAATGTTGTGCGGAACAGGATGCTGAAAACGCCATTCAACAGATGGGTGGCCAGTGGCTTGGTGGAAGACAAATCAGAACTAACTGGGCAACCCGAAAGCCTCCAGCTCCAAAGAGTACATATGAGTGTAGGTGTATTGGAGAAGAAAAGGAAATGTGGAATTTTGGAGAAAAATACACTAGATTTTAAATGTTAGAGCTGTTCCCGGAGACTTATTGCAGAAATAGATGAGAAGCAAATCAAGACTACTGTTCAAAATGTACTTAGTTTTCATTTTTGTAATTTTAAATAATAAATGATATTGTCTTTAATGTCAAGTCTCCTATTAAATAGAGAATATTGAGTAATTTTTTAGACGTTCTTGGGGGAGGTTTAATCCTCAATCAGATGTATTATGTATTATGCATTTTGGTCAAGGTAAAAATTACCATTATAGTAGGGTAGTTGATACTGCTTTTTTCTTTCTGAACATTTTATTTAATGAATTTAAAATATTAAACTTTTCCCTCCCCAGCAAACACCAAACAGCTATCATATGATGAGGTTGTAAATCAGTCTAGTCCAAGCAACTGTACTGTATACTGTGGAGGTGTCACTTCCGGGCTGACAGGTATGGGAGCCTTACCTGTGTGGCATTTTGAGGTTAATTTTTTAACTGAAAAGCTTAATGTCTGTAGGATTTTATATAACTTGGTGTGGTTTATTTTTGTTTTTTATCTAACAGAACAACTAATGCGTCAGACTTTTTCACCATTTGGACAAATAATGGAAATTCGAGTCTTTCCAGATAAAGGATATTCATTTGTTCGGTATGGGTGGTTTTTTTTTTTAAAAAAACTTTTTCCCCAAAAATCATTTTGAATATTTAACTTAGTAGTTTTCTTAAAAATGTACCTTGGTTGTAAAGAAATAGAAATTTCTCTAGCATTTAGCAGTATTTGCCACTGTGTTTTAGTGGCTCCTTCCTTGTAACCACAAGATCAATAAAACATTCTCTGTTAAAAGAAGTTTCTTCAGAACTACAGGATTTTTGGGAAAATATACCAAAGAAAATATACCATCTTACTCTTTTGCGTGAAGTGCCTCTTATACCTCAGGCTCAGCTTGATTTTTAAAAATGGGTTTTATTCATAAGTACCTTAAACAGTTTATATTGGTGATTCTTAATATTCTTTTCAATAGGTTCAATTCCCATGAAAGTGCAGCACATGCAATCGTTTCTGTTAATGGAACTACCATTGAAGGTCATGTCGTGAAATGCTATTGGGGCAAAGAAACTCTTGATATGATAAACCCTGTGCAACAGGTGAGAGGATTCTTGACTTTGTAGAGTAATTGCTGGGCTAATAATAGGTTATTTTAAAATGAAATTATTGATAATCCTTGTTAATAGGTTCTAGCTAAAATGATAATATATAAGGGCTCTTCCTGTATGTATTATAGTTCTAGAGTGGTAGTTTACCTAACAGGGTGTTCTGGCTTTTTTCTTAACACTTGGTAGATTTATTCACATACTATTTGGAGAACTCACAAACATGTTTGACTCAGTTGGAACAAAAGCTATAAATATATTTAGAGCCTTGGCATTTTTTTCTAGATTTTGCTGCTTATGTTTTTCCAGGCAGCTTTAATGGTTCAGATGTGATCCCATAAAGATTTCTGTGAGGGGGCACCTGGGGTGGCTCAATCAGTTAAGCATCTGACTCTTGATTTCGGTTCAGGTCATGATCCCGGGGTCGTGAAATCAAGACCCGCATCAGCTCTGTGCTGTGCGTGGAGCCTGCTTAATATCCGCTGTCTTGCATGCTCTTGCACTCTCTCTCTTTAAAAAAAAAAAAAAAAGTTTTCTGTGAACAAATTGTAAATGGAGCACCAAGAAAGGAATAAGAAAATTCTAAACTATATAAGCTATATAAGTTTTTTAGGTAAACTGAATATAGGAATAAGTAATCTTTTCTATTTTCCCTATCTAGTTTAATTTACAAAACACTTAAACATGTACTGAGTTCGATATTTATTATTGGGACATTACCTACTGCCTTACAAAGAGTGTGCCATTTAGAGCATGAGGAAGAGTTACAGCAGTATAACCTCACTCTTTTTTTTTTTAATGCATTTATCTCATAAACTCTTGTTTATCCTTTTATTTTAATTGCAATGATGGCCCTATGTGTTATGGCTATATATTTGTGGTACATTAGGAGTGAATGTGTACATATAACTTCAAATAATACTAAATTACTTGTTATAATTTTACTTAATAGCAGAATCAAATTGGGTATCCACAAGCTTATGGCCAGTGGGGCCAGTGGTATGGAAATGCACAACAAATTGGCCAGTATATGCCTAATGGTTGGCAGGTACCTGCATACGGAATGTATGGCCAGGCGTGGAGTCAGCAGGGATTTAAGTAAGCATATTTTCTTTTCTCCTTTGTTATTAGCTTTTGAAAAAGTTAAGAACTTAGGAAGAGATTTTAAGTAATTAGTAGGTAATGTGGTCCTCTGTCTAAAGCAAGTTTTAGCCTTTGAAGGACTTAGTTTATTTTTTTTTTTTTAATTTTTTTTTTTATTGAAGGACTTAGTTTAGAGCTGTTTTTAATTTATAGTTTTAAGTGTATTTCTTTAAAAATTTGTCTGGAAATGTGCTGCTCTGAGGCATAACCAGTGTTAAAAGAATTTTAGTAATGCTTGGTAATGAATCAACTCATATTAAAGTAAGAAAATGAGAGCTTAATAATTGCTAAGCTTTTTATTTGAGTAATGATCATTTAGCCATTCTTGGATACAGTTATTTTGATGCTAGTTGTTTTATTCGTTATGCTTTTTTTTTCTGCACTATAGGGTTTATTACATATTGTTATATGAATGCTTCTTTATACACCTTGAATTATGAAATTTCACTTAAATTTTTGAAAAAGAAACTAAAAATACTTTGCAGTTTTTATTTTAAAAGAATCTTGTATTTGTGGGGTGCCTGGCTGGCTCAGCCATTAGAGCATGAGACTTTTGATTTTGGGGTTATAAGTTTGCGCCCTGTGTTGGATGTAGTTTACTTAAAAATAAAATCTTTTAAAAAATAAAAGAACCTTATATTTGTAATGTTGAAAAATATTATGAGCTTACATACGCTAATAATTGTTTTAATGTTTTCTTTGGAGTAATCTAAGTGGTAGTCTCTATTGTGCCAAATGCGAGTTTCTTTCAGGTAGTGGTTTGTTCAATTTATGTCTAACCCAGGTGCACAGTTTTCCTTTCTGAGATTAGAAATGACTTTTTTCTGAATTCAAAGGAGAGAAATGTTTACAGGTAAAGGGTATATATATATTTTTTTTTTAGCTATATTAAACTAACAAAATTAAACTGCACAAATTAAACACTATGAGGACGCTTGTTTTTAAGAGAAAAAACTTTTGCCTTTGCTTGGCATAACCATTATTCTTATATTTGGGCTTAAGTAAAAGTATTTTTTCTATGTATATGTTATTTTTTCTCGGCATTACATTTTATTTTAATCAGTGGATTTCCCCTCCTCTCTGCTTCTTTCACATTTTCTACCAGTCAGACACAGTCTTCTGCACCATGGATGGGACCAAATTATGGAGTGCAGCCACCTCCAGGACAGAATGGCAGCATGTTGCCTAATCAGCCTGCAGGGTATCGAGTGGCAGGGTATGAAACCCAGTGAAAAAGGACTCCATAATCTAAAGCCAGTGGCTTGAGGCTACAGGGAGTGTAGTAAAGCCGTTGTTTACTTAAAGATTTATCAAATCAGTCAGTGCAAATGTCAGATACAATGTATTTATTTAAAAGATTCATTTTTTAATCATGAAATTACTTATCATCCACATTGTTTTAAAAAGAAACAAGATGCTGGATGTCTGCCAATTTTTGCCTTCATTACCTTTTTTGATAAAGTTTCTCAGATCCTTGTTTCAAATACAAATGCAGGGATTGCTGCCACTTTTTTAAAATTAAGAGGCAGAAAATTGCACAATGTTGAACTTTTTTCCACTAAAGTAGTGTGCAGTTCTAGTTTGCATTCCTGATATGATTTAAAACATGTAATATAAAGATGTTAAAAAAAAATGAAGAACCAAAACTGTGCAAAGTCTAGAAGTTCTTTGTAATCTTCAGCTTGTGCACAATTCTGTTTTAGGGTTTTTTGTTTTTTGTTTTTTTAAAAGCATTGTTTGAACTGTCCCATCTCCACTGTTTTCCCTTTGGGGTTTTAAAATATAAATTATAAGTTTACATCATTTTTGTAACTACATTTTTCACAAATTTGTCTTGCCTTATTAAATTTCTGTAAAATATACTTAAATGGGGAAAAAAATGATGTTCACTTAGATTGAAAACTTTTCTCAGATGGATTGATAATTGCATTCATTTTGTGTTTTATATGAGAAGGTGCCTCAAGAATTCCCTCTTGGATTTGTTTAAAGGATTTTTATCTTCTGTGATAAACTTTGCTGTGTACCAGGAAATATAAAAACAAAAACTTGCTACTAAAGAAAATCTCTGAAATGTGAGACGTTCTTATGAGCCTGTGTTAATTTCATGTGTCAACTTCTACATTTATGTGTATTGTTTCATTCTGTAAAATGTTTTAGCAATTTAATATTTTGCACAGTTAGCAAGCTTTGTATGTCATTTCCTTCTTAAAGGCATCATGCAGAGTTGACAGGAGATTTCTAAGGTTTTAAGTTGTTTGCATGTGAATATCAAATACACACTTTGGTAGTCTTTGAATACAAAGTCATCTGCTCTTGTTTTTCAAGAATTTTGAGACACAAAGTTGTATGTAAAGGAATATATTAATTTGCCATTTTCTAGTTATATTTACTCAAAAAGAGTAAATTAACTTAATTTTAATACGTACAAATGATAGCTGTGAAACTGTAGAATATCCTATATCAGGCTTGGAGTTCGTTGTGCACTTCAAAATCAGCCTGAAGGACCAGCCGGGCAAAGCATTTTTTAAATGTTCAGAGGCCAAAAGATAAACAAAACAAAACAAAACAAAAACCTTAAAATCCTACCTCCTTAAACAGCCTTCAAAGAGGAGAATCCTCAGTGCAATCATTATTTTGATTCTTTTGGTACCTGTTTTCCTGGAGTTCCCAATTTTATTATTTTGGGGTGGCTCCGAGCATTAGGTTTAATCTTTGATGGCATTGTTCTAGTTTTGAAATTTCTAGTACATTTCAGAGTCTCTTAGAAGAGTTGTGGGAGATTTTTGTTTTGTTTTCAGTGAAAGTCACAAACTTTCTTCTTTACTCACAAAGGGGAAGAGTCCTCAGTATACATATTTGGATGGTTTGTTGTTTTTAAGACCTTCAGAGAGCTCCTAGCATTTAGCAACAGAAAAGGCCTATGAAATCTTAAGTTTCCTGGCCTTGTCTCTTCCAGGTAGGAGCAAATGAAGCTGGTCTCTAAAGCCAATATTCATGTAAACCAGAGCCCAGGAAAGACAGCTCATAAGTGTTTAATTCTCTGGAGCTCAATTCTATGCAGTTGTACTGATGTTTCATTACGTACGTCACTGTGTATTTTTAAGTGTTGATACATTAAAAGTTGCTTTATGGAAGATGAGTAAATTTTTTAAATACTTGGGAATTTTATTTCCTTGTTAACGTCTACAGATCAGGACATGGGACCAGAAGCAGCCTAAATGAAATACTCAAAAAGTAAAATATCAGGAAGCTATTTTTAGATTCTTCTGGTTTATGTTTCTATTTTAAGACCCTTATTATTTTTCTTACTCAAAAATATTTTATTTCCTGTACATCTGTGGACTGCAGGGTAAATTATTTGGGCATAAGTAATTTAAGCAAAAGTATAGTTTTTCTTTCATTTTGACTTTCTCAAGTAACACTTTTTATTAGCCAGTATATTTTCTTATTGCACAAATTTTAAAGTGTACATTAACTACTTTTTGAGAAGAAACTGGTATTTCTCAAAAAAGTTACTACTGAACAAATTGACATTTCAGGAACATTGCTAACTTTGGTTTAAATCTTACTCCTAGTGTTAAAATCATTAAAAGATTTTTTAGTCTAAAAATAATACTGGTATTAGTATCAGGTAAGGAAATTAAAGTTTTAAAAATGGTTTCGTTCTCTGCAATATGCATTCAGATTTTACTATAAAATACATCTGGTACTGTAAAGAACCTGAAGTGATTCACACTTAATGGGTCGTTAATCCAGTATTCTTTGCCCTGACTGTTTGGATATTAAAGTTCCTTTATGTTTTCTATAACCTGTGGGATCTTCTTGCAGTGATTATTGTGTGTGAAAGATTTTTCTTTTTGGTCTAACCATATTGTTATATTCACTCAGGTATTTGTTAGATTTTTTTTTTTTAACCTTATTCCAGAAACCATGGTTTGCATTGGATTACTATTTAATACCACAAAGAATTGGCATTCTGTATATTTAACTCATTATAAAACTAGGATCTCATTTTCCTTGTTGATACTATCTCCCTGTTGAAAATTAGTTCCACGTTGTAGTTTTATTTTCCTGGTTTGTCCCTGTGCTTGCTCATCTTCCTTTTTTATGTGTGTTAGAGTTCAGTTGACATACGAGAAGGTGGTTGGTAGGGACTAGATTATATACACAAAGAGAGTTAGGTTTGCTGTGGGGTGCTCTTGAGGTTGAAAATTGGAAAGTAAAGTGTGTTTGTAGGAATTAAAAAGCAAACCCTTTAGAGGCACCTGGCTGGCTCAGTTGGTAGAAAACATCCAACACTTGATCGTGGGGTTGTGAGCTCAAGTCCCACGTTGGGTGTAGAGACTACTTTAAAACAAACAAAAAACTTCTTTCAATGAAAAATAGTTCTAAAGACAAAATCATTTTTTTGTGGGAGGTTTTTCCATTTTTTCCTGTCACTGCAATTTTGACTGTTGTGTTTAGAACTGCAAGAACCTACCTTCAAAGCAACACATTTTATTTTATTTTATTTTTAAAGATTTTATTTATTTGTCAGAGAGAGAGAAGGAGAGAAAGCACGAGCAGGGGGAGTGGCAGGCAGAGGGAGAAGCAGGCTTCCTGCTGAGCAAGGAACCCGATGCGGGACTCAATCCCAGGACCCTGAGATCATGACCTGAGCTGAAGGCAGATGCTTAACCAACTGAGCCACCCAGGCGTCCCCAAAACAACACATTTTAATTTAGGAGCCTTAATAAAACATATATGAATGTGTCTAACTTGAATAGGATTTTATATTATGGCCTCTGATGTTGGAAGCAGCTGAAGTTCTGATGGTAATTCAACTAAAAAAGGAAAAAGTAGACATCCGTCTCAGGATTACTAGGCTAGGAATAGGGATTTAGTACAATTTTACTAATACCAGGGAAGTTAGATTCCTAGCTCCTTATCCTTGTTCAGTTCTAGGATTTGGAGGATGCTTACATGGAAAAAATAAACAACTTTAGAAAGAAAAGACAGATGCTGACATTTGAGGGTCCCCACCAAAAAGCCAGCTGGCCACCAATCCCCTTACAGTGGAGAATGCCAATCAGTAAGCCCTGCCCATGTACACAAGTCTTCCAAACAGGTGTTCAGTGCTTCACTTTTAAATAAAGACAGCTAAAGATCACCAGAAATTGGGCACCTGGGTGGCTCAGTCGGTTAAGCGTCTTCCTTCGGCTCAGGTCATGATCCCAGGGTCATGGGATCAAGCCCCACGTCGGGCTCCCTGCTCAGTGGGAACCTTGCTTCTCCCTCTGCCCCTCCCCCTGCTCATGCTTTCTCTCTCAAATAAATAAAATCTTTAAAAAGAAAATCACCAGAAATTGAGGGTAATTGTGAAAGATCTAAACAAAAAGCAATTCTCAAGAATCCAACAAACTTCTAAGAACTGTAATATCCTCAGATATAAGAAGATACTCTAAGAAATTAGAACAGGATACTAATAAAATGTTAGAAGAAATTAAAATATGAATACATTCAGTGAGAATATTAAAAGACAAGGAAATGTTCTAGAACAGAAATCCAAAATGGAGGGGGAGGGGCGCCTGGGTGGCTCAGTCGGTTAAATATCTGCCTTCGGCTCAGGTCATGATCACAGGGTCCTGGGATCAAGCCCCGCATCGGGCTCCCTGCTCAGCGGGAAGCCTGCTTCTCTCTCCCACTCCCCCTGCTTGCTTGCTCGCTCGCTCTCAATTAAATAAATAAAATCTTAAAAAAAAAAAAATGGAGGGGGAAAATAAATTGGAATCAATTCAGGAGGTTTAAATACAACCAATAGGAGTTCCAGGAAGAGAACGGAAAAAATAAAGCAGTGGTTGAAATTTATTAGAAAATAAAATTTCCTTGATAAACTTGAGTTTCAAGATTGAAAAAAAGCTATTATTGAATTAGCACAATAAATATTAAAGACCCATGGGAAGGCACATCACCATGAAATTTTAGGACACCAGACATGAAGAGAATAAAATTTACCAGAGAGCAAAAGAATTGAGAATAATACTCAACAGCAACACTAGAAACTAGGGATCCGTGCGTGGGGTAGTGTCTTTAAAAGTTTGAATTATATATCCAATGATATTTTATACACACACATGCACTGCCATGGGTGAGCATTGAATAAAGACATTTTTGGACGTGCAAATTCTCTTCCCTGAATTCACTGGTCAGTTACTGGATAAGCTCCATAAAAATGAGAGCAAATCAAAAAATGTGTCTAGGACTGGGGTCCAACATGGGAGTCCTGGATAACAGTTGTGAAGCAACTTGGCAGCCAGTCTAGATTGATGGTCAGAGGGCTCAACTTGATCATCTGACAGGTTGGGCTATGTAGATAATTACAGAATGAGCCATTTTACAGGAGGGCGGAAGATGTAAGAAGACTTTAATGTTGGAAGAAAATCAGGCAAGTGAGAAGAGGCAATTGTCGCGAAAAACATCCTAACGAAAAGGAAACATTCCCCTCCTGGGCCAAGTACATGTACTAAGGTATTTAAGAAGTTTTCTTGAATTACATTCGTAAATATTTGTAGTATTCCCCTGCTTAGAATATTGTTGGATATCCTCTGCCTATCATGTTTCTATCATTTGTTCTTAGTTCTTTTTATCTTTTTGTTTGCTTGTTCTCATTTCTAATCTCTGTTCCGTAACATGCTTCCTATGGTTTCCAGATTCACTTGTGCTCCTTTTAATTTAGTCTTTTTTTTTTCTAAGATCTGTTTCTTTTAGGGGCGCCTGGGTGGGCTCCGTTGGTTAAACGGCTGCCTTCAGCTCAGGTCATGGTTCCGGGGTCTTGGGATCGAGCCCCGCATTGGGCTCCTTGCTTGGCGGGAAGCCAGCTTCTCCCTCTCCCACTCCCCCTGCTTGTGTTCCCTTTCTCGCTGTTTCTCTTTCTCTGTCAATGAAATAAATAAAATCTTAAAAAAAAAAAATTTATTTATTTTAGAGATCAAGAGCGAATGAATGAGGGGAGGGGCAGAGGGAGAGAGAATCCACAAGCAGGCTCCCCACTGAGCATGGACCCTGATGTGGGGCTCCATCTCAGACCCTGAGATCATGACCTGAGCAGAGACCAGGAGTCGCCTGCTCAACTGACTGAGCCACTCAGGTGTCCCTAGTCTTCATTCATGAAATGGTTTTGTCATTTTCTGTTTCCTAAGTTATTACCAATTTCTGTTTCACTTCAGGGACAAATCTTCCCTGAGTTCTTGTTTTTTTGTTTTTTTTTTTAATTTTAATTCCAGTAGAGTTAGTATACAGTGTTGTATTAGTTCTAGGTGTACAATATAGTGATTCCACAGTTCTATGCATTACTAAGTGCTGATCAAGATAAGTTACTCTTAATACCCATCACCTGTTTCACCCATCAACCCACCCACCTCCCCTCTGGCAACCATCAGTTTGTTCTCTGTAGTTAAGAGTTTTTTTGGTTTGTCTCTTTATTTCTTCATTTGTTTCTTAAATTCCACATATAAGTGAAATCACATATAAGTCAAATCATTTGTCTCTGACTTATTTCACTTAGTATTATACCCCAGATCCATCCATGTTTTTGCAAGTGGCAATATTTTATTCTTTTTCATGGCTGAGTAATATTCAGTGTGTGTGTGTGTGTGTGTGTGTGTGTAAACCCCACATCTTTATCCATTCATCTATTAATGTGCACTTGGGCTGCTGCCGTAATTTGGCTATTGCAGTTAATGTTGCAATAAACCTAGGAGGGCATATATATATATTTGGGAAAATATTTAGTAGTGAGATTACTGGATCATACGGTAATTCTATTTTTAATTTTTTGAGGAACCTCCATACTGTTTTCCACAGTGGCTGCACCAGTTTGCATTCCCACCAGCAGCGCATGAGGATTCCTTTTTCTCCGCCTTCTCACCAACCCTTGTTTCCTGTGTTTTTTTATTTTTGCCATCCTGAGAGGTGTGAGGAATTCTTGTATTTCTTAACTGCATTTGCTTCATTAGGTTGGTTTGATTCACATTAGAATGTTGGTGTATTATCCGCAGCTGCTTTGTGGGAACATTTTTCTTGTGTGTTTTCTCCAGGGAAACTCTAGGTAAGTTTTGCTATTTCATATTTTTAGAGTATCTACACAGGTGTTGTGTTAATTCCTTTCTATTTATTTGTATTTGAAACCGTTAGGAGAATGAAGGAGAGGAACCCCATCCAGTTTTCTTACCTCCCGCCTCTGGCTACAATGAATTCTCTCTCTTGGGATGTGACTTTTTTTTTTAAGATTTTATTTATTTGAGAGAGAGAGAACAGGGAATAGGACTGGTGGTGCGAACAGCAAAGGGAGAGAGAGAAGCAGGCTCCCCGCTGAGCAGGGAGCCTGACATGGGGCTCGATCCCAGAACCCCAGGATCATGACCTGAGCTGAAGGCAGACGCTTAACCGACTGAGCCACCCAGGCGCCCCAGGATGTGACCTTGCTCAGAAGTTCTATGTGGGCTCTCATCTCCCTGGGTTCCTTCATCTGCTACATTAAGAGACCTAATTCCTGCCTTTCAAGGAGATCCCCTAACTTGCTTTCTGAAAGACCTCTGGAATCCCAGGCACTACACACCTCTTTCTTCCTTCCCTACCACTCCCAGCACTCAACTTGTTCAGTCCTCACAGCAGGCTCCACGCAGAGTGTGGCTCTTCTCAGAATGAATATTAGCAGAGTGGGATCTGCCACCACCAGCCCACTCATCCCATTCTTCCCACAGTACACTCTGTTGGCCTCCCATCCAGTACCACTCAATGTGGAATTTGTAAGTTTTCTCTGTCTCCTTAGTGTCACCTAAGATAGTGTTTGTGGGGTCAGGGGTCATATGTTTTCCTTGTTGCGCTCTATGGTTTCTAGGAGTGAAAAGATCCAGAACCAGGCTGCTAACATGTTTCTACAGAATCAGAACCCCAAAAGAATCTTTTAAACAAGTAAATCCAGGGGCGCCTCGGTGGCTCAGTCATTAAACGTCTGCCTTCGGTTCAGGTCATGATCCCAGGGTCCTGGCATCAAGCCCCGCATCAGGCTCCCTGCTCCGCAGGAAGCCTGCTTCTCCCTCTCCCACTCCCCCTGCTTGTGTTCCCTCTCTCGCTGTGTCTCTCTCTGTCAAATAAATAAATAAAATCTTTAAAAAACAAAAAAAAAAGTAAATCCAATTGTGACCCACACACACCCTGTCGCTTGAAAGTCTGCTTCAAATTGCATTTAAGATGTAATCTAAAATCTTTAGTAAGGGGGGTGCCTGGCTGGCTCAGTGAATAGAACATGAGACTCTTGATCTTGGGGTTGAGTTCAAGCCCATGTTGGGTATGGAGATTACTTAAAAATAAAATCTTTAAAAATAAATAATATGGTCTGCAATGCCTTCTGTGCAATTTGAACTTTCCAACTTCATAGCAAACCATTCTCCACTCTCCCATAAGCCTTTCTGCTCCACATTCATCTTTAAGTTTCTTTTTATTTTTTTATATTTTATTTATTTATTTGACAGCACAAGCAGGGGGAACAGAAGGCAGAGGCAGAGGCAGAAGCAGAGGGAGAAGCAGACTCCCTGCTGAGCAGGGAGCCCGATATGGGGCTCGATCCCAGGACCCTGGGATCATGACCTGAGCCGAAGGCAGACACTTAACGACTGAGCCACCCAGGCGCCCCTGTATGATTATATTTTTTAAAACTTCTTCAAAATAAAAAAGTATTTGACACACTTGACTACTACTATTTCCTTGAAGTTTTTCCACCTTGATTTCTGCAACATCAAGGACCCCCCTGTATTTCTCCCACCCATCAAGCAGCTCTTTCTCAATCTCCTTTGCAAGCTTCTCTGCCTCTGCCCCCTTAAACATGATGGACCGAAGAGTTTTCTCACTTTAGCATTTCTCTGGGTGATTTCCATTCCATGGATTTCGAACTATCACCTAAATGCAGATGACTCCCATCTCTAATATTCAGCCTGAATCTCCCTTCTAAATTCCGTATCATTACCTACTGGTTATTTCTGATTGTCACACATGTCCAAGCTGCATGTTGAAGGCTGGATCTCATTAGCTCTCCTTTCCTGTCCTCTAACTAGCTTCTAGCTTTACTTGCCCTCACAAACTGCACCTTTGCCTTTTCCCACCCCAGTAACTAGCCCCACCATCCATCTGCTTTCTCAAGCCAGGAGCCTGGGAGATATCTTGACTAAACACAAACTAGATCAATGGATCCTTTGGACCTTCAGGATAAAAAAAGTTCAGATTACTTGACATGGCATAAAGAATTAGCCCTGAGTTGGTCTTTTAGTTTTAGCTCTTACTACCTCACACCTAGTACTCTAGTTGATAGTACCATCAGCACACGGTAGAAAAGCCATTTGGTCAAAATCAGATTGTACAAGATAAAAGTTTAATTGATTAAATTTAACAAACATGTATTAAGGACCTATTATTTAGCAGGTACTGGACATATACCGTATTGAAGAAAACGGCTGCCAGCTTTGGTTTAGTGAAGAACACAAGATTTTTTTTTTTAAGATTTTATTTATTTATTTGACAGAGCGACAGCGAGAGAGGGAACACAAGCAGGGGGAGTGGGAGAGGGAGAAGCAGTCTTCCCGCCGAGCAGGGAGCCCGATGCGGGGCTCTATCCCAAGACTCTGGGATCATGACCTGAGCGGAAGGCAGATGCTTGACGACTGAGCCACCCAGGAATCCTGTATGTAGTTTGGATACT
Source organism: Leptonychotes weddellii (assembly GCF_054177405.1). Taxonomy (NCBI): domain Eukaryota; kingdom Metazoa; phylum Chordata; class Mammalia; order Carnivora; family Phocidae; genus Leptonychotes; species Leptonychotes weddellii. The sequence goes on along the minus strand of NC_138378.1, from coordinate 75,918,380 downwards.
CACAAATCCTTTCTGGAAGAGTGTATCCCATACCCAGGCCCCTCAGGATTAACTCAGATTAAAATCATCAATTAGGGGGTGCCTGGGTGGCTCAGATGGTTAAGCATCTGCCTTCAGCTCAGGTCATGATCCCAGGGTCCTAGGATCAAGTCCCACATCAGGCTCCCTGCTCAGTGCAGAGCCTGCTTCTCCCTCTCCCTCTGCCATTTCCTCTGCTTGTGCTCTCTGGCTCTATCTCTCTGTCAAATGAATAAATAAAATCTTAAAAAAAACCAAAACTTTTCTTTAAAAACAAACAAATTAAAATAATCAGGAGCTCACAATCAAAAACTATCAAACATATGAAGAAACAAGACCCAGGAGGGATTCAACAGAAACAAAGAACAGCAGAATTTGACCTCCAAGGACTTTAGCTATTATAGTAATCATATATTGAATATGTAATAACTATATTTCATATGTCTTTAAAAATAAAGGCTGCAATAAAAATATGAGCAAGGAAGAAGTAACTATGAAATGATTAGCAGAATTTTAAAAGAAACTGATAAACCCTCTAGAAATTAAAAATACAATAGCTAAAATTAAAAATTCAGTGGACTGACTAACCCAATTTAGACAGAGATGAAGAAATCTGTACATTGGAACAGTACAGAGGCAAAGGAATAGAATATAGGGAAAGAGCATGGAAAATAAAATGAGAAATCTAAAATACATTTTCAAAAAAGATTTTAAGTAATCTCTACACCCAACATGGGGCTCGAACCCACAACCCCAATATCAAGAGTCCCATGCTCTACTGATTAAGCCAGCCGGACGCCCCTAAAATACATTTAAACTGGAGTTCCACAAAATAAAACAATTTGGGATAGACAATATTTGAAGAGATAATGACTGAATTTTCCAGAATTGTAGAAAGCTAGGAATTCTCAGATCCAAGAATCACAATAAATCCTAAGAGGGATAAATAAAATGAAGTCCATACTAACATACATAGTCAAGTTGCAGATTGTCAACTGCAGATCTTAAACAATCAGATCTTAAAGCAGCAGAGGGGGAAAAAAGTCACTATTATTTTCACATCCTGCTTTGCCACAAGTTGGAACTTTTACAATATCACTTCTCTAATGTTTTCCTTTCCTTGTATAATAATTGTACTATTACAGTATATCTTGATGCCATGGAGGATCACTGTGAATGAATAGCTTGACTCAGGCATCGCAACAAAAATCTACCTCAAGGCTGAAAAAATGATGTTCAGAGAACAGGGAAAGAAGGGCTACTGTGTCATATGAGAGTATTGTACAATTCTGAGAATTCTGTTTATGAGAAGAAGGCTGAGAAAGGACTTCTATGATGGTATTGCTTCTTCAAAGCCCCTTCTTTGAAGGAGGAATAGAAGAACCCTGTGTGTTTGGCTTGGAAGGAAATCCCCTCTTCTAGAATGGGGCTCTTTGATAGCTTCTTTCCTGCCTGGAACATATAACGTGTCTAAACAGAAAACCCACAAATCTCTTAGGACACATTTGGGCAAATCCAGTGAAAAAAATTTAAACACTCTCTCTAAAACAGGGTTTAGGAGTGCGGACACTACTGACTCCATCTTTGTCCCGTTCCCCCCCACACCCCCACACCCCCCACCCCTGCCTTATCCATGTCCCTGCGATGATCTCCCCTGGGGCTACATGTTCCAGGTCCCCTAGATGTTAATGTATGCCATGACCAGAATGTGGTGAAGCTTGCTCTTGCCTTCTCTAAATTTGTTTAGGTAATTCCTAGAGATAACAATCCCCCCCTCCCACCTCCCCGATGCACAGAGGGCGCCTGAGGTCTGTTAAATGTTAGCTATCAATTAAATGTATGCAGACCTTTGACCTCACTACAGTGCCCTCCTGAGCATCCCTTCGTTCTATAAAATCTGTAGACTAAGGTCTGGATTTTGCAGAGAATAGCTGCACAGCTGCCTGGATCATCACCCTCTGAACACTTTCTGTCAGTAAGTTAATAAAATTCTATAAACTGTAGGGAGGTTGACTGCTTAATTTTTTGGCCTCAAAGTGCCTTCTCAATTTGGAGGATACTTTATAGTATCCTCCCCACTTTCTAACACAGGGCCTCTCAATTTTGGCACTAGTGACATTTTGGGTCAGATAATTCTTTGTTGAGAGGACTGTCCTGTGTATTGCAGGATCTTTTTTCCTTTCTTTTTTAAAAAGATTTTAAGTAATCTCTACACCCAACCTGGGGCTCCAAACGACAACCCCTGAGGTCAAGAGTCGCAGGCTCTAGTGACTGAATCAGTGCCCCTTAGGATCTTTAATAACATCCATGGCATCTATTCAGCGCTCCTGTTGAAGAACAACTTCTTTAGAGAATCATTTGGCACCAATACAATCATAAACACAACCAGGCATTGAAATCCTACAGTATTACTAGGTTTTCCTCCAGATGACCCAGGATATACTGAGCATCATTTTAAAAACTTATAATCGAAATGGAAACACAAAATTGGAAGAATTTTGTGGAAAAGTGTGCCCTTTTACACACCCCCCCCCCCCCCCCCAGTTTGAGAAACAATATAGCAAACCAGAGTCCCGGAAAGGACCATTTTTCTTATTAATAGATGATAAGATTAATGTTTTTAGGCAACCTGCCCACAGTGTCACCCCTAGTAAGTAACAGAATCAAGGCCAAAGCTGCAGGAAATCTCATTCCAGAATTTTCCAACAGACAAGGGCCTCATCCTTAACACATTGAACTCAGAAGTTACCTTCAACCATGAACAAAGAGTACTGAGATTTATTGTTTGATTCAAGGACCAGAACTAAAACACAGGAAGCCGATTTCAGTTCATTATAAAGGTAAACGTTCAGTAGTATGTCAGAATGTAGTTAAGGTAGAAAAAGATAACTTGATATAAACACACAAGTTTTACAAACAGTGAATACTTTGGTGGACAAGACTTCCCTTGACAAAACGCTAAATCACAGTCAATATCTGCTAATAATGCAGATAATTTATGACAATTTTTGCTTCGATAACCAATGAATTCTATGCAGAAACAGTGCTCTCTCGGGTCAGAAACAGTGCTCTCTCGGGTCTGAAACAGTCATGATCAGCTCTAGAACCCTATCGGTGCCTTCTGTCCCAGCACGGTCGTCCAGAAGCACTCTGGCCCCACCGAAGAAGCTGCGCATTACAGCGGCCGGGTTAGCGCAGACTCCACCCCGGCATTCCGCCGCAATTCTTAGCCGCCTACAGGAGGAAACTACAACTCCCATCAGACAAGGTGAGCCGAGTGGGCGGGTATTCGCCGCGCGTGGGCGGCCCTGACCAATAACGACGGTCGTTACAGCGAACAGTTTGGCCGCGTTTGTAAAAGGCCGCGGCAGGCGAAGAGAGAGGAGGTGAGGGCGGTCATCAGCTTGGGGCCCCGGGGCCGCGGTGAGGGGAGGGCGCGCAGAGCAGGCAAGGGGGCCGTGTTGACAGAAGGCGGGGACAGCAGTGCGACGAGGGCGTAGAGCCGGGAATCCCGGCGGAGAGCGTGGCCAAGGAGCAGGGTCCCGGCCAGGTGATGCTTCTGCTTGGGCCTACTTAGAACCGGAAGTGAGCCGTCGCGCGGGGAGGATGCCGGGAAGCAGGTCCCAGAACGGTGCTTCTGGGGGTGGGCCGGGTCCCGGAAGCCAGGCGGGAGGTGCGCATCCTGCAGGCGGGGTTCCCAAACACGCGTCCGCAAGGCCGGGGCGGCCTTTACCCGCTATTCTGAGACGGCGCAGGGCTAATGAAAACCTGGGACTCGGGAGGCCTGGCTTCTAGGCATCTCCCTTCCTTTTACTTGTTGTTTGACAAGGAATCCTGTAGATTACAAACTCATGTTAGATTATTTGGTTGCTGGCTGTGAGACATTCATCAAATCATTACTCTCTTTGAGCCAATTTTTTCAACTCTAAAATGGTAAATAGTACCCACTTTACTGGATTATGGTGAGCAATACCGGAGTAAATGCATGGGAAGGGCTTCTACTCAGTAAAAGGTAGCAGGGTTTATGTTTTATTCATGATAATCATTCGTTCTCTTCAGTTACCGTTGCTTCACAAGCATTAAACAGCATCCACCAAACTGTACAGCTCTACAGCTGAACAGTACCTTGATTAAAACGCACCACTTCCAGGGAGCATTCCTGGGTTGGCTCTTCCAGTATCAGTCCCTTTACACCATCTTGCTGAGGAGGCAGTTTTGTAAACTTGTTTAGAAGAGACCTTTTTTTAGGCAGGATTCAAATACAGGTTCTTTTCTTACCCTTTTTTTTTTAAGTTGAAGTAAAATTGACGTGTAACATACTAGTTTCAGGTGTACCACCTAATTGGATATTTGTATACACTGTGACATCATGGCCACAATAAGTCGTTACCAGTCACCATACAAAGTTACAAAAAAAAATTTTTTTTCCTTGTGATGAGAACTTTTAGGATTTATTCTCTTGGCAGCTTTCAAATATGCAATATGATATTATCTACTATAGTCATCTTGCAGTACATTACATTCCCATGACTTATTTTATATCTGGAAGTTTGTACCTTCTGACTCCCTTCACCCATTTCTCCTACCCTGCTATACCCCCTCCCCTCTGGCAGCCACCGATCTCTTCTGTATGTATGAGTTTTGTTTTGTTTCGTTTTTTAGATTCCACATACAAGTGAAATCATATGGTATTTGTCTTTCTCTGTCTTTCTTTGTCTTATTTCACTTAGCATAATACCTTTGAGGTCCATCCACATTGTTGCAAATGGCAAGATTTCCTTCTCTTTTATGTCTGAGTAGTATTCCATGGTGTATTCCAGTATAGTATTCCATTTTATAGGCGCACATACAAACCAAATGTTTATCCATTCATCCATCTTAGGTTGTTTCCATATCTTGTCAATTGTAAATAATACTGCAGTGAATACAGGGGTGCATATATCTTTTCAAATTAGTGTTTTCATTTTCTTTGACAAATACAGGTTCTTTACAGGTTGTGTTACTTGTTTGTATATGCTTGCAATATAGAATCTATAATAAGTGATACGAGTCCATGTTTAAAATTCAGATAGTATAAAACAGTGATATGGGGCGCCTGGGTGGCTCAGATGGTTAAGCGTCTGCCTTCAGCTCAGGTCATGATCCCAGGGTCCTGGGATCGAGTCCCGCATCGGGCTCCCTGCTCAGCGGGGAGCCTGCTTCTCCCTCTGCCTCTCTCTCTCTGTCTCTTATGAATAAATAAATAAAATCTTTAAAAAAAAAACAAAACAGTGATATGTAAGCCTCCCTCCTACTATTTCCCAAGTCCTAAGTCACTTCTGAGACCATAGACATGTGTGTGTGTATATCCCTTCTTTTTTCTTTTTTTTTCTTTTTATTTTTTATTTATTTGAGACAGAGAGAACGAGAGAGAGAGAGCACATGAGAGGGGGGAGGGTCAGAGGGAGAAGCAGGTTCCTTGCTGAGCAGGGAGCCCGATGCGGGACTCGATCCAGGAACTCCAGGATCATGACCTGAGCCGAAGGCAGTTGCTTAACCAGCTGAGCCACCCAGGCGCCCTCTTTTTTCTTTTTTAAACCAAGAGTATCCTACATGAAGTGCCTTTTTTCATCCCACGGTATATCTTAATATGTCTTCCTTATCAGTACATATAGATCTATCTGATTCTTTTTAATGGCTTTACAGTAGCATATTGTTTTGTTTTGTTTTTTTTAAAGATTTTATTTATTTATTTGAGACAGAGAGAATGAGAGACAGAGAGCATGAGAGGGAGGAGGGTCAGAGGGAGAAGCAGACTCCCTGCCGAGCAGGGAGCCCGATGCGGGACTCGATCCCGGGACTCCAGGATCATGACCTGAGCCGAAGGCAGTCGCTTAACCAACTGAGCCACCCAAGCGCCCATACAGTAGCATATTGTATGCCTGCACCATAATTTTTTTCGTCAGCTCTTAGACTGTTTCCATTCTTTGCAGTTCTGGACAACTTTGCATGGGGTACCCTTGTACATACTTTGTGTACATGTGACAGGAGAACTCATGAAGTCTTAGAAGTAGAATTGCTAAGTTAAAGTATATGTTGTACATTTATTTTATTTACATCCTTTAAAGAGGATGTTGCAGTTTACATCCCCACCAACCATGTGCAGTGACTGTTTCTCCACATCTTAACACAATGATAATGTTTATCTTTTCTGTCATTTTGCCAAAGTATTATCTTGTTTTAATTTGCTTCTTGTTTATTGTAAGATAGAATTTTGGATGTTTAAAATCATTTTTGTTTTTTATTTTTCACAAGCTGTCTTTTCGTGCTCTTTGCTCATTTTTCTAGTGGGTTTGTTTCTTTTTCTTATTGATTTGTAAAAAACTCCTATTTTAGAAAATTAGCTCTTTAGCATTTGCATTCCAAATATTTTCCCTCTATTTTTAATGATACCTTATTTTTAATTTTATTTTTTAAAGTAATCTCTATGCCCAGTGTGGGGCTCAAACTCACAACCCCAATATCAAAAGTCACAAGCTCCACCAACTGCACCAGCCAGGCACCCCTTTTAATGACAGCTTTATTAGGATCGCCTGGGTGGCCCAGTCAGTTGTGTCCAACTCCTGGTTTCGGCTCAGGTAATGATCTCTGAGTTGTGGGGTGGGGCCCAGTGTTGGGTTCCGCACTCAGCATGGAGTTTGCTTGTCCCCTCCCTCCCCTCTGCCCCTCCCCTCTCTCTCTCAAAAATAAATACATAAATACATAAATACATAAATCTTTTTTAAAAAGCTTTATTGAAATATGATTCACATAACATAAAATTCACTCCTTTAAAGTGTTGTGATTCAGTGATTTTTTTATATATTCACAGAGTTTTGCAGCCTTTCTTCACTCCAAAAAGAAACCTCATACTCACCAGCAGGCACTCTTGTTTCCTCTTTTTCCCTCTGCTCTTGGCAACCACCAGTCTACTTTCTGTCTCTATGCATTTGCCTATTCTTCATATTTCATTTAAATGGAATCATACAGTGTGTAGCTTTTTTGTGTCTGGCTTTTTTTCACTTAGCATAATACTTCAAGGTTCATATAGCATGTATCAGAATTTCATTCCCTTTTAGGGCCAAATTATATTCCATTGTGTGGGTATATCACATTTTGTTTATTCATTCATCAGTTGATGGACACTTGGATTGATTCCACTTTCTGGCTATTATGAATACTACTACTATGAACATATATGTACAAATTTTTGTATGTTTTCAGTTGTCTTGGGTATATATTCTCTTGTGAGTCATATGGTAACTCAGTTTAACATTTTGAGGAACCATCAACCATCAGTTTTCCGAAGTGGCTCTGCCATTTTACAGTACCATCAATAATGTATGAGCGTTCTAGTTTTTCAATATCCATGACAACACTCGTTATTTTTTGCCTTTTTTAGTCATCATAGTGGCTGTGAAATGGCATCACACTGTGGTTTTGATTTATAATTTACATGATGTTGAACATTTTTTCATATGTTTATTGGCTGTTTATTTTCTTTGGAGAAATATCCATTCAAATCCTTTGTCCATTTTTAAATTGGGTTATGTCTCTTTGTTTTTTAAAAGATTTTATTTATTTATTTATTAGAGGGAGAGTGCACACACAAGCAGGGGGAGGGGCAGAGGGAGAGGGAGAAGCAGGCTCCCTGCTGAGCAGGGAGCCCAACACGGCTCGATCCCAGGACCCTGGGACCATGACCTGAGCCGAAGGCAGACGCTTAACGACTGAGCCACCCAGGTGCCCCTCAGTCTTAATTTTAAAATGGGTGAAATATTTGAATAGTATTTCCCTAAGGAGACAGATATGTCTAAATAAGCATGTAGTATGTTGCTGAACATCATTATTCAATAGAGAAATGCAAGTTAAAAGCACAATGAGGTACCTACCACTTTACACCTACTCTAATCCAATGGCTATAATAAAGAAGACAATAACACATGTTGGCCAGGAAGTAGAGAAACAGGAACCCTCCTACATTGCTGGTATGAATATAAAAACATTTTAGAGAACAGTTTGGTGGTTTCTTAAAAAGTTAAACCGTATGACCCTGCAATTCCACTTTTAGGTACATAGATACCTCAGAGAAATGAAGAGAAATGCATGTTAATGTTCTCAGCAGCATGTTCATAATAGCCGAAAATTGGAAACAGAACAGTTATCTGCTGGTGAATGGATAAACAAAATGATATATCCATTGGATGGAATGCTTTTCAGCAATTTAGACAATGAAATACTGATACAGGTTACAATGTGGTTGAACCTAGAAAACAGCATGTTGTGTGAAAGAAGCAAACATAAAATACCATATATTATATGATTCCATCTATATGAAATGTCCAGAAAAGTTAAATCTGTAGAGACAAGAAAACAGGTTAGTGATTGCCTGGGGATGGGAATGGTAATTGACTGTGAACGGCCAGAGGGATCTTTTTAGTGTGATAGACATGTTCTCAAAATGGATTATAGTGGCAGATACCTAACTCTACAAATGTAATGACTATCACTGAATCATATACATAAAATGAGTGAATTTTATGGTCTGTAAAATATACCTCAATAAAGAGGTTTCTTTTTTTGTTCTTAAGATTTTATTTATTTATTTGAGAGAGACAGTACAACCGGGGGTAGGAGTGGTGCAGGGGGAGGGAGAAGCAGGCTCCCCGCTGAGCAGGGAGCCCGATGTGGGGCTCTATCCCTGGACCTTGGGATCATGACCTGAGCCGAAGGCAGATGCTCAACAACTGAGCCACCCAGGCGCCCCTCTGTGACCAAGTTTAACTTCTGAGCTTCAGGTTGTTTTTCAATTGCAAAATAGAAAAAAAAAAAAAAAAAAAATATATATATATATATATATGTATATGAAATACATATATATGGAAGAGCTTAACAAAAATTAATTTAAAAAATTCATTGATGATCACTTAACATATCATTAAAGTAGAAAAAAACAACTTTGCTCATTAAGGGAGGAACTGGTTTGCCAATTATGGTGAAACCTTAAGGTGCTCTATATAGTTTTAGCATCATCATAGGAATTCCACTTTTTCCTCTTATTTTTTCTTTTACTTTTTCGATTATTCTCTGTAGAGGGCAATTTGTTAGTATCTTTCAAAATTACAAATGTACATTTCTTTTAAAAACTTTTAATTTGGGGATAATTTTATTTATTTTTTAGGATTTTATTTTTATTTATTATTTTATTATTTTTTTTTTATTCATTCGAGACACAGAGATACAGAGAGAGAGAGCATGAGCAGGGGGAGAAGCAGAGGGAGGGCGAGAAGCAGACTCCCCGCCGAGCAGGGAGCCCAATGCGGGGCTCGATCCCAGGACCCTGGGGTCATGACCTGAGCCAAAGGCAGATGCTTAATCATCTGAGCCATGCAGGTGCCCAATTTTGGGATAATTTTAGATTTATAGAAAAGATAAAAAATTATACAGACATTCCTGTATACCCTCACCCAGCCTTCCCAAATGTTAACATTTTACCTAACCATGAGACATTTGTCAAAACTAAGGTTTTAACACTGGTACAATACTACTAACTCTACTACATACAGACTTTATTTGGGTTTCAGCAGTTTTCCCACTAATGGCACTTTTTTTTTTAAGAATAAACTTTTTCTTAAAAGATTTTATTTATTAGAGAGTGAGAGCGTGCAAGAGAGAGCACAAGTGTGGGGGGGTGGCAGAGAGAGAAGCAGACTCCCTGCCGAGCAGGGAGCCCGATGCAGGGCTCGATCCCAGGACCCTGGGATCATGACCTGAGCCGAAGGCAGACGCTTAACGCCTGAGCCACCCAGGCGCCCCAAGAATAAACTTTTTTTTTTTTTAAGATTTTATTTATTTATTTATTTATTTATTTATTTATTTATTTGAGAGAAAGAATGAGACAGAGAGAGAGAACATGAGAGGGGGAGGGTCAGAGGGAGAAGCTGACTCCCTGCTGAGCAGGGAGTCCAATGCGGGACTGGATCCTGAGACTCCAGGATCATGACCTGAGCCGAAGGCAGTCGCTTAACCAACTGAGCCACCCAGGCGCCCAAACTTTTTTAATTATTTAATTATTTAATTATTTTTTAAAAGATTTTATTTATTTATTTGACAGAGAGAGAGACAGTGAGAGAGGGAACACAAGCAGGGGGAGTGGGAAAGAGAGAAACAGGCTTCCCGACGAGCAGGGAGCCCGATGTGGGGCTCGATCCCAGGACACTGAGATCATGACCTGAGCCAAAGGCAGTCGCTTAACCAACTGAGCCACCCAGGTGCCCCAAGAATAAACTTTTTTTAAAGATTTTATTTTTAATGAGGTTCCTGGGTGGCTCAGTCAGTTAAGTGTCTGACTCTTGATTTTGGCTCAGGTCATGATCCTAGGGTCATGAGACAGAGCCCAGCATCAGGCTCCTGCTCAGCAGGGAGTCTGCTTGAGATTCTCTCCCTCTGTCCCTCCCCTCCACTTGTGCGTGTACGTGCACTCTCTCTAAAATAAATAAATAAATCTTAAACATTTTATTTTAATTTTTTTAAAAGATTGTATTTATTTCTTTGACAGAGACACAGAGAGAGAGGGAACACAAGCAGGGGGAGTGGGAGAGGGAGAAGCAGGCTTCCCGCTGAGCAGGGAGCCCGATGCGGGGCTCGATCCCAGGACCCTGGGACCGTGACCTGAGCCGAAGGCCGACGCTTAACGACTGAGCTACCCAGGTGCCCCCCAAATATTTTATTTTTAAGCAATCTCTACACCTGATGTGGGGCTCAAACTCACAACCCCAAGATCAAGAGTCACATGCTCTACTGACTGAGCCAGTCAGGCGCCCCAAGAATAAACTTTTTATTTTAGAATAATTTCACATTTTCAGGAAAGTTGCAAAGATAGAATACAGAGGGGGCTCCTGGGTGGCTCAGTTGGTTAAGCATCAGGAACCCTCCTACACTGCTGGTATGAATATAAAACGTTTTGGAAAACAGTTTGGTGATTTCCTCGTCCGTGGAAAGCCTGCTTCTCCCTCTCCCACTCCCCCTGCTTGTGTTCCCTCTCTCGCTGTGTCTCTCTGTCAAATAAATAAAATCTTTAAAAAAAAAAAAAAAACACCTTGGTCACAGAGGTAATTGGTGGTAAAAGGCAAACTAAATCTTTCATCTTTTGACTTGGAACAACCTTCTCTTTTAAGATCCCCTGTGTGGCTGAACGAAAATACCTACTAAAGAAGCTTATTGACCTGGAAAGGAAATGCTGTGTGAACAGGCTACTGTCTCTAGATCAGGGGCTTTTAATGGGTAATTTAGCCCCCCCTGAGAGGACATCCAGCAATATCTGGCGACATTTTTATTTTTTTAACCACTTGGGGAGGAAGAGTTGACTACTACTGGCATCTAGTGGGTAGAGACCAGGGATGCTACCAAACATTCACAGTGTGTAGTACAGTTCCCCACAACAAAGAATTATCCAGCCCTAAATCTTAGTAGTGCCAAGATGAAAAAATCCTGCAATAGATCATATTTCACAAAGCTTTATTCACTTAGTGGATACTCAACAAATATTACAGTTGGGAGATTAATTCATAGCACCAGTGAAAAGGTGAGCAGTCTTAGACTTTTCTTATTTGTACTTTACAATTTATTGATTAACAAATAGACTATATGGGGCACCTGAGTGGTTCAGTCAGTTAAGCGTCTGCCTTCGGCTCAGGTCATGGTCCCAGGGTCCTGGGATCGAGCCCCGCATCGGGCTCCCTGCTCAGCGGGAAGCCTGCTTCTGCCTCTCCTACTCCCCCTGCTTGTGTTTCCTCTCTGGCTGTGTCTCTCTGTCAAATAAATAAATAAAATCTTAAAAAAAAAAATAGACTATAGAACATGTGGAGGGAAAATTTTTTTTTTTTTTAAGATTGTATTTATTGATTTGACAGAGACACAGCGAGAGAAGGAACACAAGCAGGGGGAGTGGGAGAGGGAGAAGCAGGCTTCCCATGGAGCAAGGAGCCGATGCGGGGCTCGATCCCAGGACCTTGGGATCATGACCTGAGCCGAAGGCAGATGCTTAATGACTGAGCCACCCGGGCACCCCGAGGAGGGAAAATATTTTATCAAGATCATCCTTTGGGGTCAAGGGGCAAGAGCAATACTAATAGCCTATTTCAATATCATAAGCAGATTATCTTAAAAAATATATTGAACTTTGGGGTGCCTGGCTGGCTCAGTCTGTAGAGCATGTGACTCTTGATCTTGGGGTTGTGAGTTTGAACCCCATGTTGGGCGTAGAGATTACTTAAAAATAAAAATATAAAATCTTAAAAAAAGAAGTTGACTTTAGTTAATAATATGAGTGCTGAATTGATGCCTGTAAATGACTTTGAAATGTTAGGGACGCCTGGGTGGCTCAGTCAGTTAAGCGTCTGCCTTCGTTCAGGTATGATCTCAGCGTCCTGGGATTGAGCCCGAAGTCAGGCTCCCTGCTCAGCGGGGAGTCTGCTTCTCCCTCTGCCCTACTCGTGCTCTCTCTGTCTCTCTCAAATAATTAAAATCCTTAAAAAAATTACTTTGAAATGCAATAAGATATAAGAGGGATTGATAGATGGAGAAAAGGATAAATAAATATGTAATATTTATAAATATGAAGCAAATATAGTAAAATGTTAATTGTAGAATCTAGTGGGTGGGCATGTGGAAGTTTGCTGTATAATTCTGTTTTTTATATGTTTGAAACTTCTTTTTTTTTTAAGATTTTGTTTATTCATTTGAGAAAGAGAGAGCGCCCATGAGCAGGGGGGAGAGGCAGAGGGAGAAGCAGACTCCCCGCTGAGCAGGGAGCCCAATGAGGGACTCCATACCAGGACCCCGGAGATCATGACTTGTGCTGAATGCAGACACTTAACCATCTGAGCCACCCAGGCGGCCTATGTCTGAAAATTTTCATAATACTGGAGGGGAAATCAAAAGCAGAGATTCACACTCTTTATTTATTTATTTATTTATTTATTATTTATTTATTTATTTATTTATTTATTTGACAGAGAGAGAGCGAGAGAGGGAACACAAGCAGGGGAAGTGGGAGAGGGAGAAGCAGGCTTCCCGCGGAGCGGGGAGCCCCACGTGGGGCTCGATCCCAGGACCCTGGGATCATGACCTGAGCCGAAGGCAGACGTTTAACGACTGAGCCACCCAGGCACCCCAAGATTCACACTCTTCTTAGCAGACACTGGAAACCACATTGCTGATTTTGCTGGGTGACCTCAGGCAAGTTACTTTTTTTTTTTATGTCAATTGTTTTTAAAGATTTATTTATTTATTTTAGAGAGAGGGAGCGTGAGCAGGGGAGGGGCAGATGGAGATGGGGAGAGAGAATCTCAAGCAGCCTCCTGGCTGAGCACGGAGCTTGACTTGGGGGTTGATCTCAGACCCTGAGATCATGACCTGAGCTGAAATCAAGAGTCAGAAGCTTAACCAACTGAGCCACCCAGGCACCCCTCAAGATTTTTTTTAGCATTTTATTGGTTTTTTGGGTTTTTTTGGTTTTTTTAGAGTATTCTTTATGCCCAGTGTGGGGCTTACACTCAGGATCCCTAGATCAAGAGTCACATGCTCTACTGACTGAGCCAGCCAGGTGCCCCAGGTTACTTAACTTTTTAATTTTCATGTGAAGCATGGTGGTTGTTTGGCTCAAATGAGATACTAGTATTGTGAGGTTCAAATGAAATAATGTGAAAGCACTTGGAAAAGCATAAAGCACTCTAAAATATAACACATTATTATTGGGAAGGATGAGTATTTGGCCAATTATATGTCATGGCTCTGGGTGTTCTTGACAACTACCGATGTAATGACATTAGCACTGTTGTACCTGCTTTAAGTCGGAAGTACGAAACAGCCATTTCCATAACAATTGCCGTCAAATATTTTTCAAATAACCTGCAGAAGACTTGGATTCGTATTCTTTTTTTTTTTTGAAAGATTTTATTTATTTATTTATTTGAGAGAGAGAGAGAGAGAGAGAAACAGCATGAGAGGGGATAGGGTCAGAGGGAGAAACAGGCTCCCCGCCGAGCCGGGAGCCCGATGTGGGACTCGATCCCAGGACTCCGGGATCATGACCTGAGCCAAAGGCAGTCGCTTAACCAACTGAGCCACCCAGGCGCCCTTGGATTCGTATTCTAAGAGGAGAGGATCATACTATTTTTATGACCTTAATATTTTTTGTTGTCTTACTTACAGATTGCCAGGATCTCCACTTAGGGCACTGGGAATCTTCTTCTACTCTGGAACACTGGGCAGGAGCTTTGCCATTGGCTGGCCAAGAAGGAGGAGGCAGAATGTCTGCATTGTTACACCATAGAGTTCAAACTTCAAAAGACTTTGGGTTAAACAGTATCATTTACTCTGCAAATGATTATGTCTTTGCCTGTCCTTTATGATCATCACAAATGAAACACCTTTCAGGTCTTACGAATTCAGGTTACACTGTTTTCCAGACGCTCTGGCAGCTGATTCAGGTAGGATTGTGCCAGGTTTTGTGGGGAATGGTGGAAAGGAAAGAATTCATCTTTCCTGTTCTCCAGTTCTTGTTCAAATTAAACATCTGTGCATGTAAAAATTAGGTTAACTAATCTAGGTTGTTGTATAAAACCGTTTTGAGCCTAGAGAAATGCTTTAATTATTATATTAGGATTTTAAAAATATATGATATGAAAGGCAAGGGTTCCTTCACTTTTGTTTGATGGCTTAAGTGAATGTTCTGTTTGAGCGTACAATTTGAAAATGGTAGCTAACCTCTTTACATTTTACTTTCTGTACTAAATATCATAAATGATTTTAACTTTGTGTATGTGTGTGTATGAATGTATATTCATGCTGATGGGCTTATTGCTTTTTCTAGGGCCTTTGAAAAATGGAACCCAACTCTCTGAGGACTAAAGTCCCAGCTTTCTTGTCTGATTTGGGGAAGGCCACATTGAGGGGAATCAGAAAGTGTCCCCGATGCGGCACATACAATGGAACCCGGGGACTGAGCTGCAAGAACAAGACATGTGGAACCATATTCCGCTACGGGGCACGGAAGCAGCCCAGTGTTGAAGCTGTCAAAATCATCACAGGCTCCGATCTGCAGGTTTACTCAGTGCGGCAAAGAGACCGGGGCCCCGATCACCGATGCTTTGTGGAGCTAGGCGTGTCAGAGACGACAATCCAGACGGTGGACGGGACAATCATCACTCAGCTGAGCTCCGGACGGTGTCATGTCCCCTCATGCCTGAAAGCTGCCACCCAGGGCGTAGTGGAAAATCAGTGCCAGCACATCAAGCTGGCGGTGAACTGCCAGGCAGAAGCCACCCCTCTGACTCTGAAAAGCTCGGTCCTGAATGCAATGCAGGCCTCCCCAGAAACCAAGCAAACCATCTGGCAACTGGCCACGGAACCCACAGGTCCCCTCGTACAGAGGATTACTAAAAACATCCTGGTGGTGAAATGCAAGGCGAGCCAGAAGCACAGTTTGGGGTATTTGCATACATCCTTTGTGCAGAAAATCAGTGCCAAAAGCTTGCCCGAGCGCCGGTTCTTCTGCTCCTGCCAGGCTCTGAAATCTCACAAGTCGAACGCCTCCAAGGATGAGGTGGCCCAGAGATGTATTCATTTCTTTGCTTGCATCTGTGCCTTTGCCAGTGATGAGACATTGGCCCAGGAATTCTCAGACTTCCTAAATTTTGATTCCAGCGGTAGGTGGTGTGTTGACACAGTTACTCTGTTTTTCTAAAATGGCAATGAAAGAGTTCCACTGATGGCATTTGGAGATTGTCCTAGCAACCTTCAGAAGCAGTTGCTAGATAATTCAAATGAAAAGCATTCCTTCTTTTAATCCCAGTCAGCACACTTGCATAAAGGTTGGTTGGTTGATTAGTTGGTTGGTTGGTTGAAATTAATGATCAAGAGACTTGGGCATTTTTACTGAGACAATGAATCTAGCAAAAGTTAGCTTTGCTTTGCCTTCTTTTTAAACTTTTTCACAGATACCCTATGTTAAAAAAAACAAAGAATAAACAACAACAACAAAAAACCCTTTTATTTTGGGTTGCTTGCTTGTTTCTTATCTTTGAAGATGAGGAAAACTAGTACCTGCTCAAAATATCTTTAAAGATTTACAGCAAGTCTTTTGTTGTGGTTTTTAACAGTTTTATCTTGTAGATGCTTTTTATTTTCATTTCTTAATGATCTTTAGTTGGCAGTAGCTCCCAACTTTTTAGTTTTATTTCTCTGTAAAGTCTTTTATCATGTTAATGATCCATGAATAAAAACCTATGTCTTGGGGAGTTCTTTAAAGGAAATTATTTTAAAGCGGGCAATCACTCCATAATTTAGTTTTTACCAATTAATTTTTCTCTAGGCAGGGGCCCATATTTACTCTTGGATGGTATTAATAATTAAGAAATCTGTTGTATTTTAGGTCTTAAAGAGGTTATTGTGCCCCAGTTAGGTTGCCATTCAGAATCAACAGTAACAGCTTGTGAGTCTACTGCCTCTAAGCCAAAGAAGAGGAAGAAGGAGGAAGTACCTGGTGAGAAACTGTTTGGGTTGTTTGTTCAGTGGTGTTGTCTTTAGAGATTGTTTTACTCTATTTTATGTGTTTCACTGAATCTTAGCAAATACAGAAATAGTGTTTGTTATGTTTTTTAACTTTTTTAAAAAAGTTTTATCATCCACTGATGATTCTTTGTCAAGTGGAGCTAAGAGTTGGTTCTTTTGGCCAAGTATAAGATCTAACCAGACTCTACTTTTATTATTGTATATGTTGTTTAGCCCTTAAACATTTGGACTAGTCTTACACCTTAATCTGCCTTAGGAAAGTGTAATGAAGTTTTCGTCCATAGAGTGTTTTTAGAAATTTGTGATAACGGTTAATTATATTTTCCAAACTAATTTAAGAGTGTAGTTTCTGGGGCGCCTAGGTGGCTCAGTCGTTAGCCATCTGCCTTCGGCTCGGGTCATGATCCCACGGTCCTGGGATCCAGCCCCATGTCGGGCTCCCTGCTCGGCGGGAAGCCTGCTTCTCCCTCTCCCACTCCCCCTGCTTGTGCTCCCTCTCTCGCTGTGTCTCTCTCTGTCAAATAAATAAATAAAATCTTAAAGAAAAAAAAAAAGAGTGTAGTTTCTTAGCTTCATTTTCAATAGGTGGCACCATATGTATATTTTTTCTTTTTGAATGTAAATGTACCAGTGTCAGTTAAGTAGTCAAATAAATCAATATGAAAATACTGTTCTAGTAAATAAGTATTAAAAGACCTAGACTCTAAACAAAAGAAAAATATTCTAGTCCACACATGTGGGTAGAAACATTTTTGTGGGTAGAGTATTTTTAGAGGTGGGTCAGATGGTCATATGAGCACAGGAGTTTGGGTGCTGGGATGTTGGAGAAAGATGGAGAAACAAAGTGACGTGGGTATTTATGTTTTTTTTGTTTTTTGTTTTTTGTTTTGAGAGAGAGAGCACATGAGAGGGGGGAGGGTCAGAGGGAGAAGCAGACTCCCTGCTGAGCAGGGAGCCTGACGCGGGACTCGATCCTGGGACTCCAGGATCATGACCTGAGCGGAAGGCAGTCGCTTAACCAACTGAGCCACCCAGGCACCCGGTATTTCTGTTTTTAAGAAGTAATTCTGCAGCAATATAGAGCAGAGATTGTCATTAAATGTTTACTTATTAGTCTTTCCCAAGAAAACCTGAAATTCAAAAAGAAGGTTCTTTTTTTTTTTTTAAAGATTTTATTTATTTATTTGAGAGAGGGAGAGGGAGCGAGCACGAGCAGATGGGAGGGGCAGAGGGAGAGGGAGAAGCAGACTCTCCACTGAGCAGGGAGCCCGACATTGGGCTCGATCCCAGGACCCTGGAATCGTGACCTGAGCTGAAGGCAGACGCTCAACCAACTGAGCCACCCAGGCACCCCCAAAAAGAAAGTTCTTATCCTTTGACTCAGTAGACCTGATTCTAAATAATTGTTTTTTTTAAAGAGTTATTTATTTTATTTTATTATTATTATTTTTAAAGATTTCATTTATTTACTTGAGAGAGAGAGCACAGAGGGAGAAGGGGAAGTAGACCCCCGCTGAGCAGGGAGTCTGATGCGGGGCTCAATCCCAGGACCCTGGGATCATGACCTGAGCTGAAGGCGGACACTCAACCAACTGAGCCACCCAGGCACCCCAATTTATTTATTTGAGAGAGAGAGAGAGAGTGTGTGTGTGCATGTGTGTGAATAGGGGGATTATAAATAATCTTTTATAAGAAAATAGTCCTTGATACAGGAAAAACATTTTGTCCACAGATACTCATTTTACAGATATTTATAATGTTGAAAAATTAGAAACAAGTAAGAGACAACCACTAGGAATAGTTAAATAAGCCATGATAAAGCTACTTGATAGAATATCAGTCAGCCATTAAAAATTATTATAAAGAATTATAAAAATTAGTATAAAGAATTATTATAGGGGTGCCTGGGTAGCTCAGTCATTTGAGTGTCTAGCTCTTGGTTTTGGCTTAGGTGGTGATCCCAGGGTCCTGGGATTGAGCCCTGTGTCAGGCTTCGTGCTCAGCGTAGTCTGCTGGAGATTCTCTCTCCCTCCATCCCTACCCCTACCCGTGCACACACACATACTCACTCTCTCTAAAATAAATAAATCTTTTTTTTAAAAAAGAATTATTGGGGCACCTGGGTGGCTCAGTTGTTGGGCATCTGCCTTTGGCTCAGGTCATGATCCCAGGATCCTGGGATTGAGCCCCGCATCGGGCTCCCTGCTCAGTGGGAAGCCTGCTTCTCCCTCTCCCACTCCCCCTGCTTGTGTTCCCTCTCTTGCTGCCTCTCTCTCTGTCAAATAAATAAATAAATAAAATCTAAAAAAGAATTATAAAGAAATGTTTAGATAACTCAGGTAAAAAACAATGCTCAGTTAAATTTGAGTTTCATACAGACAAATAATTTTAGTATAAGTATGTCCCGTGCAATATTTGGAACATACTTATATTAAAAATAAAACTATTTATTTGAAATTCAGAATTTTTTTTGCTAAATTTGGCAATCCTGGTACAATCACAGTTACTTAAAATCACAAAATAAGTAAAATCAACTATTTACACACACACACACACACACACGAGACAATAGTTCATCAGAAAATTGATAGTGATTTTCTGAGAGGTGGGAGCAGTGGGCAAATTTTTTTTTCTTTTCACTTCTAGGTCCTCCACCTACACCCCGATTTCCTGTAAAGAGCATATGAAACTTAAAATGTTATGTATAAAGTCTAATGCTAATTCCTTCTAGAAACTGAAGCTAACTTAGAAATTAAAAAAGATTTTTTATATTTTAGACTCTTCAGAAATTAATATTGAATCAATTTCTCTTCTACAGACATGTTATTAAACACTGTAATGGTTTGTGGTTTAGGTGCACAGACGAACAGTTCACTACTGTCTCAGGATGCAGTGAGCAGTCATCTAAGGAAAGGTGGCCTGAAAAAACCTGTGGTTGCTTCTTCATTAAAAAGGCAGGGTAAGTTTCCCTTCCCCAGGGTAGGCTAAAGAGGTGGAAATCATCCTAAAGAAGCCCAAAGCGATATAATGGAAAGAAATGTTGCATGATATCCCCCAGAGAGTGCTAAAATAAACAGGAGCAGGCACTGAGGCTGAGGTCTGTTCTGTTCCACTGGCTTCCAATCCTACTCAAAACTGAATCGTGTCTTTTAAATAACAAATGCAGCAGAAGTTACTTCGTGTCTTGGCAGCACATGTTCTGTAGGATATTTTCCTTTTGTTGCTTATTACCCACATGCAGTTGGTATGGAGCCTCAAAGTTGAAGAAGAAACATATTTTACAATTGTGCAGTGATAAATATTTGTTGAGAAAGACAAATATAATCTGTTCTCCAAAGTTATAAATTTGGGGGTGCTGGCTGGCTCAGTCAGTAGAGCATGCGACTCTTGATTTCAGGGTCATGAGTTCGAGCCCCACGCTGGGCGTAGAGGTTACTTTTAAAAATGATAAATAAAAGTCAATGTATGTTAAAAAAAATTAAGTTTGAAAACATGTAAAAGCAGTAGCATGGGTATCATTCTGAAGTTAGGAGACAAAATGACTTAATCTGAACATAACTTACATATTTACCTTTCTAGTCAGAATAATTAAATTTATACATTTGGGGATCAACATTTTCTTAACTCTCATATATTATGGCTGGGTGATTAAAAACCAGACATCATTCCTGCTCTCATACTCTGGTTTTGAAGACAAGACCAGTACATAAATAGCAAATAATACAAGACCAAATTATAATTAACCAATTAAGAACTTACACATTCCAGGAATAAATGTTCCTGGAACATTTAGGTTCCAGAAGGTCAGGGAGTGTGATCAAAAATATCAGGTAGG
>NC_138378.1:75874165-75897834 GCF_054177405.1 Leptonychotes weddellii | reverse complement strand
GGGTGGCTCAGTTGGTTAAGCGACTGCCTTCGGCTCAGGTCATGATCCTGGAGTCCCGGGATCGAGTCCCGCATCGGGCTCCCTGCTCGGCAGGGAGTCTGCTTCTCCCTCTGACCCTCCCCCCTCTCATGTGCTTGCTCTCTCTCATTCTCTCTCTCTCAAATAAATAAATAAAATCTTTAAAAAAAAAAAAAAAAAATATCAGGTAGGGGTTAAGTGGCTACCTTCAGCTCGGGTCATGATCGTAGGGTCCTAAGATAGAGCCCCAGTTGGGCTCCCTGCTCAGCGGGGAGTCTGCTTCTCCCTCTCCTCACCACTTGTGCTCTCTCTCACTATCTCTGTCATTATTTCTGTCTCTCTCTCAAATAAATAAATAAAATCTTATATATATATGTGTGTATATATATATATATATGACTTGAACTTAAAAAATATATCAGGTAGAAGATTTTTTTTTAAGATTTTATTTATTCACTTAAGAGAGAGGGAGAGAGCATGAGCAGGAGGAGGGGCAGAGGGAGAGGGACAAACAGACTCCCCGCTGAGTGGGGAGCCCAATGCAGGGCTCCATCCCAGGACCGTGAGACCATGACCTGAGCTGAAGCAAGATGCTTAACCAACTGAGCCACCCAGGCACCCCAGTTAGAAGATTTTTAACATCACTTCCTTTGGTGCAAAGAAAAAATAAAATAGAATAAAATAGCTTTTTACCCAAATTATCGCTATATACATTTACCTAATGAGAATTTAGTTTCAAATGAATAGTAGCTACGGCATCATTATCTCCTGATTTATAGATCTCTAAAGCAGCCATTATACAAGGCTATTCTTCAATCTGCAGCTGACTTTTTTTCCAGAGATTTTATTTTGCTTTTCAAAGATTTTATTTATTTATTTATTTATTTTTTAAGATTTTATTTATTTATTTGAGACAGAGAGAATGAGAGAGACATAGAGCACATGAGAGGGGGGAGGGTCAGAGGGAGAAGCAGGCTCCCCGCTAAGCAGGGAGCCCGATGCGGGACTCAATCCTGGGACTCCAGGATCATGACCTGAGCGGAAGGCAGTCCTTAACCAACTGAGCCACCCAGGCGCCCTATTTATTTATTTTTAAGATTTATTTATTTATGAGAGAGAAAGAGAGCAGGGAGGAGGGGGAGAAGGAGAGAGAGTCTCAAGCAGACTCCACACTGAGTGCAGAGCCCGAGGTGGGGCTTGATCTCATGACCCTGAGATCAGGACCTGAGCCAAAACCAAGAGCCAAAACCGACCACGCCATGCAGGCGCCCCTCAAAGATTTTATTTTTATTTTTATTTTTTTTAAAGATTTTATTTATTTATTTGACAGAGAGAGAGATAGCGAGAGCAGGAACACAAGCAGGGGGAGTGGGAGAGGGAGAAGCAGGCTTCCCGCCGAGCAGGGAGCCCGATGCGGGGCTTGATCCCAGGACCCTGGGATCATGACCTGAGCCGAAGGCAGACGCTTAACGACTGAGCCACCCAGGCGCCCCCAAAGATTTTATTTTTAAGTAATCTCTATACCCAACATGGGGCTTGAATTCACAACCCGAGATCAAGAGTTACATGCTCTACCAACTGAGTCAGCCAGACACCGCTTCAATTTGCAGTTTAATGTTGATGAAAGACTGCAGACTTACTATGGTTAATAATCTTAAACCCATTAGTATCTCCACAGCTTTTCACTTCGGGTGAAGGATTCTTAAAACAAAACAAAACAAAAACATAGAATCTTCCATTTCACTTAATGTATCTAAATTTCTTTGAATTTCAGCTTATTGCCCTTTTCTGTATAAAATCCTCAGCTTTTTCAATCTTCAGCTAACTGTTGTTTCTGTAAAAAAAGATAAAAGTTACTGAAAAGTTTTTGTTTGTTTTTCCTAGCCTCCGGTCAGCTGTTGGATGAGGCACAAGTGACCTTATCCTTCCAAGACTGGCTGGCCAGCGTCACAGAACGCATCCATCAAACCATGCACTATCAGTTTGATGGTAAGTATTGGTCACCTGACTTGGCTATTGCTGAAAGGAGGAGAAATTAAAGTAACTGTGTTGTAGTTCTTTTTTTTTTTTTTTTTTTAAGATTTTATTTATTTATTTGACAGAGACAGAGATAGTGAGAGCAGGAACACAAGCAAGGGGAGTGGGAGAGGGAGAAGCAGGCTTCCCGCGGAGCAGGGAGCCCGATGCGGGGCTCGATGCCAGGACCCTGGGATCATGACCTGAGCCGAAGGCAGACGCTTAACGACTGAGCCAGCCAGGTGCCCAAGAAAGAGAGAATCTTAAGCAGACACCGCACTGTGCATGGAGCCCGACAGAGGGCTCGATCTCAGGACCCTGAGATCATGACCTGAGCCCAAATCACGAGTCGGAGGCTCAACTGAGCCACCCAGACGCCCCTAAGAGTCACTCTTAAGTTATATCCAGGCAGGTAGTGGTTCTGGATGTTTCCCCTCTGTTGGGGCTAGCCTGTAGGGCAGTTTTTTGTTTTTTATTTTATTTTATTTTATTTTTATTTATTTTTTTTTTTTAAAGATTTTATTTATTTCTTTGACAGAGAGAGACACAGCGAGAGAGGGAACACAAGCAGGGGGAGTGGGAGAGGGAGAAGCAGGCTTCCCGCGGAGCAGGGAGCCCGATGTGGGGCTCGATCCCAGGACCCTGCAATCATGACCTGAGCCGAAGGCAGACACTTAACCGACTGAGCCACCCAGGCACCCCAGTTTTTTGTTTTTTAAAGATTTATCCATTTATTGTAGAGAGGGGGTTGCCGAGGGGCAGAGGGAAAGAGAATCCCAACCAGATGTCCTGCTGAGTGTGGAGCGCAATATGGGGCTCAATCCCATGACCCCAAGATCATGACCTGAGCCAAAACCAAGAGCCAGACACCCAACTGACTGAGCACCCAGGCACCCTGATTTTATTTTATTTTTTAAGTAAGCTCTACACCCACTGTGGAACTTGAACTCATGACCCTGAGATCAGGAGTTGCATGCTCTACCCATGGAGCCAGCCAGACGCCGCCCCCCGCTTGGATAATTTTTAAGGAAAAAGTCTGAACTCTTCTGACCCCTCCCCTGAACACTCTTTCTGCTGACTTTTTGTTGACCCTTGTGTCTTGCAAGTTTCTTTAAGAGGTTTGTTAAGTATTTTCAAACATTGGGCGCCTGGGTGGCTCAGTTGGTTAAGCGACTGCCTTCGGCTCAGGTCATGATCCTGGAGTCCCGGGATCGAGTCCTGCGTCGGGCTCTCTGCTTGGCAGGGAGTCTGCTTCTCCCTCTGACCCTTCCCCTCTCATGCTCTCTCTCTCTCTCATTCTCTCTCTCAAATAAATAAATAAAATCTTTAAAAAAAAAAAGTATTTTCAAACATTTTGCCTGCTTTGAGATCATATTCAGAGAGAAAGGCCAATGCTTATTGGATAAACAGTGTCCTGACTTTGGGGTCTGCAGTGCTCATGGCCCAGACCATCTGAGTGGGAGCTTGCAGTTACTTTGCTTGGACATGAATGCACATAGCAAATGCCTGGGGACAGTGAGCAGGACTGAATCAAGTTTATCTTCTCAACTCAGCCTCATTGTTCTCATTTCATTTCATATACTCTTTAAAGGGAAAGGTCTGGGCTGCAGTGGTGTTTACAAAACAGGGGATTTAAAATTTTATCTTTGGTGGATGACAAGGGCCTGCTGTATTTGTTACAATTATGAGGGATCAAGAGTAGGGCTGGTGACAGTGCTTGACTCATAAAGGTCAATCAAAGCCTTTTGCTTCTGTATAAAGCAGCCTCCGTGGCAGTTTTAGTTATTATTGCCACCCAGTTCCATTTCTTGCACTTCTCCCTACATGTCAGAAAGCCCACTGAGTTTCTCTAAATGAGTTTCTTCTTATTTGCTGTAGGCAAACCAGAGCCACTGGTGTTCCACATTCCTCAGTCCTTTTTCGATGCCCTGCAACAAAGAATATCTATAGGAAGTGCAAAGAAACGGCTTCCCAACTCCACAACAGGTATGGGATTTTTTTCCTCGGGAATAGCAGTAGATGTCTTGACCTTAAAGAATTATGTTTAGAAAAACCATGTGGAATTTTCAGGATTAGGACTTTGAGTCACATGCTCAGAGCATGAAGCCTTAGCCAGTCAGCTCTTGGAATAATGATCACCCTCCTCAAAGGCCCCATACTTATTCCAGTAAGAGGTAATGGAAAGATTCAGAAAGCACAAACCTGGTAAAAGAACAATGAAGTGCAATAAGGGTGCCCACCAAGAAGTTTGATAATTTTTTTAAATTTATTTTATTTTTTAAAAAAGATTTTATTGATTTATTTGAGAGAGACAGAGCATGAGCATGATATTGAGCTGGGAGGAGGGGCAGAGGGGGAGGGAGAAGCAGGTTCTCCGCAGAGCAGGGAGCCCAACTTGGGGCTTGATCCCAGGACCCTGCGATCATGACCTGAGCCGAAGACAGATGCTTAACTGACTGGGCCACCCAGGCATCCTGAAGTTTGATATTTTTAGATATGAACCCATTTCAACAAAAGCATTGCAGGCTCTAATCATTATTTGGGCGGGCTTCTTGTAGGCATACTACAGTATGTATCAAAAACAAAAACTTGTGGTGCCTAGGTGGCTCAGTCGTTAGGCATCTGCCTTTGGCTCGGGTCATGGTCCCAGGGTCGTGGGATTGAGCCCTATATCAGGCTCCCTGCTTTGGAGGAAGCCTGCTTCTCCCTCTCCCACTCCCCCTGCTTGTGTTCCCTCTTTTGCTGTGTATCTGTCAAATAAATAAATAAAATCTTAAAAAGAAAAAAAAAAAAACACTTGTTGGGGTGTCTAGGTGGCTCAGTCGGTTAAGCGCCTGCCTTCGCTCAGGTCATGTTCCCAGGGTCCTGGGATCGAGCCCCACATAAGGCTCCCTGCTCAGCGGGAAGCCTGCTTCTCCCTCTGTCCCTGCTTGTGCTCTCCCTCTCTCGCTGTATCTATCTCTGTCAAATAAATAAATAAAACCTTTAAAAAAATTTTTTTTTGTCTTCACAGCTTATCTATCTGAGGCAGCATTGATTCTTTCTTTCACGTTAAACTTTAGGCCTCCTAATACATTAATTTTAACCCATCCCTTCGCTATTTTTTCAGGCCCTTTGGTGAAACCCTTTAAAACCCTGCAGGCAAGGCAATAGATTGGCAACCACGTTAACTGGCTTAAACTCCATATAATCCTTTTAAGAACTGTAATTTGACCTCTGATATATCTAAAAGTTGTAAGAGATTGTAAGAGGCTATCTTATAATGGAGCCCAGTGTGTGTAGCTGTATCAAAGAAATAAGTTTCTTTTTTTTGTTTGTTTAAGAAATAAGTTTCTAAGGTAGCAAAAATAAATAGTATCTCAAAGAAGCATCAGAGACTTTATTTGGCAGAAATCCATATCATTTATCACATTTTGCCAAAGCCATTATAGATTTGCCTCTAGAATTTCTTTTTCAAAGTGCTGAGATTCTATAAGGAGAGGATAGTACTGCCCTGAACTTTCTAGAAACTGGATAACATATACAATGAAAGAGAATGTTATTTTTTGGTAGTCTAATCATGTTCCCTTTTTACATTGAAGCTTTTGTTCGGAAAGATGCCTTGCCACTGGGAACCTTTTCCAAGTATACCTGGCATATCACTAATATCCTGCAAGTTAAACAAATCTTAGATACCCCAGAGGTAAGAGGGTATTTCTACAATAGTAGGAGGGCAAAGAGGGGAAGAGAGAGAAACAAGTGCAAGAAGTATGTTTGCACCAGTTCTTTGAGTTATAAACACCAAAGAGAATTGCTTTTTCTCATACTAAGAGATTATTCAGAAATATTCATAGCTGTCTGGTGCTATGATTTTAATGGTTATTTCTTATGGCTTGAAGAAGTATCTTAAGTTAGAGTATTCCTTTTCTCTGCCTTTGGGATCAGAAAACAGAGATCATTTTTCTTGTAAATTAAATAATGAACCTCTACTAGCTATGGTGAGCCCTAGATTAACTGGCAGGGAGCTAGAAAGTATATAAATAATTTGAGATGATACACTATTTGTAAAGTCAGTGAACCCAGCACAATTGAATGCTTCTCCGCAAACTGCAATTTAGTCCTCATTAGAGAAATGACCCTTAATTAGTTTGCATTCTTTTTGCAAGGGAAATATTAGACATTTTTAAACATTTTCTTTTTCAAGCAGATCCTGAAAATTTGAGGGTTAATGTAGAAAATTCAGCATAGTATGATTGGATACATTAAGATTAGCTTAATTGCAAAGTGTTGTTACATTCAGGAAAAAAAATAAGTTGTTGGGAAGCTATAGAACTTAATTGTGAGCCCTAGAAAAGGCCTGTGTTAGCACTAAAGACATTTGAGAAACTCTTTAAATGTTGGTGTCACAGAGACAGTTTCTGGCCCAGAGCAGGGGTTCAGGGAGGCACCGTGAGGCGAGGGAAGAGAGCTAAGAATCATGGCGTGTCGGTCTGCTGGCCATTACTTACCTGCATCACCTCATTCAGACTCACAGCCATGCTTTGGTATTAACTGTATTTTGCAGATGAGAAACAGGCCATGAGAAGCTCACCGTGCTGTTTAGTGGCAAAGACCAGTTCAAGTTCTGTCTGGCTCAGTCCCAAGGATGGTGTGAAGCATGCAAGGTGTGAGGTCCGCTACAGGCAGTATCAGTGGGGCTTCCAGGAGGAGAATGATGCTGGCAGAGCGGCAGGGGGAGGAATAAAACGGACTGGAGAGCAAGTCCATGCCAGTGGCCGTTGAATAGCTGTGAAGATGTTAGGGGTTCTGTTCATATATACTTTGGCTGGGGTTCAACTTAAAGTTACAGAAGAAAAAGGAAAGCCGTGAATGATGTAAAGGAGAAAAGGCAGATCAGTTGACAGTGTTTACTTGAAAATACAAGAGGAAGTTTTAATTAATTGGAGTGTACTTAACAAAAAAGAATAAGTAAAAGATCTGTCGTCATCCAAATGTTTGTCTACTTTGAGTTTTTCCTTTCTTATCTTTTCTTGGTATTGTCTCTGTGTCCAGATGCCCTTGGAAATCACTCGGAGTTTTATCCAGAACCGGGATGGGACTTATGAGCTGTTTAAATGCCCTAAAGTGGAAGTAGAGAGCATAGCAGAAACCTATGGTCGTATAGAAAAGCAACCTGTGTTGCGACCCTTGGAACTAAAAACCTTTCTCAAAGTTGGTAAGTGAAATTGTATTTTCAATAGTGCAGCTTCCTTAGAGGGTCAGCTGTGTGCATTGCACTGTCCTAGACTTTGGATCTTGACCTTAAACAAATATTCATTCATCTTGTAAAGGCCATCGTGGAAAAAAGTGTTTTGTGTCTTTTGAAACAATGTGTTTTTGTTTTTTTTTTAAAGATTTTATTTACTTATTTGACAGATAGAGACACAGCGAGAGAGGGAACACAAGCAGGGGGAGTGGGAGAGGGAGAAGCAGGTTTCCCGCCGAGCAGGGAGCCCGATGCGGGGCTTGATCCCAGGTCCCTGGGATCACGACCTGAGCCAAAGGCAGACGCCCAACGACTGAGCCACCCAGGTGCTCCTGAAACAATGCTTTTAAAATAAAATTACAGGGGCGCCTGGGTGGCTCAGTCAGTTAAGCGTCTGACTCTTGATTTCAGCTCAGGTCATGATCTCAGGGTCATGAGATGAAGCCCGGCGTCAAGCTCTGGCTAGGTGTGGAACCTGCTTGGGGTTCTCTTTCTCTCTCTCCCTCTGCCCCTCCTCAACCCCTGCTTGTGCACAGGCTCGCTCTCTCTTTCTTTTTCTCCAAAAAGTAATTAATTTAACTGATTTAAATGACAGGGGGTATCTAGCTGGTTCAGTCGGTGGAGCACATGACTTGATCTTGGAGTTGTAAGTTCAAGTCCCATGTGGGTGTAGAGATTATGTAAAAATAAAGTCTTTAAAAATAAATAGAATAGAATAGAATAAAAGTGGGATGCTTGGGTGGCTCAGTCATTAAGCGTCTGCCTTCGGCTCAGGTCATGATCCCAGGGTCCTGGGATCGAGCCCCGCGTCGGGCTCCCTGCTCCGCGGGAAGCCTGCTGCTCCCTCTCCCACTCCCCCTGCTTGTGCTTTCTCTCTCTCTGACAAATAAATAAAACCTTAAAAAAAAAAAAAGAATAGAATAAAAGTAACACATGTTCATTACAGAGAAGTCATAGATTTCATTATAAAGCATCAAAGAGAAAAATAAACCACCTATAATCCCATGCATCATGGAAGACATCACCATTAGATTTTGGTATCTATCCTTTCAGACTCTCTTCTGTGCATGAAAAGAATTTATAAAGCATGGGATCATACCCCAGCTGCTTTTTTAACATAAAAATACATCATGAACTGCTTTCCATGTCTATTTTCAACATTATTTTTTAACTTTGTTATAAAACATACATAATATAAATTTTTTTAAGTGTATGTATGGTTCTTCGGCATTAAGTACATTTATATTGTGCAACCAGCACCATCATCCATCTCCAGAACTTTGTCTTCCTCCACTGAAACTGTACCCATTAAAGAGTAACTCCCCACTCTCACCTCTCCCCTGGTCCCTGGCAACCACCATTCTACTTTGTGTTTATTAATTTGACTACTTTAGGTACCTCATCTAAATAGAATCATACAGTATTTGTCTTTTCTCTGACTGGCTTTTTTCACTCAGCATAATGTCCTTAAGGTTCATCCATGTTGGAACATGTGTCAAAATTTCTTTCCTTTTTTTTTTTTTTTTTTAAAGTGAGCCCTGTGCCCAACATGGGGCTTGAACTCACGACCCCAAGATCAAGATTTGCACACTGCTGACAGAGCAGCCAGATGCCTAAACTGTATTTGAAAGCTATACTGTATTATTTTTAATTCTGCTAGTGTTTTATATTTTTTCAAAAGCATTTTTTAACCAGAATTTTCCTTTTTTTCTTTTTTAAAGATTTTATTTATGTATTTATTTATTCATTTATTTATTTGAGAGAGAGAGAGAGCAGAAAAGTAGGCAGAGGGAGAAGCAGACTTCCCACTGAGCAGAGAGCTCAACATGGGTTCGATCCCAGGACCCTGGGATCATGACCTGAGCCGAAGGCAGACACTTAACTGACTGAGCCACCCAGGCACCCTGCCTGAAATTTTCTTTTGGATAGGTATACCAGTAATCACTTTTCCTTTCCCTTGATTCTTCTTGTTTTTCTCTTAGTTTGTTGTGGTTTTTTTTTTTTCATTTTTTTTCTTCTTTTTTATTCCTGAACAGAGTAACATCTGTCCATCCTCAAATTTTGGAATGGTACTAATCAGTATTTTTTTCCTTCCTTCCTTCCTTCCTCCCTCCCTCCTTCCCTCCCTCCCCTCTCCTCCCCTCCCCCTGCTTGCTTGCTTTCCCTTTCTTTCTTCCCTTCCTCCCTTCCTCCCTCCCTCCCTTCCTCTATCTCTCTCTTTCTTTGTCTTCAGGCAACACTTCCCCAGATCAAAAGGAGCCAACACCTTTCATCATTGAGTGGATCCCAGATATCCTTCCCCAATCCAAGATTGGCGAGCTGCGGATCAAGTTTGAGTATGGTCACCACCGAAATGGGCATGTTGCAGAGTACCAAGACCAGCGGCCGCCACTGGACCAGCCCTTGGAACTGGCCCCTCTGACCACCATCACTTTCCCTTGAGGCAAAATGAAACAGTCTTTTGCTGCTAAATTTGCACATCCCCACCCCTTGACAATTTTAAATACCTAGTTAGGCATTTAGATGGCCCTGTTCCTTAGTGAACTGCTCTTAGTTAAGATACAAGTTCTCAGCACATTCAAGTGGATTCTTTTGAAGAAAAACTCTTCTTGTAAATGGCCTTTTTGGTGCTGCTGTGTATAATCTTCATTATAAATTAGGTGATATTTCTAGCTAGAATTTTTAAAGAACAAAAAGGAAACCAGCTCACTTTCCTTCTTCAAGGACTCCCATTTAGAGTTTGTTTCAACCTTTTTCTAATTCTCTAAGAAGTAAGCAGCACTCCACCTTACACCAACAGTGTTGGAAAGTTACTAATACCCTGGTTAGGGCAGAATGTTAAGGACCATCCTGACAGAGTTCCAGTCATGCCCTTTTATCCTGTTCTCAAATAAAGCACAGTGTCACTAGTTTTTCCAAAGTATATATCATATTGGCCTGATGATAAAATTATAAACCTTTGGGGAGATTTAAGTAATAGTGAAATAGGAAAAAGAGGTCCATGTGTCAAGGGAATATTGACATTTCAAACTAATGCTTCTAGTTGCTTATTTCATTGATACTTATTTCCTTCTCTAGTCTCAAAAAAGTTTAACAGTAAGATTCAATTCCTATTGCTGAGTTCATTGATCACAGAATGGAGATATTGAAAGACACAGAACTGGAAGCCTGTGTTCAGGGAGAAAAGAAGGGAATGACCATATCCTATATGCCTTACTATGTCCCAGGCACTCTCATATACGTTCCCAATCATTTTTCTCATTTAGTCCTCATTATTCTTTGAATTTAGGCATTACCCCTTCTTTTAAGTTAAAGAGACAGCCTCTCTGAGGTTATCTTGCTGGAAACAGCATTAAAAATAATGTTTCATTTTACTGCAAAGGACATGTTCTTTCTACTTTATCATGTTGCTTTGATATAAATTCCTTGTAATTCATTATCCTTGGGAACACAAGAAAAATCCATATAAAGGAGGCTCTTGGTTTTCTTTTGACGGCAAGTAACAAAACCCCAACTCTAACCAGCTCAGGCAAAAATGGGAATGAATGACTGGTTCAGGGACTCTAAGATAGGGCTGGACAGCTGTCGTGTGGTGGCACTGGGATGTGACTAGGCCTCAGGAACCCTGGAGCCCTTGCCCATGTGACCCATCACTGTCTCTCCTGGGGTTTCACTCACTCTCAGCACCGAGCAGCTCCCTCTGGCCAGAATTCTGACTCCTCTGAGGTGCCTGAAAGTGTGACTTCTCCTTCCACACTAGAGCAGGACTGACTGCTCTGCTCTGTCTCTCATCCAAAGGGCAAAGACCCAGAGGAAAGACTCTAATAGGCATTTTTGGTAAAACGGGGAGCTGGGCCCCTAAGGGGGGGGGGCGGGTAGGCAAATTAAGTGTCTATCCTGTGTGATTGAGGGGCTAGTGTGTGTGGAGCACTCACAATGCTTTAGGCAGTGGTGGAATTCCTTGAAGAGACTCCAGAAAGGTCCACAGAGAACTTAGAACTTGCACTGGGCTTTAAAGGAGAAAGGGTTTGCATAGATAGAAAGAGGAGAAATTAAAATTAGGTGAAGCAGAGCCTGCCTGAAAAGGAAGAACACCTAAGGAAACATAGTGGTTGGCCCATTCAAGAAACCCTTCAACCTGAGTGCTTTGAGGACGGTAGTCACAGCTTTTGGACCAAGACAGATCTGTGAGTGACAAGCAATGCCTGGGTCTAGCAGTACTTGACTATAGCCACAGGGACGAGAAGCACAATCGAGGCCATAAAACACATGGCTGGGACAAATGATCCACCCAAAGAGGTGCACACTCAAGTGCTAAGGTCTTCACCCAGGACCACCCCAGCCCACCATCACAGCCCATCAAAATCTGGAATAGGGTTCAGAGTTACGGTGACTCTGTTTTATAACTTGACATCCTCTCTAACAGGTCAAGCATGGGCCTAGGAGTACCAACCAATGGGACTGCTGCACCCACTCTCAACATCCAGACACCTCTGGGACACCACCAGTATTGACCTCATTTCAGACTTACCCCACACTACCACTACAGAGTGATCCTAGATACTTCCACCAGGAAAGGGCTCTTCAAACCCCGCACCCACCTGCCTCCCTACCCATCCACACTTGCACCTGCTATCCATTGTACACCTCCATTAGTCATAGGAATCTCCCATCCCTGGGAGATGGCTGTTCAGCTGCTGCCTTTCAACACTGCAGCCACCATTTGTATTCTGGAGTGAACAGCTCAAAATCCTCCATGTTCACATAGCCACCTATTTACTGCACAGACTGATCATCCTTAGACTGAGTAAATTAAAAGGTCTAAGAGGGATGCTGCCTTAACTTCTCCAGACAACGTGGCTGCACCCCTAATGTGGGCACCATGAGAACAACTTGCTACTCATCCGCCTGGAACACTTTGGTTCTAACCCGTCTTGTCCCTGCTTCTACTAGAACTGCTGTCATCTTAGCAGCTTGCTAGCTTAGAGGAGTAGTAATAGGCCACTCAGAGACCTGAAAATCTGACTCCAAGAACCACCCACCTGAGCGAAAGTCTGTAGGCCTGCCACCTGGCTCTCTCAAGGTACCAGATGTCATCAGCCCTATGGCCTTCTCGGCCCAGCAATTTCCAGTCACAGAAGTCCATCCTGTCTTTCACGGATTCCTGTTATGTTCGGTCTGCCAATAACCTGTGCTTCCCTCCAGCCCACATGTGCACACACATGCACACACACCACACACACTCCAGCCCCCTGCATGAGTAGGTGGCCCCTAGCTCTGGCCACTTACAGAATGCAACCTGTGTATGTCAAATAAGAGGCACTGTTCTGTCAGCGTCTGGTTCCCCCGTCAGGGCCCAGAACTTGCCCTCTGCTAGAATAACCCAAGGAAATCCCACTGTATCTGCTGAAGGTGAGAGAATGGGCAGGGATTGCTCTCCTCCAGCACTCTGAATGACCTGGACCCTCTCAAGTATGTGTCACATATAACACAGAAAAGCCAACCACAGAGAAAAACCTTACCCATTAACCTATTTCTCTTTTTTTATCTCCCAGATTCTGATTTCCTAGTTTTCTTCCTTTGCATTTTGTGATATTTTCTGATACTCCTTATTGGATGCTTTTTTTTTAAGTTTTTTTTTTTTTTTAAGATTTTATTTATTTATCTGAGACAGAGAGAGCATGAGAGGGGGGAGAGTCAGAGGGAGAAGCAGACTCCCCTTTGAGCGGGGAGCCCAATGTGGGACTCCATCCCAGGACTCCAGAATCACGACCTGAGCCGAAGGCAGTTGCTTAACCAACTGAGCCACCCAGGCACCCAAGGTTTTTTTTTTTTTTTTAAGTAATCTCTACACTCCACTTGGGGCTCCAACTTACAACCCCAAGATCAAGAGTTGCATGCTCTACCAGCTGAGCCAACCAGGCACCCCTTGGATGCTTTTTTTTAACCCTTCTTCCAGACCTTCTTCCTCCCTGTCTGTCTGCCCTCCCACCATCCAGCTCTGCAAGTTCACGTCTTTCTACCATCCCACCTGCCTCACCAAGGGAGC
Source organism: Leptonychotes weddellii (assembly GCF_054177405.1). Taxonomy (NCBI): domain Eukaryota; kingdom Metazoa; phylum Chordata; class Mammalia; order Carnivora; family Phocidae; genus Leptonychotes; species Leptonychotes weddellii. The sequence goes on along the minus strand of NC_138378.1, from coordinate 75,884,527 downwards.
AGGATGCCTTGTTCGACAATAGTGCTTTAACATGCATAGGCATCACCCAGAGATCTAGTTAGAATACGTATTCCCATTCAGAAGTTCTAGGGTGGGGTCCAAGATTCTGCATTTGTGTCACCAAGCTGGATGCAGAAAGTACAGGACTGCAGAGATGCAGCTGGACTCCAGACTGCACTTTGAGCAGCAAGACCTAATGCCTGACTTGGTACTGGACTCCCACTGCTCACTGCCACTAATGGGAGAGGGCAGTGCTGGAGGTCGGTGACACCTAGCAATCAGTGGTGGCTGCTAGAGCACCAGCTAACATGCACCTAAGTGCTTCAAGGCAGTGTGTTAGTGTGAGCTGCTTTATGGCACGCTCCCACGAAGTTGCTCCAACGCATGGAGCCACTAGCCTGACTCCTCCGAACTGGTTCCAACTCGACAGTTACAGAAGTATAAAGTCTGTAACCACACACATTCCCTGCGCGGTTTTTCTCCATTCTCCCCAGCACCACTTTTTCATTGTTCTCTCCACACCATCTGGTTCAGAATTTAAGCCCTGGGTTCAAACCCGGACTCTGCCACCCACTATTAACTGTGCGACCTTGGGCAGGTTATTCAGCCCCATGGTCCGGTGTCCTCATCTGGATGATGTGCATACTAAATAAGATACTGTGTGTGGAAATCCTCATTAAATACTAGCTATTACCCTTTCGCCTATTGTTTGCACTTCTCTTCCTCTTCTACCATTTTTTTCTAACAGCCTTGAGGCTCGTATGGTGCTTTTCTGTTTAATGTAACAGAAAGGCTGGAAGTAAATATGAAGGGGGAGGGTGTGGTGCTAGTATTCATACTGTACATATCTTTCCCCCTTTTTTTTTCAAATTTTCTATGACGAACAATATAACTTTGATAAGTTCGAAAACGGCAAGGTTATACTCTTAAAAGAACGGGCATAAAGACGACTCCACACTCCACAGAATGGTGGAAGAGAAAGAGAAAGACGCCCCAGCGCCGCGGGCAGGGTCTGGTCACGCGGCGGCTACCCCCTGCCCCCTCCACCGCGAGATGACGTCAGTCACGTTCTCCTCCCGCCCGCGCCTCCGCTTCCGGCCGGTTTGGCAGCTCGCTCTTCCACCAGGCGGCGCCGCAGCACGCTCTGTTGCCGACGCCTCTGCGCAGCCTCGCTGGCGCCCGGGACACGTCACCACCTTCGCGTCTTTTCTGGAGAGCGCGGGAAGGCGAGTGTGCAGGAGGGTGGTGACGACACTGGGGTTCCCCGCGTGGCTCGCGGGGGCGGGGCCGGAGTCGGGGACGTGGCGCGCGCGGGGATGGAGAGGGGAGGAGGTGGCGCCGCGCGCCGGCTGACTGGACCACGCCCGCCTCGTGACCCACTGTGAGGCCGAGCGGCTGCAAACGTGCTGACGAGGCGGGCTGGGCTGGGCTGGGCTGGGAGCGGTGCCGGGCCCAGCGCGGGGCCCTTCCGCTGTCGTTCTTCGGCCCGGGCCTCTCTAGACCCGCCTTTGGGCTGGGCACCGACTTTCTGGCAACTCGGGGCAGCGGAGTGGACACGGGCACGTGGGTCCGGGCCGCACCCGAGCTGCAGACCGCGCGGCTCTCTGGGGAAGGTGGAGTCGCGCCCTCCCTGCCGCGGCTCAGGCTGTCCTCCTCCCCCGCCTCCTAATTCTGGCCAGCCCTCACTTGTGCTGGTCCTGCCAGCGGGGGAGAGAGGAAGAACGTGGGCTCGGCAAGGAGGCGTGGGTTTGAATCCCGGCCCGCCTCTTACTCCGCCTTGAGGGAGTCCTACGGTTCCCTCCGAATGTCGGTTTTGTGCTTTGTAAAATACCGAGCGTACCGTCCACTTAACAGATGTATTCGTCTGCCCCTAGCAAGGGTAGATGATGATCAGTCAAAACATAAAAATTAATTTCCACTTTTTGCCACCCAGGCATTAATCCCTGGGTGCCCTTAAAAGACTGTGTAGTTCCGTGTACCGGTTTTTAAGAGACAGAGCTTCCCTTTTCTTAGTATGAGCTCGACAGTCTGCCCAGTGGCTTTGGAAGGCAAGGGGCAAAGGGCTCATCCATGACCTAATGAGTTGAACCTGGGGCCTAATCAGAATTTAAGGAGGGGTGAGTTAACTGGAATTTTCCCTGGGCCCTAGCCCCTGTGAAACTACTTAATGAGGAACCACAGGATTTCCTGCTGGAAGCCGTCTGCCGCGCACACTGCCTTGGGGCACCCTTCAGTTGTCTTTCTCCTATTGCTGTGCCTTCTCAGAATCTTTCATCTCATATTACGTTGCTGTGGCCAAGTCATTTTTTCCTGGGATGGCCTGATCCCTGGGGACATGCAAGCCTCCAGTAGCTTATAGGAGGCTGGTCTGAGTAAACAGAATGCAACACTATCTCCTGGAAGGAGGAACACTTACGTATCCCGAAGTGCTTATTTAGCATGTGTCACAGATTGTATTAGGTTTTTCACACAAGTTACCCTATCATTCGACTTCCACAACCTGTCCTGTGAGCTAGGTGGAATTATCATCCCTTTACATAGAAGAGGAAACTATGGTTCAGCAGGTTAAATAACATGCCTCATATCTTACAGCAAGGATATGGTAGAGCCAGTGTGTTTGGAGACCATACTAAGGTTTGGCTGCATGGCTCTGGCAAGAAAGAGACAGTGCCTGGTCAGCCTTTCTCTAGGGTATGTGATGCTCAGGACCATCCTAGAGGGTATGACTGAAGACATATTACACTGTGGGCTTCACCTCCATATCCCCACTCTCTGGCCACCCCTGCCATTTGTATGAAAACAAAACCAGGTTAAGTTACAGATAAAGGGCAGCATTTGTGGCTCCAAAAGACGGAAGGGGCAGCTTCCCCCTACTTTGCCTTAGTCATGTGTTAATGGAAGGACTCCTGTATATCAGACTTGGGCCTTTTTTTAGCACTGCCTGGCAGGAGCCACTTCTCCTTGCACCTGCTGCTTCTACAAACCATTACTCATTTGCCAGTCAGCAATGCAAAAGGCAGAAATGTGGTGCCTGTGTAATTTGGATCCTGTGTACCTCAGGGAGGATGGCTGTGTTCTCTGTATTATGTTGTGAGAATGGCAGCCTGTACCCACTGCTGAGGCTGTATGTGGAACTGCAAGAGACAAGAGAAAGGCAACAAAGGCAGAAGTCCTCTCTTCATTTTCATTTTTTTTAATCTTGAACTTGGCTAGTGCAAAAGATAGAGAAATTCCCAGGATAAGGCAAGCTAATATGGACTCTGGTATTTTGAAGTAGGTCCTTAAAACCCAGGGCTTTGTAAGGAAATACTCCTTGGTTTTGAGCAATGCAGGTAGTTTCTGCTCAAGAGAGCAGATGAGCCTATTTGACCCAGGGCCACTTTGAATAGGCAGTTTTTTTTTTTTTCTTCCTGTTTGCTGCCAAAGCAGTCCTTTATGTCCTGACTCATAGACATAGTTCTTGAAACCTACAAGACAGGTGCTTATAGTCTAATTGGAGAAATTTCTTCTGTTTTGCCTAATAAAGCCTGCACACCTAAGTGACAGGAAATAAGTTTGCCTTCAGCCCAGTAAAAATCACATGTAATGGATGATTAGCTAACCCGGAACGTAAACCTTGAGGTTCTAAATTTATTGCCTGAAAGTTTGAGGACACCCCAAATGCTGATTAGATGACTCAGAGCAATCTCAGGAAGGAAGGGCTGGAAAGTGGTTGTAATTTAGGTTAAGTCTAATCAATTGTGTTATAAAGCATTTTGGAGACCTGAACACAAGGGGTTTGGCCATCCTTGGAAGCATAGAAGTAAGCCCCAGCACTGGAAGGGCAGGGCAGGTCTTGCCTAAGGGGAATTGAGCTCCATGATTTCCTTAGACTGCTCTTGTAGCAGGGAAGAGAGGCCTTGCCCTAAAGGAGAGATGTAACTTCAGGTTAGTTACTTTTGTTCTAAATTCCACATCTTTTTTAAAGATTTTATTTATTTGAGAAAGAGAGCACAAGCTGGGGAAGGGGCAGAGGGAGGGAGAAGGAGAAGCAGATTGCCTGCTGAGCAGGGAGCCTGATGGCGGGGCTCGATCTCAGGACCCTGGGATCATGATCTGAGTTGAAGGCAGATGCTTAACTGACTGAGCCACCCAGGTGTCCCCTAAGTTCCACATTTACCAAGCAATCTTAAGACCATGAGGAAAAGATCAGCCAGTCAGGTCAATTAAAGCATTCCAGTCACTTAGAATGTCTGCTATTCTTTGTGTGAATCTGTATGTTGATTGGCATTTGGTTTATATGTCCCTTGGCTTCTGTGTGAGCTTAGTTTATAGTGTTTGAGAGATGGGTCCCCTTGCAGTGGACCAGCCTGAAAGTGTAAGGCCCAGATCTGGGTTCTTGTTTTAATTCAGCAAGGTAAATACTGCCTCATGGGGACCTGTGGGAAAAGGGTAGGAGGTGGGGGAGCAAGGGCAGGAAGCCAGCTTTGCCAAGGAAATACTACCCTTGTCTTAATTGTTGACCTTCCTGTTGCAGTCACATCCAGGAAAATTATCAGCACAAGGCAGAAAGTGCTAAATTGTAGTTGAGTGATACAAGCATTGAGTGCTGTGGATTTGGAGGAAGGTGAGATTACTGTGGGAGGTTAAAGGATGGTGCCCCAAGAAGGTCGGTAAGACTTGCCAAGTGGATGTGATTTCAGCCGCTGGAGATATCAGAGGTGGAGAAGTACCCACTCCCACTTTAGTGAAGTTACCCTCCAGGGCTGACGTAAAATATGCGGTCACCTGATCCCTTAGCTGTTAAGCCAAAGGAAAAACATTGTGGCAGGAGAGGGAGTGGTAGGCCCCAGAGAAAACGAAGGAAAAATCAGCTGTTCATTCAACAATTTGTTTATTCAACATTTATTGAGTACCATGTGCCAGGCACTGAGCTGGGTTCTGTGGATACAGAAATGAACAAAAACAGAAGCACTACCTTCAAAAAGTTAATAGTCCAGTGAGGAAAGAGAGAGAGAAAGACTATGAAAGGAAGGAAGGAAAGGAGAGGGAAGGAGGGAGGGAGGAAGGGTGGTATAGTATGTCAGATGTGCTATGGAGAAAATTAAAACAAGGGGTGGGGAGGTAGGAGGATATGCTGAGGTGTTTTCCTCTCAATTTAAGTGAATTATTTGCAAGTTAATATAGAGGTACAAGGACACACAGTCTTTGATCATTTTTTATGAGCTGGTAGGTGACGAGGTTGTGACCCAGGGGATAGAGTTTGTCTGTGAATATGACTCACTGCCTGGGAAGAAATAAGTCAGGATCTCTGAGTGGAGCATTTTCTTCTAAAAGCCAGAAAAGCCAGGTGTGATGACAGAGGAAAATGGAATTGTACCCTAGACCTCTAAATATAAACACTATGGTTCTAAGAAGCACCTTCTCTGTTACTTTTCCTGGCCAGGGGGTAGGGACTGGGGAGTGGGGAGGAGAGGAAGTCAGGCCTTGAGATGGGTGGCCACATGGCTGTGGACTATGCTGAGACTCCATGTGTTTCCTTAGGAGGGTCCCTGTTCACGGGTGCAGGCATGGGTGAGAGTGAAACCTGCCCACCTGGTGCTCCACGGCACTATTTTTCTGAACCAAGAATTTCGGAACTGTAAAGTTCATCGTACTGCTTGGTACCAGAGATGAAATTGGAACACAAAAAATTGGCATTCTGAAGACAGACTAGTAGAAGGTAGTATAAGTTTGTGGTTGAGGAAGGAAAGATCAAATGTGGGGCAGTGTGAGTACTAGCGTTAACAGGTAGTACCCACCAGAACAAGGCAGAGAGATGTACAGCAGGCCCTCAAAAGTCTGCACGAACCTGCAAGACTTCAGAGTCTGTGGTCACCTACATTCTCTTTGAAGCTGGGGAAATGGGGGTGGAGGCGAGGCTGGTAGCTGAACTTGGCTCAGTAATTTACATTCCTGGTTTCACCTACCACTTTATGTGGTAAGGCTTGTACCCCAAGTTTGTAAAATCTTATAAATTTGGTCCAAGGCTGTTTAAGACAGGGTCCTGTCTGCTCAGAATCTGTGCATGAGGCTTTCCCCAGGCCAGATCCCTTGAATCAGTTCATGTCCCCATATTCCCATGCTCTTCCTCCCTGGAAAACAAAAACAAAAAAAACCTACCTCTCAGTAATTGGAATAGGTGATTTTTCATACCTGCTTTTGAATTCTCCTTGCAAGCTGACAGATCTCTGGGAGCCTCAAGGACACAATCTGGCAGTTTCGCATCTGTCGGTTATCTTATATTTTTCAGTCGCAAAACTGTGTTTCAAGCCAGGATGTCCTGACAGGAAACCTGAGAGTAATAAAATGCTCCTTCTTCCTGCTGATGTGTTGTGTGGATATGTAGAAGCCACAATGGTGCAGTAGCTTCTTGCTGCTTTTTATATTCTGTGGTGCACATTATCCTCAACCTGGTTGGGATTTTCCTCTGAGAATAAACTAATGCAGAATGAATCTCGTGGTATCACTCCTGATGATACTGTTCATGTGTAATAAGGAGTGGGCATGAAGTCCATGGGGCCTTTGGCTCGGCGTTCCTAGCAAATTTAAAAATGCTCGATGGCAGTGTTTTGGCCCAGCACCCTCCAGAGGTATGTGGTATGGTTCTAGACACCTGAATCCTTGCCAAGCTCGGCGTCGCTGAAAATGACTTGCTTTTAGACTCCCATTTGATTTAAGCAGAACCTTTCATTGGACACATCTGGCATGCATACATCTCAAATTTCCTGCACATTAGCGAAAGAATTCTAGCTAATGAAAGCTGGAAACTGAAAGCTATGACATTGTTATGACTAAATTAACACCCTGAAAGGTTAATGAATCTTACGTGGATTACATTACCTAGAGTTTGACCTCTGGCTGTGATCTTTGCAATATAAAAAGCTATTTCCCCAAAACTTTAAAAAAGGGAGAGGCAGGAGAAAGCCATTCCTATAAATCTTATTTCTGACACACACAGCTAACAAACGAAAACGTCCACAACTCAGTGATATAATTGATACCTTGCAAATGGATTTAAAGAACAAAACTAATGAGTCCAGACACATTTATGAATTGACGGTGTCCTAACAGGATTATTAGAGATGACCAGGAGCTGGGTCTCCTGTTTGTTTCTGTCCCCAGCACAGGGCCTCACATAGCCATGGATACATATTAGGTGTCGATTAACAGTCATGGAATTACTAACTGGAAATTTACTGGGGCTCTCTGCACTGTTAGACTCCACACACAAATAGACCTGCCCTGTGGGATCCTTAGCAAGAGCAGATATTTTATGAGAGCTGTCACTCGAGTTGATTGGCTAGACAAAGTGAAACCAAGGGATTGTGTTTTTAAACCAAATATATTTACTCTGCTAAATTTTACAACTGGAATGTTCTCCTTTGGGTGGGGAGTTGTACAAAATGACCTCTAATTTGAGGTTTGTAGATTTAGGAAAATACAGATTTTTTTAAGGCACTGAGATGAACCCAGCAGGGTGAGCTGGCAGGAAGTCAGACTGCGGTCCTTGCCTATGAAGATGACACAGGCCAAGGGAGAGAAGGAAAACAAGGCCACCAGAGCTAGTAAAGCATTTTGCAAAGTTTTGCAGAGCTTTTCAGGTTTTTCTGGAAAAAGGAAGAAAAGAGAGTAAAGGGCAGTGAGGATTGGTTAACAGCTGGCTTCAGAAATGCTGACAAGTCGATTTGCCTACTGGTTTTATTTTTCTAAGTTAGGGATAAGGAAAGAGAGTGTGGTTGGCCTGGCGCTGCTTGCTGGCAAGGCAGTCTCCCCTGGGCTGTGTGCTGATGCTGTTGTTAGAGCCACTGGAGGAGGAAGGAGACGCAGCCTGCCCTCCAAGGATGTCTAAGGGGTGTGGGAGAGTAGAAAAGACAGGAGCTTTGTTTTATTTTATTTTGCTTTTAAAATGTTTATATGTATTTACTTTCTGAATAGGTAATTCATCTACGTGCTTCAAAACTAAAAAAATATAAAAAGGCATAGAATGAAAAGTCTCTGGCCTGTTCCTAGGCCCCATCTGCCCATTTCCCCCACTTCAAATAGATAACCCTGTATTTAGGTTTTTGCTTATCCCTCTAATGTTGTTTTTATGTATATACAAGCTGGAATAAAGATATACTCCTCTTTATTCCATTTTAACTTCGATGGTACCATGTTATACACATCTTCTGCATCTTGTTGGGTTTTCCCCCCCACCACTTAACACTGTATTTTTGAAACATTTCCTTATCAGTAATAGAGCATTGTCATTTTTATTTTTATGGCTATAGAGTTTTACAGTATACGGTTATGCTATAATTTTACTGGTTCCCACTGAGGGATATTTAGGTTATTTCAAATTACAAATTAGGGCATGGACTTTAAAGACACATGTGCTTTTGGGGTGCCTGGGTGGCTCAGTTGGTTAAGCGACTGCCTTCGGCTCAGGTCATGATCCTGGAGTCCCAGGATCCAGTCCCGCAGCGGGCTCCCTGCCCAGCGGGGAGTCTGCTTCTCCCTCTGATCGTCTCCCCTCTCATGTGCTCTCTTTCTCTCTCTCTCTCAAATAAATAAAATCTTAAAAAAAAAAAAAAAAAAGACAGATGTGCTTTCAAATCCCAGTCCTGATGTTAACTAGGTGATTGACTTTGGGCCTCATTGCCTCATCTGTAAAATGGGAATTATTTTATATTTTTATTACCTGTCCCATACATTGCTGTGAAAGATTAAGTAATATAATATACGGTGAACTTGAGAGATAGTAGGTAGGTGCTCAGTAAAAACAATATACCTTGCAACTGGGCATACTAGAATATATTCTTGAAAAAGAAGATATTTTGATTGCTCCTACTGAAATAGAGCAATCATATACATTTAAATACATTTTTTTCAGAATCAGTGCATGTTTGTTGTTTTAAAAAGTCCAGATAAGTAAAAAGAAAAATATAAATTGCTTATAATCTTATCACTCAAAAAAAATTACTGCTAACTTTTGATCTCTGTCTTTCTAGTTATTTCTCTAACCAAAGGTGCATATAACAAATTCTCAATGGAATGGTACTGTACGTGCTATTTTGTAACCTGTCTTCTTAGTTAACAGTGCATTGCAATCCTATTTCCATGTCATAAAATATTTTTCTCATTGTTTTAAATGACTGTATAGCATTTTATCTTATGGATATACAGTAATTTATTAACAGTTCTCTCTGGATAGGGGTGCCTGAGTGGCTCAGTCAGTTACCATCTGCCCCAGCTCAGGTTGTGATCCCCACATTGGGCTCTCCGCTCAGCAGCGACTCTGCTTCTCTCTCTCCCTCTGTGATCTCTCTCTTTCACTCTCTCTCAAATAAATAAATCTTTAAAAAAAAAAATTCTCTGGGGGAGCCTGGGTGGCTCAGTTGGTTAAGCGACTGCCTTCGGCGCAGGTCATGATCCTGGAGTCCCGGGATCAAGTCCCGCATCCGGGCTCCCTGCTCAGCAGGGAGTCTGCTTCTCCCTCTGACCCTCTTCCCTACTCATGCTCTCTCTCTATCATTCTCTCTCTCTCAATAAATAAATAAAAATCTTTAAAAAAAAAATTCTCTCTGGGTAGACATTTTTATTCATAAATATTTAATCTTTCTGGAATTAATTTTGATACCAACTTTTTTTTTTTAAGATTTTATTTATTTGACAGAGAGAGACACAGCGAGAGAGGGAACACAAGCAGGGGGAGTGGGAGAGGGAGAAGCAGGCTTCCTGCCTAGCAGGGAGCCCGATGTTGGGCTCGATCCCAGGACCCTGGGATCAGGACCTGAGCTGAAGGCAGACGCTTAACGACTGAGCCACCCAGGCACCCCAGCCCAAACTTCTTTATTGAATAAGCATCTTTACCCTAGCCATTCAAATTACCATTTTATTTTTATTTATTTATTTTTAAGGGTTTTATTTATTTGAGAGAGCAGGAGGAGGGGCAGAGGGAGAGGGAGAAGCCGACTCTCCACTGAGCGGGGAACCCCCCCAACTCCCAGTGTGGGGCTTGATCCTAGGACTCTGGGATCATGACCCGAGCCAAAGGCGGACGCTCAACTGACTGAGCCACCCAGGTGTCCCTTGAAATACTGTTTTAATCATATTCTAAATCTTTATAAATGTATAGGTAGATTTGATTTTAGACTTTGTGAACTGGCTTCTTTATGCTTAAATAGTAATCACAATTTCATTAAAATACATTTAAATATCTAGTGGTACAAGTCCTTTTCATTACAATTCTGTTTTTCAAGAATGCTTTGGCCAGGGGCGCCTGGCTGGCTCAGTTGTTAAGCGTCTGCCTTCAGCTCAGGTCATGATCCCAGGGTGCTGGATCGAGCCCTGCATCGGGCT
>NC_138378.1:75803446-75874065 GCF_054177405.1 Leptonychotes weddellii | reverse complement strand
ACAGCGAGAGAGGGAACACAAGCAGGGGGAGTGGGAGAGGGAGAAGCAGGCTCCCCGCAGAGCAGGGAGCCCGATGTGGGACTCGATCCCAGGACCCTGGGATCATGACCTGAGCTGAAGGCAGTCGCTTAACCAACTGAGCCACCCAGGCGCCCTGTCTTGGCCATTCTTATGTTCTTTTTCTTTCATTATTTTAGAATAACTTTGTCAAATTCCTTTTTTTTTTTTTAAAGATTTTATTTATTTGAGAGGGAGAGAGAGAGAGCACAGTCGGGGAGGAGAGGGAGAAACAGACTTCCCACTGAGCAGGGAGCCTGTTGCGGCGCTAGATCCCAGGACCCTGGGATCATGACCTGACCCAAAGGCAGACGCTTAACCGAGCCAAAAAAAGAGGTTTTTCTATCAATTGCTTTTGATTCTACATTTGAAATTAGATCTGTGCTTAAAAAAAGCAATTAATCCATTCTTTCCTGCTTTATTTTGCCCTGTCTACTGCCCTGATACTTTTAGGGCTTAGACCCAAGCAAGAGAGGTCCCTACTGTGGAATCTATACAGGGCTCCACATGTCACAAACACATAAAATAATAATACTCAGCAGATGTCAATTATTTTCTATTGCTGCTATAACCATAAATTTAGTGGCTTAAAAGAACACCAATGTATTATCTTACAGTTCTGGAGATCAGAAGTCCTAAAATCAAGGTGTCAGCAGGTCTGTATTCCTCCTGGAAGCTCTAGAGGAAGGAGAGTCTGCTTCCTTGCCTTTTCTAGCTTCTAGAGGCCACTTGTATTCCTTAGCTTGTGGCCCCATCCTCCATCTTCAAAGCCAGTGATGTAGCATCTTCCAATCACTTTTCCTCTCTCCAACCTTCTTGCCTTCCTCTTAGGACCCTTGTGATTACTTTGGGCCCACACAGATATTCTCCCCACTTAAAGATCCTTAATCCCACCTGCAAGGTCACTTTTGCCGTAAAAGGTAACATATTCATGGGTCCTGGGGATTAGTATATGGCCATGGGGGGGGGGCTATTTTCAGCATACAATAGCAGAGATATAACAAATTCTTGCAAAATAAAGTATGGCTTCCCAGTAGTATAGAATATCAACTTTCTTTGTGTTTTACTTTGTGGCTTCAGAAGTACTCATGAATTAGCAAATATTCACAGCATTGCACATAACAGCTGAGGAAATGGCCTTTTTCAATCTTAAAAGACTCATATTCTTAAATTTATATATCTACAACATGCATGATTTTTTGTAAATTAGATATATATTGAGTCCTAGAATTATAAATTATTCTGGTTTTATAGAAATAGTCATTATGTTTAAACTTTTAAAAAACTAAACAAAATTTTGGATTTATTTAAATGTTTTATAATTCAGCCATCAAAAAAAAAAAAAGAAATCTTGCCATTTGCAATGACATGGATGGAACTAGAGGGTATTACGCTAAGTGAAATAAGTCAGTCAGAGAAAGACAAATACCATATAATCTCACTCATATGTGGAATTTAAGAAACAAAACAGAGGATCATAGGGGAAGAGAGGAAAAAATAAAACAAGACAAAATGGGGAGACAAACCATAAGAGACTCTTAATCATAGGAAACAAACTGAGGGTTGCTGGAGGGTGGAGGGTGGGGGATGGGGAAACTGGATGATGGACATTAAGGAGGGCACGTGATATAATGAGCGCTGTGTGTTATATAAGACTAATGAATCACTGACCTCTACCTCTGAAACTAATAATATATATTAATTAATTGAATTTAAATTTTAAAAAATTCAAAAAAAAGGGAAAAGAATAAATGTTTTAAATTAATTATGATTTCTATTTTGCCTTTTAATTTTAGTAGATTTTTTTATTTTTACTTTTTTAAAGTAATCTTTATGCTCATCATGGGGCTCAAACTCACAACTCTGAGATGGAGTCACATGCTGTTTAGTAGATACTTTTAAATGTCTTGGAAGAAATATTATTTGTGAAAACATGAAAATAACTTTAATTTTTTGATGGTTTACATTTACTCTACATTCTTACGAGTTATGCAAATTTTATACACTTCAAGTACAATCACATTTTAATTTTTAATCCTTAGGTCAGTGCTATGCTGTAGAAATTAATGCAAGCTACGTATATAATTTTAAGTGTTTTGTAGTAGCTACATCTTATAAAGTAAAAATAGGTAAAATTAATTTTAATAATATATTTTATTTAACTCAATGCATCCAAAATATTATTTTGTAATCAATACAAAAATTATTAATGATCTTTTTTTTGTAGTGAGTCTTCAAAATCCATGTGTATTTTACCACATCATTAGAGATTTTGCCAGATGAATACAAAAAAAATAATTTTGCGGCACGTATGATAATTTAAGAATTATGTGTGTCTATAACTCATTATATATTATGCGTCTATCAGCAGTGCATCCTGACATAATGTAAAAGTGATTAAATTCAGTCAACTTTGGTGTTTTTTGAAACTTTCAGCCATATAAAAACCATAGTTTCACATTTTGCAATTTCGTTGTTATGAAAGTATGTGCCTTATGATATATGGGCCTCCATTTGGACTCTTGTCGCAAGCCCTGCAAATGCTGAGGGTGGGCTGGATTACTTTCTCTCCATCATAGGACTAGGTATGGTTGGAGGGGAGACTCTTTAGGCAATATAGAAGCAGCCCTCTGTGATAGCATTTATCAATGTGCTTTCTTACTCTTGAATATCTTTCCACACTCCCTCTATAATTCCCCTCAACCTTTTCCCTTTCAATGAATTAAATATTATTCACTAAATAAATTAATGTGGGTTATTTTTGCTATCTATAAGGAGTTTCACATATATATGTGATGTACAATAAACCTTGTGAGGTAGGAAATAGCAGACAGGGAAGCAGGCTGAGAAAGTTTAGGTGAGGCGACCAAAGTTTAACAGTTAGTAGCCAGGGTTTCTCATTCTAAGTTCTTGCTCTTTCTGCTTCATTTTGTTGTTACTCTATATAAGCCTCTGTGCTAGGCTCTGGGAGATTCAGCCATGAGAAGGAAATCAACTTGCCCTGCCCTCAAGTTTACAATTCGCTAGGAGAGGAAGGACAAAACAAGATATGTGGGTCTCAGAGAGGTACACATCAAGGGCTGTGGTTCTTTAGAGAAGAAAAAATTCCAACTGTTTGGGAGAAGAGAAAGGCTTTGTGGAATAGGAAAGATTTGGGTTGGGCTTTGATGTGGGCCACGAGAAGTAGGAGTTAGGGAAGCATGGTAGGTGGAGGGAGCAAACAGCATGAGCAAAGGAGGAGAATATAGTGGTGCTCTGTGGCTGAAGCTCAGGGTCTATGTTCAGGAAAAACAGAAAATGTGGGAAAGGACAGGGCTGTTTTGATGAAGTCTTAGATGTCAGGTTAGGGATTCTGCATTTTATTCTGGTGACAGTGGTGAACCCCTGAAGACTTTTCAGGCAAGAAAATGGCATGTTCGGAGCTCTGCGTTAAAAAGCGGAAAAGTCAGAACCAAGGAAACCAGGTAGGAGACTATTTCGCAGTCTAGGAGAGACTCAGCCAGGGTGGTGGTGGGAATGGAAATGAAGACACATTTGTGGGACACAGCACGGCTATAAAATCTATAGAAGTTGACTCTTGATTATCAATGGAGGGGCAGAGGCATGGGAGAGGACTCAAACACACCCAACTTTTTGTCCTGAACACCTGGGAAAACAGTGTTTCTGTTGACGTAAGCATTGAAGTCAGGAAGATAAGGTGGTCAGGAGGAGGAGTGAGGCAAGATGGGGTGGGGGTGATGGGAAGCTGAAGAATTGGTTTTTTGGACCTTACTGAGTTACTAATGGGACATCACGGTAGAGATAACTGGTTAGTGGCGTTCCTGGCTGGCTCGGTGGAGCATGTGACTCTTGATCTCTGGGTTGTGAGTTCAAGCCCCACACTGGGTGTGGAGATTACTTAAATAAATCTTTTTTAAAAAGAGAGAGATAACTGGTCAGCTGTTGGGAAATCAGTTCTAGAGGTCAGGAGCAAGTTTTAAACTGGGGTAGGATTTAAGGGAGTTTTGCACTGTGTTGGTATTGGAGTTACGGGGTGAAGACATGCAGGAGAAAGGAAAAGGACCAAAGGAAAAGCCTCGGGAGATATCATCTGTGAGGACTAAGAGGAAGAAAAGGGGGAAGTGAGGGAAGTGGAGGAGTAGCCAGGGAAAGGGAAGATCCTTTGTGAGTGACAAACCTGAAAGCAGAGACTAGCTGTCCTTCCCGTGTGTCCCCTGCATCCATTACTATGCCTGGCATACAACAGACACTTAATGAATGTTTGCTGATTGGGTGAACAAATGAGTGAATCAGAAGAGAGATGATATATCCAAAAAAAGGGGGAGGCAAAGAGGGTTTTCAGATTTTCAGAAGAAGTTGGTTAATAACATAAATGCTGCTGACAGGAAAAGGGCAGTGTCGACAAAAGAGGGCCTCTGCTTTCTCACTCTTCTTTTTCACAAAGCTCAAGTGGTCATAGGATCATGGTCCTGGTTTGGGCAGAGGGTGACCACAACCACCAAACAGAAGGGAACTCTCCCAGGGAAGAGAAGGGCTCTAGAGACATCGAGGCCTCTGCTGGTGGAGAGGACACCGAATGAGCCGGCCTGGTGTTTTCCCGCCCTGCTCCAGCTCTCCTCTGTTGGCTCATATAGTTACCAGTCTTTGGGTGCTGGGCCCTTCCCTCTGACTCAGGAAAGAACCATTTCTCCTCCTTTGCCTGACTAAGGTGAAAGACCTGTGTTGGTTGGTTTCTTTTCATTCTTTTTTTTTTTAAAGAATGAGTGGCAGAGGGGCAATGGGAGAGGGAGAGAGAGAATCCCAAGCGGGCTCCACGCCCAGAGCAGAGCCTGACATGGGGCTCCATCTCAGAGTCCTGAGATCATGACTTGAGCTAGAATCAAGAGTTGGGTGCTTAACTGACTTAGCCACCCAGGTGCCCCTGTGTTGGTTTCTTTTAATGATGGATTTCCAGTGAGTGGGGGAGTAAGGGAATACCCATGTGTAGAATCTGGCCTTACATGGAGTGGGGCAGATTGGTCCCTGAACTTTAACTAAAGGCATCCTTAGCACTGGCTTGTTAAGTATCCTTTTCCGAATGTATAGAAGGCTGTAGGTTTTCCCTCCAAGGCAGGGGCCTGGAAGCGCCCCCAAAGAGAGGCATTTTGTGGCGCAATAAAACAGAGTTTAAAGGAAGGGAACTGCATAGGGTGAGACCCCACCTCTAGTCTCTAACCACATCCTCTCTCCCATTCAGGCCCCTGAACAGTCTAGGAACTTTCTAGAAGTACATGCAGGGAGACAGAATGGGGTCACTGTGGTAAGAATGGCTGGCCACCCATGGAGATCCCTATGGTGTCAACTCACCTCAGAGCTTAGTGTGACTGGCCCTCAGCCTTGCCTGGCTCAAGACCTGATTTATTAACACACAAAGACTGGATCAGCTCTCAGACACTGATGTACATGCAGGGATAGTATTTTGATCTCCTAACCAAGAGTTTTTTCCCTCTCAGTTGCCTGTTACCCTGTAACCCTCCCTCCCTTTGAGATGGCAGTACTGTGAGGCATCTTCTGTCTCCAGGCACCACTGTACAGCACAATGCAGGCAACAGAAGACGAAGGACTTAGATCTGTCTGGTTAGTCCCCACCCCCCACCCCACCAGATCAAGTTTTCCCAGACTGGGAAATGGACACTGTCTCAGGGCAGGGCCCCCGCATCTGGCACCTGTGAGGATCCAAACTTGCCCCTCAAGTATCCCTGTACCTGAGAGCACAACAATAAACAGCAGATTAAAAACACCATGAGAGACTGAGAGAACAACTGCAGAAGAAAAGGAAAAGCGTATTCCCTTCTTTTATGAAAAAGGGGGCCCCACATTTTCATTTCACACTGGGCCCACAAATTACGTAGCTGACCCTGCTGACAGAAAAGGCATTCCCAAAGGAGTTAGCCAGAAGTCTAAGAATATTATGGGGGTATCATGGCTTAAGTAAGAATGTAAGTTAGCCCTGCCCAAATTTGGAACAATGTTGGGGCTGTTTCAAGCCATGTGAAATGTCAACAAAAGGACTATTAGCAAAGCAAATGTGGGGCGCCTGGGTGGCTCAGTTGGTTAAGCGACTGCCTTCGGCTCAGGTCATGATCCTGGAGTCCCGGGATCGAGTCCTGCATCGGGCTCCCGGCTCAGCGGGGAGCCTGCTTCTCCCTCTGACCCTACCCCATCTCATGTGCTCTCTGTCTCTCTCAAATAAATAAAATCTTTAAAAAAAAAAAAAAAGCAAATGTGAAGTGAATGCACATGTGATAAGGAAAAAATCAAACTTGCTAGGTGTGTGTTGGCTGTCCAGCTTCATTGGGAAGAGGAAAATGGTGGGTAGAAAAGGCTGTCTGGGTAGTACCTGATCTAGGAAAGGCGACCTTAGGGTTCAAAGCCGATGGCCAAGGAAAGAATTCTTGAGATGTCTTTGGTGCAAAAAGGTGATTTTATTAAAGCACAGGGACAGGACCCATGGGCAGAAAGAGCTGCAATACGGTCACAAGGAGTGGCCCATTATATACTTTGAAGTTGGGAAGGGGTTAGGGATAGTGTAAGTCTCTAAGCAATTTTGGAAGCAAGGTTTCCAGGACCTCGAGGGGGCTAGCTGTTGTTGGGAAAAGGTCATGTGTTACTGTCTAATAAAACCTTAGTCATGAGACCCTTCAGATGTATATTGATGGGCCATATGCTTGGGGGATGATTGCCAACACGTATCTTGGGGAGTTTAGAGATAAAGGAAGTTTCCAAAGGAATCTGTATACATTGAAGTAGTCTTACAGGATACTGGGGGGCGGGGGGGTGGGGAAGGGTTGGGCTAGGATTGCCTTTTGCCCTTAGCAAAGTATTAACACTGAGGCAGTTGAGTCCTTAGAGGAATGTCATTCTCCCTGTTTCAAGGACTTGTCAATGGGCTGTAGGTAGTAAGGAAATTTAGTAATTTTTCTTCTGCCTTTTTTTCCCCACATCAGTACCCTCCTTGAAGGAAGAGCTGAGCTTGTTTATCCTGATAATTTGGAATCCAATCTATCAAAACTTCAGGAAATCTTGATTTGAAAAGAGATTTGCTCTCTTCACATTTTCCTCAATATTAGGTGCCACAAAATTCTGGTTGTTGGCAGTTTATTACTCAGCAATGGTCTCGTGTTTCTTAGGAGAGTTGAACTTACTTCAAATGTGTCTTCACTTCAGATGTTTGTCTTCTTTTTTGAATTTCCCATTCATATTCCTCATTTTATTTGCAAGCACTTCCTACATATAAAAAATAACATTTTGTTTGTTATATGTTTGCAAATAGGTTTTCCCAGTTTGTCCATTGTCTTTTAACTTTGTCCCCCTGGAATGTCTCCAAGGCACATCATCTGATGGAAATGAATGAGGTCATACAGTAATACCGAAATCTCATTATTTCAAATTAATATTCACCTTATTTACCACTAATAATCATCAACATTTAGTGAGCATTTACTAAATGCTTCAGGTGCCATTAATCCTCACAGTTAGCTTACAGTGTGGGTACTGTTGTCAGTTCCACTTTAGAAGTGAAGAAACAGATAAGAGAGGGTAATTTGCCTAATCACACAGCCTAGTAAGGGATGGAATATGGGTCTTGATCCCAAACCCATCTGACACCCATGTCCCATGTTCCAACCCTGTACTGTCCAATACAGTAGCGATAAATGGCTATTGAGCACTTGAAATGTGGCTAGCCTGATTTGAAAGACCAAGTATGAAAGAAAGAATGGGAGATATCTCATTAATTTTAAGTTGATTACATGTTGAAACAGTATTTTGAATACACTGGGCTAAGTATTTTAGTGTTTATTTTTTTTTAATGTAGCTACTAGAATATTTTAAATAGGAAACGTAAGACAGTTCTAATCACTTTCCCACACTGCTGTTTTTTACATGGGTGAAGGCAGTCTTCATGGTCCCTTGAGTCTTCGTGGTTATCATTCTGTTGGCTTTTAAATTTGTTGTTAAACTAAAACCTCCAGTTTTGTTTTGTTTTACATGCCCTAAAATCATTCCAGGACCTCACTTTCTTGAACATTCTCAGTTCCCTCCACTCTTTCTCATTTGACCAGGTTTTACCATCTTGTCATCCACATCTGGGGATTCTCCAGTGCATGGCTTTGGCCCCTGCAACCTCCTAAAGGAATACAGCCTTTGCAAATACAAAGGTGATGCCCCCAAATTGACAGACAGAAAGTAGAATGGTGGTTTCCAGGGGTTGGGGGCAGTTATTGTTTAAGGGCTACATTCAGTTTGGGATGTTGGAAACATTCTGGAGATCGATAGTGGCCATGGTTGCACAACCACGTGAATGTACTTAGGGCTACTGAACTGTACACTTGAATTTGGTTACAGTGGTAAATTTTATGTTATGTGCCTTTTATGTACAATAATCACAAAAACGAAACTCATACATATTACGACATGGAAGAACCCTGTAAACATTACGTTAAGCAAAATAAACCTGATAAAAAAGACAAATATTGTAGGATTTCAATTCCATGAGATAATCTAGAATGGGCAAATTCGTAGAGGCAGAAAGTAGATCAGAGATTACCCGTAGCTGAGTGGGGGAGGCGGGGAGCAAATGGCTGCTATGAGGAGGGACGAAGCGAGTGGGGGCCGCGGGAGCGCGGCGGCGTCAGGGAGAGGGGGTGCAGACAGAGACCCGCAGGTGGTGCGTGCCGGGCCCCTGCGCTTGCCGCCCGGGCGCTCGCGTCTTTGTGTGGATGGGCGGCGGCAGCAGCAGCCCCGGAGAGCGGGGCGCGCGGGGCGGCCCAGGCCGGGGAGTGCGGACCGCGGGGCGGGACGTGACCTGAGCAGCTGGGGCCAGGCCCGGGGCCGGGGCGGGCGGCGGGGCGAGCAGCGGTACAGAGCCGTCCCCGGCTGCCTTCCCCCTCGCGGGCCCCGCTATCCCCCCACCCTCCGTTAACAAAGAGCTGGGGGAACCCCGCACCGACTACGCACGCCGCGCGGACGTCCACGAATTAGAAGCAGCCGCCCGCAGCGAAGCGGGAGGTGCCAGGGCTCCGGTGCCGCTCGGCCTGCGCAGGCATATTCCCCGCTTCGCGGTCTTTACCTCCGAGCCTGGGGCCCTGGGTAGTTTTTTGTTTTTATTTCGCACTTGCGCCTTTTACCCTGCAAGTATTAAGGATTTCCCCCTCTCTCTTCCTCTTCTTCCACCATCCCAGTTTTAGCCAGCCAGTGTATACTTCCGTAATTTTCCCCATGCTCACGTAAAACCACACTCAACACGCACACAGGCGGTGTTTCCTTTTGTTTTCCAAAATGGCACCACAGAACCTACGCCACTGGCATCCTGCTTTTCTAGCACACCGTGGAAACCCCGAGTCCTGGCCGCGTCCACTCTACTAAATGGCCGAATATTAATCCACGGCGCGAAGGCGCCCCAGCTCATGTAACAGTCCTGTTGTTCATGCCCTTCCCCTTTGTTTGCCGTGTTTCACCACCGCGAATGGCGCCGCCTTGAACACACGGCCCCCAACGCCGGAACAATTCCCGTTCACACCAGTAAGGTCTGAGAGCTCGTTCTCCTCAGGCCCACGAGCATTCTGCAGGTCCGACCGGGGTAAACATCACTACGTGCACGCCCGCGTTCGGCCGGGATAGAATCCCGGCAGCGCCCTCTCCATTTTCCTCGCCGCCGCCTCACCATTTCCACCCGCCGCTACACAAGGTCCTTTCTCCCTCGCACCGAGAGCTTCCTCGGGGCCTCGGCGCTCTCTCCTCCCACTCCGGGCCTTGTTCCACCTAACCCCTCCCCCTCAGATTTTCAATTTCGTCCGGCCAAGGTGCTCTCAGGAGAAAAGAACCTGCCACTCCCTTGTTATTGCCCTGTTTCTCTCCTAACATTTACTACACAACTTGGGAGACTGTTTCTGGTTAGTTTGCTGTTTGATTTTATATGCCCATGGCTCATAATCCAAAGATGGAATCCAAAGGGGAGAGCCAGCCGAGCCTTGTCTGCTAACCGCCTTTCCCCCACCCCCACCGCCAGGCCACGACTGATAGCACTGGTGTATTTTTCCAGGAGAGTTCTAGCGGTGTATATGTATCTCACAAACAGCCGCAGAGGTGCAGACCGCTCTGCATTGGCGCAGAACTTCTTGGAAGTGCACCTGCTCTCTCTGGCTGCGCACCAACTTCTGCCCTGTCCTCCTGTTCTGCCCTTCTCACACCACGGAAGCTGCTCTCTCTCAGGGCCTGGAAACTCCAGTCCAGGCCCTTCCCCTATGCTCCCTCCGTTATATGATCAGGTGCCACCGGCCCAGACGGTGCAACCTTTGCAATCTTTACTTCTGCAGTCCCTCCTCTTTGTTCCTCTGCCTTCTTTGGACCTCATTTGTCACCTTGCCAAGCCACTGCAGTTGCCTCCTGGCTGTCCCCTCACGAGGTCTGGTGTTGATATCTCATCTTGCCCCTAGTTGTTGATCCATACTCCTTAGCAAATACCAGTGCAAGGAAATGGGCCCTTAGTTTCAAGAGATTGATAAAGGCGGGGTGCCAGGGTGGCTCAGTCGTTAAGCGTCTGCCTTCGGTTCAGGTCATGGTCCCAGGGTCCGGGGATCCAGCCCCACATCAGGCTCCCCGCTCTGCGAGAAGACTGCTTCTCCCTCTCCCACTCCCCCTGCTTGTGTTCCCTCTCTCACTATGTCTCTGTCAAATAAATAAATAAAATCTTAAAAAAAAGAGAGAGAGAGATTGATAAAGGATATTTCAGAAAAAGAGCACTGGTCCAGGAGGCCAGAGACCAGGGTAGAATCAGGACCCTGCCCTTTCTTGTGCGGTACCTCCTTTAGCAGATAGCTCTATGTCTCTGTTTCCTCACAGATGATCTCTGAGGCCCTTCTGGCTCTAGCCTCTCTGAGGCTACAGTTGGATTCCGGTCCACCCCCTCCCCCTCCCTGTGCTGGCCTTTTCTCAACCAGCCATACTATCCCTTCCCTTTCACTGAACCTCTGGAGAGCTCTCATTATTCCAAGTATGCAGATCCGACTTATTCTTGAAGACCTGACTTTTAGTTGTTGTTTTGATTGAAAAGCTTTCAGCAGTGTACCCAAATGAGAACTGCTTTGTCCTTGCAAGTCTTCTGTCCGTAGCACTTTGCTTGTATTTCACTGATGGCACTGACCACTCTACCTTGTAGAGTTGTTGCATACCCCCCCTTCTTCTGCCACCGTCCACCTCTCTCCCACAACCCCTAGCATATGACTTTGTATTTAGTGGTGGATACGGTTTGGGGAGTCCTAGGACCTGTGCCCAAGTCCCAGCTCTGACACTAAATAAATGTGTTACTTTGAACATGTCATACACCCTTTCTAAGCCTCAATTTCCTCAAATGTAAAATGGGAATAATAACCTACTTTATAGCATGTTGTGTTGACTAGATGATGTATGATAAAGTGTTTTGTGAACTGTAAAGCTATCTACTGATGTACATAAAAATAATAAAGATAAATATTATTCAGATGCTGGCAACAGTGATTGCCTTTCCAAAGCAAAAAAAAAAAAAGGTAGGGAAAACTGTGGAAAATGAGTTTTTCCCTCTTAGCTGCCGTCTCAAAATTTGGGGACTGCATTATAATTATTCCTTTTAGATCAGTTACCAGGTAGTATTACATATAGTAGTAAAAGCTAGAAATAATCTAAATTTTGAACAACAGTGGAATGATTAAATTATGGTTAATAAGTGGTCATCAGAATTATATTTTTGAACAATATTTAATGACATGGGAAACTAGCCATAATATAAAAGTGTTGTTTCTTTATTTTTTTTAAAGATTTTATTTATTTGTCAGAGAGAGAGCGAGAGCACAAGCAGGGGAAGTGACAGGCAGTGACAGGAGAAGCAGGCTCCCCACTGAGCAGGGAGCCCGATGTGGGACTCAATCCCAGGACCCTGGGATCATGACCTGAGCCAAAGGCAGACAACCGACTGAGCCACCCAGGCATCCCTTTTTTGTTGTTTTTTAAAAAAAAAACTCAACATAGGGCTCGAACTCACAATCCCAAGATCGAGAGTCACATGCTCCAGTGACTGAGCCAGCCAGGCGTCCCTATAACATAAAAGTTTTCAAATATCTGGATACTAAATAGTGTATGTGCAGAGAGGTGTGAGAGAGGAAGAGACTTTCCCACCACTCTTCATAGCTTTTTATTAGGCCTCCAAACAGGGCACCTGGTGCCAGAGAACTTGGGACACATTCCAGGGCCTGACTCTTAAACAAATAGTTCACTCCTTGCCTCCCAAGAGTAAGGGATTCAGGACAGAGGAACCAGAAGGCTAGTGCCTCAGAGGAGGCCACAGCCTGTCCCAGATCTGGGGACAGCCTTTGGCCTGCCTCTGTGTCCCCGTGATCTCACGTTCCAGGGGTTTCTGTACCATTTCTCCCAACTGAACTGTGGACTTAAATAGAACCTCTCAGGGCCTGCTTTGACAGTTTCCAGAGTGGGTTTATGGGAAAGGCCCCCTCCAGCCAAAAAGAAGACTCCAAGCACAAACACTGAAGAACTAAGTGGGACCTTAATGAGGGACACCCAAAATGAGGGACCATGGGCCACAGTAGTGGGCAAAAATGAGCCATCACGGACAGTTGGGGAAGCTCAAGGGACTCCAGAGAGAAGGTGGCTTTTATGCTGACCATGGAAGGATGGTAAGAATTTGGCAAGTGGAGGGTTATTATCTTATTCATATTTCATATCCCAGGGTGGGGGACGGGAGAGGTTTTTTTTTAATTTCACCCCCTCTTTATTATAGTTTTTCCTGTAGAAAATAAAGATAAGAAAAAGAACAAATGTTTCCTATAACCCTACCAACTTAGAGCAGTGGTTCTTAACCTTGGTTGCACATTAGAATTTCCTGGGGAGTTTTGTTGTTGTTGTTTTTAAGATTTTTATTTATTTTTATTTTTTTAAAGATTTTTATTTATTTATTTGACAGAGAGAGACACAGCGAGAGAGGGAACACAAGCAGGGGGAGTGGGAGAGGGAGAAGCAGGCTTCCCGCGGAGCAGGGAGCCCGATGTGGGGCTCGATCCCAGGACCCTGGGATCATGACCTGAGCCGAAGGCAGACTCCTAACGACTGAGCCACCCAGGCGCCCAAGATTTTTTATTTTTAAGTAACCTCTACACCCAACATGGGGTTCACAACCCCAAGATCAAGAGTCACATGCTCCACTGATTGAGCCAGCCAGGCGCCTCTTGCCTGGGGGCTTTAAGAAATACTATGAATTACCTGCAGAGAACCTGATGCACTTGGAATGAGGTGGGATCCCAGTGCCCACACACACACATACACACATGCTCAACGCATCCATTAACAAATCCTACCAGCGTACCTTCAAATATATCCAGTACTTGAACCCTTCTTACCACCTCCTCTGCTTTCATTCTGGTCCTAGCCACTGCCTTCTGCCTGGGTTTTTTGTTTTTGTTTTTGTTTAATTTTATTTATTTATTAGAGAGCAAGCAGGAGGGGAGCAGAGGGAGAGGGAGAGATAAGCTTCAGCAGACTCCATGCTGAGTGCAGAGCCCGACACAGGGCTTCATCCTAGGACCCTGAGATCATGACGTGAGCTGAAACCAAGAGTCTGATGCTCAACCAGCTGAGTCACCCAGGCACCCCTTCTGCCTGGATTATTGTTGCAGCCTCCTAACTAGCCTCCAGTTTCTATCTTCACGCCCTATACCTGACTCCCAAGTCTGTTCTCTACATTGTACTTTCCAGAGTGATCCTTTTTTTAAATTTTTTTTTTTTTAAGATTTTATTTATTTATTTGAGAGAGAGAGAATGAAAGAGAGCATGAGAGGGAGGAGGGTCAGAGGGAGAAGCAGACTCCCCGCTGAGCAGGGAGCCCGATGCGGGACTCGATCCCGGGACTCCAGGATCATGACCTGAGCCGAAGGCAGTCGCTTAACCAACTGAGCCACCCAGGCGCCCCTCCAGAGTGATCCTTTAAAAGCATAAATTAGGTCATGTCTTTTCTCTGCTCAAAATCCCCCCATGGCTCTCCATCTCAGAGTAAAAGGCAAATCCTTAGTATGGTCACAATGCCCTACAAGACCTGACCTAGCTACTTCATTGACCTTGTCTTCTCCTACTCTCCTCCTTGCTCAAGGTACTCCAACCACACTGCCTCTTTGCTATTGTTTTTGTTTTGTTTTTTTAAGATCTTATTCATTTGGGACGGCTGGGTGGCTCAGTCTGTTAAGTGTCTGCCTGCCTTCTGCTCAGGTCATGATTGCAGGTCCTGGGATCGAGCCCTGCTTAGGGCTCCCTGCTCTGCGGGGAACCTGCTTCTCCCTCTCCCTCTGCCTGCTGCCCCCCCCCCCCCCCCCGCTTATTCTCTCTCTCAAATAAATAAATAAAATCTTAAAAAAAAACAAAAAACATTATGCTTCAGGACAAAACTAAAAAAAAAGATCTTATTCATTTACCTGAGAGAGAGAGCACAAGAACATGAGCAGGGGGAGGGGCAGAGGGAGCTGGATGCAGGGCTTGATCCCATGACCTGAGTTGAAGGCTGATGCTTAACCGACTGAGGACACTTTTCACCACCACACCTATGATATCTGTTTTGTAATCCCGAGCCCCTCCCCACCAGATATAAAAACTCACCAAATCTTGGGCGCCTGGGTGGCTCAGTCGTTAAGCGTCTGCCTTTGGCTCAGGTCACGATCCCAGAGTCCTGGGATCGAGCCCCGCATCGAGCCCCGCATCGGGCTCCCTGCTCGGCAGGAAGCCTGCTTCTCGCTCTCCCACTCCCCCTGCTTGTGTTCCCTCTCTCTCTGTTGAAAAATAAATAAAATCTTTAAAAAGCAAAATAAAACCAACCTCACAAAATCTGTCTTGAAAAAAGCTTTTCTACTTTTGTTTCAAACCTATCTCTTGATATTCAACAGTCCCATTGTTTGCCTTTCCCCACCCCCAAGCCTAGGTTCCCCAAACTCCGCCCTCCTCCTGCCTTCACCTGCCGGCTCAGAAAAATGAACTCCCAAGGAGCTACCAGGCTTTCTTTCCACCCCACAAATGGCTCAAACTCAAGGCCCAGGCCAGACTTTGCTAAGGAACTCAGCTAATTCTGTGCTTATGTGTTTATTCATTATGCTTTTTTACACAAAGGAGATCATAACATTCCTATTGTTGGACAGTTAAGATGTTTTCCAAGTTTTTACTATTGTAGGCAACCTTGAACACACCCATGATTGTTTCCTTGAGATAAATTATTTGAAGAGGAATTATTGAACGAAAGGATACATGATTTTCAAGGCTTCTGATGTGTATTGCTATTTTTTCCTCCAGTTTATCTAATTATAGTCCCACCAGCTAGTATGTGATACCTTTTATATTTTTACATCCCTGGCAAAACTGGGTATTTAAGAAACACTGGGAGGTGAAAAAATTATATCTTGTCTTAATTGACATCAGTGAAGGTGGACATCTTTTTACTTATTTCCCTTTTTAATTAATTAATTAGTTAATTAATTTCCCTTTTAAAAAATGGTTTGCCTCTGCTCTTTTCTATTGGGATATTAGGCTTTTTCTCCTGATTTATAATCTTCGTTTTTATATTAATAATATTTATGGGGGACGCCTGGGTGCTCAGTTGGTTGAATGTCTGACTTTTGATCTTGGCTCAGGTCATGATCTCAAGGTCATGAGATCAGGCTCTGTGCTTAGCAGGGAGTTTGCTTGAGATTTGCTCTTTCCCTCTGCCCCCCGCCCCCCGCATGCTTGTTCCAGCACTCTCTCTCTCAAATAAATGGGTAAGTCTTAAAAAAAAAAAAAAGAATATTTATGGGGCACCTGGCTGGCTCAGTTGGTGGAGCATGCAACTCTTGATCTTGGGGTTATGAGTTCAAGCCCCATGTTGGGTGTAGAGATTACTTAAAAATAAAATAAATAAATTTACTATTTGAAATGTGTGTGCAAGTTTGTTTTTTTTTTTTCAGTTTGTTTTTCACATTTCAATTCTGTTTTGCACTTTGTAACGTAGAAAATTTAGAAATAGGGGTGCCTGGGTAGCTCAGTCAGTTAAGCATTTGACTCAGTTTCAGCTCAGGTTGTTATCTTGGGGTCGTGGGATCGATCCCCACAATCCCCACGTGGGGCTCAGCATGGAGTCCTCCCTCCTTCTCCCCCTCTGCCCCTTCCTCTGCTTGTGTGCATGCTGGCTCACTCTCTCTAAAATAAATAAATAAAAGAAAATCAAAAAAGAAAATTTAGAAATATTCACAGGTTTCTATATTTTTTCCTCTGCAGCTTTTAGTTTTGGTTTCATGCTTCTAGGTGGCAAGTTTTAAATAGCCCCCATGATATTCCCTGACAGCTGAGACCTCATATTAACTGGAGAGGATTTTAAACCTAGACATTCCAGCTCTTAATCCACCTACCAGTGGGTTTCAAACTTTTTTCCTGTGATTTGTAGTAAAAAATACAGTTTATGTTGCAAACCACTACACACAAAACTATTTATTTAGAGAATTATTTTAAAATGTCTCATGAAATATTACTTACCCTAACTACGTGTGATATAATCTGATATTTCCTGTTTGATTTATTCTATTTTATTTCATTTAAAAAAAGTGTTGATCTTGACCCAGTGCATTGATTTAACAACACATTAATGGAGTCTTGACCCAGAGTTTGCAAAACACAGATCCAAACCATGCAGAGGCTAATTTTTCTCTCTCCCCAGATCTTACCCACTTCGATGCCACTTGCATTCATGTCCTACTCTAGGAGGGTGATGGAGAGGCCTATCATCAGGTCATAGAGGAACCCTGAAGACCTGTGTACAAGCACTGAGGCTGAACTAAGCTTTGATTGACATCTAACAGGCAGAAGCAAAGAACTGATTTTGGATTTCGGTCTTGAGGTTTAGAATAAGGTTCTTTCTAGTGTCGTGATCCCGAAATCCTCACCCTAACTACACTCCATTAAATGTAGTCCTAGAAAACTTCTCTTGCCTACCGTGTAATCCGGGATTTGGCAACAATGGTCAACCGGATCTGCTCCAGCTCAGCTGTTCTTGCAATTAGGGCCCAAGAGAAGGGTGACACAATTTTCTTGGGCAGAGAAGATAATCCAGTGCGTTCTTTGCACGTGCATTTAGATTGGCCTGGAGAAGCCAGGCCCTCCATGTAAAGGTGGAGAATTATTCAGTAATCTACTCTGACAGAAGGCTGAGAACATAAAGGGAATAAAGAAGTGATGAATCCATTAGAAAGTCCTCATAAGATACATCAGCTTGGGATTTGGGTCAGAAGACCTGAAATCAAGTCCCCATTCTGTCGGGGGTTTCCCAACATTCTGTTCTAGGTTGAGTCAGAACTCCTCTGTGCCTCACTTTTCTCATCCATAAACGGTTATAATAATAGCAGCTTCCTCGGGGATGCAGAGCAATGCAGTTGAAATAGCAGTAAGGTGCTATGCTATGGGGCGGCTACCGTTGCTGACTCACACACAGGCCTTCCTGACTTTGGAATGCTGGCTGAACTACTGGCCATGTAATTTGGTTAGTGATTTGTGCCTATAGCTGAACTTGAGTTAGAGCTAATGGTTCTAATAGCCTTAAATGAATTTTAGAATTTAGGCCAGGCACTTCTGGTTATTGCTTGTTAGGATTGGCTGCGCATGGGCCAGTTTCTATGCATTGAGCCTAAATGCACAGTTAATGGAGTCAAATACATGGCATACATTTTAATTTTCTTTTTTAGAGTGGCCTCATGGGTTCCTGGAGAGTGAACACAGCCTGCCTCCCAGGCAGCTCTGAGCTTTCTGGATTGTATGCTTTCTTTCTCCCTGCTCTGAGCTGCCCTCTGACCCGCTAAACAATCAAAGGTGCCTTTCGGAAGACAAGCTCCAGAGTAGCCATGCTGGGGGCCACTGAGGTCATAACTGCAGATATGCGGCAGAAGTTTAAGTTTGCAAACCTGGGTAACAGTGAAACTGTGAATGGAACAATACGCAAAGTTTTAGGCTGAATTTATAGCTCAGGACATTTCTACAGGGGCTTTTCCTGGTGACAGGAAAATTTTTCTGTTCCCTTCTCCCCTCCCCCAGAAAATTTCCCACTGGGGACACACCTGAGGGTGCTTGGCCCTTGGGGATACCCCCCCTTCTCTGAAAAGAGTCAACACTTAAAATGAGCCCCAGTGTCATGTCTGGGATCCAAGACTCCATTTCCCTGGGCAGAGCAAACTGATAGGGCTGTAGTCACCCAACCCAGACAGGCAAACTAGATTCTCTCCCCTGGGAATTTGAAACCTGAACAGAGAGTCTCTGAGCCTGGCAAGCTTGGGGCTGCATCACATGAACCACTGCATTCTAGAGAGACGGTCCCCCAGCTGCCCAGTTCCTGCCGGTCTGGTCCTGTTTGGTAGCTCTGCCTTTGGTTCAGTTCTTTGAGCCACCAGTCTCCTTCCAGTAGAGTCCCATTTGGATCAGGTAGTCCAAATTGTTTTGGAAGGTCTGAAAAAATATCAAAACCAAAACCAAACCAAGCCAAACAAGAAAACATTCATAAATATCATAGCATCCAAGGAATAGAGAGGCACGGTGAGATGGAAAGAGCATGGACTTTGGGTGTTTTTCTTTTTTAACTCTTTCCACACCCAGGGTAGTTTTGAATCTTGATTCTTTAACTGGCCAGCAGTATAAATTTAGGCATTACTCTCCTGAGCTTTAATTTTCTTGACTATGAATGAAATGTAGATACCTACCTCATAAAATATGTTAATTAGTTGAGTTATATTTATTGTGATCACTCAGGGGACATTTTTGTTTATTTCCTAGCCCTGGGCTGAATGACAGTTGTAGCTTCTGGAAATTAGTGATATTAGGGTACCTTAGGTATCATTATATTTGAACATTTTATTAAATCAGGAATCTTCTCTTTCTCCCTCTTCTTTAAGAGTAAAGGATTTTAGGGCGCCTGGGTGGCTCAGTTGGTTAAACAACTGCCTTCAGCTCAGGTCGTGATCCTGGAGTCCCGGGATCAAGTCCCGTATCGGCCTCCCTGCTCGGCAGGGAGTCTGCTTCTCCCTCTGACCCTCCTCCCTCTCATGCTCTCTGTCTCTCATTCTCTCTCTCAAATAAATAAATAAAATTTAAAAAAAATAATAAAGGATTTTAGGGGGGTGGGGGGATGGGTTAGCCTGGTGATGGGTATTAAAGAGGGCTCGTATTGAATGGAGCACTGGGTGTTATACACAAACAATGAATCATGGAACACTACATAAAAACTAATGATGTGGGGTGCCTGGGTGGCTCAGATGGTTAAGCATCTGCCTTCGGCTCGGGTCATGATCCCAGAGTCCTGGGATCAAGCCCCACGTCTGGCTCCTGGCTCAGCGGGGAGCCTGCTTCTCCCTCTGCCTCTCCTCCTGCTCATGCTCTCTCTCTCTCTGTATCTCTGTGTCTCGAATGAATAAATAAAATCTTAAAAAAAAAACCCCAAAACTAATGATGTATGGTGATTAACATAACATAAGAAAAAAAGAATAAAGGATTTAGGGGCACCTGGCTGGCTCAGGTGATAGAGCATGTGATTCTTGATCTCGGGGTTGTGAGTTACAGCCCCAAGCAGGGTGTAGAGATTACTAAAAAAATAAAAAATAATAATAAAATTAAAAAAAAAGAATAAAGAGGGGGGTGAGAGGATGGGGTAACTGGGTGATGGGCATTAAGGAGGGCACATGATGTAATGAGCACTGGGTGTTATTTGAGACTGATGAATCACAACTCTACCTCTGAAACTAATAATACACTGTATGTTAATTGATTGAATGTAAATAAAATTTTTTAAAGGTTTTCTTTTCAAAGTAAGAAAAGGGTTACTCAAAGGGGTTTTTGTTAGTTCACCTTGTAATCTCACTGGACAGAGGGGTTAGGGGCACGGTTGTAGCAACTGCACATTCAGAACAGTCCTTTTTAAAAAAATTGTGGTAGGGGCCCCTGGGTGGCTCAGTCGTTAAGCGTCTGTCTTCGGCTTGGGTCATGGTCCCAGGGTCCTGGGATCGAGCCCCACATCAGGCTCCCTGCTCGGTGGGAAGCCTGCTTCTCCCTCTCCCACTCCCTCTGCTTGTGTTCCCTCTCTCGCTGTGTCTCTCTCCGTCAAATAAATAAAATCTTTAAAAAATAAATAAATAAATAAATAAATAAATTGTGGTAAAATACATGTAACATAGCCTGTACCATCTTAATCATATTTAAGTGTGCAATTCAGTGGCATTAACTCCATTTGTACTGTTGTGCAACTATAAGATGGTCTTCTTTTATTTTTTTATTTTATTTTTTTTTAGATGGTCTTCTTTTAATGTGATCTAAAATACTTACTTGCATTGTAATTTAATCTGTCTGCCTTACTAAAAATTTACTGAAAATGTTTAGACGTCACTAAAAATGAACAAAAACTTTGAAACCCTTTGTCAGACTGCTTGTCTCTATTTTTCTGGAATGGAAACTGTTAAGTATGACTGTGACTTGTATGAACTGGGTCAGGTCCTAAGCAGTTTTGAGCTCTGTGCAGGGTTACAGCTCTCAGAAGTTAGTGCTGGAAGAGAATTTATGAAATCACCCAATCCAAGGGCCTTAATTTACATGGTTGCCCATTTCGTTGTCATTCAGGCATCAAATCTTCACTGAGCCTGTGTCCCAGGACTAGGGTGGGTGCTGGATGGACACAGCCAGGGTGGCGAAGCTACTACCATCCTTCCCAGTGGGGCTCATGGCTGTCCAGAGGGGGACATGACACACAGCAGCATAGGACCATGGGCTGGAGGGCAGGAGAGAAACACAGATCTGCAGGTAATGAGATTTTTAAAATGTATGGGCGCCTGGGTGGCTCAGTCTGTGAAGCGTCTGCCTTCGGTTCAGGTCATGATCCCAGGTTTCTGGGGTTGAGTCCCACATAGGGTTCCCCGCTTGGCAGGGAGCCTGCTTCTCCCCCTGCCTGTGCTCTCTCTCTCTGTCAAATAAATAAATAAAATCTTAAAAATATATATATAGCCTGGGGTCAGATGTTGAAGGACTTCAAATGACCTAGAGAAGAGTTTGGATTTTATTTTTTTTCTGTTGGTAACCGAGGCCATGGGGTGGTAATGGAACTGGAGTGTGATCTTAGACTAGGGAGTAACGTGGTCAGATGCGTGCACCTCAGAGCCAGCGTGGGGCGGCACTGCAACCAGAGGGTAGGCTGGTGGGGTGTGAAGTGGGACTGGGGGCTGTGTGAGAAGCCTGTTGCACTCGATGGCTTGGAAACATGGAGGGTCTCTTTAAAATTACACAGTGACAGAGCCAAGTTCATAGCCCCGTCCCAGGTGGGCTATGTGACTAAGTGACTGCAATATGAAGGATTTTTCAAAACTTTGCATATCAGAATTTGCTGATATTTCCTTTCAAAGACGATTCCCACCCAGTTGCGTTCTTCCCCTCATTCCATTGCCATTCCCGCCCCTGCTGGAGGAAAGTCCCTCCTCTGAGAATATAGTAGGAATGAAACTTGCTAGAAAAATGTGAAGCATTCCTAACTATGCCACCTCCACACCAGCAGTGGGCTTTGCAATGCTATCTTTGTGTCTTCAGATAAAGAGATCAAAGTTTCTCCAAGATCTGATTCCCCAGGCTGATTTACAGGAGGACGGGTTGGAGGCGGGGAGGATGAGGATAGTCAAATCTGCTGAGAGTCTGCAGATGGAAATTTCTGTTTCAAAGGTGAAGGTTCCATTGTGGCTGGCTTCACTGGATCTGCACTAACAAGCGAACCAGCCCCGTTCTCTGACTGTGGTATCAGACACAAAATCTAGGGCAGAGTCTGATCTCAATATAGAATCCTGGAATGTCTATGCTGGAAGGGGCCTTAGGTCTGTCATGGGCAACCCACCTATTTTACAGATGGGGAAATTGAGATCTCAGAAATGGCAGACCAGACCTAGAGACAAGTGCTCTTGGCTTTCTTTTTTTTAATTGAAAAATATTTTATATATAGCATTGTGTACATTTAAGGTGTACAGCATGTTAATTGGATACATTTATATATTGTAATATGGTTGCCATTGTAGCAATAATTAGCACCTCTCTCATGATACATAATTATCCTTTCTTTTTAGTGGTTGGAATCATTAAGTTCTAGTCTCTTAGTAAGCTTGATGATTCTAATACAGTATTGTTGTCTATATTCACCACACTGTGCATTAAATCTCTGGGGCTTATTTACTACTCATTGCAAGTGCTCTTGGCTTTATGTCCAGCATACTTTCCACAATCCCCAGCTGCTTTCATCCATAGCATGTGTATATGTGGGTATAGGTTTATAAGTAAATAAAACTTGAGAGATTAATAAAACTGAACAGAATGTGCCCTTAAGTAGAAATAAAATGCAGCAATTCAGAAAGAGCCTGAGTTAAATTCTCAGCCTTTAAGAAACTCTATAGCCCCAGGACACCTGGGTGGCTTGGTCAGTTGGTTAAGCGATTGAACAGCTGACTCTTGATTTTGGCTCAAGTTGTGATCTCAGGGTTGTGGGATTGAGCCCTGAATTGAATCTGGGCTCCACACTCAGCGGGGAGTCTACTTCTCTCCCTCTCCCTCTGGTCTTCCCCCTGTGTGTGCATTTATAAATCTTATAAAAATCAATCAATCAATCAATCTTAAGAAAGAAAAGAAACTCTATGGTCCTGTCCCCCTTCCTTCCTTCTAGTGAGCTCTGTTCATTCTGGCAACCCCTTGTCATGAGTTTGGAACACTGGCCAACTTCAGCTGGTTATGATCAGAAAGGTAGAATGAACTGGGAGAGGGCAAATGAGGGAGCCTGGGGCTGGGGGATCCAGCCTCCATTAGACCAGTTAATTTTTCTTTTTTTTTTTTTTTTTTTTAAAGATTTTATTTTTATTTATTTGAGAGAGAGAGAATGAGAGACAGAGAGCATGAGAGGGAGGAGGGTCAGAGGGAGAAGCAGACTCCCCGCTGAGCAGGGAGCCCGATGCGGGACTCGATCCCGGGACTCCAGGATCATGACCTGAGCCGAAGGCAGTCGCTTAACCAACTGAGCCACCCAGGCGCCGACCAGTTAATTTTTCATTCCAGTGATTTTCATCCCTGGCTGCACTTGGGCAGCTATTAAAAATACCAAAGCCCGGGCCCCAAACCAGACTAATTACATCAGAATGAGTGGGGATACGGGTCAGGCATCAGGATTTTTCAAAGCTCCCCAGGTGATTACACTGGGCAGCCTAGGTGGAGAATCACTATCCTGAGGTTGCATTCTTACTCCAACCAGCCCCCAAAAGTTAGGCAATCTTTGTAAAAGAAATTGGGAAAGGGGTTAGGGCACCTGAGTGGCTCAGTCACTTAAGCGTCAGACTCTTTTTTTTTTTTTAAAGATTTTATTTATTTATTTGACAGAGAGAGAGATAGCGAGAGCAGGAACACAAGCAGGGGGAGTGGGAGAGCGAGAAGCAGGCTTCCTGCCAAGCAGGGAGCCCAATGTGGGACTCGATCCCAGGACCCTGGGATCATGACCTGAGCCGAAGGCAGACGCTTAACGACTGAGCCACCCAGGCGCCCAAGGGTCAGACTCTTGATCTCAGGTCATGATCTCAGGGTTGTGAGATCCAGTCTGGCCTAGGGCTCCGAATTGGGCATGGAGCCTGCTTAAGATATTCTCTCTCCCTCTACTCCTCCACCCCACCCCCAAAAGAAAGAAAGAAAGAAAGGGAAAGAGAAAAAGAAATTGGGAAAGGGGTGCCTGGCTGGTTCAGTGGATAAAGTGTGTGACTCTTGGGGTTGGAAGTTCAAGCCCCATGTTGGGTGTAGAGATTGCTTAAAAATAAAATCTTAAAAAAAAAAAAAAAGGAAATTGGGAAAGAGAATGCAGATAGATTGCTGTGTGTTTCAATAGCATTAAAAAAGCATTTAAAATGTATGTGTTCCTGAGGGTGGGTTTTTAACTTGGGTGTCCTCTGCCATGTGATGGCTCCTTTACTGTGTCGGGCATGTGTCTGTGATGCACCCCAACTAGACACCAATATCCTTGCCACCAGGGAGGCAGTTTGGCCAGTTGGTTAATAATGAGCATTCTGGGGGCGCTTGGGTGGTTCAGTTGGTTAAGCATCTGACTCTTGATTTTGGCTTGGGTCGTGATCTTAGGGTTGTGAGATCGAGTCCTGCATTGGGCTCCACACTCTGCATGGAATCTGCTTGAGATTCTTCTTGTCTTCTCCCTCTGTCCCTCCCCCCACTTGCGTGCTCTCACTCTCTCTCAAATAAATAAAATCTTTTTTTTTTTTTTTAAAGATTTTATTTATTTATTTGACAGAGAGAGACACAGCGAGAGAGGGAACACAAGCAGGGGGGAGTGGGAGAGGGAGAAGCAGGCTCCCCGCCGAGTAGGGAGCCTGATGCGGGACTCGATCCAGGGACTCCAGGATCATGACCTGAGCCGAAGGCAGTTGCTTAACCAACTGAGCCACCCAGGCACCCATAAATAAAATCTTAAAAAAAAAAAAAATGGGTGTTCTTGACCCTGACTTACTTTCTTACCTAGGGCAAGTTACTGAATCAGTGCAAAGGGCCTGGCAAGTAGTCAAATCTTGTAAAAAACTGGAACTATTACTATTATTATATATGGCTTTGTACCTTCATCCTTCCTTGAGCAAAGTCGGTGTCCAATAAAAGTTCGTTTGTTGATGGGCATAAGGGCAGCACTGTCCAAAAGAAACATCATGGGAGCCGCAGATGTAATTTCAGATTTTCTAGCAGCCATATTTTATTGTATTTACTTATTTATTTTTTAAAATTTTATTTATTTGACAGAGCACAAGCGGGGTGGGGGTGGCAGAATGAGAGGGAGAAGCAGGCTCTCCACTGAGCAGGGAGCCCAATGCGGGGCTTGATCCCAGGACCCTGGGATCCTGACTTGAGCCGAAGGCAGACGCTTAACCGACTGAGCTGCCCAGGCGCCCCAAGCAGCCATATTTTAAAAAGTAAAATGAAGCAGATGAAATCAATTTTAATAACACAGTTTACTTAATACATCCGAATATTATTGTTGCAACATGTAGTCAGTGTGAAACAGTATTAATAAATTATTAAGGAGCTATTCTATGCTTTTCACCCCATACTAAGTCTTTGAAATCTGGTGGGTATTTTACATCTTAATTCAGACCCAGGCACATTTCACGTGCTCAGCAGCCACATGCTTGTGACAAGTGGCTGCGTGTTGGGACATCAGGGGTTTGTTGTTTCCTTCATGTCCCCACACCAGCACGTTGTAAGTTTCCATGAAATGTGCTCCTCTGGGCTGGTCCTGTCTCCTGCATCCACGCTCTGCCCAGGCCTCGTGTTCCAACCTCAGCCCATTTTGAAAAAGGCCCCAGTTTTTAGCCTAATACTGTAAACCCCAGTCTTTGTGTGAACAGCCCCATGCCTTGGCAAGAACCATTGGTCTCATCCTTGCTTCAGCTTGCCTGCTGACACGGGGAAATTTGTGGCCATAAAATGAAAGTTACATTTTCTGTCTGAATTTTTACCAAAAAAAAAAAAAGAAAAAAGGCCTTCTGCCCAGGGGCAGGGCGGGAAGTTCCCAGGAGCCGCTGTACCTGTGACTCTTCCCACCCAGGCTCCGCCCCTCTGGGGGTGGCAGCCCCAGTGGCCCTGGCAGCCAGCTGCATGAGTCATCATGGTCACTCGTTAAACCTTCGCTCCAGTCTCAGAGCCGCTTTTGTTTTTCAGTTGAATAGGCAGCCCAGAGCAGACACACGCACGCGTGCACACACACACACACACACGCAGGGAACCAAGCTGAAGGCGTGGTCCTCAGGCAGAAAAGCATATTGTTTGCCATAACTACTATCATATACTTGAACCTGGCCCTCCACTGCTATTCCAGGGGTCGCTGGGTCTCTCTGTTAGGGAAGCTGTCTGTGGTTGAACTTAAGGCAGGAGGTTGGAGAAGAATCAGGTCCTCACGGAAGAGCAGAACAAGGCAGGAATGCGTCCTCCTATGATGGGGTGGGGGAGGCAGTACATCCATAGTCCGCACAGGAACCTGCTGCTTCAGCCAGAGCAGCAGAGCCTCTCCCGGTCCTCCCACCCAGGGGTGGGGATGCAGCCTCTAGATGCACAAATTGCCTTTTTTGACCCCAGTAATTCTCAACCATGGTTGCCCATTAGAATCCCTGGGGCAGCTTTTAAAATTCCTGATGCCCACGACAAAAATCAGACTGATTAAATCAGACTCTCTTAAGGCCTTTACTCTGCCCAGGTGGATTTATAATTTCCAGATTCAGCCGGAATCCTAATCTCTGCCCCACAGCCCTTCAGTCCTCCCTAGTCACTCCCAAGGGCAGTGATTACACACCTCCCCTGCTCTCAGGAGCTCCCAACTCCTACCTCTGCAGATCTGGTTGAGAAAGTACAGAGGTGGGCAATTTTCTCTAGAGACCAATCTGCACCCATCTTACATCCTTCCCTCCCACTTCAGAGAAAGCCAAGATCCAGATGAATAGGGTCCCTACATGGGAGCCCATCCCTTCCACACCCTTTGTGCTTTGCTTGGTTAGGTTTTTCCCCTGTTTCTCAAACCTTTAGTCTCTCTGTCTTTCCCTTTTCTTCTTATAAACAGCTTCGTGCCACTACTACCTGCAAAATCTGAATCCTTTCCTCAATTCTGTCCCCCTTTCAGTTTAGTACCTCATCTCTTGGCTTCTCCTCCCTGCTATGCTTCTTGAAGGAGTCCTTATGACAGCTTGTACTTTGTCACCTCCCCTCAACCCACTGCAGGGGACTTCAGCCCCATCACAGCACTCACACACCTGATACTCACTAAGGTCATCAGTGACCTAGATATTAAATCCTTGGCCTATTTTCCATCTTCCCCCTCTTTACTCTTTGGCTGTGTTCATCACTTCCTCTTCCTTGAAACTTGTCTTTGGTTCCCTGTGACTCTTCTCTTACGGATTTCTATTCATCTCTTTGACGGTTTCCTCTTCCTCTGCTCAGCCTTGAGCTTGGCGTTCACTAGTTCTATCCTTGGCCTTCTCTCCATGCAGATTTCTCTATCCCAAGCCTTCAACTACTGCCTGTATGATGTTAACTCTCAAATCTTTGTCTCTAGCCCAGATTTTTGTATGTCCAGCTGTCTGTTGGACATCTTCACACTAATACCCTTCTGAACAAGTCCAAAACGGAACCCATTGTACTCTTCCCATCAAATTTGCTCTTCCTATAGTCATCACACTTAATGGTGAAGTGCTAAAAGTATTACAATAAAAGGAACACCAAAAGATGCCCACTGCTATCACTATTATTTAGAATAGTTTTGAAAGAACGATAGAAATCTGAATAGAAAAATCTATTCTATTCAATAAGTCTTCTGAGAAAAATAAATAAAAGCAATACATGTTGGAAGGAAGGCAATTATCAGTATTTGCAGATGTGGAAAATTCCAGAGTATCACTTTTAAAACAGTTAATAAAAGAATTTAGCAGGGTTGCCTGTTACAAATTAACGACACACTAAGGAGTGGCATTGCTTTTTTGCCATTATTCCTTCACTCATTTAAAAATTTTATTGAAAAAAAAACTTTTCAAATAAAGATATCTGTGTGAGCAAAAAAAAAAAAAACTTTATTGAGAGCCTACAATGTTTCTTAAGCTCTACGGCTACAGTTTTGAACAAAAGATGTGTGGTCTTTGCTCTCATGAAGCTTACATTTTACTAATAAGAAGTTAGATGTTATATATATACTTAGATACTATATTTTTTAGAAAAGATTCCACGTAGAATAGCCACCACAAATATAAAATCTCTAGGAATAAACTTCACTAGCAATGTGTATGACCTCTCAGAATAAAACCATTCTGTTTTTGTTTTTGTTTTTTTAAAATAAGTAGCCTCCAGGGCGCCTGGGTGGCTCAGTCGTTAAGCGTCTGCCTTCGGCTCAGGTCATGATCCCAGGGTCCTGGGATCGAGTCCCGCATCGGGCTCCCTGCTCGGCAGGAAGCCTGCTTCTCCCTTTCCCACTCCCCCTGCTTGTGTTCCCTCTCTCGCTGTGTCTCTCTCTGTCAAATAAATAAATAAAATCTTTAAAATAAGTAGCCTCCATACCCAGCATGGAGCCCAACACAGGGCCTGAACTCAGGACCCTGAGATCAAGAGCTGGCCTCTTAGTCAACTGAGCCACTCAGGTGCCAGAATAAAACCGTTCTGAGACATAAAGGATATCTTCACAAATGGAAAGAAATACTATGTATCTAGATTAGAAAATCTAATATGAATTTTAAATTAACTTATGTTGGATATTCTTTGATGCAATAAATTTAGTCAGAAGTTTAGAGGAGAGAAAATCATCAAGAAAATGTTGCAAAGGAACTAAGGCTTGTGCTTCCAGTTATTACAGTTTAGTACATAGATGCAGTAACCAGCAGGGTGGAGCTAGCACAGGAAAAGACAGGTGCGCTGATAAAACGGAAAGGAAAGTATAGAATAAAAAAGAATGTATTATCTAATGAAGGCCTCTTGCATCAATGGAGAAAAGGATGGATTAATCTGAGGAAGGACAAGAAGCTTCATGTTGATGCCACATCTCACAGGTTGGAGGTGGCTGCCTTTAGTTCTAGGAAGGCTGTGAGGCCCAGTCTAGGCTTTGCGAGGAGTTCTGTGTTTGATTAGAAGTGCCTTCCAGGGGCCCAGGAGGGGGAGACTACACTCAGACCACGTATTTGTCATTCCTGGATGACATTCCTGTTCAATAAATATTCATTGGGACAACTAGCTAGCAATCGCAGGGAAAAAAATCATTAGCTTTTCCTATCATATATACCAAAATAAATTTCAGATGGATTAGATTTAAATGTAAAAAATACTAGAAGAAAGGACCGTTTTTAAAAGTAATTATTGTGGTGAGGGAAGGACTTCCTAAGCGTGACGCTAAAGACAGAAACCATAAAGTTAAAGATTGATAGAGTTAGGTACTTAATCATTAGAAACTTCTGCAGAGCAGAAGTTAAAGGGAAACTGGCGAGGCACCCGGGTGCCTCGGTTGAGTGTCTGACTCTTGATCTTGGCTTGGGTTTTGATCTCAGGGTCGTGAGTTCAAGTGCCATGTTGGACTCCATGTTGGGCTCCATGCTGGGTGTGGAGCCTACTTAAAAAAAAAGAAAAAAAGAAAAAAAGAAACTGTCATATTAAGAAAAAAATGCAGTATAATCTGATGAAGAGTTAATATTTTACTATATAATGAGGTCTTCAATCAATAAGAAAAATATGAAGACACCAATAGAAAAAGGTGAAAAAGATGTTAATAGGTAACTCACCAAAGGAGAAATGTAAACAGCTGAGAAACAACATTTTTATTATACTCACCAGTAATCTAAGGAATGAAAATTAACACAGTGCTGTGCCTTTTTTTTTTTTTTCACCTGCCAGACTGGCAAAGAAAAATCTCTAGTGTGGTGAAGAATGTGGGAAACAATATTGAGAAAAATCCCAGCTAATGGGGCCTAGTCACCTTGGACACAAAATCCACTTTGTAATGGGTTCTGATTAGTTTTTTCAGAGACCAGTCAAGTTATTAAAGGTAGCATTTACTGGAGAGATCTGAGAAAAGTTGTGAAAGAAGATCTCTGTAGCTAAACTATAATTCTGTAAATTTGTGGTTAGCTAGAATATCCTGTCAGACTGTTTAGTTCTAGTTTCCTTTTCTTATTTTAAAATGTCTCTTCCTAAGAAATGGGTAATGAGTGCTTAGGCTATTGCCCCCTAATAAAGCCTTAACTTCTTGGATACCCAAATCCCTTGCTAAAATTTTGGGTATAAAATGGCCCCACCTCAGGATACGATGAGACAGCCCCCTGCTGGGCGCCACAATGTTGGCATGAGGCCAGGAGGCCCACCCACATGAGTTGTCTCCTCCCCTGTGAGGAACAGAAGACTCACAAGTCTCCAGCCTTCGAAGCAGGTGAGACCCACCTCATGTCACACAAACGATAAAGCCCACCATTGTCATCTTGTTCTGGGTGGGCAGTTTTCTCCCAAGGACATTTGGTTGGGAACTGTCCTGGGATTGTGACATCAAAGATCGTCTTCATTCTGACTCAAATGTGATTTCACTCTCATTGTGTAATACTCCAATAATGAATAGAATAAAAATAGAAAGATTTTATTAATACTATAAAAATGCTAATCAGGTATATCCTGATGTCTTTCTGGGCCAAACAAGCACATTCACACACTGCTTGTGGGAAATTAGAGGACAATTTATTTGACTTTGTGTTGGGCAAAAGGAAAGGATAAAACCAGTAAAAATACTGATGGTGGTGGGGGGGGCACCTGACTGGCTCAGTCAGTAGAGAATGCCTCAGGGTCCTGGGTTCATGCCCCACACTGGGTAGAGCTTACTCAAAAAAAAAAAAAAAATACTGACAGGTATTTTTATATAGAAATAACAATAACTTTAAAAACTCTTGCACGTCAAAATATTTTCAATGTTGGGATGCCTGGGTGGCTCAGTTGGTTAAGCAGCTGCCTTCGGCTGGGGTCATGATCCCCGGGTTCTGGGATCGAGTCCCACATTGGGCTCTCTGCTCAGCGGGGAGCCTGCTTCTCCTTCTGCCTGCCACTCCCCCTGCTTGTCTTCTCTCTCTGACAAATAAATAAATAAAATCTTAAAAAAATATATATGTATATATTTCCAATGTTTAGGACAAAGGGCTAATATCCTCAATATAAAGAGTGCTCTTGGGGTGCCTGGGTGGCTCAGTCGGTTAAGCGTCTGCCTTCGGCTCAGGTCATGATCCCAGGGTCCTGGGATCGAGCCCCGCATTGGGCTCCCTGCTCAGCAGAGAGCCTGCTTCTCTCTTTCCCTCTGCCTGCCCCTCTGCCTACCTGTGCTCTCTGTCTCTCTGTCAAATAAATAGATAAATAAATAATATCTTTAAAAAATATATAAAGAATGTTCTTACAATCATTAAGATAAAAGATGCCCATCTCAGGAAAAAATGTGCAAAGGATACTGAGGCAATTTATAAAAGAAAAATATAAATTACAAAAATCATGAAAAAAGTTTCAACATTATTAGAAATTGCAGAATACATATTAAAATCCCAAAGAGAGCCTGCCTTTTGCTTAACAAATTACAAATGTTAAAAACAAAAAAACAAAGACGATGCTGCCTAGTGTTGATGAAGTTTCAGGGGAAAGGGCACAGTGGTGAGAGTATACTTTGCTTAATTCTTTCTATAGAGCAACATTTCACAGAGTGGTCAGGGACCCCTAGGGTTCCTTGAGACTTGCAGGGGTCTGAGAGGTCAAAATTATTTTCATGACAATACTAAAATGTTACTTGCCCTTTTCATTCCCATTCTCTTACTAGTGTAGAGTACAATTCTCCGGAGTCTAGATGAAGTGTGATATCATAGTAGATTGATACAGAAACAGATATGAGACTCTAGCATATTCTATTAAGCCAGACATTAAAAAGTTGCAAAACTGTAAATGGCTACTTTTCTCTCATATTTTTGTTTCTTTTGGGAAATAGTGTTTTTTTTTTTTTTAAGATTTTATTTGAGAGAGAGAGAGTGTGAGAGAGAGCATGAGAGGGGAAAGGGTCAGAGGGCGAAGCAGACTCCCCACTGAGCTGGGAGCCTGATGTGGGACTCGATCCTGGGACTCTGGGATCATGACCTGAGCCAAAGGCAGTTGCTTAACTGACTGAGCCACCCAGGCGTCCTAGGAAAGGCTGAATTAAATGGTGGTTCTATGGGGCGCCTGGCTGGTTCAGTCAGAAGTGCAAGTGACGGGGTCCTGGGTTCATGCCCCACACTGGGTGTAGAGCTTACTCAAAAAAAAAAAAAAATACTGACAGGTATTTTTATATAAAAATAACAATAACTTTAAAAACTTATATAATGGAAGAGTAGGTTTTTCAACAGTGCTGGGACAACTGGATATCCATATGCAATAGAATTAATTTGGACCTCTACTCAGATCATACACAAAAATTAACTCAAAATGGATCAAAAACCTAAATCCAGGGTCATTAAGATTTATCCTTATGTTTTGAATTTTATAGTGTAAGAGCTGGAATTATAAGAAGAAAACATTAGCATAAATCTTCATGACCTTAGATTAAGCAGTGGTTTCTTAGATATGACACCAGATCAACCAAAGGAAAAATAGATGAACTAGCCTTCACCAACATTAAAAACTTGTGGATCAAAGGAAACCATCAAGAAAGTTAAGAAAAAAAAAAAAAAACACAAAAATTTAAGAGACAACCCACAGAATGGGAGAAAATATTTGCAATCATCTATCAGATAAGAATCTAGTATACAGAATATATAAAGAACTCTTACAAATCAACAATAAAAAGACAACCCAATTTTTAAAATGGGCAGAGTATTTGAATAGACATTTCTCCAAAGAAGATATTCAAATGACCAAATAAGCGGAAGAAAAGATGCTCAATGAATGAAGTGAAAATCATAAGGGAAATGCAAATAAAAACCACAATGAGGTACCACTTCATGCCCAGTAGGATGACTATTAAAAAAAAAAAAGCATTAGCAAGAAAGTAGAAAAATTGGAAACCTCATACTTAGATGGAGGGAATATAAAATGGTGTTGCCATTGTAGAAAACAGTTTGGCCATTCCTCAAAAGTTAAACACAGAGTTACCATATGACCCACCAATTTCACTCCTAGGTATATACCCAAGAGAAATGAAAACATATGTCCACATAAAAACTTGTACACAAGTGTTCATAACAGCATTATTCATCATAGCCAAAAAATGGAAACAACCCAAATGTGTATTAACTGATGAATGGATAAACAAAA
This sequence comes from Leptonychotes weddellii, assembly GCF_054177405.1. Classification (NCBI taxonomy): domain Eukaryota; kingdom Metazoa; phylum Chordata; class Mammalia; order Carnivora; family Phocidae; genus Leptonychotes; species Leptonychotes weddellii. The sequence goes on along the minus strand of NC_138378.1, from coordinate 75,841,116 downwards.
ATGTGGTCTAGTTATACAATGGGATATATTCAGCCAAAAAAAGTAATGAAGTACTGATACATGTTACAACATGGATGAACCTTGAAAACATTATGCTAACTGAAAGAAGCCAGTCACAAAAGGCCACATATTGTATAATTCTACTTATATGAAATGTCTGGACAAGCAAATCCATAGAGTCAGAAGTTAGATTATTGGTTGCCAGGACTGGGTTGGATGAAGTGGGTGAGGAATGAGGAGTGACTGGTAATGGGTATGGGTTTCTTTTTGAGGTGATAACAATGTCTGACAAAAGATAGTGATGATGATTGCACAACTTTGTGAATATATTAAAACCACTAAATTCACACTTCCAAATGGTGGATTTTATGGTATCTAAATGATACCTCAATTTAATAAAAAGAAAAATAGAATACAAATTAGTCCATAGAGTATGATCCCATTTTATTATTATTTTTTTAGAGAAATGAGATGATCCCATTTTAAAAAGAGTAGCATATATATGCTACTTTAAAAGAGTAGTATATAAAACATATGGAGGATGTTAACAGAATGGATTTTCTTTTCTTTTTTTAAGATTTTATTTATCTGAGAAAGAGAGCATAAGCAGGGGGAGCAGCAAGCAGAGGGAGAGGGAGAAGCAGGCTCCCCACCCAGCAAGGAGCCTGACTCGGGGCTCCATCCCAGGACCCTGGGATCATGACCTGAACCGAAGGCAGACACTTAACTGACTAAGCCACCCAGGCACCCCAATAGCATGGATTTTCATATGTATTTCATACATGGATAACAGTATGGATTTTCATATGCGTACATATTCATGTACATTCTATAAAGTGTTTTGCCATCTTAATTGGAAAATTGGGCAATAAAAGTTATCAAAGACAAGATAATGTGCAGACTATCTGTCCATTAAGACTCTCCTAGGGGCAGTTTTTCTGTCCTGGTGGGATAGTCCAGAATAGTGATTAAGAAAGCAGCTTGGGGGAAAAAATTGTCTAGCTTTCTAGGAGCTTGGGAGCCACATTGCTTGTGTGCAAATACTGACTCTGCTGCTGACTAGCTCTGTAATGTTGGACAGATCACCTAATTGTTGTGTGCCTGTTTCTCATCTGTAAAATGGCATCAAAATACTTACCGTGTAGGACCCTGAGATTCAGAATTAATTCATTTAAAGTACTTGGAACAGTGCTTTGCATATAGTAGGCCTTTTTTTTTTTTTTTTTAGTAAGCTCCACGCCCAGTGTGAAGCCCAGTGTGGGGCCCTAACTCATGACCATGAGATCAAGACCTGAGTCAAGATGGAGTCAGCCACTTAACCGACTGAGCCACCCAGGTGCCCTGCATATAGTAAGCTTTTGATAAATGTTAGCCAGTCCTGGAGATGTTGCTTGGTGTGCCTATTCCAGGCTGGGGAATGACCACATCTGACTTCACTAAGGTCCTGTCAGGAGCCAGTGACACAAAGTTCTTTTAAGGGCACATTGAGCAAGCCCAGAACACGCTTTTAAAATTTATTTTATTTTTTGAGGGGTGCCTGGGTGGCTCAGTTGGTTAAGCAACTGCCTTTGGCTCAGGTCATGGTCCTGGAGTCCTGGGATCGAGTCCCACGTGGGGCTCCTTGCTCAGCGGGAAGCCTGCTTCTCCCTCTGACCTTCCCCCCTTTCATGCTCTCTCTCTCACTCTCAAATAAATAAAATCTTAAAAAAAATAAAATTTATTTTTTGAGGGGTGCCTGGGTGGCTCAGTCGGTTAAGTGTCTGACTTTGATTCAGGTCATGATGTTGGGGTCCTGGGATCTCCCCGCTTAGTGGGGAATCTGCTTCTTCTTCTCCCTCTGCCCCTTCCCCGCCTTGTGCTCTGTCTCTCAAATAAATAAAATCTTGAAAAAAAATTTTTTTAAATTTATTTATTTTTTAATTGAAGTATAGCTGACACACAATAGAAAATGCTTTTTTAAAAAAGAGTTTATCAGGGCGCCTGGGTGGCTCATTCGTTAAGCGTCTGCCTTCGGCTCAGGTCATGATCCCGGGGTCCTGGGATCGAGCCCCGCGCCGGGCTCCGTGCTCAGCGGGGAGCCTGCTTCTCCCTCTCCCACTCCCCCTGCTTGTGTTCCCTCTCTCACTGTCTCTCTCTCTGTCAAATAAATAAAATAAAATTAAATTAAAAATTAAAAAAATTAAAAAAAGTTTATCGGGGCGCCTGGGTGGCTCAATCTGTTAAGCGTCTGCCTTCGGCTCGGGTCATGACCCCAGGGTCCTGGAATCGAGCCCCGCATCGGGCTCCCTACTCCGCGGGGAGCCTGCTTCTCCCTCTCCCTCTGCCTGCAGCTCTGCCTACTTGTGATCTCTCTCAAAAATAAATAAATAAAATCTTTTTTTTTTAAGACTTTATTTATTTATTTGACAGAGAGAGACACAGGGAGAGAGGGAACATAAGCAGGGGGAGTGGGAGAGGGAGAAGCAGGCTTCCCGCGGAGCAGGGAGCCCGATGTAGGGCTCGATTCCAGGGCCCTGGGACCATGACCTGAGCCAAAGGCAGATGCTTAACCGACTGAGCCACCCAGGTGCCCCAATAAATAAAATCTTAAAAAATAAAATAAAATAAATTTTTAAAAAGTTTATTTGTTTTTTTTTTTTTTAATATTTTATTAATTTATTTGACAGAGAGAGACACAGCGAGAGAGGGAATACAAGCAGGGGGAGTGGGAGAGGGAGAAGCAGGCTTCCCGCGGAGCAGGGAGCCCGATGCGGGACTCGATCCCAGGACCCTGGGATCATGACCTGAGCCGAAGGCAGACACTTAACGACTGAGCCACCCAGGAGCCCCAAAAGTTTACTTGTTTTTTTAGTAACCTCTACACCCAAGGCGGGGCTCAAATTTACGACCCTGAGATCAAGAGTCACATGCTCTTCTGACTGAGCCAGCCGGGTGCCCCAAGAAAATGCTTTTTGAAGAAGAGGTGAACTAACAAATGAAGGCACAGGTTTTCATGCGCATGGAGGTAGGTTTAAGAAAGCGTGTCTTCTCACTGTGGTTGAACGGCTCAGGGAATAACCAATTTGATTTCTTCCACCACCCAAGAGTGACTAATGGAGTAGTGTGTTTGCTGTCACTGAAGTCCCCCACCAAGGTGTATTTAGCCTGGTGGCAGATGTCTGAAGTGTTAATATGCCGCTGGGAGAAGGGAAACAGCTATGACCACCCTCTCCTGACTTTAGTAGACATGGGTCCAGGGGGCGGTCAGGGAGAGCCAGAGCCCTTTGGTAAAGCCCTTACTCTTAGGACATGAGAGCAGGGAAGAGTGGAGAAGGGGGCTTGGGTCTGCCTAGGGGACTAACCCTGACTATAGATAGCCTTCTCTTGTGTGTACCCTCTGCCTTCCCCTCTCCTGTCTACCTCCTCCCCATAACATCTAAAGGTGACAGCACTTTCTGGGATATTCAGAGTAAATCTTCCTGGTAGTTCCTTCTTTCTGCTTCCTCTTCAATCAATCTCCTATGAGTGGTTACCCAAAATGCCAGGCTGGGCCTTGTTGCAGAACAGTTTTTTTGTTAACTTCCGTTTTTCGCACTTAGAGTGTTTACAGAAGGTCTGTGTGTCAGAAGTCCGCCCTGTGGCATAAGGGAAAAGCAGGGATGGGTGCCCACAAAGGCAGTATTATTTCCCAAGGCAGCCAGAGAATCGTGGATATTATCTTATTCATTCTTCCCAGATGGAAGACTGAGACCCAGAAGGACCCAGAAAGATCCAGAAAGACCCAGAAAGCTTGTCCAAGATCACCCCCGGAGTTGATGCCAAAGCCAGGACTAGAGCTCAGCTCTCCTGATCCTCAGCAGAGTGTAATTTTCCTTTCAGAATGTTGATGCTCAAGGGCGGGAGCCCCAGTTAGGGGTCCCAGAAGCCCAGGCAGGTAACAAAGAGGACAGCCAGGGTCAGAATTATGAAGAAACCATTATTTCCCAGGTGCAAGGATGCCCAAACAGAATGACACTGGGGAACTACACATCATTCTGTATGGGAGGCTGAAGGCCAAGACAAGAGACTGGCAGGCTGGTAAGAACAGATCCTGAAGGGTCCATGAGCTATGCTGAGAAGTTTGGATTTTTCTCTTGTAGACTATGAGTGGAGGAGGGACTTGATGCCCTTTAAGTAGGGGAGTGATGTGGTCAGATTGGAATTTTAGGAAGGCCCCCCAGGTGGCCAGGCCAGGCAAGGTGGCCAGAGGACTTGGCAGTGGAAGGCTTTCTGGTGGTGCCTGCCTATTTATATGTCTGGCTAGGTGCTGTCTCCTTGGCAGGAGGTGACAGGCCCAGTGATGCTGGACAGTATGTGGCTCACTACTAAGGGTAGCCAAGAGGAGCAGGGAGTGAGGTGGGTTCAACTCGAGCTCTTTTTTTTTTTCTTTTTTAACCTCAAGCTCTCAACAAACACTGCTTACTGTCCAGGTGATAGTAGCCGCCCTCACGGTGGCCCCGAGAACGGCGATTCATGCCCAAACTGCTGACTGGGGTGGGGTGCGCGGTGGGGTACGCGTGTGTATGTTGAGTGGCGTGAGAGAGGGGACTGGGGGCTGGGGGAAGATGTGGGACAACTCCCGTGGCTGTGACACAACAAGCACCTGTTGGGTCTTCTCGACTGTGGCTGTGGCTGTGGCCTAACAGCTGGTGGCCGGCCTGGGGCTGTGGCAAGAAACGCAGCAACTGCAGAGGGGGCTTACGGATTTCCAGTCCTCAATCCAGAAGAGGATGGGGCATGCTCAAGCTGCCCCAAAGAGAAAAGAGAAGAGTCCTGAGATGTAAGTCCTGATAGGAGAGGGAACAAAATGAATTAAATTCTAATAATCAAACTGGCCTGGCATCTGATATTCACGGCTCCAAGACCCTCTTCTCTCCATAATCCTTTTTTTTTGTTTTAAGTTTTATTTATTTAAGTAATCTCGGGGCACCCGGGTAGCTTAGTCAGTTAAGCGTCGGATTCTTGATCTCAGCTCAGGTCTTGATCTCAGGGTCATGAGTTCAAGGCCGGCATTGAGCTCCATGCTGAGTGTGGGGCCTACTTAATAAAAAACAAAACAAAACAAAAAAACACAAAAAAACCTCACAACAAAAACAGCAAAACAAACATTTCAGTAATCCCCACACCCAATGTGGGGCTCGAACTCATGACCCCAAGATCAAGAGTCACACACTCCTCTGACTGAGCCAACTAGGTGCCCCTCCACAGTCCTTTCTTACCTAGCTTTTTTTTTCAAGATTTTTATTTATTTGACAGACAGTGAGAGAAGGAACACAAGCAGGGGGAGTGGGAGAGGGAGAAGCAGGCTTCCCACTGAGCAGGGAGCCCGATGCGATATGGCGCTCAATGCAGGGGCTCAATCCCCAGACCCTGGGATCACGACCTGAGCCTAAGGCAGACGCTTAACTAACGACTGAGCCACCCAGGCGCCTCTCTTACCTAGCTTTCTAGCTTTTATTTTCAACTCCCTATTTGTTCCTTATTATATGCCTTTAGTGAAGTTCCTTTCAAAAACAACAACAACCCTCCCCACCAAAATCTTTTCTCCAGTCCTCCCTCATTCAAGTCACTGTCCTATTTTTCTCTCTCCTTTGCACCCTCAAGCCGCCATCTACACTCCTGTCTCTACTTCCTTACCCCCAGGCCATCCTCTCTTGGTGTAATCTGGCTTTCTCCTATCACTCTTCTGAAATTCTGCTCCCCAAGGATACCCATGACTTTGGAAGTGTCTTCCCCAGTATCCCCTTAAAGTGGTCTCTGAGATTGACTGGGTGGAAGGAATTAAAGAAAAAAAAGGAAGGAAAAAAAACTATTAGAAATTCGATTTCAATTTGTTTATCTTAACTGTTAATATTTAATTTTCTTCTTTTTTTTAGATTTTATTTATTTGGGAGAGAGAGAGAGTGCCCATGGGCACGTATGTACAGGAGCAGCGGGGAGGGGAAGAGAGGCAGAGGGAGAAGCAGGTTTCCTGCTGAACCAGTGAGCCCGACGTAAGACTCGATCCCAGGACCCTGGGATCATGAGCTGAGCAGAAGGCAGACACTGAACCCACTGAGCCACCCAGGTGCCTCTAAATTTTTTGTTTTCTTTTTTTTTTTTTTAAAGATTTTATTTATTTATTTGAGACAGAGAGCATGAGAGGGAGGAGGGTCAGAGGGAGAAGCAGACTCCCTGCCGAGCAGGGAGCCCGATGCGGGACTCGATCCCAGGACTCCAGGACCATGACCTGAGCCGAAGGCAGTCGCTCAACCAACTGAGCCACCCAGGCGCCCTAAATTTTTTGTTTTCTAACATACATAATATTTAGAATTATGCTTGTATATAGTTTATAAATAAGCATGACTTAAATACATGTATGTAATTTATAAACAAATGTGTAATAGTGTATATGCTAAAGACTTTTTACTGAAGGGGTGCACTTAAAGAAAATTTTTGAAGCCCACTAGTTTTCAGGATAAAGCTCAAACCCTTTATTATGGCATTCAAGGCTGTTTTAGCCTCAACTGATTTTGTGGCTTCCTCCAACTCCCCTCTTTTTATCACGTACTATGCTTTTAACTATAATTAGCTACTACACATCTTCCAGTTGTACCAAAACATCAAATTTTAGCTCAAAGTATTTTGCACAAAGTAAATGTTCAATCAATTCTGTTAAACCTCTCTGTAGCATTATCGTCTTAGTTAGCTTTGAAACTTTCCTCCTTGACTCAAGGGCACTATCCTGGTTTTTCTCGGGCTGCTTTGACTATTGCTTCTTCATTGGCTACTTCTATATTCATTCTACAGATGCTTACTGAGCTCCTGTTAATATATTATGGTGACAGGCATGAGAGTTACTGTGGTGAACAAGGAGACTAGGTCCATTACCCTAAAGCTCAATCTCTAGCCCCTTCCTCTCATTTACCTGTCTCCCTACAACTCTGACTTCCCTTCAGTTTGTCTATTTCTAGCTACTTGTTGAATATTTCTCCCTGCAAAGAGTCACATCACCATGTCTGAATTCATGGCTCCCCTCCTTCTAGCTTTCTTTGGCCTTCACACTCAGTTTGAATCTCCCTTGCATTGGCTCCTTTCTACATGTATTCCTAGTGATATTGCTGCCCCACCTGTTATTAGAATCTGCTTGAGGCCGTTTTCTAACCGTTCTTCCTGACTGCAGTCCATCCAAGTTGCCCTTCATCCTATGCCTTGCAGCCAACTCATTATTTTACAAATTGTTGCCAGCTTTGCCTTTGAAAGGGTGGGAGGAAAAGGGGTTGAGGACAATTTGAGGTCTACTTTTTTTAGGGCATTTGAACCACTTCACCCAACAAATTTTAGGGACTTCTTAAAGACCATTTGGCCTGGGTTTGACCGGCTCAACTTACTCACTCCTGCCCTACTCCTCGCAAACTTGGTTTATGCGCATTATCTGCAAAAGACAATGAACCCATTTCTGGGTTTTCACTAGGTCCTCCCTTACCTGTCCTGGCCCCTCAGTCCAACTGTCCTCTCAGCTTGTCAGTTAGTACACATTGCTTTGTTCTCTTTTAAATATGTCTTTTCTGTCCAAAGACACTGTGGGCAGAAATGGACCTTTGACTTTTTGCAGTCTGAAGTATATTTTTTACTACGTTGTAAGCACTGTTCTGCTTTACAAACATGCTTATTTTCCCCCCAAGCCCAAGAGATGTGTACTTTTAACACCTTCATGTTATACAGAGGTTAAATAATTTGCCCAAGGCCACAAGAGGCCGAACTCAATTTGAACTCAGGTTTAACTCCAGAAATTGGGTTCCCTTCAGTGACTGCCTGCCTGACTCCACAGTGGGTGTGAAGTGCATGGTAGACCCGTCTTACCTCCAGGGACTCTTGGAATCAGGTTTGTACCTCAGAAAAAAGCAGATATCCCGTAGAGAATAAGCCTCAACAGATATTTATTGTGTGTAATACTCCCCTCCCACAGGAATTTCTCTTTGCTGTTAGTGATCTCCCACAGTGCCTGGGGTTTGAACTAAGCACTTTGGCACCTAATTGCCCATTGTCTTGTATTGCCATTTTCTAGTGCCTTTGCCTAATCATAGAGATTTTTTTTTTCTCTCATAAAGTCCAGTCTAGTCCCACGGCTGGTGTGGACATGAGGTTATTAGGCCTTCACAGCAAGATCTTCCTGATCCATTGAAGATAATCAGTGGCACTTAAATCTTTTTTTTTTTTTTAAGATTTTATTTATTTATTCATGAGAGACAGAGAGAGAGAGAGAGGCAGAGGGAGAAGCAGGCTCCCAAGGAGCAGAGAGCCCGATGTGGGACTCGATCCCAGGACCCCGGGATCATGACCTGAGCCGAAGGCAGACGCTTAACCATCTGAGCCACCCAGGCGCCCAGTGGCACTTAAATCTAAGAACCTTTTGGGGTTTTGTTAAAAATGCAGTCTTCCGATTAGATCTGGGGGTGGGTCCCAGGAATCTGCATTTTTAACACATTCTTAGGCTACAGTCAATGGATCTAGCTACATTCCTGCCTGTGAGGGCTGCCCCATTTACGCAGGATTATTTCCTGGTATAATGACTTCTGTAACATTGCACACAGCTGAAGAATTAGAAGCCGGGCCTCTTTTGTTTCTGGATTCACCACTTGGTAGGTGTAATAACATCCCCTGACAGGCTACTTGCCACAGGTGCATGCTCGCCACGTGTACCCCACTGGTACCATCCCCCATTCAGTCCTGGGGCCCAAGACCCCTCCAACCCTATCACCACCCCTGCCCTCTTCCAACTCCTCAAACACACCCTTGACCCTTTCCCTTCCCCCCACCTCAGCCCCTCCCTTCAGCCCCAGCCCAGCCCTTTTCCCTCCCCCATCTCTCCTTTGGGCGCCCCCCCCCCGGCTCCTCCCACCTTAGAACATTTTTTTTTGTTTCTTCCTGGCCAAGTTTCCCCTGTGAGATTGGGTTGGGGGGTGGGGCTGGCTGGACGGGAGGACACACTGCCATTCATTGCAGTTCCTACCGAATGGGCTACTTTTTCCATCTCAGAAAACCCTTGTTTTCTACCAGAGAAATGGGCAGAGGCCTCTCTCTGGAACTTGGAGGGATGTCACTCTCCGGGAAAGCCCCTCCGTCTGCAAATATCCCAAAGCAGGCCGAGCCTGCTGTGTTCCTTTGTTGGAGCAGAATGGTAATGGAATCTTACCAATAGGTGAAAAGGGCTAGAGAGAACACCAAGAATGGGCCCACCCTTCTCCCTACAAAGGCCTAACGCTAAAAGGGAAGGGAAAAAAAACCACCAACAAAGAGTTTAAGATAGTAGTTCCCAGCTTTTTCAAATATGAAGCATTTTTTAACCAATCCATTTTTTAATTTTTAAATTCTTGACATTACAGAACTAAACTGAAATTTATTAACATTCCACTCTTACATTTCTTATCGACAAACAGAAATAAAATTCATGAGCCAAAAACCCAAAACAAAACTAAAAACAGGGAAAAGCTTATAAAACTAAATATGGATCCCAGCATTAACAGCTGAACAGAGAATGTGATTTTTAAATTCTTAGCGGATGATAAAGTTGTGTAGAAACTGAACACTTACAAATTATTTAAAACCTGGAATCACTGACCAGAAATTACACAGTTGGATCATGGGAAAACAGCAGAAAGGGGTTATAAGTGAAACCTACACTGTTCTAGCTGCACCCCATGCCCTTCTCGGAGGAAAGCCTGGCATTGATTAGATATTGGGCCAGACTAATACTGGCAGCAGAACCAGTGATAGTAACCTGCCTACCAGAGGAGCCTTCCACTGGATTGGCAATTTTGATCTGGGCCCCGGACATCTGGCGGATCTCATTAATGTTGGCGCCTTGGCGCCCGATTATGCAGCCAATTAAGTTATTTGGAATGGTGAGTTCATGGGTGGTTTGAGTAGATGCATCCAAACTTGCCCAATAGCCTTTCACCTCTGGAGAGCTGGAGTCAATTCCGGCGAATCCGGTCCCGCCGTGCATCATGGCAAAGTGAGACTGTTGTCTTGCCACCTGGTTCAGCTTGGCCAGATCGAGCGGAGAAATGGTGTGTTGTCCTTGAATCGAGTAGGCATCTAGAGGTGGTCCCTCCAGGTCATGAGTGGCATGGGGGTAGCCCGCAGCGTCGCTGCACCGATCTTGGCCGCCCGCGCAGATGACTGGAGAGCTGGCCGGCATGGGCTGGTACGGAATGGTCATGACTCTCCCTTGCGGAGACTGGGAGAGCGTCTCCAGCATGACCAGGCAGATCTGCTTGACACACTCGGTGACAGACTGCGGCACGCCAGCAATGGTGATGGCCCGCTCGGTGGAGTTGGGGAGCATATCCCCCGCCACCTGGACTTGGGCCCCCGTACTCTCGCGGATCTCTTTGATCTTACACCCGCCTTTCCCAATCAGGGAGCCGCACTGGGTGGCCGGCACCACCAGCCTCAGGGTGACCGGGGGCCTGCTGGCCGCCGTGCTGTTGGTCATGGAGCTGTTGATATCTTCTTCCAGCTTGTCGATGATCATAGCGAAGGCCTTAAAGATGGCATTGGTAGGGCCGGTCAGAGTGATGATTCTCTCCGGGCAATTCCCCTCCGAGATGTTGATCCGCGCGCCACTCTCCTCGCGGATCCTCTTAACCGACTCCCCTTTCTTCCCAATGATGCTTCCTACTTCCTTTCCGTGCATAAGCAGCCGAATGGTGAGAGTCACATTTAGTCCACTTTCAGTCACACCGGCATCCATGGCGAGCGGCGGGCGGCGTTCGGGGGAGTTGGGCTCGTTACGTGGTCAAGTCTTTGGTGGCTGGCGGGGGGAGGGGAGGTGTAGGCCCAAAACTGCCGGCGCGAGGCGAGCGAGGGCCGCGGGAGCGAGCGGGCGCGGGCGGGAGGCCGCGGCGTCGTCGCAGGGGCGGGCGGCGGCGGCGGAGGGGGCGAGCGGGGCCGGGAGCGGCGGGCGGGCGGGTGGGCGAGGGCGCGGCGGTGGCGACTCCGGCGGCAGCCTCGGCGGTCTGGGCGGGGCGGGAAGCCCGCTTTCAACCCCGCGTACCCTCTGACCCCGGAAGTGCTTGCCGCGCAGGACCCCTTGAAAAAAAATGAGGACCCGTCTTTTTTAGGTCACAAGATTGCGCCAACCTCCACATGGTAGTTTTTAAAAACTCTTATAACAGCCTAGCATTGAAAATAAAGCACCGATGGGCAGACGCTGTGAGCCCGGCAAGCTTTTAAAACCAACATGCATTTTATTAACTCTAGCGGCACTGGCAAATGTTTGGAAATGTTAGTGTTGTGAATGGTGGATGACACATTATTTTCCCGCCTTACAAAAGGGGTTTGAAAGCGGAGCGACGCGGGCAGCCCCGACAGTAACTGCAGGCGGCAGCTGGGACGCCGCGGGTTTAAAACGTGCGCGTGAGGCGGCTAGAGCGCGTGCGCAAGGGTGTGGGGAGACGGGAGGGGCAGCCGCGGTCTTCCGGGGGGGAGGGGCGGCGAGGCGAGGCTTGTGGGGTGGGTACGCGCGCGCGAGTGCGCGCGAGCAGGCACGTGGGGCCCCTTCGTCCCCGGTGCCCGGGCGCCCCGCGCCAGCCCCTACCCCTGCCCCGGTCCCCCAGCGGCGGCTGGAGAGGAGAAAGACCGAAACCCACCCCTACCACCCCCCGAGTTGCGGCTCTGCTGATGATTTCTGGGAAGTGCTGGAAATATGGCCGTAGAAAAAGAATGGCGTCCATTTACATAATGCTTTGTTTGCATTTTGCAAGTTTCTTTCGGTTGAACCTGCAGAAACCCCACCTCCTAGTGTCGTTTTAGTCGTGGCAGTTTTGTCAGATATTTAAGACAATGGTGTGCCAAGTAGTGCTGTGGGGGGGGTTCTTCCGATTTTCCCCACGCCGTTTAAGCCCCGCTTCTGCCTTTTCTCCCGTTTCCCCCTTGGTGCAGACGCCGCGCCCCGCTCTTCGGGGGCGGCCCCTCTCGAGCCCCGCCATCTTGGAAGGCCTTTCTTGCCGGTTCGCCACTGCACGTTCCTCTCACTAAAGAAAGGTCGCTTGCGTGCCTCCTGTACGTTTATTTCTATCCCTTTCTCTTTACTTCGGCTAAGCCAGGCAGTAAAGGCACACAGACAGATTTGTGCGCAACGTGCTTCAGGATCCCTCAGGGAAAGCGGCTAACGTGGCGGTCCCTCCGCCCCCCTTTCTTCCCCACGGGGTGGCCGCCATGTTTCCAGCACACAAAATGGCGACACGTGGCCTGGATTCTTCGCTAACGAGAAATTGGGGTCGACCCGAAAGCTCCAGAATGCCCCATCCCCCATCCCGTGCGTCTTGGGTGGAGCCTTCCCCCCGCAGCGATTGCTCTGACCACCCTGGTCCAAACCTCGGCTGCTGAATTTTAATGCGTTTCCCCCCATAAATTTAAAATGGAAGTGTTTATAACTGTAAAATGTAGGCATAATACTGAGTTGTTAGTTTTAAATTTAATAATGAGTAATGGGGGGCAGTACCAGTGGATAATTTGGGCCCCCAGTACCGAAGCATTTAGGAATAGCTGCTTTAAGAAATGAAATGGGAAATTACTGATTTGCTAGACTTTTAGCACAGGTCTGTGCTGGAGAGACCAAGAAATGGTATCATAAAAAAACTTAAAAAAAAAAGTTTCCATGAAGCAATTCGGATACCAGTGACCTTTTTCGGAGGCCAGCTGGCTGGTGAACCTCAGTTTACCCACAACTGGTGTTAACTTTTAGTGTGGAGGGACAGAGACAGATGTTATTGTGCATTTACCAGTGCCAGATGCTGTGCTAGCATTTTACTGCATACTATCTTTAATTTTTACAATGATCTTCTTAGGTAGGTGTTACCTCTCTCTCTTTTTTTTAACAGACGAATTCACTTAGGCCCAGAGAGATGAAGTGACTAATTCAAGGTCACACTATGGCGGATGGAATCCAGACCTTCTGATTTCCTTATTGGTGAGCACATTTTCAAATTTTTCTGTAAATCATGGTTTTAGAATTCAGTTGCTATTCGAATGTTTAGGTGAGCTTGTCATTTAAAGGAACCCCTCAGGTAAACTTTTGGTGCATAGTCACCCCCAGTTTGTATCTGTTTGGGGATTCCCAGATTTTCCTGGCGTGAGCTATACCTGTAAGAGGCTCAAATGCTATTTTTTTTTAAATGAGGTGTTTGGGTGACAATAGGGAGGGGGAAATGATTCAGCCCTATCCAAAAGCTGAAGTATCTGTCAATCCAGCCTTGTCTGCAGCACATTTAAACCTACCTGGCTCTGTGGGAGCAAGCAGTTTCTCTGTGTGACTCACTTGCTTCAGCTACCCGTGGGCATGACTTCCGGCTTCCTCACCCTAATGTCCTAACCAAGTAAAAATAAGTATTTTACTTTGGTGCCAAGCCTTCATTTCTCTGCAAATATTGACAGAGCATGACAGCGTTAGGTAAATTGTAGTCTGTGAACTCTTCAGTTTAATGTAACAAATAACTTGTAGGCCAAACAAGGAATATGTGCCTGAATAGGGCTCTACATGTGTGGGTGTTAGAGATGGAGAGAAGGGGTTTTTGCTTCTTTTCACTTACATTAATGTCCTATATCATAGTTTCTGAAGTGCTTTTGCATTACCTTATATAATTCTACAAATAACTTCGGCAGGTGGGTACATAAAAGCAACAATGACAGTAATACTAAGTGCTTACTGTGCCAGGCACTGTGTGAAGCTTTATTCTGTATGATAATTCAGTGGCTCTCATATTTTTTTATTTTGTGGATTTAACTAATCTCTACACCCAACGTGGGGCTCAAACTCACAACCCTAAGATCAAGATTGCATACTCCACCGACTGAGCCAGCCAGGTGCCCCAACCGTTTTAAAAGCAAACCACCATAAGAGATAAATTTTACAAAATAATTCATATATGCACACGTATATAAAACAAACAAAATCTTTGCAAAACAACACTTATTCTTACTATATGCAGTGTACTCTGGTAGTTTCTTTTACGTGAAATAAAAAGGCGCATCAAAATTAAAATGATGAGAAACCCATTATTAGGTTGTGACCAGAATGATTAATATACACATTTAGTCTTCACAAAACCTCCTGAGATGGGGGTGATGTTAATTTCCATTTTGCAGAGATACAGAGGGGTGAAGGATTTTGTCTAAGGCACAGTTATTAAATAGTAAAATAGGGATTTGAATCTAGGCAATCTGAATCCAGAGTCTGTATATTTACCACTATGCAAGATGCAGAGGGCCTTGTCTTATAGGGGAGACAAAATTGTTTAGGGAATTAAAATTAGTAAATGTTAAAAACTGAGGAGACAAAAAGAGAAATTATATATAATTAGGAATTATATCCTGATTCAAACTACTCTGGTCCTCTAAATCTGCCACATACTTATTTTCCCTAAAGAAAATTGTATACATTGGGTGTTTCTTCCCAAGCCTGCCTATTTTAAACCTTTTTTGCTTGAAAATTTCCCCCTGCCCCCCAATAAAGACCTCCCCTTCCCAGCTCTCAGCCTCTCTGTTTTCCCCAGTCCTACAAGCTCTCTCTGCTCCCATAGGCCACATTTAGCTGTTGGTTAAATTGTAATGTGTCTTGGTGTTGATAGTGTGTTGTACAGGCTACAGGTGCTGTGGGTGACCCGGAAATCTGTAGAGGGCACTGGACTTGGGAATCTGTGGCTCTGGCCCCCAGCTCCAGCTCTCCCACTGTCTAGCTTTGAGAAGTTTACAACCCAGTTCAACACTGGGCTTTGGTTTTCCCATCTGTAAAACAAGAGATTAAATGATGTCTTCTAATTCTATCTAAATTTTATCTAGGGAGAGATGATACTTGATGATCTTGGTTCTTTATCTCTGGAGGGGGGGAGGATTATGTAAACATTTTACTCACTTATGGTAAATTCTCCACTCCCTTCCCCAGACCTGCAGTATCTTGTGGATATATGAGTGAATTCCACACCACCCATTTTACAGATGAAGCCACTGAGATATGGAACAATTGACTAAACAGTCACTGCCCCACCCCTGGAGCCTCCTACATGACTCTTCTCCCATTTGAATGACTGCAGGTTAGTTAAGGAGTTTAACGAGGTTGTGAAGGTGAGTCAGGCCTAGACTTTGGAATTGAACCACAGGATTTATATTCCATTCAGAGGAAGGAGTTTTGCTCCCTTTTACTTCACATTGGCATGTTATGTGAAATATTTTGAAGTGATTTCACATTACTTAATCATCACAGACAACTTTGCCAGGAAAGTATTCTTATGCCTATTTTATAGAAGAGCCATCTATGGATCAGAAGAGTGAAGTGACTTGCCCAAGGTGACACAGCTTGTCAGAACCTGAGCTGGGTCTCTCTCTCTTTTTTTTTTTTTTTTTGAGCTGGGTCTCTTGACTATTATAGTTGTGTTTTGTTCTCTCCTTGGCTTCTGATGCTTTGACACATGGAATAATTTTATCTTAAAAAGCTTTCAATCCAGTCTTTATTCTTCTGTCCCAGAGCAACCAGTCTACTTATGTTAGGTTCCTGATACTTTTGGTTTAGGAAAACCTCTTTCCTCTTTTTTCCTCTAATGTTGACATTTATGGGTTTGGGAAGTGGTGGGAATTATTCCTCTGGAGACTCTGGAGGCAGGGACCACATTTTCCCCCCTAATCTACCTGGTCCAGCAAGAATACCATAGCTTTTTAAATTTGCCCTACCAACATGCAGCATTTTTTCAAAAAAACCCCATGATTTCTTTTTTTTTTTTTTACTCCTTCAGAATTAGCTTCTCATTTTTCTTTTATTTGAAATTATAGTAAATTGAGAGGGCCTTGACCCTATCACTTTCTGGGATACTACAGAGTATAGCCTAAGAAATATATATATGTATGTATTTTTAATGATAGTTGCCACTTTATTGATTTAAAAGATTTTATTTATTTGAGAGAGAGAAAGTGGGAGAACACAGAGGGAGAGTAAGAGGGAGAAGTGGACTCCCCACTGAGCAAAGAGCCCGATGTGGGGCTCGATCCCAGGACCCTGAGATCATGACCTGAGCTGAAGGCAGATTGATCGATCCTTTTCCTCCCTTCTTCCTTCCTTCCTTCCTTTTCTTAAAATCTTATTTATTTATTTTTCAGTGGGAGAGAGGGCACAAGCAGGGAGAGTGGGAGAGGGAGAAGCAGGCTCTCCGCTGAGCAGGGAGCCCGATGTAGGGCTCCATCCCAGGACTCTGGGATCATAACCTGAGCTGAAGGCAGACACTTAACCGACTGAGCAATCCAGGAGCCCTACTACCTTTTTTTTTTTTTTTTTTTAAGATTTATTTATTTATTTGGAAGAGAGAAAGTGCACCCATGCACAAGAGGTGGGGGGGCAGAGGGAGAGGGGGAGAGAGTCTTAAGCAAACTCCACGCTGAGTGCAGAGTGCAACTCAGGGCTCGATCTCATGACCCTGAGATCATGACCTGAGCCAAAATCAAGAGTCAGATGCTTAGATGCTACCCTGGTGCCCCTCGCCTAAGAAATATTTCTTACCCATTTTGTGGATAGTAACAAGAGTAATAATACTAATCTCATATACTGATGATCTTGTGCTGCTGTTATGGGGTTATTACTGGGTTTCCTCAGAAACATAAATATATTTGTGTGTTTTACAGAAGTGCCCAGGAGATACAGCAACATTCTTGTCCTTAAGTTCACCTAGTTGGTGAAAGTAATGCCTATGGATTCCCAGGCCTACTCTGACTGAAATAAAGCATGGAGAAGGGAGTGCAGAGAAAAGTTAAAGGGAAAATGAGAATAGAGTGCAAATGCAAAGTACAGAAAATAAGGAAAGAAGGTAAGAAAAGGAAAGAGAAAAGACCAGGGCGGAGGGAAGAGGAGAACACAGGATCAGTGGAAGAGATGTGAAGAAAACAATTCTGAGGTCTTTTTGCCCCTTGTGTGGTGTGGGAAGCATAGGCTGCTGTCTTGCACCAAGAAAGAGCAGCTGATATGAGAACTTCTGAGCACCACATCTCTTTTTTATCCTCTCTTTGCAATGTCAGGTTGGGAAAATTTCCTTGTTTTTGCTATCAGCTGGGGATGTAATTAGGATGCCAGTAATTTTAATATGAGCCTCAGTTCAATTGGTTCATCAAGGAAAATGTGCTACAAAGATCACATAAAGTATTCCAGGTCAAATTTATCTTATTCATTCAGTCAGCAAATACTTTTTCCTTTTCTTAAATTTTTTTAAATTAACTCAACTCCCAGCGTGGGGCTTGAACTCAGGACTCTGAGATCAAGTCTCATGCTCTACCGACCTAGCCAGCCAGGCATTCCAGTCAGCAAATACTTACAGATTGCTTGATATGTCCCAAACACTAAGGATATAAACATGAATGAGATCCTGTCCTTGCCCTCAAGATGTTTATGATCTGGAGAGGGGTACTGACAAACAGATTCGCAGTACAGTAAGTTAATGTATTAGGATATGAGTAAGCAGAGGATGCTATGGGCTTAGAAGAGGGTCCTTGATTCAGCCTTGGAGGGAATCCAGAAAGGCTACCTAGAGAAGTTGGCATTCAGGCTGAGTCCCAAGTTGGCAAATTGCAAGGTGAAGGGCAGGAAAGGATAACTCTGAGAAGGGAAACAAAGGCCTAAAGACCGAGAGTGCACAGTCCATTCAGAAGTTGAAGGCGTTTCAGAAAGGATGTTTGCATGATCCAGTTTTTGGTGATTATTGTTCTACTGCTTCGGAAGTGTACATTATGAAGACTTGATTATGCTTACTAGAGCACAGAAAGTTCATCTTATTTTGTAGCAGTGATTCTCTTTTAAGATGACATCAGAAATTGTACTTCTGGTCTAGAGATTCTAAGGAGAAAATGTACATAAAGCAGTTTTTGAATTAGCAAATGATTGTTAACCCTCTGTGAGTAAAGGAAAGAAGGTATAGGGCATAGCATATCCCTTTCTTATCCAAGTTTTGGATTTGATTGTGTTCTGCTTTGTTTTCAAGGGGGGTGTGTGTGTGTGGAAATTTAGGGTCTTAGCTGGTTAGGATGTTTGAGTTAGGGAGGAGGGAAGGGAGTTCAAGAATAATTGCTACTTTATGGCAGAACAAAAGAAATACATTTAAATAGCTCATTTCTCTGATCCCACCTACTGAGCACAAGCAAGACTTAGTTGGGAACTTTGTTTCAGAGACACAATTAATTCAACCAGATAAAGCATTTGTTCAGCATTATTTGCTGTGTGAAATCTTTTGTGTCCGGATTAAGCACATTGATTTTTGTTTTTTGAGACATGGTTATAGTTGCATTAAATAAAAACCTTATGTGTATTCATTAGACAATACTGGGATTTTACCTGGATTAAAAGACAAGTACTATGTGGAGTAGGGAAGAAGGTGCTTAGAAAGTAGCACACAGATTCAGTGGTCATTTCTCAGTCATCTTGACCTCTCTGTGGTACCTGACACTCCCTCCTTGCACATTAGTTCCATTTGGCTTCCAGGATGCCACTCCCTTGGTTTTCCCCTTGCCTCACTGGCCCGTCCTTCTCAACCTCATCCCCCTTTTTTGGCTTCTCATCTCTAGCCCCCTTTTGAGTCCTCCTTATCTTCTTAGTCTCTAATGATGGAGTACTCAGATCAGTCTATGCATCCCTTCTCTGTTTACACTCATTCCCTAGGTGCTCTCTTTCAAGACTTTAAATACCATTTGTACCCTGACAATTCTCAAGTGTATATCATTTGTACTGTTTCTGGGAGGGCAGGATTGCTGATAGCTCACTGCATTACTGGCTTTTTGAGTTACAGTTTCTGTTTGGTCTTGTCTTATTAGAGCAGGAGTTTCTTTAAAATCCTGTTACCAGTCTTGGTTCATTTAGATATCTTCTAGGAACCCTCTATCATAGCCACTTCTTCTCAGCATAAGTGAAGGAGTTTACTATCTTTACCTTCCTCCATATCTGAGAATTCTTATCCAGAAACCCTGGTCACCCACGTACTAGCTATTTGGTCTTGAACCTCTCAGAACCTCAGTTTCTGCACTTGTCAAATGGAGATAATGATGAATGACACTTACCTTACTTCTTGTGAGGATTAAATGACTAAATAAAGACTGATTTTGAGAATGGGGGAGTGGAAAGGGGAAAGAGATAGAGGACAATTTTTTTTTCTTTTTGTGGGGGCAGAGGGAGAAGGAGAGAGAGAGAATATCAAGCAGACTCTACACCCAGCATGGAGCCCGACATGGGGCTTGATCTCACGACCCTGAGATCATGACCTGAGCCCAAATCCAAGAGTTGGACACTTAACCGACTGAGCCACCCAGGTGCCCCGAGGACAGTTTCTTTTTTCTTTAGTGAATAATGTATATTTCTATTTTGAAAAAAAAATTTTTTAAAGATTTTATTTATTTATTTATTTATTTATTAACTTTTATCTGCTTATTTATCAGAGACAGCACAAGCAGGGGGAGCTGGAGGCAGAGGGAGAAGTAGGCTCCCTGCTGAGCAAGGAGCCCGATGCGGGACTCAATCCCAGGACCCTGGGATCATGACCTGAGCCAAAGGCAGATGTCCTACCAACTGAGCCACCCAGGCATCCCAAAGATTTATTTATTTTAGAGAGAGAGAGCAGGATTGAGAGCATGCACGGGGGAGTAGGGAAGGACAGAGAGAGAATCTCAAGCAGACTCCCTACTGAGCATGGGGTCCAATCGAGTGTGGGGCCCAATCAAGCGTGGGGCTCAATCCCACAACCCTGATATCAGGACCTGAGCCTAAATCAAGAATTGGATGCTCAACTGACTGAGCCACCCAGGCATCTCTTGAAAAATATTTTTAACATGTGTATGTTTCTTTTCTAGCGAGATTAGTGAAGATTTTATTTTTAAAAACAAAGATGTTAATATATTGTTTTTTATAGAGTGGGAGGGTTTTGTTTTGTTTTTTGGTGCAAAATGGTGATTTTATTAAAGCATGGGGATAGGACCCATGGGCAGAAAGAGCTGCTTTAGGGTAGGAGGTTTTTTTTTCTTTTTACAGATTTTATTTATTTATTTGTCAGAGAGAGCACAAGCAGGGGGAACGGCAGGCAGAGGGAGAAGCAGGCTCCCTGCTGAGCAAGGAGTCCAGTGCAGGACTCCATCCCAGGAGCCTGGGATCATGACCTAAGCCCGAGGCAGCCGCTTAACCAACTGAGCTACCCAAGCGTTCTAGAGTAGGAGATTTTTAGAAAATACTTCCTTGTCTTTCCACCCAGATACTTCTGTATTATGAGGGCAGTGAAATACTAGAACCCCACCCCAGGCTGCCAGGTGAGCTGGTATGTAGGTATAGGCAAACAACCATTTCCTTTAAGTAAAGTTGGAACTCAGGAAGTAGTATTTGAAGAGTAGCAAAGGGATTGATGATAATAATAGCAGCAGTAATAGTAATGGCTAACTGATGAACCAGGTACTTTATGTAGATTGTCTTCTTTTCATAGCAACCACATGAAGGCTGGTGCTATGAGAAATAGAGCAGTGCAGACTTCCTGCCCTGACTTCTCAGCTTTGTCAGTAATTAGCTGAATGGCCTTGAATTAGGAAACTGCCTCTTTTTCCTTATCTAGAAAATGAGCATAATAATAGTACCTGCCTCATAAGGTTGTGATGATTAAATGATGTAAACCATGTAAAGCGCTTAGCATAGTGCTTGGCACATAGAAAGTGCTCACTATGGGG
Organism: Leptonychotes weddellii; assembly: GCF_054177405.1. Taxonomy (NCBI): domain Eukaryota; kingdom Metazoa; phylum Chordata; class Mammalia; order Carnivora; family Phocidae; genus Leptonychotes; species Leptonychotes weddellii. Next base: position 75,820,386 of record NC_138378.1, on the reverse strand, counting down.
TACCTGGGTGGCTCAGTCGGTTAAGTGGCTGCTTTCAGCTCAGGTCATGATCCCAGGGTCCTGGCATCGAGCCCCACATTGGGCTCCTTGCTGAGTGGGGAGCCTGCTTCTCCCCTGCCTGTCATTACCCATGCTTGTGCTTGCTCTTTCCTTCTCTCTCTCTCTGTCAAATAAATAAAATCTTTATTTTTATTTTTTTTTAAGATTTTATTTATTTATTTGACAGAGAGAGACACAGCGAGAGAGGGAACACAAGCAGGGGGAGTGGGAGAGGGAGAAGCAGGCTTCCTGTTGAGCAGGGAGCGCAATGCTGGGCTCAATCCCAGGACCCAAGGATCATGACCTGAGCCGAAGGCAGACGCCTAACGACTGAGCCACCCAGGCACCCCTAAATAAAATCTTAAAAGAAAAAAAAGAAAGTGCTCACTAAATGTCACGTTACAATAATTAAAGCAGTTGGGGAAGCAGAGGCTTAGAAAGAGGTAAGGTATGCCTAAGTGACATAGCAAATAAATGACAGAACAGTAATTTGCTCCTGGGCAAACTCCAGGGCTCTTGTTTCTTTCTTTCTTTCTTTTTTTTTTCCAGATAGGCTCCACACCCAGCATGGGACTTGAACTCACAACCCTGAGTTCAAGAGTTGCATGCTGTACCAACTGAGCCCGCCAGGCACTCCGTCCAGTGCTCTTGTTTCTTACCATTATACTGTACCACCATCATGGATTGAAGGGAAGAGATTGGGCATGAACTGTATTTTGTCCAACTTGAGAGGTGAGCATAGATCTGAAGGTCACAGTGGGTTCAGACCCCACATAAGCTTTATTTGTGATCTTAAGCATCTTATCACCATAGCATGTACTGGTTATTCTCTGAAGTGATTTTTCCCTAGATCCAAAGAAATCAAAGAGTGATGGGTCATTTTTGGTCTTCTGCTGAGGGGTTGAGTGTTCCCTGGCTGGGGCCAGGAAGTGGAGCTGAATAAACACCTGTATCTTACTGCTTTTGGACCTAAGTAGGAGCTTTTCCTGTCTCTTGTTACTATGATTGTGTTTCCTAATACAACTGGTAATGATGAGAAGCAGAGCAGTGTATACATCGAGCACTTTATGTGCCATGCATTTGACATGGGTTGTCTCATCTATTCCTTAATGTAACTCTAGAAGCTAGTCACTCTTACCCTCTTTTATAGAAACAAAGAGATTAGGAAACATGCTTAAACTCACATAGTCAGTGCTGGGATTTGAATATGCAATCTGGCTGTAGAGTCTACATTCTTAACCTCTACACTCTACCGTTTCTATTCTTTCCTTACCTGTCTAAAGCACATAGTATGGGGCAGATGGCTTAGTAGGGCCAGTCCTATTTTTCCCATCTGAAAAATGGAAAGCTTTTGACTACTGGGCTAGAAATAAGGAGGCCTGTGATCTTGTCTTAACCTTGTCACCAACGTCCAGGACTTCACTTTCCTCAGCCTTATTGTCCTCATTCATTAAACAAAAGGGTCACTCTAGATGGTCTCTTAGATCCCTTTTAACTCTGATGTTCTGATGGACTTTTTGAAGTGAGGAGAATAATATTTGCTCAGCTCCTTGATTTTGGAGTGGTGGTATTTGTGAGATTTTAGGGACCCTCTTTGTGCAAGGGAGGATGCCAGATTTCAGGACAGAGAATACTGCCTTCCTGAAGAAGGTAGGGCTGGGCTCTTTTTTTGAGGCTGGTTGCCTAGGGAACCTAGCCTCTGGCCAGCAACAGTCAGGAATGCTTTGGTTGAGAGTTGGGTACAGATAACTAAAACAAGCAGCACATTTAGGTTTCACTTTCCACCCTCCCCTGCCCCCCCCCCACCCCCCAGCTACCTTTCCTTTAAAGCTCCCAGTTTTATACACTTTCTGTATGTTAGTACTTTGTTAAGAAGTTTGCTATTTAATCTTCATAGTAATCTTATCAGATAAGTGTACTATTTTAAATTCGCAGATAATGAAAGCGAGGCAAATAGAGTTAAATAATTTGTCTATAGTTACTCAAGTGGAAAGTGGTATCCAACCCACTGTATTGTACTGCCTGGTTGGAACTTAAAAAAAAAAAGCAGAGGGAGGACTCTATTTATTAATGATGTTTGTTTTGGTTTTGTTTTATTTAGAATGATAGACTCTTGGAGCTGGAAAGGGCCTTTGCGGTAATAGTCAATCTCCTTGTCTCCTGTCTGCCATCCAGTTACAGGAATGCTTTCCATTATCCCCCTGACAGATGATCACCCAAGTTCTTTTTGAATGTTTCCATTGCTGGGGAGCTCATCACTTCTTGAGGAATCCCATTATATGTTGAATAGCTCTCTTTGGTAAGATATTATTTCTTGTTTTGAATTGAAATCTAATTGAGATGACTTCTCATCAGTTTTAGGCCTGTTCCCTGGAACCGTGCAGGATAAATATAATCTATCTTTCACATGCCAATCTTGTGAATGTTTGAATACACTCTTCCTATTTATAAGGCATTTTGCAGTTTTCTCATAGCATCTAAACTTGATTTCAGTTTGGATTGGTCTGCACAAAAGCAGTCTCTGTTTTTTACTGCTTTACAAGTACAGCCTTGCAACAACAAATCTATACTTCATTTCTTATGGTTAGGCACAAAATACGGGCCCTTCCCACATCTTTGGAGAATGAATGGATAGTGAGCTGAGTCTCTACAATTGTATATGAGTCTGGAGGGTTTGCAGTCTTCTCCTTTTGTTATCTCTAGGACATTAGACTGTCAGAGCTTCACGCTGTCAGAGCTCACAAAATGGCTGGAAGTTTATCCGGGCATTTGACAAAACTGCATTTACTTCATCAGGCCACTAGGTGATGAACAACTCACAAACCTAGACTTCAAGAATGGTTGTGTATAGGACAGTTTCTGTTTATACTTGGAAAGGCCGTCAGAAGTCATCTGGTACAGCCTCATTAAAAGGTCTTTTTTGGGGGAGGGAAAACATGTCTTGTGTACACTTTGTCTTTCCCAGCTTTGCTCCAGTTTTAAATATTAATTTGAATAGGATGCTTCTTCTCTGAGTGATTTCTTTTTTTTAAATTTTTTATTTATTTATTTATTTTAAAGATCTTATTTATTTATTTATTTTGACAGAGAGAGACACAGCAAGAGAGGGAACACAAGCAGGGGGAGTGGGAGAGGGAGAAGCAGGCTTCCTGCTGAGCAAGGAGCCCGATGCAGGGCTCGATCCCAGGACCCTGGGATTATGACCTGAGCCGAAGGCAGACGCTTAACGACTGAGCTACCCAGGTGCCCCTTGGTTTGTGTCTTTTTAAAATAACTCTGCCTGCCACTTGTTGAACTGTTTAGACTTAAAAATTTGTCTTTTCTTAGTTCAAGGAAGTTTTATCGCTTTCCTTCCATCTGTTTCCAACCTCCTTACTTTACAGATGAAGAAACCAAGTCCAGAAAGGTTAAGTGACTTGTTCAAGGTCACTCAGCTAGTTAATAGTGAACCTCAAACAAATAACTTGATTTCTTTCTTTTTTTTTTTTAAAGATTTATTTATTTATTTGAGAGAGCGAGAATGAGAGAGAGTACATGAGAGGGGGAGGGTCAGAGGGAGAAGCAGGCTCCCCGCCGAGCAGGGAGCCCGATGCGGGACTCGATCCCGGGACTCCAGGACCATGACCTGAGCTGAAGGCAGTCGCTTAACCAACTGAGCCACCCAGGCGCCCAAATAACTTGATTTCTTTGATGAACTAGACTTTCATTGTATTGACTATTGCTCTGTTGAGAGAGCCATCATGAAAAACGTGGAAATTTTTTAGTGAGGCAGGGATTTTGCTGAGGGTTCGTGAGGAGATGAAGGAGGAGGAAGAGATGATAAAGTTCATTACGATTAAAATATGGCCCATTTGGGGTGCCTGGGTGGCTCAGTCAGTTGGGTGTCTGACTCTTGGTTTTTGCTCGGGTTGTGATCTCAGGGTCATGGGATTGAGCCCTGCATTACAGAGTCTTCTTGGGATTCTCTCCCTGTCTTTCTCCCTCCCTATCTGCCCCTCCCTCCCTCTAGGATAAATAAATAAAATCTTTAAAAAAATGTGGCCAATTTGAAGGACTATAAAATTCACAAGGTATCTCAGTTACTAGAGTTACCCCAGAGCTCTAAAACTTAATAAAGCTAGGAAGTTGAGTGAATACTTGGAGAATTAGGTATCTAATTGTCAGGAGTTGGATAAGCATGGTCATGCCCTGTTGTAAATATTGGAAAACATGTAAGTATCTGAAAGCTTGGAGACAGGCATCATAAACTGTCTTATCAGTGGTCTGGTTTCTGTTTTGAATTACAGCCTGGGACCCTTTTCTACTGGGAACCACCTGTTCCTGGCTTTGTTGATCTTTGGATTTCCCCAGCTCTCAGTCCCTTTCAGTTTTGAAATGAAACCTACCCCAGAGGGTGAGGTCAGGTACTGAGAGGACTTTGACAGCTCACACCAGGTTTTTTTCTAGAGTCTGGTATGTGACTGTGTGAAGTGTAAGGCTCAGCAGGCTGTGATATAGACTGATTGATGGTGAATCAGCTGTTGGGTAAGGCTCAGGTAGTGCTATTTCTTTGGGTAACCAGGAAAACACGTAGACCAAATATGTTGTCTTTCATCCTTAGACAGTTGAAAGTTAAGAGTACAGTCATCAGAGATCTGCCATGATCTTGCTGCCTTTGGTTTACTGAAGGAGGAAAGGCATTATTTCAGTGTCTTTTCTCCTTGTTTTTAGAGCCTCCTTTCTTTTCAGGAAGGAGCCAAGTCCTTGGCTTCTTTCTGCTGCTCCAGCTTCTAAACGTTTATACTGTGCCTCCTGGAATTGCTGCTTTGATGTGAAGTGACTCCTCTAGATACCCCTAGACACACATACCCTCATGTCCTGACCCCAACCCCTTCACAGAATTTGGCTTCCCTCTTCCCTTTGTTGTGAAACTGGTTTCCATGATACTCTAGCGCTTTGCTTGGAATCTTTATAAGCAGTACTGGCTCTTTCTTTAACTCACCCCATACCACTTCCCCCTGATTTTGCCTGACTGTCCCCCAGCCACATCCCTCAGTACTACAAAGCTGCTTGTAGACCTTCAAATACTTTTTTTCTATTGAGATTTTTACTGGCCAGCAAGGCCACCTGATTCCTGTCCTTAAGGTTGGCATCTATACTCATTCTCCCATGGTGGTGGTGGTGGTTGTTTTTTTAAGATTTTATTTTTTTAGGTAATCTTTGCATCAATATTGGGCTCAAACTCCCAACCCCAAGATCAAGAGACGCATGTTCTACTGACTGAGCCAGCCGGGTGCCCCATGTTTGTTTAAGACTTTGGTGTCTGACCTCTCCTCCTGGGACTCTGGCCCAGGCTAGGGAATTGGTGGTCAGGCTTGGCCTGGGTCTAGTGATTCAGGGTATACCATGGAATTAGGGAGCTTCGTGTTAATATCTTAGATGTGGGGAGATGGGAAGCCTTAAGATCTGAACACCAAGGCCATTGGGAGTGGAAGGGACAGAGAAAATTTAGCATCTGAAATAATGGATATCCTTTGTAGGCTCTCTCTTCTCCCATTTGTAGGCTCCCATTTAAAAAAAAAAAAAATTAAGAGGTTTTTTTAGAACAGTTTTAGGTTCACAGCTAAATTGAAGGGAAGATACAAAGATTCCCGTTATTATTGTACTTGAGTAAGCTCTGTGCCCAAGGTGGGGCTCAAACTCACGACCCTGAGGTCAAGAATCACATGCTCTACCTACCAACTGAGCCAGTCAGGCGCCCTGAGATTCCCATTATTTTTTGAAAAGTTGATCTTTAGCTTTATAGGGAATGTAGTAACAATCTAAAAAAAAATTAAAATCTGTAGATTATTTTGAATTCTCCTGCTCCCCCCACACCCATTTCAGTTATTTTTGTATTCCTCAGAGGTGGTAACCTGTTAGTGTTTGGAATTTGTACATACCAGACTTTTTTTTTCTGTGTTTACATACATATGTATGAACCCAGAAAAGTGTTATTTTTGTGTCTTATTTATACAAATGGGGTCACATTTTATGGATCATTTTGGTATTTCTTTGATTCAGTAAGGTGCCTTGACAATATTTCATATTGGTACATAAAGATACTTCTCATTGATTTTGGCTACTGTATAATATTTTCTAGTATAGATATGCTGTATTTAGTTATTTTCCTATTGAGAGACATTAAGGCATTTCCATTTTTTTGTTGTTATAAAGGATTCTTGTTGTGTTTTAAGTGTCAGCGTTCTCTTCCTAGGCCTTTTCTTTTCTCATACTCTTCCTGGGTGATCTCAACCCTTCTGACAGCTCCACTTAACCATCTACATATGGATGATGCCCAAATCTTTCTCCAGACCAGTGTCCAGCTTGCTCATGTGGACAGCATCACGGGGATGTTTTGCATACTCGCCATCATGCAGCCTCCTGCTTTTCCCACTTGCCTCATCCAGTGTCCTGTCACATGGTAAATAGCACGCAGTTATTAGGCCCAAAGGCTAGTAGTTATTGACAGACTTCCCTTTCCTTCCACAGTCAACAACCAGCCTGTCACTGGGACTTTTCCTCCGTAGTGTTTCTTGGATCCAGTTGCTTTCTTTCCTTCTTCATTGCCACTACCTTGTACCTTAGTTTTATGACTTATAAAATAGAATACTTGTGAGTACTAAATAAATTAATAACATGTAAAATGTTTAGAAAAATAGATCAGCACCCAGTAAGTGCTATGTGAATGTTGGTTGTTGTCATCATCATCATCATCATTGTTGTTGTTGGGTTCTTCTCATCTTAGTGTACATAATACATTTTCATCTCTACCTCCAGTCTTGATTTTATCCTTCCCCACCTTCATTTCACTCTGCACATTGCAGTCAGAGTGATCTTTATAATATATATGAATGATCATGGTCTAACTTTCCTGCTTAAGAAACTTCAGTGATCTTGCCATTGGACTTTTACATGAATTGTCACCCCCACCTAGAAGGCTTTTTCCCTTGATCTTTTAATTACTGTTTTTTTGGGGTTTGTTGTTGTTTTGTTTTGAGATGTATGTTTTTATTTATTTTTATTTTTTCTAAAGGTGTTATTTATTTGACAGAGAGAGAACACAAGCAGGGGGAGCAGCAGCGGGAGAGGGAGAAGCAGGCTCCCCACTGAGCAGTGAGCTCGATGCAGCTTGATCCCAGGACCCTGGGATCATGACTTGAGCCAAAGGCAGACACTTAACCGACTGAACCATCCAGACGCCCTGAGATCTCTGTTTTTAAATGTCATGTCCTCAGAGAGGCCCTCCCCTGACCACCTAATTATTCCAAAGTAGCCACCCATATCCTTTCTATCACATAACCTATTTTAATTCTTTCCATAGCACTTATTAATATGTGATATTTTTCTAGTTTATCCATGTATTTGTTTATATAGTCTCCTTCAATTAATTTTTATTTATTTATTTATTTTTTTAAGTAGGCTGCACGCCCAGCCTCAGATCAAGAGTCACAAGCTTTACTGACTGAACCAGCCAGGCACCCCTGGTCTCCTCCAGTTAGAATTAAATTCTCTGAGAACAGGGATGTTGTCTGTTTTTTTCACTGTTATATTTCTAGTGTGGATAACAATGTCTGGTACATTGTAGGCACTCAGTGAACACTTGTGAAGTGAATTATAAAACAGTTTCATATGTCTTATGAGGCCCTTTTTGGTCTCTCCAGCATCTTCTGCTTCAGGACACCCTCTGCTTTGGCCTCTCCATCCCCCAGCTCATCTCTTCAGATGTGTTTTCTTTTTTTTAAGATTTTATTTATTTATTTGAGAGAGAGAGAGCACATGAGAGGGCAGAGGGTCAGAGGGAGAAGCAGACTCCCTGCTGATCAGGGAGCCCAATGCGGGACTCGATCCCGGGACTCCAGGATCATGACCTGAGCCGAAGGCAGTCACTTAACGACTGAGCCACCCAGGTTCCCCAGATGTGTTTTCTTGCTGCAAGACCTTTGCAAATGCTGTTCCCTCTACTTAGAACACTTTTTTTTTTTTAAGATTTTATTTATTTATTTGAGAGAGAGAGAATGAGAGAGAGAACATGAGAGGGGGGAGGGTCAGAGGGAGAAGCAGACTCCCCGCAGAGCAGGGAGCCCGATGCGGGACTCGATCCAGGGACTCCAGGATCGTGACCCGAGCCGAAGGCAGTCACCCAACCAACTGAGCCACCCAGGCGCGCCTAGAACACTTTTCCTCAAGCGCCCAGCCACTGCCTGGGTATCTCCTATTTATCCTTCAAGTTTCAGCTTAGGTGTAACTTCACTTGACTGCCCTTCTTAGTCTTACAGCTCTACATGCATTACCTTTAATTATACATACTGTAATTATTTGTCTGTCTCCCTCACTAGATGGTAAGTTTTGTTGGGCAAAGGCCTGTGTCTTGCTCACCATGTATTAGTCGTAACCGCTGTGGGCTGGAAGCATCTCTTGAGGTGGGGTGCTGGGTAGGGCTACCCAGACTACCAACTGAGTGCTAAGAAGGTGCGTCTTCGAATGCCAGGGTAAGGTCTAGGCATTTGGCCCTGGCTCATTGTCATTGTCTTTATTCCATCTTTGGTGATTCCAGTGTTGGCCTGGATGAACTATCTAACATGCTTGAGAGGAATCATCTAATACACTTGTCTCTCTCTGAGACGTATTCATAAAAATCAGTGTAGCTGGCAGAGGACTTGCCCATGAATGGGGCCTGAGTGCTGAGGATAAAAGTTGGGGATCTGGGTAGGCAGATTATTTACTCTGAGTGGCTGATGGCAGAATAACTGAGAGTGGAGTGGAATTCTAAGCAAGGAAGGAAGCAAAAGGCCTTAGGGATAAGGTGAGGCAAAGATGAAACAGGAAGCTGAATCATTAAGTCAGAAACCTAGAGAATCAGGATAATGGGTGGAGTGTACGAAAGGACAGGGCAAGCAGTTCACGATTAGGGCCATAAATAACCTTGGGGATTACTTAAATCATCTTTTGGCATTCTTACCTCTTTAGTGTGGAACCAGCTTTTGGATTAGAAGAAGGATCAGGTAGTTGACATATAAAGGTTTGAGCTAGATTGCATATTACTTTGTATTTTATGTGTTAATTACCTGAAAGTCAAATCCTCAGAAATCCTACTGTACCTTTTCCCCCACGCTTCAGTTTCTGCTCCCTCTTAAATATAGTAGGTTTAACTAGCTAATTTTTGAAAAAGTTTCCTGTATAGAAGCCTGTAGCAATCCTGGTGTTCTGCTAAGGTAGGCTGAGGATACTCCCTTCAGGTAGGGTGAGCACTCCTTCAGGCTGTACCTCCTCCCACCAGATCATGCATAGGAGCTGGCCTTAGCAGCCTCAGGAATTCAGGACTCTGCCTAGCCTGAATCTGTGGATTTCTCTCTGAATTTTGGGGAGGGACATGGGAGTGTAAAATATAGGGTGGTATTCTATCAGTGAGGCATAGTAGGGGTAGTAGAAGATTGGCTGGGTGTGCATAGATGGAGGATCTGAAGGTGTATAGGCAGTGGGCTTCGAAGTTTCTGACCTGGAATGGTCCTTGAATTTATGGCAGTATTAGGTTGCTTTAATGTGTCAAGTAGAGAATCTTGGTGAGTGGTGCCTGTCATTAGCCCTTGGAGGTGTTCTGTATATTTTTCTGTGTGGCCTGGAGGTCTTCTATAGACTGGTAGCTGGCATCTTGGTGGGTGCTTGGTGAGGGGGAATCATGGGGATAGGAACAATACATACTGAAGAGAGGTATATTCTCTTTTGAAGGTTGGATAGAGTGATTGTGTGCACATCCTGGGCAGTCTAAGGGACTTAGAGCCCCTGCTCCCTGTCTTTGACTCCTCTTGTTCTCTAAGCCTCATGCTCTGATGTCCTGCCTTTTATTTTCTGCTTTGGTACCTTCAAATTTCATAATCCGTTCTGACTCCTCATTCTAGATTACTCCATGTCCAGCTTGATTCTTGGTTCTACATGGTCCCCTAATTTTGACATTGCCAGCCACCTTCATGGAGGGCCTTCTCCATTAGTCCTGTCTGTAGAACTGTGATTTTGAAGCTTTAATGCATCAGAAATACCCATGGGGGCAAAAGAGTAGTGTGCTGGATACTTATTTAAAATGCAGATTCCTGGGGCGCCTGGGTGGCTCAGTCGTTAAGCATCTATCTGCCTTCGGCTCAGGTCATGGTCCCAGGGCCCTGGGATCCAGCCCCGCATTGGGCTCCCTGCTCCGCGGGAAGCCTCTTCTCCCTCTCCCACTTCCCCTGCTTGTGTTCCCTCTCTCGCTGTGTCTCTCTCTGTCAAATAAAAAAAAAAGATTTAAAAAAATAAATAAAATGCAGATTCCTGGGGGTGCCTGGCTGGCTCAATCAGAAGAGCATGTGACTCTTGATCTTGGGGTTATGAGTTTGAGCCCCACGTTGGGTGTAGACCTTACTTAAAAAAATAAAAAAATAAAGTAAAATGCAAATTTCCGACCTCTACTCCCTAGCTTTTCTGATTCAGTAGGTATAAGGTGGTGATCAGGAATCTGCATTTTGATTGGCCTCCCAGATGACTTTGACTACAGTCATCATCTGCAGACCATATTTGGAGACACTGACAGGGGATTCTGCTGACCTCCCATCCCTAAAGGGGAAGAATAGGGTTTTGAACCCTTTACTTGGATTTAAATGTCCTAGGAAACTTAGTCTGTCATCCAGTGGAATAATGGATAACTATCTCTGTGTACCAGCATCTCATCTCGTTGCCACAGTAGATGCAGAGCCAGATGAGGTGTAGAAGGCCTTAATGACTAACCCATGGCAGGTCAGCACCTCTGGGATTTACAGGAAGCTTTAACTTTGGACTCAGAAAACAGGCTAGAACATGGACCCTGAAGGCTATCGGTTGCACTGCAGATTTTCTCTAGGGTGCCTCTCTTTTCCTGTGCACATTGACCCTGTCCTAGTGTAGGCGGTCTTTATTTGGTTCCCAGGCTGTCTTCACTCCCTGTTGTGCCCATCCTATACACAGCTGCCACTATCCTCCTATAAGACGACCCAACCTTGTCTCTCCTTTTCAAGTTCTCTGTTGTATTCCTGTTACCTATATGATCAAGTCCAAATGTCATAGGTTGGAATACACAGTCTTACACAATTTGGCCCAAATTGTGGCCTAAAGATCAAGGAAGATCTAGTCCCTGCCTTTTTCTCAAGTCTTAATCCCAAGCCCTTCTCTCATCTCCTGCGGCACCCTTACCTGCTCGTAGTTCCTTGACCTCTTCTTCTATTCTCTGGTTTCAGAGCCTTTGTAGTGCTCTAGCCTCTGCCTAAAACAGTCTTTACCCTGCTCTTCACCTCATTAACTATCCCTTACTTTTAAGTGTCCATTAAACATTATCTCCTCTTAGAAGTCTTTTCTGGCCACTCTATACAAAGCAACTCCATGTTACTTTTTATCTTCATACCTCGTTTGTTTCCATTAGACCACTTACTGCTTTTTACTAGTTTGTCTTTCTCTCCTATTAGATTATAAGTTCCATGAAGGTAGGGACCTTCTTGCTCATGGTTATATATTCAGTGCCTAGAGGCACTCAGGGAGTATTTGTTGACCATAAATTACTTTTCACCTTCTTGTTAGTAGCTGTGTGGGTGCTTTGTGGCCCCGCACAACTCTCACCCTTTGCATGTGTTGTTGCCTCTGCTGGAAGCACCCTTTCTCTCATCAGCTGGTCAGATTTTTTTCTTGTCTTTTTCCATTTCTCTAAGCAAGTCTTTAACTTCCCCAGGCAGTGCTAGTTCAATAGAGGCAGCTTTTTGGTTCTCTTGAATGGACTTCTTGCCCTATGTAGTGGTTTCATCTATGTAAGAGATAGATGGTATTGCCCTTGGTTTATAGGTGATAAGCCAGAAGCTCTAAAAGGTGGATTAACTTGTAAATGGCAGAACTGAGATTCCAGCCCCACTGTAGAGCCCTCACTCATTCTACCTTGCTGTGATCTAAAAGAAACCAAATAGCAGACCCAGAGACACTGAAATGAAAGAGATGTTTTTTTGTTTGGGTAATGAATGTGTGTGTGTGTAGTTTATTTATTTGTCTTACACTTCTTTAGAGTTAAACACAGTAAAAGGTGTACTATTAACAAGCCGTTTATAAGGATGATGGAGTAAAGGGTAACCAGAATATTCAGAGGACAATATGTATTTCATGTGTTTTCTTGATCATCTTTGGTGACTATGACACAGTCAACATATACCCTAGTAGAAATAAGTCAAGGTGAAACACTATTAAATTCAAACCAAAGCAAGTATCAATGATCATTAATAGTTGCTTGGAGGATATATAAAGAGTTAAATCTGAACGTTTTTGTTGAGGGAAAAAATATGCAAAATTGGTATGCATAGTCTTTAACACATTTTGCTTAAAAATACATCTAGTAAGATATATAGTAATATATTGTTAAGATACTAGTTGAATAGGGATGCATGGGTGGCTCAGTCGTTAAGCATCTGCTTTTGGTTCGGGTCATGATCCCAGGGTCCTGGGATCGAGCCCTGCGTTGAGCTCCCTGCTCAGCGGGGAGCCTGCTTCTCCCTCTGCCTCTGCTGCTCCCCCTGCTTGTACTCTCTCTCTCTGACAAATAAATAAAATCTTAAAAAAAAAAAAGATACTAGTTGAATAAATTGTAGTGAATATTGCCATATTATGTCGCTGTTAAAAAGAATGAGACATACAGGCATGTACACACTCACACCCTGATATGGAACAATCTCTAAGATCTGTTATTAAGAGGAAACTAAGGCAAAGTGCAGAATAGTGTTTGTGGCATGCTAGTAGTAGTATTTGTGTGAAAAAGGGGGAGGATTCTATCTACTTATTATGCCCAGATTACCTCTTGTTTGTTTTGTTTTTAAAAATGTATTTATTTGAGAGAGAGAATGTGCATGTGTGAGAGACAGAAAGTGGGGGGAGGACCAGAGGGAGAGGGAGAGAATCTCTAGCAGATTCCCCACTGAGCACGCAGAGCCCAATGTGGGGTTCAGTCTCATGACCCTGAGATAATGACCAGAACTGAAATCAAGAGTTGGATGCTTAACTGACTGAACCACCCAGACACCCCAAGTTTTATAAATGTTTTATTTATTTATTTATTTTTTTTAAGATTTTTATTTATTTATTTGAGAGAGAGAGAGAGAGCACATGAGAGGGGGGAGGGTCAGAGGGAGAGGCAGACTCCCCGCCGAGCAGGGAGCCCGATGCGGGACTCGATCCCGGGACTCCAGGATCATGACCTGAGCCGAAGGCAGTCGCTTAACCAACTGAGCCACCCAGGCGCCCCTATAAATGTTTTAAGTACTTTGCTTTACCCTATAAATATGATCCTGAAAAGTTGAATGTAAATGTATGTGTGTGTGGTGTGTGTGTCAACAGGGACGGGCTGGGGAAGCATCAAGTTGTATGTCTAAACTTCACAGGAAAGAGGAAGAAGGAAGATCCTTTTTGTCTAGTGAATGATCCCTAACTTAATATATTTGGACTTTTGTGTATGACATTTTTCTTGAAGTAAAACACATCTCTACTGAGAATGGAACAAAAAAAGGGGAGATTGTGTTTGAAATTGAAGATACCTGTGTATGTCAGGATACCCACTATTTGTCTCTTCTTCCTGTTCATGCACTAGAAATCTTGGAGCCCCCCTTTTATAATCTGTTTCCTGTGTGTTGATTTTGTCTTTCCAAATGGAGTAAATTCTTGAAGGTGGGAGGCATATCTTATGATTATATCTTATAGTGACAAGCATAATAGAAGTTGCTCAGTAACTACATATTCAAGGAAGAAAAGAGAGGGGTGGAGAGAGAAAGAGGCTCCTCTATCAAAGAGATGATTGCTTTTGGATTTTCTCTGACTGTCTTGTTCTCTTTACTAGTAAAGAATATCTTCCACTTGTAGACTAAGTGTGTTGGAGGATTTCGTGTGTGTGTGTGTGTGTGTGTGTGTGTGTGTGTGTGTGTGTGTTGGAGGGATGTTCCCTGCTGAAAGCCCAGGAAAGAGCAGAAGCTGGAATGGGGCATGAAGGCTGTTGACCTGATGGTGTGTAATGAGACTTCTGTGTTGTAGCCCTGAGGAGAATCTCAGATTTCTGACCTGTTCCTAATTTCAAGCTTGGGTATTCAGCTGTCAGCACGGCAACTGGACCTGTATGCGCCATAGACTTCCTAAACTTAGTAGCATGTGGTAGGAATGTTTGATTAAAGTGATTTGTTGTTTTTGGTGAGAGTATGTGAAAACTCTTAACACTGGGCCTTGTGTATTGTTGGTATCCAAGAGGTGACAGAGAGTATGTGAGAAATATTTTGAAACTGTTAAGTCTTTCCTTAGGTCCCCTGCCTCTGTTCACATGCCTCCTACTCTCAGGCTAAATAGGAGATAAAAACATGGATTCCACCTTTGGGAAGTTGCCAATTCTTTACTGGTGGCTTTATGCTCAGGCAAGAGGTGTAATTGGCTTCCACATATCTGACAGCAAGTATATCTGGACCCTGTTCACCAGGTTACTCAAAACCTTACCCCAGACTGAAAACGTCACCTTGGGCAACATTCTTGGTAGGGACCTAGGCTTGAGCATCTTAGTAGGGAAGTCTGTGAATCTCTAGGGTAGTCATGCCAGGTGGTGAGTGTATGGGATTGGACGTGAGTTTAACTTAGCCAGGGTAGCTTGTTGGGTGTAGCTATGGAGGAAGGGATAAAGTAGGGAGTAAAATGGGCCCAGCTCTGTGTCATCTGCTCCTAGGAAGATGTAGGCACTTGTGTGCCAGGGGCAGAGCTCTGGACTGCTGTGGCTAGTCACTTCCCTTTGAGAGTCAGTCTTACCCCTGGCTGCCCTGCAAGGCATTTGGGGTTTAGAAGGAGATGTGAAACGGAATCTGAATCAGATAGCCTTGCTTCAAATCTTTTTTTTTTTTTTTTTAAGATTTTATTCGTTTGAGAGAGAGAGCACAAGTAGTAGGAGAGGCAGAGGGAGATGGAGAAGCGGACCCGCTGCCTAGCTGGAGCCCGACATGGGACATGAGACTCAATCCCAGGACCTGGAGATCATGACCCAAGCTGAAGGCAGACGCCCAACCATCTGAGCCATCTAAGCGTCCCAGCCTTGCTTCAAATCTTACAGATCTGCAAGGAGGAAGTGTGCGTCCTAGGATCTGTTTCCCATGTGCTGAAATAAGGAATCCCATCCAGGTGTATGGAGGTTTCCCTCCATCCTTCTTAGGCCCCTTCAGCTTGCCTTGATCTTAAGCTTTTATCCTTTTCGCACTATCACTGGCCTGGCATCTGGAAAGAGGAGGGAGAAGGGTGAGGAAGGAAGGGGAGAGTTAAAGAACTTGTAGGGGTAGGTAGATTTGTGGTCCTTAAATCCTTTCTGGAACAAAGTGTAGGGGGTGGCTCACTTGGTTGGGATCTGACTTTTTTTTTTTTTTTAAGATTTTATTTATTTTTTGACGGAGAGAGACAGCGAGAGAGGGAACACAAGCAGGGGGAGTGGGAGAGGGAGAAGCAGGCTTCCCGCCGACTAGGGAGCCCGATGTGGGGCTGGATCCCAGGACCCTGGGATCGTGACCTGAGCTGAAGGCAGACGCTTAACGACTGAGCCACCCAGGCGCCCCAAGCATCTGACTTTTGATTTTAGCTCAAGTCATGATCTCGGGGTGTGGAGCCTGTTTGGGATTTTCTCTCCCTCTCCCTCTGCCCCCCCCACCACAAGAAATAAATAGATGAAAGTGTAGGTGTGGGGAGAAGGATGAGCACGGTGGAGAACAAATAAAGGCTGCCGGCACCACTGGTCTGCAGTCAGCCTGGACCCTTGGTTGGTATTATCAAATTCTTCCTGTGTTGTTCCTCTATCCCATTTAAAGCATAAGCATGTATACACATGTAATTTCATATCAATGGAATCATACCTTAATACTGTTTTTCTTCTTTATACCATTTTGTAATCTTTTTTCACCTTTTCCCCCACTTTATTGAGATATAATTGGCATATAACATTGTGTAAGTTTAGGGTGTACAATATGATGATTTGAAACACATATATATTTTTTAATTATTATCACAATATGGTTAACACATCCATCACCTGACATAGTTCCCTGTTTTTTGTGTGTGTGGTGAGAATCTTTTCTCATTTTGTAGTTTATTGTAGACTCCTTATGTAAATAAATGTAGAATAAATGGCTAAATTATATTTTAATGTGAGGATGTACCATAATGCTTTTTATATTTTAATATTTAATCTGTTCATCTGATCTGTTATCTATGGGGCCTTCCCTGACTCCCTTGCTTAAAATTGTAGCAAACCCCCTTTCTTTCCTAACTCCCTTCTCTCCTTTATTTTTCTCTATGGCATTTAACACCACTTGATATACTGTATACTTATTTGTTTATTGCCCAATACCTTCCATTAGAATGTAAGCTCCATGAAGACAGATTGTTTTTTCTTCTTTTTTTATTCACTGGTCTCTAGCTGTTACGTAGGACAGTTCCTGGTTGGTATTCAGTAAATATTTGTTGAATGAACGAATTTGTTGGACTTTTGGTGTATTTGTTGGACTTTTTATTTGCAGTATTTTTTTTTTTAAGTGATCTCTGCAACCCAGTGTGGGGCTCAAACTCAGGACCCTGAGATCAAGAGTTGCACACTCTATTGACTGAGCCAGCCAGGTGCCCCTATTTGCAGTATTTTTGTTATTATGTACATTCTGTGATAAGCACCCTGTATATAATCTTTGTACACTTGTCTACTTATCTCCTTAGGATAAATTCTAAGAAATAGAATGGATCAGTTAAAGGATACGCACATTTAAAAAAATTTTTTTTTTAAGATTTTATTTATTTATTTGACAGAGACACAGCAAGAGAGGGAACACAAGCAGGGGCAGTGGGAGAGG
>NC_138378.1:75751482-75803346 GCF_054177405.1 Leptonychotes weddellii | reverse complement strand
AGAAGCAGGCTTCCCACTGAGCAGGGAGCCCGAGGCAGGGCTCGATCCCAGGACCCCGGGATCACAACCTGAGCCGAAGGCAGATGCGTAACAACTGAGCCACCCAGGTGCCCCCACATTTAAAATGTTGATTCATGGGCGCCTGGGTGGCTCAGTCGTTAAGCGTCTGCCTTCGGCTCAGGTCATGATCCCAGGGTCCTGGGATCGAGTCCCGCATCGGGCTCCCTGCTCCGCGGGAAGCCTGCTTCTCCCTCTCCCACTCCCCCTGCTTGTTCCTGCTCTCACTATGTCTCTCTCCGTCAAATAAATAAATAAAATCTTTAAAAAAAAAAAAACTGTTGATTCATGGAACCAACTACCCTTAAGAATGTTAACTTCTACCAATAGCACATGAGAGTGCCTAAATTGTCAGTAATACTGGGTTGTATGTTTTTCATCTTTCCCATCTGACAGGTGAAAAGTGGTCTTGTCACTATAATATGGTAGTTGAGAATGTGACTCTGATAGATGTGATGTGATATAGTATGTGACTCTGGAGCCAGCCTGCAGGGGCCTGAATTCTGACTCAGCCACTTACTGTGTGACCTTGGGTAAGTCATTTAATTTCTCTCTTTCTCAGTTTCATCTTTGATAAGGTGAGCATGATGATAGCACCTGTTTCAGGAAGAATAAGTCAATTAATCTAAGTAAATGCTTCAAATAGTAATGGAGACATGTCACTCAATAAGTATGACTTAATGATGTTTTTTGTATATTAAAGATTGAACATCTTTTCAAATGTGTTTTGGTATATTTTTTGAGTCACTTATTCATGTCTTTTTTTTTTTTTTAAGATTTTATTTACTTTTTGACAGAAACAGACAGCGAGAGAGGGAACACAAGCAGGGGGAGTGGGAGAGGGAGAAGCAGGCTTCTAGCGGTGCAGGGAGGCTGATGCAGGGCTTGATCCTGGGACCCCATGATCATGACCTGAGCCGAAGGCAGACGCTTAACCGCCTGAGCCACCCAGGCGCCCCACTTATTCATGTCTTTTGCATATTTTCCCAGTAATATTTTCTTAATAACTTGTAAGAGGTAAAGTGTTGACTATAATATAGCAGAATAGTTCCTAGTTTGTCATTTGTCTTTTGACTGTGTTTATGCAATTTTTTTTCCTTGGGAAGTTTTACATTTTTAGGTAGTCAAAACAATCTTTTTTCTTATGGTTTTTCCTGCTGCTAAGCCAGTATTTAGAACAGGCATATCTCCCTACCTCAAAAATATAAAAAACAGTTATTCATTCTCTTTGAGTATTTGGTGTGTGTGTGCACGCGCACGCGTGCTTTTAAATCTTTAAATTTAATCTTTAAATCTTTGATCCTTCTGGAATTTATTTTGATATGAAGATAGCAGATGAGATCTGGCTCTATTTCTTTCCAGTTGTGTACTGTCCCAGACCTATTTATTAAAGAAGAAAGACCAGGAGCCTTTAATCTTTTCTCCCCTCCCCTAATCTGAAAGTAAGATATCCTAGAGATAGGAGATCTCCATTTCAGAGAATGAATTTCATG
This sequence comes from Leptonychotes weddellii, assembly GCF_054177405.1. NCBI lineage: Eukaryota > Metazoa > Chordata > Mammalia > Carnivora > Phocidae > Leptonychotes > Leptonychotes weddellii. Next base: position 75,801,796 of record NC_138378.1, on the reverse strand, counting down.
TTTGGACTCAGTCATTCAGTTGCTAAGCTATGGGATCAGAACTCACGGTTTGACTAAGCAGTGAAACTGCTGCATTCACTAGGGTAGCTTCTCTGCTGGCTCTTCTCTGGAGACTTCTTCTAAATGGATCTTAGTTTGAGGACTGCTTTGAAGGGGCCATTGTTAGTTTGGAATGATAAGTTCTGTGTTCTTTTTTTTTTAAAGATTTATTTGACAGAGACTCAGCGGGAGAGGGAACACAAGGAGGGGGAGTGGGAGAGGGAGAAGCAGCCTTCCTGTGGAGCAGGGAGCCCGATGTGGGGCTCAATCCCAGGACCCTGGGACCATGACCTGAGCCGAAGGCAGATGCTTAACCGACTGAGCCACACAGGCGCCCCAAGTTTTGTGTTCTTAAACAAATGAAGTGATTATAGTGGATATTTCCTCACTCCAGCCTGAGAGTATTGGTAGAGTATTGATGAGGGGGTATTGAATGGTAATGAACACATTGTGTTCTACCTGTGCCCTCATCAGCTCTTTTTGGAACTCTTGTCCCATCTAGTTTCTTCCCTCAGACTCAAGATGGAGGGAGAGCTATTCCTATATGACAGAGTGTTCATATATCCCATGGCAGCTATCATTTGCCAAAGACGTCCAGGAAGGGTAGCTGACTCTTAACATGGCATATGCTGTGTGCCAGCAACTGTTCCAAGCACCTTACATATATAAGGTTTTTATGAGATTGGTGCTCTGTACTAGGTTGAATAGTGTCCTCCCCAAATTTCATGTCCACCCAGAACCTATGAATGTGATCTTATTTGGAAATAGGATCCTTGTAGATGTAATCAAGTTAAGATGAAGTCATAGTGGATTAGGATGGGCCCTAATCCAGTGACTGGTGTTCTTATATGAAGAGGGAGATACATAGAGGAAAGACATCCGTGTGAAGATGGAAGCAGAGATTGGAGTTGTGCTGCCACAAACCAAGGAATGTCAAGAATTGGCAACCACCAGAAGCTGGAAGAGGCAAAGAAAGATTCTTCCCTGGAGCCTTCACAGGGAGCATGGCCCTGCTGAAACCTTGATTTTGGACTTCTAGCCTGCAGAACTGTGAGAGAATAAATGTCTTTTGTTTGAAGCCACCCACTTTGTAGTGTTTGTTATAGCAGCCCGGGAAACCAACACATGCTCTTTTATTATCTCCATTTTCAGATAAGGAAACAGGCCCAGAGAGATCAGATACTTTGAGATCTGTCTAGGCCACTGCTCTGCTGGCTGGGCACTTACTCTGAAGTTCTTGATGTTGCTGTTGTCAGCTCGGCACCTTCACCATGGCTGTCACACCTTCTGGTAGTGCTGGGACTGAGCTGCTGGAATGGCTCCTTCCCTAACACAGCAGGCCACAGACTTTCCCCATTCTTGCCCATTTCACGCCCTAAAGCAGAAACTCCTCTCAGAGGCTTCTGGCTGTAACCTGATCATTTCAGCAGGTTGCTTCATGACCCCACTCTTCCAGGTGAAATCAGGCTTTTTTCATTTCCATGCAGTGTCAGAGAAATGTGGGTGACAGTTGTGGGGAGGGTCACTCAGCTGCTTCTGGCAATTATTTTTATGCTTCCCATTTCTGGCCTGCTATACATCCTAGAATTTCTGTCAGTAGACAAGTCGTGGTTGTTTTTGGAGCTTCAGGATGTCACACACAGCTCACGTCGCACATATCACAGTTCATGGCTGTGAGCAGAGAAGGAGCAGCATCATGACTGCAGTGACTCTGAGGGCCCTGGTCACCTGTTCTTGATAAACCCAACACACCACAGTGGCTCTCTTCTCTGCCAAAGTGAGTGGGGGGATAAGGATGTTATCTGACCCAGCCCACCCCCCTAAACAGCTTCTTGTTTGCCCATGGCCTCTTTTGCTGGCATCCCAGAAGGGATCTCCTCCCTTTGCATCCCATTGCTGGCTGCGGAATCTTGCCTGCTTTCCAATATGAACCTTTTGCTTTGGATCTTGCTCTTACTCTTTTTTTTTTTTTTACTTATTTTTGAGAAAGAGCGCGAGAGAAAGCACGAGCAGGGGGAGGAGACGAGGGAGAAGGACAAGTGAGAGAAAGTGTGAGCAGGGGGAGGAGAAGAGGGAGAGGGACAAGCAGACTGTGCTGAACGCGGAGCCTGAGGTGGGGCTCAATCCCACGACCCTGAGATCGTGACCTGAGCTGAAACCAAGAGTCAGACGCTCAACCCACTAAGCTACCCAGGCACCCCAATCCTGCTCTTATTCTTTATTTTTATAAAGATTTTATTTGACAAAGAGAGACACAGCGAGAGAGGGAACACAAGCAGGGGGTAGTGGGAGAGGGAGAAGCAGGCTTCCCACTGAGCAGGGAGCCCGATGGGGGGCTCGATCCCAGGACGCTGGGATCATGACCTGAGCCGAAGGCAGACTTTTAACGAGTGAGCCACCCAGGCACCCCTCCTGCTCTTATTCTTAACAACTCTCACTAGACTGAGCTCCAGGAATTAAGGAACCATATTTGTTTTGTTTGCTGCTGTATCCCAGGACTGAGCAAAGACCTGACACTTCTCTAGCCCCTGAAGAAGTGTTTATTGAATGAAGAATTGAATATTGACCTTGAAGCTTTGGAATCCTGGTTTTTCTTGCTTCTTGATAAAGCCAGGAACCAGATGAAGAACTTCAGAGGCCTAAGCAATAGAAAGATTATGATGTCCCTCATATTTTCAGCCCTCAGTATGTATTTCAAAAACAATATTAAACACAACATCAGTATAAGGAAAATCCAGCAAAATTCTGTTTTTTACCATGGTGACTAATTAGATAAATAGAATTTAAAACATTTGCTATTACTGTCTCTGCTTTGCTAGTTCTCTAAGCACATGCTTTTGGATAATCCTGCCTGGACCAGTGCTTTCCTCCCTTCGGACTTCACCTTCATTTCCTCTTTATTTCATCTGCTAAAGTTGCCAGCCAGTTCCTTTCACCTCATAGGGGTGTCTGGCTCCTGAGACCCCAGCCAAGGCTAAATGCCCCGGGCTCCCTGGGGGTTTGCCAAGAAAGTCAAGTAGAACATGCACACTACTAAAGAGTACCTCAGAGAACTTCCATGCTGAATTGTGATTTATAGTCAGCATAGCACATTGTGCCAAGTGATTACACTTGGGCCATATTTAGTTGTAATAATCTGCTCTTGTGATCTTATATGTCCAGCCCAGAAATGTTCCTTTGGTCGTTCTTCCTGGGTCACTGAGAAGTCAAGACGTAGTCCCACTCTACCATCTGTATTAATCTGGCTTTGTTGAAACCATTCAGAGAAGCAAGGTATTCTGTAAGTGTAGAGCCCAGGCCTTGTACAGGCTATTCCAAAGCTGTGACCGTAATCAAATCTGTTGCTGTTTCATTTCGAAGAGCTTAAAATAGTGTTGGAAACCTCCCAGGAAAAAAGCACCACTATAACTTCTTGGCTAAGGAAGGGGTGTGTGCTGGCCAGAGCAGAAGCGGTAGCCAAGGCTCCCAAGTTCTTTTCTGGACCTGTTGATTTGAGGTGTGATATTTAGCAATCTGAGATGCTGTCCTGTAGCTCTGATGGTTCATCTTCAGCACAGAGAGTGATGTGGGCCATGCCTGTAGAGAGAGAGGCTGACATTGGTCCCCTGTGATCTAGGGGAGCCTCATCATTAGATGTCATTTCTTTCATTTTAATTTCTAGTTCTTTTTAAAAATTTTTAAAAGAATTTATTTATTTATTAAAAATATTTTATTTATTTATTTGACAGAGATATAGCAAGAGCAGGAACACAAGCAGGGGGAGCGGGAGAGGGGGAAGCAGGCTTCCCGCCGAGCAGGGAGCCCGATGCGGGGCTCCATCCCAGGACCCTGGGATCATGACCTGAGCCGAAGGCAGACGCCTAACGACTGAGCCACCCAGGTGCCCCAAGATTTTATTTATTTAGAGAGTGAGAGCGAGTGAGGTGAGGGGAGAGGCAGAGAGAGAGGGAGAGAGAAAATGTCAAGTAGATTCTACATTGAGCACAGAGCCCAGCTTGGGGCTCCATATCACCACCCTGAGATCATGACCTGAGCCGAAATCAAGAGTCCGAGCCACCCAGGCACCCCTAATTTTATTTTATTTTATTATTTTTTTTAAAGATTTTATTCATTTATTTGAGAGAGAGCATGAGAGGGGGAGGGTCAGAGGGAGAAGCAGACCCCTGCCGAGCAGGGAGCCCGATGCGGGACTCGATCCTGGGACTCCAAGATCATGACCTGAGCCGAAGGCAGTCGCTTAACCAACTGAGCCACCCAGGCGCCCCTAAAGGTTTTTATTAAGTAATTTCTATACCCAGTGTGGAGCTCAAACTCACAACCCTGAGATCAAGAGTTGCATGTGCACTGAGCCAGCCAGGCACCCCTCTAGCTCTTCTTTTTAATGTAGAAATCCTGCCCCTCCCCCGCAAAATTAATATAGGATTAATATCATCTACATTTTACTTGAATTCATTTCATCAGAATTGCTTTCCTTTTAGTGGAGATCAGTTCTTTTTTTTTTTTTTTTGGTTTTTATTTATTTATTCTTTTTTTTTTTTAAGATTTATTTATTGAGAGAGAGTGTGCATGAGCAGGGGGAGGGAGACAAGCAGACTCCCTGCTCAGCAGGGAGCCTCATGTGGGGCTTGATCCCAGGACTCAGAGATGATGACCAGAGCCGAAATTTGAGAGTTGGACGCTTAACTGACGGAGCCACCCAGGCGGCCCTAGATCAGTTATTCTAAGGGATGGGAATTTTAATAGGGTTTAGGAAAAGAAGGTTAGGTTTGTGTGGGGCACACACCTTGGCCTTGGACAGCCAGAGAGTAACATTAGGGCACCAGGTGCATGATGAGCCAGATGGGGGAGAACAAACTCCTATCCCTGGAGAGCCAGACATATATTAGATGCTTTTCATATATTTTCTTATTTAATTATCATAATGCAAACCAGTGAAGTATCTTCACTTTGCACATGGGCAAACTGAAAGTCAAAGAAGTTATGTAACTTGTCCAAGGTCAGACAGCTAATAAAAGGCTGAGCTAGGATTTATTTCTCCTCAGGTCTGTCCAGTTCTAAAACCCATGCAGTTTTCACAGAGCTCTTCTGTCTCTGACAAGATTTAGGGAAAGGAGAGAAGATGGAGAGATGACATCTTTCTCTACCTCACAGTTCTACTCGTTGAGATGTGTTTAGCCAGAGCATCCTGTTTATAGAATGCTAGGTTCTATATATAGAGATGCTGCAACAACATACGTGGGAAGGATACCAATTGGCTGTAGGGGAGGATTTAAAAAAAAGCCTTTGTTCTTTACCTCTAAGTTTTCATTGCAGTGTAATCCACAAGTGTCAAAACACCACTGGTAACTCTGGTTTACTGCTTAAGAGGCCCTGTCCTATTCTCCAAATAAAATTTGTTGATATGTCCCAAGGAGTAAGCCATGATGGGGGCATAGGTGAGGGTGTGGTGTGCCCTTACTGTATGTTCTGGAGCTGGTGACACCTGTTATGTGACTATTTCAGTGAATTATGATTGAGTAAACAAGAGGTGTCTCTCTTTTGCCTTTCTAAGGGAGACCAGATGGCATTGGGTGCTGGCCCAGGTCCAGGGGAGCCTGGCCTCTGGGCTGGCAGAGGAGACAGCTTGAGTGTGTCAGGTAATGGAATAAGAAGAGACAAGGCTGGACTGTCAAGTGGTATAATTTGAGGGGCACCAAGAATGTGTGTTGCCCCTCAAAGACTTGCTTCAGCTCTTTGCTAGTGCTTGGAATTCTACAAGTGAAATTTATTTCCCTTGATTTAAGTCTTCAAGACCCAATTAAAAATGAAGAGACTCCAGGAAGGGATCTGATTGTGAAGCATTTTGGTCATGTAAGTGGGGGAGTGAATGAGTGTATGTGATTGATTTCTGAGAACTGAACTAAGGGACAGAGAGGAAAGGGCACTTTGCCCTAGTCATAGGGACAGGAAGGAGAAACTATTGAGTTTGAGATAAAGGCCCTGAAAAGAGAAGTTGAGTCCCTAAAGAAACAGTTTCTGTTTTTTACAGTTTTGACTGAGAAGACAAGCAGCTGAGGGCGATGGGGATGGAGGCTGATGGGGATGATTCCAAGAGGGCGTATTGGGTGGAGAGACTTCCCATGAGCATGCTGGGTATTCAGGCATGATGTTGTCTGGAGAACAGCTGACAGGCAGAATGTAACAAGAGTGTAGGACCTTTGGGTCTGTGGTTTGCTGTGATGTCCTCAGACAAGACTGGCACAGATCTTAGGAAGTGGGAGGCAGCTTCCCAGAAGTGATGTAAAATGGTGGCGCAAAAGAGGTTGCTGATGACAACATGGGCAGGGCACTTCCTCAGAGGCCACTGGTCGCAGACAACTTCTGGTCTTGATTTCCCAATGTGCTGTGCTGAGATAGGGCTTAACCAGAAAGCAAAATACGCCATATCAAAAGCAATGACAAAGCATTTGGGGTGTCCACACAAAGGTGCAGTTCCCTCTTGTCCACTAACTTTCTGGAGCCAAAATAGCTAATCCAGAAGCTGCCAGAATAGCACCTGTGATTCAGATCTACAACTTTTTTGACCTGAATTCCTGCAAAGAGAGCCTTTCTAGTTGACTGTTCTTCATCATTCATCCAGCCCTGCTTTCAAACAGCCTTTGTGATCTGAATTCTCACAGAGAATTCACAAAGACTCCTGGGGAGTCTTCGACAGAAGCAACTCAAATCTCAGTGCCTTTTCCAGCTCCTCACAGTTGGGTTCATGGATGCCCTTCACCTTCAGGCTTGAACTTCTACTCTGTCCACATTCCTACCCTAAGTCTAGAGCATTTTGTTTTAGCTCAGACTTTTGGTTTCATTCAGGCCTCTGGGGTCCTTCCAGCACATTTCCCTAGAAGGCTATTCTAGGAAGTCTCCACCTTTCACCTCCTGAAGTTTGACAGGGTCTGGGCCTCCCTCCTTAGTGGAATTAGCACAACTCTGTAGAGTTTCTGGATGTAATATACCCCTTCATCTCTCCCCAACCATCATAACCCCATATAGAAGATCTAGTGATGTAGTTAGATCTGCTGATCACCAGGATTTTGGAGCCAGTGCCCCCAGCAGAGGGGACTCCTGGATAGGTGTACTATACTGTGAGTGACAGCTCTGTCCATTACTCTCTGCCTCTCCTCCATCTCACCTTTATTTTAGCTTTTTCCTAAGAGGAACAAGCTCTCTCCAATTGCCCTGCCTGGACCCTCTAGCCTTGTCTAGGACTATAACTCTGCTGTCAACCCCTCACCAGAGGCTGGGGCTTTTGCTTTCCAGCCTCTCTCAGGCCAGTTCCCTTCTGATACTAGAGACTCCCCCGCCCCCCCACCCCCCCCGCCATTGCCCCTACTAGAGACTTTTCTTGCATCTAGGCTTCTGTGGATAGAATCTTGCCCATGCACAGATCTCCCAGTTGTTGACTATCCTGAACTCTGCCTGCTACTCTTTGGGCTAATTGGATGTCATGCTAGTCTGCTCAGCTGTACTTCTGGAACAAGCTTCTTAGCTTAGTTGGGCCTGTCCTGAATTTCATGCTAGTTCTCCAACTGCCTCTGCCTCAAAGACAGTTTTTAATATGCATTTATAAAGCTTCAAAAGGGAGAGAATATAACATTTTCCAAACTTATTTAACTAGAGAACCATTTTTTTTGAAGGAATATTAAGATGTCACAGAATATGGTGTTTGGTAGAGCACAGTTTTGGAAAATATGAGGCTTTATCCTAAAGGAATGGACATCAAATGGAGGAATTCCAGGTGAAGGTAATGTGACAGTCAGTGAAAAAAACACTATTTGGGGGTAGGAAATCTCTCTTGGTCTCTTCATTCAACAAATGCCTACTGAGCACCTGGTATTTACGTCTTTCTGCTGGAATCACATCATGTGTTTGACTACTTAACTGGGTGTCGTCTGCATAAGGACAGCTCTGATCTGGAGTGTAGCTCTAAGGTGGGGAAGAGGTAGGGATTCTACATTCTTTCTCCCCCATTCAGATCTTCCTCCTTCCTCCAGTTAAAACAGGAAGTAGTGAATGGGATGATGCCATCATCAGCTTCTGGATCCAAGGAAGGAGGCTTCTCTGAGGCTGCTTTCCCCAGGTTTTACCTCTTCCAGGATTTCTCTAGCTCTCCTGAGCACCCCTTCCTTCTTACTCTGGGAGTATTCATCTCAGCATCAGTCTCAAGTCTCACTGCTAGTTCAAGATTTCGACTTCACATACGGGATCAGTGCCAAGTGGGATGGAGCTCATTCTTATGGAATGATTATGGCATTGTAAATTTTCTGCTTTGCCTGTGAAATCCATCTTTTATAGCTCATGGGTAGTCCAGACTATTATTTTTTTCAATCCTTCAGTGGAGATAAACCCATGCACTGTAGGCAGGGCAGTCTTGGAGGTGGAGATCATTTAAATCTGGCAGGGTGGGTGACCAAGTGCCAGGAGCTCCAGCTGGCAGAGCTGGTAACCAAAGAGGAAATTAGTTGCTTTCTCTGTATGCCATTCTCAACCAGGACAGCCAGGAAAAGAGCACTTGAAGCAGACAGAAATCTCTAAGACTCCTGATTAAGAAATTTTAGGTCCCTTTGAGACCCTGATGTATGTATGTGCCTTTACTGTCATGAGTGAGATCTCTGGTTGGCCACTTTAACTCAGTTGGATGAGCTAATCGTGAAACAAACTATATGCAAAGGCTTAGCTTTGATCCTGCCCTTAGGTATGATGTTCATCTAGTAATTAGCATCCTCCTACCCACAGGCCCCGCCACAGGGGCCTTGGTCCAGGGCCCATGTCCATTCCTTCCACTTCCTCTGAAATGCTCCAGTTTTAACTGAAGATCAGGGAGTGAGCTCACTTACAGGAAGATCAAAACAGGGCTTGAAATGGGCATTTAGAGGTCTTCAATAGAGCCAGTTATTTGGTCCATCTATTATAAGTATTAGTTGGCACATAACTATATAGATGTAACTGTAACTTCATATAACTGTAGAAGGCTTGTTTTCCCCAACAGGCTTCCTACATGAAGACATTTCCCAAGATTCTATCCTTAACCTCCTTCTCTCCTCCAGGGATATACTATCCCTGGGTGATATCACATGTGCTTATGGTTTTAGCTACCACTGATATGTTAGAAACTCTTAAATCTCTCTCTCCAACCTAAATCTCTTCTGCATTCCAGATTCGTGATGGCCAAACACTATTACCATCATAACCTGGGTGGCTCTTACGTATTTCAAACTCAGCATGTCTCAAGCCAAATTATATTTTTCATTATGCCACCCTCTTCCCCCTGTTCTTCTATTTCTTCCTATTCCTATTCCTCCTTCTTTGTTCTTAGGAGCATCTCTATCCAGGGTCATTAGTAAACTTGCTTATGCATCACTGTCTCCCACTATTTCCCCACCAGGAATTAAGTAGGTTCTGAGTGTAATGTAAGATGTTTAGAATGTCCCTCCCTCCCACCCTCCCTCGCTTGTGCATGTGGACACACTCTCTCTCTCTCTCTTATTGGGGTTCTTGTCTACAAGGCATCTATAGTTGAATTCAATAGAGAAGGTAACAAATAGGAAAAAAAAGAACAAAGTTACACTGAGGTTCAGATTCTAGGTAAAATGGAAGTTTTGGAAAAGAATCATCTGAGAGCTGAAACCTTGAGAGAAAGCTTCATGGAAGAGATGAGAGTTGACCGAGGACACACTAAGTAGGGTAGGGGCCAGAACACCTCTACAGGAGCATGTGTAATTGGCACCTCCCCCACTGGTTTCTTCTGTAAATCACCGCTGAACCTCATGTAGTTTGGTCCTTTTTAAAAGCTTCTGAGGATTGAGTGTCCTAATGTATCCCATTAGTTAGCTGGAACCATCTTTTCCCTTAAAAATTTGGCTCAAAGTGTCATTCTACAGCTTATAGAGAGTCTGATTCCTTCACTCAGATTCTTCAAATTCCTGGGAGCTCATCTATTTATGGTCATTCTAATTTTGAGCTCTTGCTTCCACTAAATTAGTTCAGATTATAGATGGTCTTACCATCTCAAGCATGCTGTTCCTGTTTCCATCCATATTCACCCAGATGTAGAACTCAGATATCTCCCAGCTAAAGCCTTTATGTGTATAGCAGACTTTATTAAAGATTTAGGGTAATGTAGATTATTTACATTGCCACAAAGCAAGCAACTTAAATTCTAATACTGGCTATCACTGTCCCTTAAAGTATTTTTTTTTGTCTACCTCTCCATTAGGATTTCATCATTATTCATATCACCCATTTGTATGGCTTTGGCCTCTTATAATCGTATCTTTCCTCTGCAAATCTTCCTAACTCTATTGCCACTAAGCATTCCAGATACTTCTTACTCTATTATGCAAAGCAATTGAATTCTACTCTCTTCCAAACTTCCTTCCATATGTCCAAAGCCCACTGGAATGGGTCTGCTGAGTAAAAAGTTCATCCTCTTCTTTAGCCACACAAAGTATTTGTAGAAGGTCTGATGTGTTCTTTTACATTATTTCTCTCCTTTGAAAGCATTTCTTGTTTGGGGCGCCTGGGTGGTGCAGTCGGTTAAATATCTGACTCTTGGTCATGATCTCAGGGTCATGAGATTGAGCCCCATGTCAGGCTCCAAGCTCAATATGGAGTCTACTTGAAATTCTCTCTCTCTCTACCTCTGCCCCTCCTGCCCATGCTCTCTTTCTCTCTAAAATAAGTAAATAAAAAAAATTTTTAAAAAGGCATTTCTTGTTTTATTTTTATTTTTTAAGATTTTTATTTATTTGGGGGAGAGAGAGCAAGTGCACAAGCAGGGAGGGGGGGCATAGGGAGAAGGAGAAACAGACTCCCAGCTGAGCAGCGAGCCCAGCACAGGACTTGGGGATCATGACCTGAGCCAAAGGCAGATGCTTAACCAACTGAGCCACCCACGTGCCCACATTTCTTGTTTTAAATAGCATTTACTACTTTTTCTCTTTTCTTTTTTTTAAGTAAGCTCTATACCCAATGTGGGGCTTGAACTCATGATCCTGAGATAAGGAGTTGCACACTCTGCCAACTTAGCCACCAAGGCACCCCAGCATTTACTACTTCTTACCTCAGAAATGGTTTTGCTTTGAAGGATCTGTGGAAGGAAGATAAGAGGATGTTCCAGGCAAGGACAACATTGTGTATATAGGTAGCAGTCTACATAAAACCTGTTGTGGGCAATGAAAAAAATATTCCAACTGGAAATAAGAATTTTTTAAAAGATTTTTTTTTTAATTCATTTATTTGACAGAGAGCACAAGCAGGGGGGAGTGGCAGACAGAGGGAGAAGCAGACTCCCCACTGAGCAGGCAGCCTGATGCGGGGCTCCATCCCAGCACCCTGGGATCATGACGTGAGCCGAAGGCAGACACTTAACCGACTGAGCCACCCAGGTGCCCTGGAAATAAGAATTTTTGTTGGTGAGCAGAGCTCAAAATTGATTAGAAAGTCCAGAAACAGATCTAGGTTTTAGTGGGAAAGGATAGTGTTTAGGGTAAATGTCTAACCATTAAAAAAAAATCCCTCTCACCTTCTAGCAAAACATATTCTAGATGGATTAAAGGTTTTTAACACAAAACTAAAGTAATAAGTGTACTTGAAAATAGTTATGTTATTTTTTTAAAGATTTTATTTATTTGAGAGAGCATGAGCAGGGGGGAGGGCCAGAGAGAAAGGGAGAAGCAGACTCCCCACTGAGCAGGGAGCCCAAGGTGGGGCTTGATCCCAGGACCCTGAGACCATGACCCAAGCCGAAGGAAGATGCCCAACCGACTGAGCCACCCAGGCACCCTGAAAATAGTTATTTTAGTATGGCACCCAAGGCAGGAACTATAAAGGAAAAAGTGCAATGTATTAGCTAAAAAAAAAAAAAAAAAAAAAAAAACAAACACCATAAAAAGTAGATGACAAACCAGTTAAGAAAAGTTTTTGGGGCACCTGGGTGGCTCAGTGGGTTAAGCAACTGCCTTCAGCTCAGGTCATGATCTTGGGGTCCTGGGATGGAGCCCCGTAGTGGGCTTCCTGCTCAGCGGGGACTTTGCTTCCCCTTCTCCCTCTGCCCCTCCACACTGTTCCTGTTTTTTCTTGCACCCTCTCTCTCAAGTAAATAAATAAATAAAATCTTAAAAAAAAAAGTTTTCAACAAATCTCAGTGTGCACAAAGCTCTTATAAATCAATAGCAAAACAAAAAGAAAATAGGCCAAAGTCATAGAAGAATAAATACTAATGACCTGTAAAACCCATAGAAAAAGGGTATTTACCTTATAATCTAGAAGACACAAATAGAAATGAGACATCATTTTTCAACTGTTAGATTGACAAATATTAAAAATAATATTTATTGCTGGCGAGAGTTTGAAGAAACAGGAACTCATACTCTGGGAATTTAAATTAATACAGTCTATTTGGCAATATGTATCAAATTTGAAGTACACACACTTTTTTTTTTTTTAAGATTTTATTTATTTGAGAGAGACCGCATGAGTGGGGGGAGAAGTAGAGGGACAAGCAGACTCCTCACTGAGCAGGGAGCCTGACGCAGGGCTCAATCCTAGGAGCCTCACATCATGACCTGAGCCAGCCAGATGCCTAACTCACTGAGCCACCCAGATGCTCCTGAAGTACACACATTCTTAAACCAGCAATCTGACTTCTAGGTATTTATCCCCAGGGCAATGTACAGGATATATTTATGAGGATATTTGTCACTGTAGAATTTATAAAACAATCAAAATGGCCATCAATAGGGGATTGGCCAAATAAACTGGTAAATCCATACAATGATAAATGAAGTAAATCTATAATTATTGACACATAAAGATGGCTATAATATATACATGAAAAAATATATAGCATATGAATCTGTTTCAGTTGAAATAAATACAGCAATAGCTATGTGTATATATTTAAAAAAAATCATACAGCAGGGGCACGTGGGTGGCTCAGTCGGTTGAGTGTCCAACTCTTGTTTTCAGCTCAGGTCATGATCTCATGGCTCTGTGCTCAACGGGAAGTCTGCTTGAAGATTCTCTCCCTTTGCCCCAACCCCCCTTAAATAAATAAAAATAAATCTTAAAAAAATCACACAGCACATTGTTAACAGAAATTATCTTTTCTGATTCAGAAAAAAAAAAGGCATTTAAAAAATAGGAGGGGCACCTGGCTAGCTCAGTTGATAGAACATGCGACTCTTGATCTCAGGGTTGTAAGTTCGAACCCCATGTTGGTTGTAGAGATTATTTGAAAAATAAAATCTTAAAAAAGAATAGGAAAAATGGGCGCCTGGGTGGCTCAGATGGTTGAGCGTCTGCCTTCGGCTCAGGTCATGATCCCAGGGTCCTGGGATCGAGTCCCGCATCGGGCTCCCTGCTTAGCGGGAAGCCTGCTTCTCCCTCTGCTTCTCTCTCTCTCTCTGTGTGTCTCTCATGAATAAATAAATAAAATCTTAAAAAAAAAAAAAAAAGGAAATAGATTCTGACTTGAGGGTGGTGGGTGGGCCAAAACCACAGTTACATTATGCCAAGGTGTGTGTCTATCCTGTGAAGTTGGAAAATTACTCGTCATGACAGAAAGGGGGTAACTGGAAAGGAGAACCACTCTTCTAGAAAGGGGAGACAGATTTTTTTCTTGGAGTTGAATTTGAAAGGCCAGAGGTACATCCAAAAGGAAGTATTCTGTAGATTGGGGATTCCCATTTAGAGGAAAAGGTACTTCTAAAGTAAAGGCAATAAGTAAGAGTGGGACTCTAAATTTGACACCCTTGAGGTGTTTAGGGGAGGGGTGATCTTATCTTGGTTCTCCCTTTCTTGTTGGTAGTCTTGACAGACCCTGGAGAGGAGTGTGTGGCAGTGGTCTCAACTGGAACCTGAGAGTAGAGCTTGAGGAGAGGTAGGAGTGGGCAGTAATCACCATAATAAAACAACAGCCACAACATTATTTAAAGATCACTCTGCAATTTATGAAGGCCATTGTATAGTGACATGGCTAACAAAGTCCTGTATGCTGTGCATTTTTTTTTTTCTTCTTTTATATGGACACTGAATCTCAATCAGAGAGTAGAATTAGGACTCAGACTCAGGTATTCAGGCCTCAAATTGCATTTCTCATATCTCCACTTTGCATTTCTTTGAGATGAATTTTCCAAGGAGGGAAAGACTAGAGTAAAAGTGGCAGTCTGGAGCTAGGGATACCCACAGTGAAGAGGTGGAAGGAAGAAGAGGGCCAGGGAAGATACCATGCTATTCACAGTCATCGTCCTGTCCTCTGGCCTTTGTAGGTCCTGACATTCCTCTAAACCAGAGAATGTGGGATGGTCTGTTGATTTAAGGAGGATAAAAAGTCCTAATCTGTTCATAAATAGCTTGAGGTGTTTTGGAAGTAAGGCTGGCCAGTTTGGTTACAGCAGAGTTAGTGTGGTGGCTTCGTAGTTTATTGAATTCTGGCTTCATTTTTTTGAAAGCAATACAGTAGAAGCATATTGACTGAGACCCATGAGGGAAGGGCTTGTCTGATTAAATTACATGAAAAAAATATATTTGTGAAGTCATTAAGTTTGGAATCACATGTTAATTCACTTATGCATGTATGCACTAACTAGTTGAGATCCTAAGAGGACCTGCTTTAATCAGTAGAAAATCAGAAGTCTCAAGTTACTTCAGTTTTCCAACTGACAATCATATTTATGCAACTAAATATTTTAGCTAACCCATTCTGATAGCATAAACATAAAAGGCAGTTATCTCCAGTCAGAAATTCTGAACCAACAGGGTCCACTTTAGAGAGGTTCTTGGGCAATTGCTAGAGTGGTATCTGCTAAGAGTTCTGCAAGGCATTCTTGCTGCCCAGTGCTTGGAGCATGTGGCCAGTCAGAAAACTGAGGTTGAATGAATGAGTGAGTAAGGAAAGGACTGAAGGAATCTTTATCTCTGAGGCATGTTGAGCTATGTAGAACAATCTTTGTACTATAGTTTGACTTGGGTGGTTCTGGGACTAGTCTCATCACTTGGATTTTGTATTAGGGAGAGAGGAAACAAGTACCATGGGAAATTTCTGCTCTGTGAGCTGGTGACTCCACAGAGGAGGGATGTTTCCAAAATCAGTAAGCTGGTGTCCCTTGAGTCCCAGCCACATGATCTCTCCTTCTAAAAAGATCAGGCTGCTGAGAAAGACTATGGAACAAGTGAGGAGGCCCATGGAGGTAAGAGATTTCCTATTGGCAACCTGGATCTTACCCAAAGAGGGCAGCTACTTTATAAGTCCTCTGTGGGAGGCTCTCCACCACACTTCTTTTCTGCTTGGATTCTAAATCAGGAGCCTCTCTGGCTCATTGCTGGCTTCTGTGTACCCAGCCTGGCCCTGCCCTCTGGCTGTGTGCCATTGGCGATTTTTAGCCCTGCTGGAAATTACACCGTCTGTGAGGGTAAAGCAAACTGGGAGGTTCTGGCTCGGGCTCCAGAGGGACTGGAGCCTGTCACCTGGCCCTGCCCTGTGTTTCCTGGCATGCATTCCTGGCCACCTTTTTGCCCTTAGCACAGTCCTCTAAGCCCATAATTCTGCCTCAATAAGGATTTAAGGACTGGCTTCTTCAGAGGGACTTTGGGGGGCAAGAATGTCAGTGCTTTGGATGAAACTCCTGATACCAATCTCTGTGTCCTGCTTTAGGAGAATTATTGGTCTCACGTAGATGATCTAACAGTTATGTTGGGGGTGGTTGGAATATGAAGATTCTTCAGTATCACAAAAGGATTTACCACTGGGTTTCTTTAACCTGCTTTTCAAAATTGAACCTGCTTTTCAAAATAAAATTTGATGTTCACACTGTAAGTAGCGTGGAGTTATTTACATTAAAAAACCTTTGAGGGGCACCTCGGTGACTCAGTTGGTTAAGCATCCGACACTTGATTTCAGCTCAGGTCTTGATCCTAGGGTCCATGCTGGGTGTGGAGCCTACTTAAAAAAAAAAACAAAACTTTTGAGATTTTCTAGGCAAACTTCCTTGTTTCAGATATGAGCAAACTTTGGGAGGTCCAACAAGGGCAAAGCTGTGCCTTTGTTGAGGAGCTGACTTTCAGATTATCTGAAAGGAATTGGAGCAGAGGGGAGCAGACATTGTGTGAGAGGAAGTCTCAGTACCTCCGGGAGGAGCATTTCTTGGGGTATTTTTTAGGTGAGAGAGTGGAAAGATGCATTCCTTCCCCTTGAATGCCCTGTTCACAACCCTTGGATTGGGTAATTCCTGCCTCATTGACTTTTACCTTAGTCCTTTCGGACTGAACCCAAAACGACATGGTAATACCTCAGTATTTGAAACTTTGCAAGGTACATTTAAGTAAGTGAAAACTTAAATTATAGGATATGAGTGACTGAATGTAACTTTATTAAATTCAATGTGTGAAAAAAGCCTTATATTAAGTTAGCAAAATGTCAGTAGAGGTTCTTTAGGCAGCCTGATTTAATTAGTTGATTAGATTGATTAGATTAGAATTATCTGATCTATAATAGGTACTTGTAAATTCTATTCATTTATCAAATATTTATTAACTGCAGAGAGTTTTGTGATAACTCAAGATAAAGTGGTAGGGTATGACAGATATAGACCAATGCTGTGGGAACTCAGAGGAGAGATTGTTTCTAGTTTTTGGATCTAGAGAATCAGGATAGTTTTGGGAAAACAAACAAAACATTCCTTTGTTTTAAAGAACACTTTAAATAATCTTGCTTATACTCTAGTCAGAAGTAGTATTGATATGAAGATAAATCTCATTTATATTATTAAAATTTATTTATTTTCATTCATATTATTAAAACTGAATAGCAACATAATGTATTTCCTTTTACTCTGCTTCTTTGCTAATCTCTAAAGCAATTTTTTCCCCAAGGAACAGACCTTTGGCAAGTAAGAGCAAGAGCAGTCCAATCTTTTACTAGGCAGTACCTCTGCAGCTAGTGAATGGAGGCAAGGCTATGGACAGAGAGGCCACTCTTACAAGAAGCTTATTTATGAAGTGAGGACAGTTCGTGAAGGGGCAACACAGGGCCTAGGGAGGGTTATTTATTTATTTATTTATTTATTTGACAGAGAGAGACACAGCGAGAGAGGGAACACAAGCAGGGGGAGTGGGAGAGGGAGAAGCAGGATTCCCGCCGAGCAGGGAGCCCGATGCGGGGCTCGATCCCAGGATCCTGGGATCATGACCTGAGCCGAAGGCAGATGCTTAACGACTGAGCCACCCAGGCGCCTCTTGGGTTATTTATTTTTTTGAGATTGGAGCATGTCCTTGTGCTATGGGAGAAAGAGCTAGTTAAGGAGGGAGAAGTTGAAGATAGAAAAGAGAAATAAAAATTGAGCAGGGCCCCTGAGGGAAAGGGTCTACTGTATCCTAAACACTGGTGGAGAGATGAAACTTGATTTGAACAAAGGACAAAGGCTGCCATTGAATTTAACTCCATCACCACCACCACCGCCATTTATAGCTTTCCTACCTTTTGCTAGCACTCTGCTGAGAATTTTCAAGTCTTATTTGATAGGGGCAAGGGATGTGATGGGACAGAGGGACTTGTGAATATTTGGGGGAGACAGAAAGTTGGAGTTTCCTTCTGTTGGGCTTTGTTTTCTCTGAACAGAAGAAATTTTTTTTTTTTAATTTAAAGATTTTATTTATTTATTTGACAGAGAAAGACACAGCGAGAGAGGGAACACAAACGGGGAGTGGGAGAGGGAGAAGCAGACTCCCTGCTGAGCAGGGAGCCCGATGCGGGACTCGATCCAGGGACTCCAGGATCATGACCTGAGCCGAAGGCAGTCACTTAACCAACTGAGCCACCCAGGCGCCCAGAAGAAATTTTTTTTTTTTTTTAAGATTTTATTTATTTATTTGACAGAGACACAGCGAGAGAGGGAATATAAGCAGGGGGAGCGGGAGAGGGAGAAGCAGGCTTCCCGCGGAGCAGGGAGCCCGATGCGGGGCTTGATCCCAGGACCCTGGGATCATGACCTGAGCCGAAGGCAGACGCCTAACGACTGAGCCACCCAGGCGCCCCTGAACAGAAGAAATTAAAGTCATCTGCTGGAAGCAGGTGGGATAGTGGGGACAGTGACATGGTTTTTAAAATGTTGAGCTAATAGTGATCTGAAGACATGTAGGTGGATAGCTGAGTAGTGCTGAAGGCCCAGGTAATGTTGGAGATGATGACTTTCTAGAGGAAGAGCAGCCCTCATGACTTAATGGTTATTTTAGCAGTGTTCAGCAACTGAGGACATTTGTATTCAAATAGGGGCTATATTTTGTGATCCAACTGGAAGACTTGGAGTAAGAGGAGTCTAGAATATTGGTAGCAAAGTGGTTGTTGTCAAGGTGGTTAGGAGAAAGGAGTGACTCCAGAGGAGGACTGATAGGCAGCAAAATGATGGGGGTGGGTGTCAAGGGACTGGAAATCTCAATGAAGTTGAAAAATGAAACTGTAGTAGTAAAGACAAGGAGAGGTAGAAATATAGAAGGATATAGGAGGTCATGACCAGGCCAAAGGTCTGACTTGGAGTGTAAAGGCACACTGTGATCAAGGGGCCAAAGGTCTTGATGACCGAGAGGTCAGTAGCTGACAGCAGTGAGAAGGAGTGTAATTGTTTGGTATAGACGTTGGCAAAGGAAGGATTTTTTTGTAAGGTGGTAGGAATAATGGCTTTGAAGCCACATTGAGACAGACCATCTGTTTTTCTTCTTGGTACCACTGGGTGCTGAAGAGTGATTTTATGGCAGAATCTTCATTGCCCAGAACCAAGTTCCTCAGGGAGTGCCAGGTTCCAACTAGTGGGGAAGGAGGCCAGAACCATCTTTTAGGCCTACATTTTGCACTGCGGGCCTAAATAGTGTGATGTTGGGGGAGAGGAGAGATATTCTGGCCAAGTGGGACAACCTTCACAAAGTACTGGGCCTTTAGGCAGAGTTTGCCAGAATAGGGACTAAGTGCTCTTCGCAGGGAAAATCCCATTTGGCCATGATGGTTTTTTGAACTGTTCAGGATCAGATTGAGTCAGTGCTAATCTGTGAGAGGCTGAAGGGAAACTGAAGGTTTCTTGCTTAAAACTCCACGAGTCAATAGACTCTTGAAGCTTTCTATTCCTGTGGGGTCTGGAATTTATTTTTCCTTCCACAGTGACAGCAAATAATGCCCTAAAGCCCACACAGTTTGAAAGAGTCTGGAAATATTCAGATTTTTGTTTATAAAGATGTTTTTGGGGTTTTAATGGTTCAGGATTCTTTTGACATTGTTAGTACATGATTGCAAACGTTTAAGAAAGAGCCTTCAAATAGCTGGAAACAAACAAAGTCTTTACAATTCTTTTTGCTCGTTCTTTGCTTGATTCATTTACACCACCGCCCTGGCCAGATGTGAATAGCTCAGAAAATGATTGCTTAATCAGCCATTTCATCACAGGAACTCAAGCAAGATTGTGTGGCGGCCAGCAGAAGAGGCTAGTGGCTCAAAGCTCGGGGTGTGCTGCTCCTGTGACAGTACTTTCTGAATAGTTTTAAACTGCTTTTGCCACATAAAAATGAGAAACTTCTGTCTGGCAAAAGTCATAAACAAAGTTAGAAGACAGCTCACAGAATGGAAGAAAATTTTTGCAATATATGTAATAGGTGATGAATTAATATCTATAATCTATAAAGGGTTTCTATAAATCAATAAGGAAAAGACAGACCCAATAGAAAATGGGTAAGAATACAGTAGGTGAGACACAACAGGGTAAACTGTAATTTCATCTAAAAAAATGCTTATATCCATTTCATCCATTTCAGATGAAACTAGAATTTCATTTAAGATATGAGCAAAGACTTCTCTGGATAGGAATGTTCACTGTCTTGGTAAATATCCATGAATAGGGTACTATGAAATACTCTGTGGCTGTGAAAACTTTTTTTTCTTCTTTTGAATGAACACACATGTCCATGAGCGGGTTGGGGGTTGGGGGGCAGAGAGAGAGAGAATCTCAAGCAGGCTACACGCCCAGCACGGGGCTCGATCTCACAGCCCTGAGATCATCATCTGAGCTGAAATCAAGAGTCAGACACTTAGGGCGCCTGGGTGGGTCAGTCGTTAAGCGTCTGCCTTCGGCTCAGGTCATGATCCCTGGGTCCTGAGATCGAGCCCCGCATTGGGCTCCCTGCTCCGCGGGAAGCCTGCTTCTCCCTCTCCCACTCCCCCTGCTTGTGTTCCCTCTCTTGCTATATCTCTCTCTGTCAAATAAATAAATAAATAATCTTAGAAAAAAAAAGTCAGACACTTAACCAACTGAGCCATTCAGGCGCCCCAGCTGTGAAAACTTTGAAGTTAACTTTCTCTATCAGTGAAAGGAGCAAGTGCAGAGGAATATGAATAGAATGTTCCCATTTACTTTTTAAAAACATTCCTATTTGATTTGGAATGTATTTATTCTGTTTTGAATTTTATAAAGGATTCCTGTAGATTAAAAAATATTTAAGGTTGTATTCTTCTAATTACAATATTAATGAATGAAATGTCAACTTTTGTCTTCCCCTTATGTAAAAGATTTATCTAGTATTATAAATCTTAGTCTCTGAGAAGAATTTCGAGACTTTTCACTACCTTTCCCGTCCCAGAAACTAAAAAAAATTTCTTGAAGGAGGCTACTGGGCCATGGTGTCTACAGTTGTACTTCTTGGTGTGAGGAACAACGGAATTCAAAGCTCAGAATTCTTTTTTCCTAGGATTTGCTACATTTTGGTATTCACAGCCTTCTAGAGCCTTTCTGCCTCCTGCCTATGAGGCAGTGGAAGGGGCTGAGACCTCCTCTGGTTGGAAGGCTTTGATGTTCCTTCCCTTGGAAGAAAAAGGAAAATTACCTGATAAGGCCCAGGTAGGCAAGACTTAGAGCCAGCCTTAGTCTTGGGAGAAAACCTTCTTGCATTTGTCCTTGCCTCTTCTTTGGAGAAGGCTCTCAGCCAGTTTTAGTCTTGGTCTCAGGCCCCCACCAACCTAGGTGAAAGGAAACCTTGAAGCAGATAGCTTAGTTTTGCCTATTTCACTGGACTTTGAGGCTCTAGAACTCTAGCCTGGAAACAAGAGGAATTCCATCACAGGGTGGCACAAGACCAAAAAACCTCTTTGTCTTTCAAAGACAGGCAACACTTTTGGGACAGAAGCTCCGCTTTCCTTAATTACATTACTAGTGTCAGTAGACCCCAGTATGGGTGTGTGAGGATTGTATCAGACTAGTAACATAGGCTTTTCTGTGAGCTGGTGAGTTTACATAGAGTGGTATAATAGAAACCTATTTAAAACCAAAATTGACTCCAGCCAGTTCTTTTGAAAGAGGGGTGGCCTAATTCATATTTATAGGGGGAAAAAAATCATTCCATTCTCTTCACCAGTACAGAATGGTGGTGCTGAGAGAGTGAAGTTCAAAACTTCCTTTTGTTCCTCAGTGCTGGTCAGGCGTGGAACCTGGAGTGGATAGTTCACAGTGGGGCTGACTCTAGGTATGGGGCATTGGATGTCAGAGGAAGGGGGATGGAGAGCTAAGTTGCTCTGAATAATATAAGGGGAATTTAGTTTCCTGAGCAAAGGGAAATACAAGCAGTGTCTGCAGAGGGTGAAGGAGCCATGGAGCATGGTAATGGTAACAATATAAAACCACTCTGTCTCTTCATAACTTTAGGAAAGTCTGATGAAGACACAGCGTTTCGATTCAGGTTGTGTATGTGTATTTTTTTCTTTTTTGGTAATGCATGGAAAAAGGGAACTGAGTCCCACCTCTGGGACAGCTCAGATCAGAAAGAAGAGATCAGCCTCAGTGAGTGAGATAAAAAAAATCCACCAGGAGCTGGAGTCAGAACCAAAAGAGGCTGTTTAGAGCATTAGCTGCTGGGAATTTGCAGAAATTGTGGGAGGATCATTGGGTGGGGGGATCCAGGCCGATTTTAAAACATGCCCACAGACAGAGTGGTTGCAGCTGATTATTGTAGTACTTGCTGTATAACTCATAGAATGTTTAGCCTTGATCCTCCCGCAGGATCCTTCTTATGGAGGTCTGTTTGTTAGATGTTCCAGGAATTACCCTGATACTCCTCTTTCTGCCCAATGGAAGCCATTCGCAGTTCAGACTCCAAAAGGGAAGCAAAACTTCCCAACAAAGGGCTTCTTATTCCCTTTCCTCCCTATAATTTACACAGACCCTGTGATGCTGGTCAAAGAGCAAGAGAACTGCAGCTTTGCTGGTCACACCAGCACTGAGTAGGGCACATCATTTGGGAGTTAAAGGGAGGCAGAAAAGTATTCCACAAAGTATTGGGACTTGGAGACTGCTCTGAGTAAGTAAGCAAATATTAAGACTCCAATAAGTGCCTCAGAGCAAGAAGCCAAGGTCTCTGAGCAGCTGGAGTAGGACCAGGGCAAATCCAGCCAGTGTCGCACTAAATGAGAACTCTTGCTCACTTCTTAGGGAGGAACACCCAATTGATGGAGGAACATATGGTATAGTCTGAAAATCCACTGTAATTCCATACTTAGAGGACAATAGAGATTAGTGGACTTGGACTGCCCAGCATGCATTCTCTCTTCTTAGGTGAGAGCATATTGATTTTCCTTTGGGAGGGCCATGTCCTTCTCTCTTCTCAGACTGGATTCTGGTGGGGTCAGGTCTATCCCTTGGCTCTAGATGGAGGACACATGACTGCCAATCAGAGAACAGCAGTTGATGTTGGTATGGTCTCAAATCCAGGCCAATTAAGGACTCTGGAGTTTTGTTGGAACTATTAAAAAGTGAGTTCTCATTTTTTTTTTCCAACTGAGTTGCCAAGCCTGTAGAATGGGCATAATTCTGAGGCTGCAAGTGGTCATCTTGACACCCCAGGGGGAGTGCTGAAGCCAGCACAGGTGAAAGCTGAGTTGTGAGTTGGAGACAGAGCCTAGGTGGCATCTTTGAAGCACCTGGATCTGACCATGCTTTATGCTAGGCTCATTCTGGCCATTTACATGAGTCCAGGCTTTCCTGTTTTATTTTCGAAAGTGTGATTGGGATATTTGTCACCTGCAGCCAGTAGAGTCTTAATTCATGTTATGAATTGTATATAGTTCTCATAACAAAGTGTGGTTTCGCCTTTCTCATCAGACCCTTTTGTCTTAAAGTACTGAATTGTAAGTTTGTTATATGAACCAAATGAGACCATACATACAAAGAACTTAGCATTATCCTCTGTACATAGGAAAAAACCCAGTAAATATTTACTACAGGAAGCAAGGAGGGGGGGAGGAGGAAGGGAAGGAAGATCAGATGCTGAATTAAAAGGACCCTGAAGTCCCTAGGGTAATATTCTAGGAACCCTCAGGCCCTATCAGGTCCCTCTGATCTAAGTGCCCCTAGTGCCCTACACGTTACCCTCCATAAGCCTTTATCATGGTTTGTAATGATATGTTTATGTAATATTTTGGTTAATGTCCATCTCTCTCACTGAACTGGCAGTTTTATGAGGGCAGTGATTTTGCTCACTCTTATGTCCATAGCAGGTGGTTAAATGTGTGGCATTCAGCAAACATTTTTTTTTAAGGTTTTTTTTTTTTTTTTTGAGAGAGAGAGAGTGTGTGTGTGTTGGGGGGGGGAAGTGAGGGGGTGAGAAGCGGGGGGGGGGGGAGGGAGAGGGTAGGGGAAAGAATCTCCAGCAGACTTCCTGCAGAGTGCAGAGCCCTGCTCAATCTCATGACCCCAGATCATGACCTGAGCCAAAACCAAGTCAGACTTTTAACTAACTGAGCCACCCAGGTGCCCCTCAGCAAACATTTTTTGAAGGAATTGTCACCCCGTAGGTACCCAAATTGGACTGGCTATCCTCAATTATTGGGGATGGGACTGTGGCAGAATGGCAAAATCAGGGAAAGCTATCCCTGTCCCCTCTGTATCTCCTACACTAGCGATATCCGCAACACACATACAGACCATTTTGTCTTAATGAGATAATTTTGATTTGGTTGTGAAATCTGGAGAGGCGGGAAAATGTTCCCTTCTTTCTTCCTAGAATGTTTGTCTGGTCTAATAACTAAATTGATATAAAATAGATTGCAGGAGAAAAACAAATTTTGTATGTATGGGAGCCCCATAAAAATATGAGGCCCAAAGGGCAGTCAAGTAATTGAAGTTTTATATAACATCCTGAGCTAAGGAAAGAGGTAGAGGTCTGGGGATACAAAGGGAAGGAAGGCCATTCACAAGAGGAGATGTTTGGGAAAAAAAGGTTGTCCTTTTGTGCAGATAAGTTTCTTAGGTAAAAAGGTATCTCTGGTAATAGTGTCCAGGTATAGGCCCCCTTCCAATGTAAATTTAGGCAGTTGAGGGGGGAGGTAAAGAGCTTTTCCTAAATTTGCTGTGTTTTGATTGCTTTTAGTGCAGAAAAATCCTTATGCCAAAGAGACATATTTTGGGGTGGCAGAATCTGCTCCCCTTCCAACCCTTTACCAAATCTCTAGTTATTATATTTTTATTGGCTCATTTCATTGAAGAATTGAATAGTATGGTGGATGGAAATAAATGGAAAGCAGAGGAGTAGGTCAGGTCTCTGTGATTCACAAGCAGTCTTCCTTGCTCCTGTGTCTTAATGAAATCATACATTTAACGGGATAGTCCACTCTGAGTAAGGCTTGCTCAGGAGTGTGTTGGAGGCTGTTTGAAGATTCCAGGAAATTGAAGAGGGATGCGGATGCTGGAGACTTCACTCTTAGCAAGGAACAAAAGCAGTTAAAAGGTGGCCTGGGGAGGGCAGGTAACCTGAAGCTCACTCCTTTAGCCCTGGTGTCTGGGCCCAGCCGGAGCTCCAGGCATCCCACCCAACCCCCTGCCTGGATACACAAAGCAGCCTCCTTCCAGCTTAGGCTATGGTTCATCCCTTCCCCCAAGCCTGCTTTCCCTGAGGTGGGGAGAGTGTTTCCCAGGGCCCATGTGACTTCCACTGGCAAGTGACGATTACAGACGGTTTACCAGTCAGTAAAACTGCCAAAGGCTTTTGTGCTGTAATAATCCTTTTCCTGTTTAAAACTCTGGGGATTTTCTACTCTTGCCAATAGTTTCTCAAGTCAGCAATTATGTTGTGGATTATGTAATGGCTAGGTATTAAAAATAGAAAAGACCAGAGTTTGCATCTATTTTAACTAAATCAAAACAGAGCAGAGGGAGGGGAAAGGAGGAGAGGGAGAGACCAGAGGAGGAGGGAAAAAGAGATTACGTGACAAGAAGCAGCGCGATCCCATCATGTGACTGGGCAATCCAGCCCACAATTTACCGTGCTCCTTTCCTGCCATTCTTGGCCCAAGGGGCTGTACTCCTGTCCTTGGCCTCCTCCAGGGAGAAGACCCTGCGGAGAATTCCTTTATTCCTCAGCTCAGCCTTGGGTGTTTGCCTGCTCTGACAGGCAAAATGACTAAGGATTGGAGGGAGGGATTGATTTTGATGTGATTAAAAACTATTTGCTATGAAAATGCACTTTTATTATAGATACTCCCAACCCTCCAACTTCCCCACCCTCACTCCTCTTCCCACTGGATTGCCATCCCTAGGCCCTCATCTAGGAATTCCAAGGCTGCCGCCGTTCATTGTTCTAATGTGACTTCTCACTAATCCTCCACCTTCAGCCCGAGTTGAGATCTTTGTGTTTTTCCGGGAACCTACTGAGTAACTTTAAGTGCCCTCTAATGAAATTTTAGGTGCCAGGTGGTCTGGAATAGGGGGGATATTTTTGGAAGGGGGACTTCTTCTAAGGGCCTGACAGATCACATCAAAATATACCAGGCTTCTACTGTGTCACCTCCAAAGTCCCTCACTCCATCCTGCATACAGAGGCAGCTGCAGGGGGAAGTCTTGAGTTAATCACCTCTAGCCCTTGGGCCTACATAGTGCACATGCTGAGCAACCTGATTTAGTAGGTCTCCGGTTGCAGGGGGTGGTGGGTACTTTGAAGAAGCAGCTTACTGTTTCTGAGTATTGAACCCAAATAGGTTTGGTGGGGTTAGGGAGAGAGACCTGGAAGTCTAGACCAGCAATAGAATCAGTAACAGGCAATATTAGAAAGCTGTGTCCCATTGTTACTTCCATCACACTTCTTCCTCAGAGTCTTCCTCTGAACTGGGGTGGAAGAGTGCCAACTGCTCAGAGTAACCCTGGTCCTAGCTTCACCCAGCACTGCCCAGACTAGTGGAAGTACAGTGAAAGGAAGAGAACTCTAATTTGGGGATTATAGGCATAATTTCACTGGATAGGTAGAGGGGGTGGGGACCTTCCTTAGGGCCTTTCAAATCATAATACCAACCTGGACTAGGAAGTGCCTGTGACTTGGCACCTCTTTTCTTACTCTTGTAGGTTTTCAGTTCTCTGTTGGGGATTCCTATCTGCGTTGTCCTCCAGAGGCTGACTTTGGTAAGGACCACCAAACATCTGGTATGGTACAGATTTTAAATTGTTCCAACCCACCCTATTAAATGCACTTGAACATGCCTAGTCAACTGGCCTTGGGCGTGGTCAGTGTCACTGCAGCATCGGTTTTCTGTTTTCTGTTGTCTGACAGGCTGGCTACTGCAGACCCAGGTAGTCAGCAGAAGTTGTAGGTCACAGTGAGTATCTGTCCTCTACAGCCCATCCCACCCCTGAGGCTTTGAGTAAGGTTAGGAGTCCACTGAAGCACCTGCCCTAGGGGCTGTTAGGGGCTAGGGTCAATCGAAGGCTAAAGCATTGCAGGGTCCGCCAAGGAACCTTTTCTGTCTAAACTCAACTTTCTGTTGTGGCCTCCTTCCCACTCCTACTCCCCACGACCTCACAATTTGACCACAGCAATGTTGTATACATTGGTCATTCCCATCCTGAAGATCACCTTTTCTGTCATTATTAAATACATTTAATTGATTTCTACCCCCAACACACACACACACACACACACTGTAGTGGTGGTGCTTCTGGTGTCTGTTGCTTGAGATAATGCTAGTGGTCACAAGCTGGTGTAGACAGAGTAACACATTTTAACAGATTTAACTTTTATTCATCCAACTGACAAATTAGAGACACAGTAGTGCTTATATGTGTTGGACATTCATTTGGGCCACAGACAGTGTAAGGTATAAAGGATAGATCTGTTGCATTAACTCCCAGTAACAGGGCTCAGAGCTAGACAATTACTTCCCTTTACTGCACACACCATCACATTCCTTGGACCCCTTCTCTATCCCATTCCAACATCAGACTCAGAAATGAATTTGGGGATGTTGGGTTGTGATCCCAGGGTCCAGGGATCGAGCCCCATGTCGGGCTCTCTGCTATCTGCTCGATGGGGAGTCTGCTTCTCCCTCTCCCTCTGCCTGCTGCTCCCCCCGGCTTGTGCTCTCTCTCTCTGTCAAATAAAAAATATTTTATTTATTTATTTGAGAGAGAGATAGTGAGAGAGAGCATGAGTGGGAAGGAGAGGGAGAAGCAGACTTCCTGCCGAACAGGGAGCCCAACGCGGGGCCCAATCCCAGGACCCTGGGATCCTGACCTGAGCTGAAGGCAGACACTTAACCGACTGAGCCACCTAGGCACCCCATAAATAAAATCTTAAAAAAAAAAAAAAGGAGTTTGGGGAATGGACCAAGACAGGCTGAGGGTTAGGCTTCAGGCCTCCACATATTTGCTGCAATTCCTGTGGCCAGAAGTACCAGGTGGTGGGCATGGGAAGCGGGCTGGGTGTGGGGAGAGGTGGTGTAGCACCTGATGTGACTCCAGCCACACCTGGAGCTCCTGTGTCTTCCAACAGAAGATGGGGGAGAGGAGGTTGGGAGAGGGAAGAAGAGGAGAAGGAGCGGGGAGGAGGGAAGGAGGAATCAGGTAAGGGAAGAGGGGATTATAGGCTGACACTTTGGGCTAGGCAGAGCCAGATTAACAGAGGCATCTTAGTGCCCACCTGGGACTGACAGGGCAGGTGGAATCTCTTGTTGAAGGTGCTGAATCTTGTGGAAGCAAGCAGGGGATGTCTTGGCAGCCTGGTATAGCCTGGTAATCTGACTTCAGGCCAACCAGGGTTGCCAAACAAGGGGCCGTGCTAACACCTCCTCTGTACTCTCAGCACCCTCTTCCATCCAGGTAGGCCTAGGTTCCAAAGACCCATCTCTTGTGTCACAAAAGATGACCAAGGAAGGAACTCACTAGCACTTACTTCCCTGAGGGGTTTGCATTTAAGAGAGACCCAAAATATTACTTCTACTACTGCTATATAAATTTTACTATAACTATTACTTCTCTAGTCAAGTAATTTGGTAGTTTAAAATTTTTATCAAGGGGCATCTGGGTGGTTCAGTCGGTTAAGCATCTGCCTTCGGCTCAGGTCATGATCCCAGGGTCCTGGGTCTTCAGGGGGGAGTCTGCTTCTCCCTCTCCCGCTGCCCTTCCCTCTGCTCATGCTCTCTCTCTCAAATAAATAAATAAAATCTTAAAAATATATATTTTTTCTCAAAATTTAAAAATTATTAGCATAAAATGTTCATAGTCTTGTTTTTATATCTCTACTGTACTTTATTTTCCCTTTTTCATTCCCAATATTGTATATTTAATGATTCATGCTTTTTTCATGATTAGTTTTGTTAGACTTCTGTTTTGTAAGAACCAGCTTTTGTGTTATGTCTGTTGTTTGTTTCTCTTTTATTTCATTAACTTCTTAATCATTTTTAAAAGATTTATTTATTTATTTTGGGGGGCACGGGGTGGGGGAAGGGGCAAGGGAGAGGGAGAGAGAGAATCCCAACACAAGGCTCAATCTCACAACCCTGAGATCATGACCTGAGCCAAAATCAAGAGTTTGATGCTTAACTGACTGAGCCACCCAGGCACCCCACTTCTTAATCATTTTAAAACCAGTTTTGGAATTGAAAAGCAATACAAAGGGTCACTTTTTCTTACAAACTATTACAAAAAGATCAGTTACCCAAAAGAAGGAACAGAGGTTTAAAAGAAGAAATCTATGTGGCTTATAAACGTAAGAGAAGACTTTACATGTAAAATAATGCATCTTTAATGATGGACCTCTAGGCTTGAGTGGGGAAGAGAGGCATCATAGAGTTAGTGCCCAGTGGAAGGAACCCAATGCTTCTGCCCACCCTCCCCATCTTTTGTTTACTGGTTGGTGTCAGGCAAGATACAGACCTCTGTTTCCTCCCCTGTAAATAGTGACTAATACAGAAAACCCCACCTGCCTTACTTGCTTCATTGGCTGTTGTATCAAATCAGATACTGAATGTGAAGGAGATGACACCTGAACTCCCACTGAGCCCTCTGCCCCCAGTCTGTCTTCTCCCACAGGTGGCAGTAGGAAGGGGGTGTGGAGGAACCCAGCCTACCCTGGCAGGGTTAGTTACCAGGCCGTGGCCCTTAAAGGAACATTATTTTGAAGGGAAGGAAAGGGTCTTATTCTCTGCTTAGCTCACTGTACCTGCTGTCTCATCTCTTCTTCAGCTAAGTTTTATTTTTTATTTTGTTTTATAATTCTGTATTTTACGGAGAAGTGCATGGGAGGGGTGGGTGTGCTAGAAATAAGCTCCTAGAACTGGGAGGCAGGAAAGGGTGGTCTATATTAATGGTTCTCAAGTGTTTTGGTCTCAGGACCCTTTTACACTTTTAAAAATTATTGAGGACTTCAAACACCTTTATTTATGTGGGCTGTAGCTGTAGATATTTACCATAATACAGATATGGAAACAAATATTAGAAAAAGACTTTAAAAGTATTTATTATGTAAAAATAACAGTAATAAGTCCTTTACATGTTCATACTTTTTATAAAAATATATTATCTAAAATGAAAAAATTCAGAGAGTCATGATTTTACAGTTTTGCAAATGTCTTTAGTGACTGGCTTAACAGAAGACAGTTGGGTTCTTGTATCTGCTTCTTTACCAGTCTATCATGATACGTTGCTTTGGTTGGAGTAGATGAATAAAAACCCACTTCCTACAGATTCGTAGCTGAAAAAAGTAGGAGTATTTTTAGTAGCCTTTTCAGATAATTGTGGATATCTTCTTCGATATTTCACCAAAACTGGACAAATGGCAGTTTCTGAAAGGTAGTTGCAATGTGAGATCTGAAACCATGTCATTGAACTTCTCATCCTCAGCTATATTAAACTCCATTGATTTGTCTTGCACTTTGAATGGTTCTTTAGTTCATGCTTGAGACATTATGCATTGGTCATTTGGAAAATAATGGCTCAGTGATTTATGGAGATCTTCCCAATGTAGACACATTTCAATCCATAGTATTACATTCCTAGTATTACCACTGATGTCATCAGCAAAGTCTTTAAGTACCAGGAAGCTGTGAAGCTCATGGTGTGGAGACAAGTTTTTAAAATCCTAATTTTCGGGGCGCCTGGGTGGCTCAGTCGGTTAAGCGGCTGCCTTCGGCTCAGGTCACGATCCCAGGGTCCTGGGATCGAGTCTTGCATCGGGCTCCCTGCTCAGCAGAGAGTCTGCTTCTCCCTTTCCCTCTGCCTGTGGCTCTGCCTACTTGTGCTCTCTCTCTCTGTCAAATAAATAAATAAAAAATATCTTTAAAAAAAATAAAAATAAAATTCTAATTTTCACTTGCCAGATCAAATTTTATCATTGGCAAAAAATACTGTCAGTTTTCCTTGATGTGACAAGCTCACTTCATTAATTTTTGAGAAAATGACTGCCAAAGGCCCACATCTGAGTAATCATAATTTGTCAGTCATTCTTTCCTTTTTTTTGGGGGGGGGTCATTTTTCTAATAAAAATGTTTCATGAAAAAAGGAGGTGGTTCATTTCTCAAAGCAAACAATCACATAAATTTATCTAGTACTTTGGTATGTAGCAGAAGTGCTTTATGCACAGACTATTAACAAAATGTACTCACGGTAATTTTTTTTTTTTTTAAGATTTTATTTTTAAGTAATCTCTACACGCAACACAGGGCTCAATTTCACAACCCTGAGATCACGAGTCACAGGCCAGCCAGGCACCCCAAGGGTCATGTTAAAAAATCAGTAATTATTGTTCTATCATGGGCATTCTTATGAGAAGCTAGCCTTTTTTTAAACCAAAGTGCCTGGGGAGCAGAATATGACTTCACTGATTTGTGCTAAGTCCCCAGCAGTTTTATCAACTGTTGCTTTTGTATTATCAGTTCAAATGTCAACTAAGTGAGTACTGCAAAAAAGTCTTGGTATTTTTCTTTAAGATTTTATTTATTTATTTGAGAGAGAGCACATGAGAGGGGGAGAGTCAGAGGGAGAAGCAGACTCCCTGCTGAGCAGGGAGCTCTATGCGGGACTCGATCCCAGGACTCCAGGATCATGACCTGAGCCAAAGGCAGTCGCTTAACCAACTGAGCCACCCAGGCACCCCAAGTCTTGGTATTATTATAAAAATGTTCTTTGCCTCTTGGACCACACCGGAAGGGTCTTCGGGACCCCCAGGACTCCAGGGATCATAATTTGAGAGCCACCAATGTGTGTGTTCGTGGGCAATAATAGTTTGTGGCTTTGAACACCTCAGTATCCCTAGACCTCAGTTTTCTCAACTATTAAGGGGAGCCAGGGCTGGGGCCAGCTCTCTTTCTACATACTGTTAGACCCTGTTTACTACTCCTTGAAGCCACTTCTCCCTTGTGATAACAGCTCTCTTCTCCCTTCCTATCTTATGTCTCCTTTCCCTTCCATAGCCCTCCCCCCCACACCTCTTACAGGTGGGGATCCTCCTTGTTGTTTTCCCTCCTCCTTTGCTCCCTGGGTTATCTTATCCCCTCCTTGATCTTTAATAATCACCTGTAGGCTGACAGCTCCCAAATCTCTATCTTCAGTCAAGATGTCTGTCCTGGGCTCTAGTGCTATGATTCCAGCTGCCCTTGGGACCTCTCCACCTGTATGCCCTACAGGCATGTCAAAGTCAACATGTCTAAACTGATTTCATCATCTTCCCCAACACATTGCCTCCTCTTCCAGAATAGCCAGTCTTGGTTAATCTGTCATCTACCCACCGCTTAAGCCAGAAGCCCAGGAGCCCTCCTTTCCTTATCTGATCCCCTCACTTCCCTCATCTAATCACCCAAGCCTATCAGTGCTGCCTTCTAAATATTTTCTCAATCTTCTTCTGCTCTCTAGTTCTACCACCACTGCCTCAGGTCAGGCCCTCATCGCTCCTTAACCAAACTATTGCATGAGCTGTCTCCCCCGTCCCCCTGTCTCCCCTTTCCAACTTGTAATCTGCAGCTCTGGCTGGAAACCACAAGACTGTCTTCTCACAGGCTTTGTTGTTGTTGTTTTGTTTCCTACTAAATAAATACATATTGAATATTTATCATGCCAGGCCCTGTGTGGGGTGCTGGGGATAGAATACAGAACACAACAGATGTAATCCTTGTCCTCCAGCACTCACAGTGTATGAGGGGACAGAAAAAAGTACAGGGCACAGGTAATCAAGACACAGCGTGATGGGGAAGGAAGAGAGGGTGGTGCTTGGGAGCTTCTAGAAGCCTGAGCTGAGGGCTAGCTGTGTCCAAGAGGTGGTCAGGGAACACTTCCTGGAGGAAGCAACACTCTGAGACTGCACACTTGGTGGGAGTTAGCTAGGAGTGGTAGGAGTGTGGTAGTGAAAAATTTGCCTGGTAATGTGTTCATCTCATTTCCCTGCATAAAGCCCTCTTCTGAGCTTCACCATTGCCAGCAGGATAAAGTTCAAATTCCTTATCATGGAACACAGTCTGTGTGGCCTCACTGACCACTCCCCTGTATTGAGTCTGAGGTGCTTTCAGATAGTTCCCCCAGTCTCTGGCTAGCTCCCGCACAGCTCCAGGCCTTTGCACATGCAGTTCTTCATGCCATCCACCCTTCCCACCCACTCTGAACTACCAACGTCAGTTGACTCAGGAGCCCTTCCCTGACCCCTCCCATGTAGACTTTGTGGCTCCCTCTCTGGTGCTCCCCGCCTGTGCACACACCTGGACACCTGTGCACTCATCACATCATTAGAGCTTGTCCACGTGTATCTCTGACTCTTGCTCCTACCTGCCAGTGCAGAATTCCAGGTCTTGCCTACCTCCCACAGCCTCACCCCGTGAGCATTTTGGGCGTCCCCAGGGTGTGTGTCTCCCATGTGCTGGTGGATAAGGTTAGACAGCTACACCCTCCCACTCCCAGCTATCTTTTCCCCTCCTCCACTCTGCAGCCTCCCTTTGCCCCTGCCACACCCCATGAAGCTATCAGTTCTGCTGGACATTGTCCCACCCATTAGACACCCCACGCCTGCTGGGAGCCACTGCCACTCCTGTTGGCATGAGGTCAGCTGGCTCCTCTGTAGGAGCAGGGCTGTGAGGCTGCTGGTGCCCCCATTGCTTTATAGGGTCTTGAGGTTTGGTCCCACGGGTGTGTGTCCATCAGCTACTGCTTCAGCTCAGGATTACTTCCCCCTTCCACTGAGCAAAGCTTTGGCCCCGGGTCAGTTCACTGTGCTCTTCTCCTTCTTCCCTTAGAAAGAATTCTTTTTCCTAACAAGTCTCTCAGCCCTTCATGCAAATACACTCCCCAAGGTTCTGCTCTTCAGTGGGCTAAACAGCTGTGACCTGCATCACCCTCCAACTCCAGCCTGGAGGGAAAAATATATATGTATTTATATGTTTCAAATAGTAGATGATATATGCAATACTGAATAGAGCTTCATCACTAAAATACAAAAGCAGTTTAGAAATACATACAATAAAAAGGGAAAGCTCCCCTTCTAGCCCTTGCCCTATCTTAAAAGCTTACCCTACAGGTAGACACTGTTAATTCTTTGGTGCGAATGTTCAGACTTTTTGCTCTGCATTTACACATCTGCGTGGCTGGCATAATATTTGAGAAATTAATCACTTTCCTCCTTGTGGATTTTCCCCTTTCCCACTCTCACATCCTTGGAGCTCATTTCCTCCTGAACTAGCTCCCCAGATTAGAAATTGGAATCAAGTTTCAGGTGTCTCTGGCTTTTGTGTGCCAAAAGCTTATGCGCTTAGGAGAACTTTAGGGTTTGTGGAATAGCTCATTGAAGGAAAAGGATTCTTTTGCACAGACTGAATACCTTGACTAGAAACAAGAAAGAAGAAGGATTTCACCTGGAGTGGAAAGACCCCCAACGCTTTGCAGAGCTCTCCTCCCCAGACAGGCTTGGGACAGGAGAGACAGGGGAGAAAGATCTGTGGTCTCCAGAGTCCCACCTTGCCTTCTAGCAGATCACCTGGGCAGGCAGGAGTGAGATTCCAGAGAGTGGTGGCCACGTGGTGGGACCGCATGTTGGGACCAAGCTGTAGGGACACAGGCAGCCTGGTCCAAGATTCTTGGATGCCCGTGGGTGGCAGAGAGTGGCAGAGGCTATTGGATATGGCTTCAGCCAGCTTCACAGCCACCTCCTGTGTTCCTTGCTGGCACTTCTCAGTATTCTGGAGAACTCAGACACACCTAGAGTTGAGTTTCCTGTTGGCACAATGGAAGCTGACCATAAACATTGAGTTGAGTTATAGAAACTGAAGTTTGGTGTCCTGCACACTTGAATTTGTGAACCGAGATTCATTCCTGTGGCTTGTGCTATTCATATTCTGCCACTTTTGAAAAAAAAGTGCAATATATCTTAAAAATGTTTCCACATCAGTAGATATAAATTTATCTTGTTCTTTTTTAAAAAACAATATTAGGGGGCGCCTGGGTGGCTCAGTTGGTTAAGCGACTGCCTTCGGCTCAGGTCATGATCCTGGAGTCCCGGGATCGAGTCCCGCGTCGGGCTCCCTGCTCGGTAGGGAGTCTGCTTCTCCCTCTGACCCTCCCTCCTCCCTCTCATGCTCTCTGTCTCTCATTCTCTCTCTCTCAAATAAATAAATAAAATCTTAAAAAACAATATTAGGGACGCTTGGGTGGCTTAGTCAGTCACTGTCTGCCTTCAGCTCAGGTCATCATCCCAGGGTTCTGCGATTGAGCCCTGCATCAAGCCCCACACGGGCTCCTTGCTCAGTGGGGAGCCTGCTTCTCTCCCTGCCTGCCATTCCCCCTGCATGTGCTCTCTCTGACAAATAAATAAATAAAATCTTAAAAAAAAAAATTATTTTCAAAAACATACATGCTCACAGAAAATTTTAACAGTACCAAAGGAGAAAGCAAAAGTTCTCCAGTCCTCTGTTCCTACTCACTAGATACAACTATTGCTAACAGCTTCTTCTTTTTTTATTTTTTAAGATTTTATTTATTTATTTGACAGAGAGAGCACAAGCAGGGGGAGTGGCAATCAGAAGGAGAGGGAGAAGCAGGCTCCTCACTGAGCAAGAAGCCCGATGCAGGGCTCAGTCCCAGGACCCTGGGATCATGACCCGAGCTGAAGGTAGACGCTTAACCGACGGAGCCACTCCGGTGCCCCGCCAACAGCCTCTTGATGGTTCTTCTAGAAATTTTTCTATGCAGATAAAGACATTTATCCATTACTATAGAGCTCTTTTTATATACAAATAATCCCAAACTATATATACTTATCTGCAACATATTTGATTATTTAGCAATTTGATCTTATTAAATGAATTCTATCATTTAAGTAGATATAGTTCAACTTCATTTCTTTTAATGATGCCCAGTATTCTATAGACTAGATGTGCCACATGTATGTAACCAGTTGATTGGCATACATTTCCAGATTTTTAGCTATTACCAGTTAAGGGCACAATGAACATAATAATATCTAACATTTGTTGACCATAGACCTTATTCTTTGCATGTAGTAAGTCACATATCCCTTGTAATAGTCCAGTGACATAGGCCCTATTATTGCCCCTGCTTCACAAATGATTGAATTAAGTCACAAGGAAATCAGTAACTTTCCTGTAGTCACCATCTGGTAGGTGGTAGATCTGGGATTTGAACAGGGCAGTGAAGTCCCAAGCCTGTACTCTAGATTAGGACACCACAGGCCCTGTGTAGATGCTGTGCACCTGGCTAATATAGCCATAGAATACATCTGTAGCAACTCCTGGGTCAAAATAAGTGCATGTCAAGTTTTAATAGTGCTATGTGGTCAGGAGGTTATTTTATGAAAAGAGTAGTGTATTTCTTTTCATAATCAAGTGCAGAGCCTGCTTGTTTCCTGAGAACAGAGGGGCTGCAGAGGCTCCTGTGCCCAGAGGCCTCACTAGGTGAGAGCATGTTTTCTGCCATGGCCAAGGCTTTAAGTTTGAATCCTATATGGCCTTCTCCCCTCTGGGCTCGACAGGGCTCTCTCTAATTAAGGCCACAGACACAAGCTGCCAGAGAAGTCAGCTCCTGGACTCCCTTTCTCTCTGTACCCTCTTAGTCTCTCAGGGGTGAGGGTCCCTCCCAGTTAGAATGGCCCCAGTTTCCCATTCCATCTGCAGGGAGAGAAAATGGCAGCTATCTACAGAGACGGAATTGGCCACTCTTTACTTCCCCACCTGCAGCTCCTACATCAAACCACAAGGGGCCCCATTGTGGGACCTTCAGTCCGGGATCCATACCAGACCTGCTCAGAGTGTGTGGCATAGCTTCTTTTTTTTAGCAGTGGCTTTTTTTTTTTTTTAAGATTTCGTTTATTTATTTGAGAGAGAGAGAGCACAAGCAGGGGGAGGGGTGGACGGAGACAGAGAAGCAGATTCCCCGCTGAACAAGGAGCCCAATGTGGGGCTCAATCCCAGGACTCCTGAGATCATGATCTGAGCCAAAGGCAGCCACCCAACTGACTGAGCCACCCAGGTGCCCCCCTCCCCTTTTAAGGTAAACTCTACACCTAATGTGGGGCTTGAACTCATGTCCCCGAGATCAAGAGTCAGGTGCTCTAGGGGCACCTGGGTGGCTCAGTAGGTTGAGCGTCTAACTCTTAATTTCGGCTCAGGTCATGATTTCAGGGTCGCAAGATTGAGCCCTGCCTCAGGCTCCGTCCATGCTGGGCATGGAGCCTGCTTAAGATTCTTCTCTCCCTCTCCCTCTGCCCCTCCCCTCTAAAAAAGGAGTCCATGCTCTACTGAGTCAGCTGGGTGTCCCCTGACAGTGGCTTTTATAGGACTATATCAGTGGTTCTGAAAGGGGCGATTTCACCCCAACCCCACTGGCAGGGGACATTTAGCAATGTTTGGAGATATTTTTGGTTGTTGCAAATTGGTATGTCGGAGGGTTAGGGGGGTACTACTGGCATATAGTGGGTAGAGAGAGGCCAGGGATACTGCTAAACATCCTGCAGTTCACAGAACCGCTGCTCACAACAAAGAGTTACCCAGCCCAAAATGTTAATAGTGTTGAGGCTGAGAAACCATTGGCTACAGAAGGGCAGACAGTTCAACATGGCTGTCACCGTGTGACTCCTTCTGTTAACAGTGGCAAACACTTATGTCTTGTTCACTTGTAGCAACTGTTCTAAGTGCTTTATCTCCATTAACTCATTTAATCCCCACAACAAGTCTGTGAGGCAGGTTCCACTATTATCATCTCATTTTGCAGATGACGAAGCCGAGGCACGGAGCTGTGTAGTACCTAGTCCAAGGTTCCCATGGTGGCAGTCTAGGCTTGATCTCCAGATATGCTCATGGTAAGCACATGCGGGACCTCTCTCCCTGCTTTGCTACTTCTAGAACCTTTGGAGCACCAGGGATTGTTTATATCTTTACAAGGAGGGGAAAAAAAGCAGTTGACTGGTCTTTTCTCCCAGATTCTGACTCTCCCATTTCTGATGGCTTTTGTATTTTTTTTTTTCTCCAGACAGTTTAACCAAAGTGAGTACTGATTACAGAGATTATGGACAACATGAAAATTAACTTACTGAATTTGCATAAAAAATCCTGTGTCCTTCCCACAATGGTCTCTTAGGGCTCTTTCATTCTATAGGCTGGACTGCTTGGGTGACAGATTCGCTTAAATATGAGAGCAGACCTGATCACTCAGAAGGACAAGGAGGAGCTGGTGAGTCAAGCTTGGGATACCAGGGACACAGGACTATTCTGATTAGGCCCATAGTTTTGATGAAGGGGGTGCTTTTCCAAAGGAGGCCTCCAATAGCCAAGATGGGAAGTTGTAAATGGGGTGAGGGTGGTGGAAGAAGTAGGAAGGGATCTGTTGGATCAAAGCCAGAGGAAATACTTATTGATTCATTAATTATAGGATGCCATAGGATTGGCTTTGCCTCTGGGTGTGGGGGTAGTAACCTATGCTTTAAACAAACAGGCCCATCACTCAACAATAATTAGCAGCAACAATAAGCATCTTCAATGGGGCAAGATTGACAGGTGGCCCACAACATGCAGTCTCAAGCCTGGCCTGAGCTTGAATGCCACACCTGTGGAGCCAACCAGTCCATGCTCAGGCAGCCCACAGGGTCATGGGCACAGAGGTGACATGTTCTTTCTTGGGCCATTTGCCAAGAACTTGCTATGTCCTAGGCACTGTACCCACGGTCTAGAGAATTGAAGAGACAAGATTAAGTTTGAGAAGTTAAATAGCAGCATAAGAAATACCACATATGTCCATATAAGGGATGTAGATACTCAGAGTCAAATGGGAATTCTGGACAGGGATTCCCCACCAGGCAGATGGTAGGGAAGGAGGTCTGTATCGCACCACCATGTTTCTTTTATTTATTTATTTATTTAAGATTTTATTTATTTATTTGACAGAGAGAGACACAGTGAGAGAGAGAACACAAGCAGGGGGAGTGGGAGAGGGAGAAGCAGGCTTCCCGCGGAGCAGGGAGCCCGATGCGGGGCTCGATCCCAGGACCCTGGGATCATGACCTGAGCTGAAGGCAGATGCTTAATGATTGAGCCACCCAAGTGCCCCACCACCATTTTCTTTTAAAAATGGGAAACACAAAGAACAAAAAAGGAAGTAAGAAATCATACTAATAATACTAGTCAGAAGTGTGTATTATTACTATTTTGGTTACATGCCTAAAGATTTTTTTTCTGTGCATGTATATGGATGTGTACACACTTACATATTTCATTACATAAGTGAGTTCATATCATACATACTGTTCTGTGACTTGCTTTTTATACTTAGCAATATACTGTAAACAGTTTTCCTCGACAGTAAATAAACTTCTTATGGATCTCTAGTATTTCACTGTGCACGTACCATGATTTAACTAATCTCTTATTATTGCCCCTTAGGTGACTAACAGTAAGGCTTTTATGTAATACTGACTTTGTGTACATCGTTATTTTTATCCTTAGGATATAGTCTTGAAGTAGAATTGCTAGATCAAAAAATATGCACACTTCCAGTGATTTTCATATTGCCCAATTGCCTTCCAGAAAGGATAGATCAGCTTAGGCTCTTACCACCAGTCTTATGAGAGCATCTCTTTGCCTACATCTTTACCAGTCTTATGAGAGCATCTCTTTGCCTACATCTTTCCCAATATTAGGGAATACTGCTTTTTTTTTAATTGCAAATTTGATAAGCAAAACTAGTATTTTATTGTTACTGCTTTATTTTTCTTATCTTTTTTTTTTTTTAAGATTTTATTTATTTATTTGACAGAGAGAGACAGTGAGAGAGGAAACACAAGCAGGGGGGAGTGGGAGAGGGAGAAATAGGTTTCCTGCCGAGTAGGGAGCCTGATGTGGAGCTCGATCCAGGACCCTGGGTTCATGACCTGAGCCGAAGGCAGACGCTTAATGGCTGAGCCACCCAGGTGCCCCATATTTTGCTTTTCTTTTTAAAAAATTATTATTTTGGGGCTCCTGGGTGGCTCAGTCATTAAGCGTCTGCCTTTGGCTCGGGTCATGATCCCAGGGTCCTGGGATCGAGCCCCACATAGGGCTCCCTGCTCGGCAGGAAGCCTGCTTCTCCCTCTCCCACCCCCCCTGCTTGTGTTCCCTCTTTCACTGTGACTCTCTCTGTCAAATAAATTTTTTTTAAAGGTTTTATTTATTTATTTTGACAGAGAGAGAGAGAGACAGAGAGAGAGGGAACACAAGCAGGGGGAGGGGCAGAGGGAGAAGCAGGCTTCCCGCCGAACAGGGACCCCGATGTGGGACTTGATTCCAGGACCCTAGGATCATGACCTGAGCCGAAGGCAGGCGCTTAATGACTGAGCCACCCAGGCGCCTCCTGTCAAATAAATTTTTAAAAAATTTTTAAAAATTATTATTTTATTACTTGGGCTCTTTTTCTACAGGCCAATTAGTCACTGGTTATTCTCTTTTGAAGAATTGATTATGTGCTTTATTTAGTTTTCTATTGGTATGTTCTTTTTTTCATTTCATTTGTACAGTATTTTATTATTATTTAGTGTGGCTTATTCTTTTTTTGTCTTTTTGATTTTTTTTTTTTGACAGAGAGAGAAAGACAATGAGAGAGGGAGCACAAGCAGGGGGAGTGGGAGAGAGAGAAGCAGGCTTCCTGCGGAGCAGGGAGCCTGATGCGGGACTCGATCCCAGGACCCTGGGACCATGACCTGAGCCGAAGGCAGTTGCTCAACCAACTGAGCCACCCAGGTGCCCCCGTCTTTTTGATTTAAAGGAGAACTTGATATATATTCAAGCTATTAACTCTTTGTCTTTCTTATTTAACAAATATTTTATCCTAGGTTGTCATTTGCCATTTAGTTTTGTTCATATTTAAGCATTCATAAATCTAAAATGTCCATGCAATCAAGGTGGTCTTTATAGGCTTTCCAAGCCATTGGGCTGGAGGTGGCTGTGACTAGAAGCAGAGAGGCCCATGGGCAATCCTTGAGCTGGTAACAGGGTGGCAGGATGAGGCCTTCAGTCAGGGCCAAGCTGGAGAGGTTCAACCTGGACAGATTCAAGGCAGGATGAGAGGTGACCAAGAAGGGGTAACCCTGGGAGGGGGGAATGAGGAGGGAGCAGGAGGAGTCTGGAGTGATTCAAGGATACTGACCTGGATGGTAGAGTGAGCAGGTGGAGGATGAGCCAGAATCAGGGATACATGAAAAGGTAGGGGTGGGGGACAGGGGTGGAGATTGTTATAATTCACCGTGGGATTGTTGATGGAGGTTCCTGGTGGAGAGAACTCATTGGTATTTGGATCTCTAGGCCGAGCCTATGTTTCTGTCTTTGTGTCAGGCTTTGAAAGGTTTTTTTCTGCTACAGAATTATGTGTTCATATAAATTCTCAATACTTAAATGGTTTCTTTTTAAAAATTTTACATTTATAAGGAAAAACAAAGGAAAAATTTACATTTAATTCTTAATCTAGATGGAATTTGTCATATTTTGGTGAATTGTGAGAATTAAGGATTTAACTTCTTTTTCCTAGTCACTGATGATTAAAATATTTATCCTTAGCCTCCTGATCTGAAATACTGACTGCAGGGCACCTGGGAGGCTCAGTTGGTTAAACATCTGTCTTTGGCTCAGATCATGATCCCAGGGTCCTGGGATCAAGCCCCGCATCGGGCTCCCGGCTCGGCGGGAAGTTGGCTTCTCCCTCTGCCCCTCCCCCTGCTTGTGCTCTCTCTCTCTCTCAAATAAATAAATAAAATATTTTTAAAAAATGAAATACTGACTGCATCTTACAGTACA
This sequence comes from Leptonychotes weddellii, assembly GCF_054177405.1. Taxonomy (NCBI): domain Eukaryota; kingdom Metazoa; phylum Chordata; class Mammalia; order Carnivora; family Phocidae; genus Leptonychotes; species Leptonychotes weddellii. The sequence continues at coordinate 75,760,194 of NC_138378.1, read as the reverse complement.
TTTCCATGTATACCTGGGTCTGCTCTAGGACTCTCTGGTCTCTTCCAGTGAATTGTCTATTTGTACACCAGTAACTTCTGTTTTGATCACATTTTCTTTAAATATATCTTAATAGGTGCTAGTGTGAGGTATACATCATCACACTGTTTTTTTCAGAATTTTCTTTGTTCTTTTAAGGTAGACTTCAAAATCAAAGTGCTAGGCCCTCCTCCCTTGGGCTGCACAGTGGAGCTGGAAACATGGGTCATCCCAGTGGAGTCCTTTGTATTCATAAGCACCAAACATACCAGGAGCTGGATTTGATGGGCCTGGACTTTCTTCACGATGCAGAAATCACATGGCCTCTTTAAGGAAGAAGCCCCTCACTGCCATTGACCTCCACATGGGACATTCCATAGTCTCTGACCCAAAGACAGTCCTGCGGACCTTCAGAGCCCCCGTGTCTCTGCTGCTGTGGCTGCTATAATGCCATATGCCCCCCACGGTAGCCCAGCCACCCTAGCCTGGGGTTTTCCTGTCCATCTTGCCGGGGACCCAGCCTCCAGCCAGGGCCCTCTCCAACCCCAGTCTCCTCTGAGGATTTCCTGTGGGTTAGCCCTGGGGATCTTCTCTTAATCTGTTCTTAAATGTGTTATTCCAGAAAGAATTGTTCGTAATCACCAGCATTGTAATGGCTTCTTCCTAGTGTTTTTTTTTTTTTAGGATTTTTATTTATTTATTTATTTATTCAGAGAGAGAGAGAGCACAAGCATGTGGAGTAGCAGGTAGAGGGAGAGGGAGAAGCAGGCTCCCTGCTGAGCAAGGAGCCTGATGCGGGGCTCGATCCCAGGACCCTGGGACCATGACCCAAGCTGAAGGCAGTTGCTCAACCAACTGAGCCACCTAGGCCCCCCTTCTTCCTAGTTTCTAATGTGCATGCATGTTTTTACCTATTTCACATTTGCTTGGTTCTTTCTTTTTGTTTGTTTGTTTCTGTATTGATTGATTGATTGATTGTTCTTTCTGAAGTGACTTTTAGCAGGATCTTTTTTACTGAGGAGTAATGAACATACAGTAAAGTCACAAATCCTAAGCATACATCTCAGTGAATTTTTATAATGTGTATACTCTATAACCACCACCCTGATCAAGATATTTCTTGTAGTGTTAAGAAGCTGTGGTGGGGGGGGTGCTCCTGGGTGGCTCAGTTGGTTAGGCATCTGCCTTTGGCTCAGGTCGTGATCCTGAGGTCCTAGGATCGAGCCCCATGTCAGGCTCCCTGCTCAGTGGCGAGCCTGCTTCTCCCTCTGCCTGCAGCTCCCCCTGCTTGTGCTTTCTCTCTCTCGCTCTCTCAAATAAATAAATAAAATCTTTATTAAAAAAAAAAAGAAGCTGTGGTGAGAGATTGATGGAGAGGGCAATCATGAATCTGTCCCTAAGCTCCTGTCTTTTTTAAAAAATATTTTTATTTTTTATTTTCTTAAAGATTTTATTTATTTATTTGAGAGAGAGAGAGAAAGCAGGAGCAGGGGGAGAGGCAGAGGGAGAAGGAGGCTCCCTGAGGAGCAGGGAGCCCAATGCGGGGCTCGATCCCAGGACCCCGAGATCATGACCTGAGCTGAAGGCAGATACTTAATGGACTGAGCCACCCAGGCGCCCCTCTTTTTTTTTTTTTTTAAGATTTATTTATTTTAGAGAGAGAGAGCATGCACGGGGGTGGGGAGGGGAAGAGGGAGAGAGAGAATCTCAAGCAGACTCCCCACTGAGCGTGTAGCTTGACACCCGGTGCGATTTGATCACGACCCTGAGATCATGACCTGAGCCAAAATCAAGAGTCAGATGCTTAACTGACTGAGCCACCCAGGCACCCCTCCCATCTTTTAATGGAACTGTTTAAAGGGTGTTAAGGAGGGAGCCACACTTCAAGTCAAGTGTATAAGTGGCGTAGAGAGCAGAATGGTAAGGAGTGGTGGGTTGTGTTCTGGTCCTCCCCTCACTAGCCATGGGACTTCTGTGCCTCAGTTTCAGCAACCATAAAATGGGAGTAGATGATAGCTCCTACCTCACAAGGTTGTCATGAAGATTACATGAGGTAGTACATGTAAGTGCACAAAAAATGTTAATTGTTGTTTTGTTATTAATTATGAGGAGGAGGAGGCGGCAGTGGTTCTTAATGAAGGGTACACATCAAAATCACCTGGGGCACTTTTGCAAAATACACGTGCTCAACCTGGCCATATCTACTGAGTTAGAATCTATATTTTAAACACCTCTCCAAGTTACTCTGTTGCTTATCTGTGGTTAAGAACCACTGGGCTGGAGGTGGCCGTGACTGGAAGCAGGAAGACCAGTGGGTGGCCCCCGTGATAGTGAGGGCTGGAGAAGGTCAGAGCTGGGCAGATTCATGGCAGAATGGAGAGGTGGCCAAGATGTGGTGACCTTGGGTGGGGAGCAAGGAAGGAAGGGGAGGAGTCTGGGGTGACTCATAGGGTGCTGACCTGGATGATGGAGTGAGCAGGTGGAGGATGAGCCAGAAACCAGAATACAGGAAGGGGGCGTGGGGCCAGCAGGCCAGCGATTGTTATAATTCTCCTTGGGATTGCTGATGGAGGCTCCTGGTAGAAATAACAAGTTAGAATTTGGGTCTCTAGGCCTGCGCTTATGGTGTTTTTCAGGGAGTCATTGGTGTGAAGGAGATAGAGCCATAAGCATCTACCTCTGGGAATGCCTGTGTCCACTTTTTCTTACTCCCTCCCTAGAAATAGAGAAGTGCTTATTTCTTGTGTAATAACCCCCTTGCTGAGGACTATTGGGGAATAAACTCTCACCTGAAGATGAATAATAACTGTGGGTCACTTTGTCACAGTTCTCAAAGTTTTCCACATCCCCTGATAGAGGAGCTTATCTTTATTTTTCAGTATCCTCAGACAGCACATTCGGCTAGGGCAACGTCTTCTGACATCCCTTCATTCCCACATGCTGGCACACATACTCAGCCTACAATGGATGGCTTCTAAGGCTCTGGCTTTCTTCATATCAACCAGTTACTCTTTGGTAAGAATTTAGGTCATTCCAGTACCTCTCCCAGAGACATTTGCATTTAGAACTATAGGTGTAATAGAAATAATGGAAGTTGTTGGATTCCTGAGGGAAGGCAATCCTGGAATGAATTAATCATTTGCTCATTCTAGAATACCCCTGTCCAGTAGACCTTGCTGCATTGATGGAAATGTTCTGTGTTATACAACATGATGGCCACTAGCCATATGGGGCTATTGAGAGTTTGAAATGTGGCTAGTATAACTGAGGAACTGAAATTTTCATTTTAATTAATTAAAAGTTAAATTTAAATTGACAAAAGAAAAGCAGGCACTATCACTGAGAGGTAGGGGCACTAGGTCAGACACCACCCCCCTTGACCCTCCCACCCTCAAGTGTCCCCCAAAGGTAACTTTGGGTCTTTGGAATCAAATCAGGCTTCTTCCTCCCACTCTTCTAGCCTCAGCCCCTCGGTTTACCTCCCCAAGAATGCAGGCATCTATAGCTATCCCCCACAGGCCTTTCCCAGCCCTTGTTCACCCCACTCCTTCTTACCATAGGACACTGCCCATGCCTTTCCTTGTGCCCTTGCTGCCCCCTCCCTATTCCTGCTCATGCCACAGCAAGCCCCACTTCCCCCAAGAAGGCTTCCCTTACTCCTGTGCCTTCCAGATGAGGCCAATTTTAGGACCTTGAACAGATTCCTTTTGACTTCTCATCAGGGTGGGGAGGTAGCAGGGATGGGTCTCAGGAAGACGTAGGTGCAGGATGGATGTGTGTTAGATTATTGCATTTCAAACTTCCTTGACCACCACTCCCTGTGAGAAACATATCTCATGTCCCAACCACCACACACCTACATACAGGTATATAAAACCGAAGCAAAAGTTTTATAAAAATAACACCCTCGCTGTATGTGATGCTCTTGGATATTTTCTGTTCTACTTATTTTTTAAAGAAGATTCCTGGTTGTGACCCACTAAACTGATTTCATAACCCAGTAATGGGTCACAACCCATGGGGTGAAAAATGCAGAGTGAGCTTATTGCTCAGAACAGCTGCAAACACAGGCCAAGTGGCCCCGTCTAAACATTGCCCTCTGGGTTCCTTGCAGAGCTGGCACATTATGGCACCGGCAGTTGGGTGCCCCTGGTGGTGGTCTGTGGAGTCTCCTTTCAAGGGCCCGCCCAGTTGGTCATCCCACAAAGTGGCCATGGTCACGGATGCCGCCGCAGTGCCATGGCAGGAGGTTGAAGTCTGTCAAGTGCTCCAGAAACCTGCAAGATGGCAGCTCGGTGTCAGGTGTCACAAGGACATACATTTCATTCCTCTTGGAGCTCCTCATGGAGGCAAAGCTCCCGGGCCGATTGGGGCTCATCAGTGCCGCTCACCTGGCAGGGCTATGCATAATAAACAGAATAAGGGCAGAACATGGAGCTCTGCATGCAGCATCACAATAATAGAAACATCTTACCAGCCAGAGGATGGTGGAAGGAACATTCTGGTGGGATTGAGTCTTGAAGCCTCATCTCTCTTTGGACTTTAGCCCTGAACTGGAAGTTATTGAAAATAGGATCTGCAGAAATAACTACGTCAAAATCCTTCCATTTAAACCAGGTGTTTTAGCCTTTGAGGGCCTCAAGTCTGTTAACACTTAGCACACTGTTCGGACAAAAGTGGCTCTCTGATTTCCCAACCACTACAGAAGAAAAGAAACAGCCTGGAAGGTTGGGGCTGGTAGGTTGTTTTTAGAGACAGACATGCAGATGACAGGAAAGTAAAGCCATGGGGAAGGATAGAGCAACAATAAGGAAACATAATCACATTATTGTCTAGTTCCATAGGGAATGCTCATAATGATGACCACTTCAGTGGGAAAAGGATAGTTTTTTGTTTGTTTTTTAAAGATTTTACTTATTTGAGAGAGAGAGAGAGCACGAGCATGGGGTGGGGTTGTGGGGCAGAGGCAGAGGGAGAAACAGACTCCCTGCTGAGCTCAGAGCCCATGGGCCTGACACTGGGCCCTGAGATCATAACCTGAGCCAAAGTCAGACACTTAACTGACTGAGCCATGCAGGCGCCCCGGAAAAGGATAGTTTTTTGTTTTTTAAAGATTTTATTCATTCACTTGACAGAGATAGCGAGAGAGAGAGAGCACAAGCAGGGGGAGGGGGAGAGGTGGGCTCCCCACCTGAGCAGGGAGCCGGACACGACAGGGGGCTGGATCCCAGGACCCTGGGATCATGACCTGAGCTGAAGGCAGACGCTTAAGCTGAAGCCACCCAGGTGCCCGAAGCTTCACTTTTTAGGGAAGGTATTTTATTGGAACCTCAGTGATTCTGGATAAATTTGATGCTGTTGAGCTGATACTGATTAGGGCTAGCCATATTCCTCATGGGTTTGAGGCATGCTGTGATCTCAGGTTCTCAGCGCAGGTCCTCCCCACCCAGCCCTAGTCTGACTCACAGCCTAAAATCCTTCCGTTTCTGTTGGATTCCTTTGTTCATCCGAGTGAATTTGTGCATGGATACTTTCTCATCTGCAAGCTTGCTGATAGTGGTTCCCTGATGCCCTGAAGATAGATGCAGAGGAGGCTCTGAGATGGACACTCCCTGGGGCAGGCAGGCCTGGGTGGGGTGACCTATGAGCAGAGGGCAGGACAAAGCCACTGGGATTTGGGCTGGAGTGAGTTTTTAGGGAGTAGCAGGGGGTGGGCGGAGGACAAACTCCCCCCTCTTCACTCTGCATTGCCTGAAGGTGGCCCACTCACTGAGACAGGGCCAGGTATCTGTTTCTTTCGTAGCCTGTCCCCTCAAGTCTCCCTGGCCACCTAGTCCCCAGATCTGCTGTGAGTCACCCCGCATGACTGCAGGGGTGCTCCAATCAGTGAGTGAAGAGAAAAGCCAAGTATTTCTGAGACAAAGATTATTTATTCCACACCATCTGAGAGAGGGACGTTAAGTAGAAGGCAGTGGGACTGGAGATGTGTTACCCCACCAGGAGGTTTCTGTCTTAACAATAGATGATTATATAGTATGCATGCATAATACATTACACATCCTCATGTTGGTATTTGCAAATGCTGTTTGATTACAAAATGATGAAACATTTCTTCTAATGGGGGAGAATAATAATAATAAACTAAAATAACAATATCAAAAGTCTTTGGAAATATTTCAGAGGTTTGCAGAGCCATTCATTGATGTGTCCCCAAGGCCAGAAGAAGAGTAGGGCTTGGCCAAGTGGTGGTTCTAAGAAACTGCGTAATAAAATTCTTTATATTTTTTTTTCAGTAGGAATATAATGCGAGGGGTAGAGAAAAACCACCCAATTCCATCTAACTAGTGGAAATTAGATTCTGATGATGAAGTCAAAATGATTTTTATAGGGAGAAGGGTGGGCAGCAGCAAAAGAAGACAGATGAGCTTAGATTTTTAGTGAATCTACTGGTTTGTCACGTGTATATGATACCTTGCGTGTGATTCACCCATGTCAGACTATCCAGAAGGACCAGAGTCCAGAATTAGCAGTGATTGTAAAGGAAGTCTGTCCAGCACAAAGGTTGCTTGTCTGCTTCCTTATTGAAGTCTGTATGAGCAAGAGGATGAACAAGGCAAAAACAGGCCCTCTGTTAGGGAGAGGCACAGAGTGTTAGTGTAAGAGAGAAAGAAAAAGTGCCCTATTTCCATTTGTTTCCAGTTCTGCCTCCCTTGAGAATAGTCCTCAAATGACAGGAGGGTGGGTAGGTTGGAGGCATCATAGGGAGTGAAATGAAGTACCCAATAGTAGAGGAGATGTTAGTGGGACTCTCTCAACCCCTGCCTGGGACAACGTCCACCTGTCTTCAAGAAATCACAGCCCAGTGTGGAAACTGTCCCGAGAAGGGATGAGTTCAGGGCAGGCAGGGTGTGGCCCCTCAGGAAAGGCTCCTGGGGGCGGCAGGCAGAGGCTTCCTTCCTTGGAAACCAGCTCCAGAAACCGTGACTCGGCTCTAAAGCATTTTTAGGCATCTGGGGGCTGCTGCCTTTGTCAGTCCAGTGCTCTCCATGGCTATTTGTTCTGGGGGTGGCTGTGCACGAAATGCTCCCCAAGTGAGTGCTAGGACTGGCCAGGCTGGCCTGGCAGGTTCAAGGGTGCGGGGCCTGCCCCACAACTGGGGCCCACGACACCATTCCTGAGCTTCAGGGCCCAAACACTAAAGTTCCTTGTGTGTGTGTCCTCTGTGCCTGACACTGTGCTGGGCGTTGTCTGGTGGTGTCATGACACATCATATCCTGGGAGATGGGTGGTGTCAGGCTATCCCCATTTTACAGCTAAATAAAGAGGCTGGGACGTTTCGTGTCTTATAAAGGGCAGAGCCAGGACTTGGAGCCAAGGTTTCCAAGGCCAAAATAGGGGTGGGGGGGGATGCTGTTTCTATACCCCATCCTGGTCAAGACCAGAAGTGACTCAGCTGAGAAAGCTGCCCTTGGGAGGAGATGGAGCCAGAGATCCAATAACTGACCACCTCAGCCCAGGGGAAGGGCTAGAAGGGCCCTGGATCCACTCATGGGACTCCTTACCCCCCACAGAGCCAGCACCTGCCTGCAAAGTGCCTAGGGGATCCCTCCTGCAGAGTGGTCCTTGCCGGCTCACTCTTCATGAAAAGTTCTCTCAACCAGTGGTCATTTTAGAGAAGGAAGGTAGTAGTTTAGAAACATGTTTTTAGGCAGTGGTGGCCTTTTCCTCACCTAAAAACTATTTTTTTAGAACAGTTTTAGGTTTATAGCAAATTAAGAAGATGGTACAGAGATTTCCTTTATGCCCCCTGCCACCCAAACATGCATAGCTGTCCCCATCATCAACATCCCCCACCAGATCTGTACATTTGTTACAATTGATGAATCTATGTGGTGGCTCTTTTTTTCCAAACAAAATTTCTTCTGAACATGCTTAAAATTGAAAACAGATACAAAGGGGGCTGTTCTGTGTGAGAAGATTGTGGGGAAACCTGCTCCTGCCTCCTATTTTCTACCCCCTCCTACTACCCCACCCAGATTCTCCAGGGCCCAGATGTAGTTTATGGCTCTTGTTCTGAGGTGAGGAGAAGTAATGCTACTCTATTAATGAGCTCTTCTCCCGGTCCGTGCCTCTAGAACATATACTGCAAGTGCCAGGTTTAAAAAAAAATTACGGTAAAATATATATGACATAAAAGTTACCATTTTAACCATTTTTGAGTGTATAGTTTAGTGGCATTAATCACCACCGTCCATCTCCAAACATTTTTCATCCTCCTGAACTGAGTCTCTGTACCCATGAAACAATAACACCGCATCCTCCTTCCCTCCAGATTCTGGCAACCACCATTCTACTCTGTCTCTGTGAATTTGCCTATTTTAGGTACCTCATATGTGGAATCAAACAATATTTGTCTTTTGGTGTCTGGCTTATTTCACGTAGCATCGTGTCTTCAGAGTTTATCCATGTGGTAGCATGTGTCAGAATTTCCTTCCTGGGCGCCTGAGTGGCTCAGCCGGTTAAGCGACTGCCTTCGGCTCAGGTCATGATCCTGGAGTCCCGGGATCGAGTCCCGCATCGGGCTCCCTGCTCGGCGAGGAGCCTGCTTCTCCCTCTGACCCTCTCCCCTCTCATGTACTCTCTCTCATTCTCGCTCTCTCAAATAAATAAATAAAATCTTTAAAAAAAAAAAAA
>NC_138378.1:75742336-75750982 GCF_054177405.1 Leptonychotes weddellii | reverse complement strand
GGCGCCTGAGTGGCTCAGCCGGTTAAGCGACTGCCTTCGGCTCAGGTCATGATCCTGGAGTCCCGGGATCGAGTCCCGCATCGGGCTCCCTGCTCGGCGAGGAGCCTGCTTCTCCCTCTGACCCTCTCCCCTCTCATGTACTCTCTCTCATTCTCGCTCTCTCAAATAAATAAATAAAATCTTTAAAAAAAAAAAAAAAGAATTTCCTTCCTTTTTAAGGTTGAATAATATTCCATTGTATGTATATCCCATATTTGTTTATTCACTCATCTGTTGACGGACATTTGAGTTGCTTCCACTTTTTGGCTGTTGTGTGTGAATAATGCTGCTATGAACATTGGTGTATGTGTTCCGGTCTCTGCTTATAATTCTCTTGGGTATATACCCAGAAGTGGAATTGCTGGATCATGTGATAATTCATTGTTTAACCTTATTTATTTATTTATTTATTTGAGAGAAAGAGAGAGTGGGGGAGTGGGGGGGAGGGGCAGAGGGAGAAGCGGACTCCCCGTAGAGCAGGGATCCCAATGCAGGGCTCGATCCCAGGACCCTGGGATCATGACCTGAGCTGAAGGCAGATGCTTAACCGACTGAACCACCCCGGTGCCCCATGTGGGGAGAGAGAGTCTTAAGTAGACTCCATGCTGAGCCAGGAACCTGATGTGGGACTCGATCCCACGACCCTGAAATCACAACGTGAGCCAAAACCAAGAGTCAGATGCTCAACCACTCAACCAACTGCGCCACCCCAGGCACCTCATATGTTTAACCTTTTGAAGAACCATCATACTATTTTCCATAAAGGATGCATCTACCATAAAGGATGTACCTATATTCCTACCAGCAATGCACAAGGGTTTCAATTTCTCCACATCCTTGCCATCAGAGCAGGTGTTTTTAATCTCTTATTCATAGCTGTATCTCCAGAGACAGGGACAGTGCCTAGCATATAGTAGGTACTCAATAAATATTTGTGGGGTCGAATGAGTGGGAGGCCTTGGTCTCTGGGCAGCTGTACCCGGGAGCCCTCCTACCTGTTAACCAGTCAGCAGAACCTTCCCCTTCTAGTCCCTGCTCAGCTCTAGGAGAATCACCCTTTTGATTGGGTAAGTAACCTAGAAGTGCCCACCGGTGTCAAAGAGGAAATGGTGGATGTGGGGTGATGGATGTGATGAGGGACTCTAACATGCTGGCTAGCATAGGAGTCTTTCAGACTGTGGGTCTCAACTCATTTCTGGCTCCTGAAACCCCATTTATAGTGGTTAAAAACCAGCATTTATGAAAAATGAAATACAAAAAAAATACCAGGGTATACCACATGGAAGAAAGAGTAAATATTTTGTGAAACTCTTGTTTTTAGTGTGATATTTATGTATGTTTATAATGGATCACAAAGAATTTGAAAAACACTCTTGGATAGGGTGTGCAGCCTCTGCTTAAAGAATTCCCCATGGGGGAGAGGGTTTACTGCCTTACAGGGGAGCACCTGCTGCTTGGGGGTCTGCTGGAACATTGGAATGTTCTTCCTTTATTGAGCAGAAATCATTCAGCTGAAAGATCTTTCCTTTGAGGTCCTTCTGTGTGCTAGGACCTGTAACAGGCACTTGAGATGAAGAGGAGTCCAGGGTGCCCTCAGGAGTTAATGGAGAAGAGAGGTAGGAGAACAATAAAAGGACAGACTGATGTGGGAAGGGAGGGGAGAGGAGCGCCAGGAATGCTGCCTGGAAGAATCCAGGAAGGAGCCAGAGTGAACCTTGAAGGATGGATAGGAATTTGCTACTCTCTACCAAGAGAAAAACTTATAGGAAAGTATGAAGATGAGAAAGGGCAGACTGTGTTCCAAAAATGGCAAGTAACCTGGTCTGGCTGGAGCCCAGGCTCCCTAAGGAGGTCAGGGGTAGGGATGGCCAACCTGGGGGACATGAGGCTGGAGAGCAGGCAAAACTCAGATGTGAAAAGGTCTTTGTGTCAAGAGCTTAGATTTTCATCCTACAGGCAGAGGGGTGTCTTTTAAATATTTAAAAAACAAATACTTGTCAGGATGTATACTGGGCTCTGGGGAATTAGGGTGAATGAAACCTGAGAAGCCATCATCCCGGTGTAGGGAGCTGGTATGAAGTAAGGAAACACACAGACACAAATGGTTATAGAAAGGGAGACGAACAGGGTGATGGGAAATAACAGGGTCCCATGAAAAAGGGTGAAGGAGGTACTTGGCTTACACTAGGGGGAAGGCCTCTGTGAGGAAGTAATGGCTCAGTTGCAGCCTGCAGGTGAGGAGCCTTCTTGGCAGAGGCGGTGGCTTGGGCAAAGGCCATGAGGTGCAGAAGGCCTGGGGCAAGAGACAGCTGAGAGAGGGGGTGGGAGTGGCTGAGCCAGCCCAGGGACCAGGTGGGGCAGGCCTAGGGTAAGGATTTGGGATTTTATCCCAAGGGCAGTGAGAAGCCATTGGAGTTTAAGCAGGTGTAGGTGTAGGGGTGTGTGGGGGGGGGAGGGGGGAAGGGAGAGGGGGAGAGAGAGATTGGGAGAGATTATTTATTTATTTTTACCCGAAAGGGTAAGTACATCCAGGGCAAAGATCAGAGTCAGGAGGTGCAGAGGAACGGAAGGAAGGGAGCCAGTGAGGGGCTGTGGAAAGCCCACCCTTTTTTTTTTTTTTTTTTTCCCACCCTTGTTTTCTGTGGCTCCTGGAGCCTGGCTGTTTGGACCTGGGGTTGGGGATAGAAGTGACCGGAGATGCCCAGAGGATATGACACTTGGGGAAACACTGGTTTCTTCTGCCAGAGGGCGGAGAGTGGGGAGGAGAGTCTTTATTCTTCAGGATTCCTTTTCCTGGTTTCTTCTTATTCAGACTGGACTTCTGACTGAACACTGTGTTGCCACCTCTGCCTCTTTGTCCAGGCTGTTCACCCTCCCTGGAACACCATTCCTCCTCCTTTCTCTTTCTTCTTGACCCAAGGTGGCTCATCCCTCAAGGCCCAAAGGAAGGCCCACGTCCTCTATAAGGCTTTCCCCACCATTCCGGCCCCCCGTCCCTGCCAAGCCCAGCCCTGCACTGTCTGTGGCCAGCAGGAATAGGAAGAATGGTGTTCCAGGCATGTGTTGTGACACTGCACTTTGGGGAACCCTCTTCAGCTCCAGCTTCGAACAGGACGAGAATCTTCCCCACTAAATGACCCTCACAATCCCCTCCTACTCTCCTGGCTCCCAGTGAGAGACACACATGGCAGGGGCCCCAGTCAGTGTGTTCCAGTCAGCATGAGACCAGCTGTGAAGTCCCCAGAGGGGGTTCTGATGGCCTTCATGTCCCTCACCATTTGGGTCCAGTGGTCCCTAGGCCCTGAGTGAGGAGGGGCTGGGGACTGATGTCAGAGCCACCTCCTGGGGTCTCTTTGGATGAAGTCTGGGAAACTCTGATCCCACTTCCAAATGAGGGCTTTCTATTGCTTGAAACAGTGGGCTGGGGACATAAAGGCTCAAGTTAAAGAAGCTTTTAGGTGTCCCCAAATGGGCTGGCTGATCTGGGAGGCCTCAACCTACTCCAGGGGCGGCCTGTGATGAACAGACTCTGTCCTGAGCACACTTTTTTTTAAAGATTTTATTTATTTATTTGAGAGAGTGAGCAAGAGAGAAAACAAGCTGGGGGAGGGGCAGAGGGAGAGGGAGAAGCGTGGGACTTGATCCCAGGACCCTGGGATTGTGACCTGAGCTGAAGGCAGTCGCTTAACCAACTGAGCCACCCAGGCGCCCTGTCCTGAGCACACTTGTATCTAAGCAGAGGTGGTAGTGGAAAGGGTTCTCAGTGCTGCCTTCTTACCTGCTGGGCAGCTGGGCTGCTCAGGAGAACCATTCACCACTGTTGGCTAATCTGCCCCCACCACCACCTATCCTGGACCACATGGAGAATTATCCTTGTGGGAAGCAGCCCAGCCCTTACTCTCACCTGCAGGGCAGAGTCTTCTGTGTCTTTTGACTGGGATTTATATTAGATACCTGTTTGTTTTCTCCAGTGAAGGCATCTGTATGTGGGGACATCCATGTCCCACTCGATGGGCCTCCCTTGGCCCCGGTCTCCACAGGTCTAGTCTAGGATGACTGCTTCCTTCTCTGAGTGTCTCTCTGGACTCCTCGCACTTAAATTTACTGCATGCCACATAGTCTCCATTTTAATTCTGGCCATCCCACACTTTCCCTCCAAGTGTGATGAAAATTCCACCCACCATTGTTGCATGATGCTGAGGCAAATGAGCGGAAACAAATATACTTATAGATTTATATTTCTTCATGATTTCTGGGATTAATGTTACTATCCAAGTCATGCCCAGGCCTGGATTCTGTCTACCCAGCTTTGCTCCATATCCCCTACCACAGCCTTGTGACAAAGGTTTAATTGCTTAATTGTCTTCTTCCCTAGTAGACTCTTAGCTCTAAGAGGGCAGCAACTGTTGCAGTCATCCTTCCTATCATTGGACCTGGCACATGAGGTCAGTTCTCCATATGTATTTTCAGTGGACCATTGTATGGATTTTAAACTTCTAAAGGGTAGAGACTGAGTCTTTCTCTTTCTTACCAGTTCCACATCTCATTCTAGCCCAGAGCTAAGCTGATAATACTAATAGGTTGGCTATTGGATGGGAGTGCTGGAGAGTCACCTGGAAAAGTTTCTCAGGTCAAACTAGATTTTGATCCTCAAGGAAACAAAGAAACCCAAAGTCTAGAGTCCCAAATATCTGGAGTGCCTGTCAGGAAGAGGTCAGACCCTATCACATGTGAGCTGTGGTCCTGGGCATTGGGCAGGTGGTGTGGTAGGGTGGGGAAAACTTGGGTGGTGAAACAGGAGAGGGAACCGGAGGTGCTCAAGTGCCAGGAACTGAGGAATTTGGTTAACTCAGCTCTCTGCCCCCCAACATCCACAAATTTAAAAGAAAGAGGAAGGGAAGGGAAGGGAGGGGATGGGAGGGGGAAGGAGAGAGAATGAGCCTAGGCTTGGAAGCTAAATCAAAGTGGATCTGAATCCCCTTTTCATCTCCTTTATTTTTTATTTATTTTTTAAAATGTTTTTTTTTTAAGATTTTTATTTAATAAATAAGATTATTTATTTGAGAGAGAGAGAGAGCATCAGATGGGGGAGGGTCAGAGGGAGAAGCAGACTCCCCACTGAGCAGGGAGCCTGACGTGGGACTCGATCCTGAGACTCCAGGATCATGACCTGAGCTGCAGGCAGTTGCTTAACCAACTGAGCCACCCAGGTGCCTCATCTCCTTTAAATATGGAACTCCAAGACATGGTATTAATCTCTCTTGAGTCCTAGTTTCTGCATCTGTGGAGTGAGCATTAGGTTAATACATGTGATAGGCCCCACACTGTTCTTGGCACATGGTAGACATTCAGTAAGTAATGGGAATTCTTAGTACCATGGCATCATGTTTCTTCTTTTTTTAAATTTTTTTAAAAGATTTTTTATTTACTTGACTGAGCGAGAGAGAGAAAGAAAGAGTGCATGTGCATGAGCAGGGGGAGGGGCGGGCAGAGGGGGGAAGCAGACCCCCCGCTGAGCAGGAAGCCCAGCATCCATCCCAGAACCCTGGGATCATGACCTGAGCCAAAGGCAGACGCTTAACGGACTGAGCCACCCAGGTGCATGGCATCATGTTTCTCATGTTGTATCAGTGAGGGTCCAGCTAACATAAGACAAAAAAGGTCATTTATTAGAAGACTCCCAGCTCGTAGCCTTGAAGAAAGGGTTGGCTCTGAGGCTTCAGGAAGACCAGAAGACTTGGGCCTGGGTTTTCAGGAAAAGGCAGGCTGCCTTAACTAGAGGCCATGCCAGCCTCCTTGTGTGATCAAGACAGAGTCTCACTGGCTGGTCTGGATCCTGTGCTGACAGTCCCGCTGGGGACTGAGGGAGATGGAGTTCTCCGTCAGAAAAGTGAGGTGCTGTATCCAGAAGAATGGAGGGGAGATTGCTAGACAGGCAGAACTGTTGACTATCACCCATGAGACTCCCCCCTGCCCCACCCTGGTGCTCCTGTAGGCCTGCCACGTGAGCCCTCAAGTGCAAAACGATGTACCTACCGCTTACCTCACCTGTTTTCTTTAACTTCCTCCATCAGTTTTTCATTTCAACACCCTCTCTGTCCAGTCTGGCCCCGCTCCACCCTGAGCAGGAAGGTGGCATCTTTACTCAAAGGGCTACCCTGCTCCAGGGCCTCCAGCCTCCTCCCTTACCCTCCCCAAGAGTCCCAACCCCAAATCCTCACCTGATCTTTACAAAGTTCTATATGCCCTATAGAAAAGAACCTTGGGCCAGTTTAAAATTTTTCATTTGCTTTTTCCTACTTTTACTTTTTCAATACTGACTCTTCTTTTTACTTTACCTTTGGCCCAGTCCTGGGGAGGGACCAACCCCCTGCTTTGTTCCTTTCCCCTTTTTTTGTGCCCAGTATTCTACTGCAGCAATGTCATCCACTCGGGGAGTCTAAAAGGCCTCTAAGCCGGAGGGTCAGACTTCGGAGGTGGAAGATTTCGTGATGACTGCCTCAGGCCTGATAAGGGAGAGAAGCAGGCCTACCTTCTCAGGACTGATCAGTCAGCATATATTGCCTTTGTGCCCGTCTTCCCCTCTCTCCTGGAAGATTCCTAGTACCAGTGCTCTCATACCCCACTGAGGCTTGTCCATTCCGGGAGCTATTGCCTGCTGTGGGCCTGCCCCATCCCTTTGCCCCTATTAGAGCTTCTCTCTGTATCTCTTGTCTTTTCAGCCTGCTGTATGTTAGATCAGTTAATTCCCACAGAGCTGATAAGTTCAAAATCTCAGAAAACTTGTATTTTATAGGGGAGATTTAAAAGGACAGAGTGTCAGTTTCAAAGGGTAGCTAGCTGTAAGGATTAGCTCCTCACTGTGGGGGCCCCCTGGATAGTATGGCTTTAGTGCTTGAGGGAGGGAGGATAGGAAGGAAGGATAGATAGATGAACGAACTGGAGAGGATGGAAGGAACGATGGGGAGAGATTCACAATCACAATCACCTTCTCAGGAGTCTGTCCATCATATAAACGGACGGCCACCTGTCTGCCTACATGGGCCTGGCTTGGGGGGCATTTGTACTCTATCAGCCTGAGCATCACTTAAAAGTAAGGAGAAGGATTTTGGGAAAGAAAATTGTGAGAAGCAGTGAAATGTGTCATTTGGACAAGGGAATTTTTTCCTTTTTATTTTTTTTTTTTTGAGATATAATAATCCACACACCACAAAATTCACCCTTTAAAGTGTACAACTGAGGGGCGCCTGGGTGGCTCAGTCGTTAAGCGTCTGCCTTCGGCTCAGGTCATGGTCCCAGGGTCCTGGGATCAAGCCCCTCATCGGGCTCCCTGCTCAGCGGGAATCCTGCTTCTCCCTCTCCCACTCCCCCTGCTTGTATTCCCTCTCTCGTTGTATCTCTCTCTGTCAAATAAATAAAATCTTTAAAAAAAAAATAAATAAATAAATAAAGTGTACAACTGAGTGGTTTTTAGTGTATTCACAAGGTTGTGCAACCATCATCACCAATTGCAGACCATTTTCCTCACCCCAACAAGAAACCTTGGACCCATTAGCAGTCGCTGCCCATCCCCCAGCTCCCAGCAACCACTAGTAGACTATACTCTCTGTCTGTAGATCTGCTTATTCTGAACGTTTCTTATGAATGAAATCCTATTATAAATGCCCTTTTGTGTCTAGTGTCTTTCACTTAACATAGTGTTTATCCATGTTGTGGCTGTGTCTGTGCTCCATTCCGGTTTCCTGCTGAATAATATTCCATTGCATGGATATGCCACATTTTTTTTACCTGTTGGACACGTGGAGGGTTTCTACTTTTTGGCTATTATAAATAATATTGCTATGGATATTTATGTATAAATATTATTGTGGACATATGTTCTCAGTTTTTTGTTTTGTTTTTTTAGTTTTCTTGAGTGTATACTAGGAGTGGAATTGCTGGGTCATGTGGTAATTCTGTTTAAATTTTTGAGGAACTGCCATAGGTTGGGGATTTTTGATACCTTTTTTTCCTGATTATAAGCAGAAGTTCATTGTAAAAAATTTATAATATATACAAATATACTCAGAATAAGATTCTCTATATGACTCATTAATAACTACCTTTAATATATCAGTGTATTTCTTATATTGTTTATGTACATCAGTTAAAAATTGTATTGAGGGGCACCTGGGTGGCTCAGAGGGTTAAGCATCTGCCTTCAGCTCAGATCATGATCCCAGGGTCCTGGGATCGAGCCCCATATCGGGCTCCTGGCTCAGCGGGGAGCCTGCTTCTCCCTCTCCCTCTGCCTCTTCCCCTGCTTGTGCTCTCTCTCTCTCTCTCTATCTCTGTATCTCTGTGTCTCAAACGAATAAATAAAATTTTTTAAAAACTGTATTGAGTTTAAAATATATATAGTTTGTGTCTTTTTTTTAAATTAATTAATTAATTAATTAATTTTTTATTCTTATGTTAATCCCCATACATTACATCATTAGTTTTAGATGAAGTGTTCCATGATTCATTGTTTGTGCATAACACCCAGTGCTCCATGCAGAATGTGCCCTCCTCAATACCCACCACCAGGCTAACCCATCCTCCCACCCCCCTCCCCTCTAGAACCCT
>NC_138378.1:75710106-75742236 GCF_054177405.1 Leptonychotes weddellii | reverse complement strand
ATTCTTAACATATATAGTTTGTCTTAATTCTTTCACTTTACCTTCTATTGTAAGCATTTTCCATGTCAACAAATATTATAATATTGTTTCTGACCACATTCTATCATCATTTGATGCATTATAACTTATTTAATTAACGTGCTGTTCTTGGACATGTAGATAATTTACACATTTTTGTCATTATCACAGGTGGTGCAGTATCTTTATAAGTAAATGTTCATCTACATCTCTGATAAGTTTTTTTTTTAATATGCTAGGCATTACAGGGATGCCTGGGTGGGGCTCAGTCATTAAGCGTCTGCCTTCGGCTCGGGTCATGATCCCAGGGTCCTGGGATCGAGTCCCGCGTCGGGCTCCCTGCTCAGCAGGAAGCCTGCTTCTCCCTCTCCCACTCCCCCTGCTTGTGTTCCCTCTCTCGCTGTGTCTCTCTGTCAAATAAATAAATAAATAAATTCTTTAAAAAAATATGCTAGGCCTTTCTTTTTTATTTTGTTTTGTTTTAATCTGCTGGTGTTTTTTTTTTTTTAATTTTTTTTTTTTTGGTAAGCTGTATGCCCAACATGACGCTTGAACTCATGACCCCGAGATCAAGAGTTGCATGCTCGAGGGGCTTGGGTGGCTCAGTCTGTTGAACCTCCAACTCTTGGTTCTGGCTCAGGTCATGATCTCAGGGTGATGGGATCAGCCTCACATCAGGCTCCACGCTCAGCTGGGAGTCTGCTTGAGATTCTCTCCTTCTCCCTCTTGCCCTCCCTCTACTTGCACTCTCTCTCTCTCAAATAAATGTTTTAAAAAAAAGAGTTGCATGCTCTACTGATTGAGCCAGCCAGGAGCCCCATATATCTGTGATAAGTTTTGAGGTAAAATCTTAGAAATGAAATTTCTGGGTAAAAGACTTGTGAACATTTAGAAAATAAACTTTTCATTTTGAAATAATTTTAGATTTACAAAAAGTTGCAAAGATAGTACAGAGAGTTCCCATGTACCCTTCACAGAGCTTCCTCTAACTTTAATATCTTACCTAAAACTAATAAATTAACATTGGTACATTACTATTAACTAAGCTCCAGACTATATTTGGCTTTTATTAATTTTCTTACTAATGTTCTTTATCCAGGATTCAGTCCAAGATGCCATGTTGTATTTAAGCATGTGAATACTTTTAAGGCTTTTGATGTGTCTCTGTGTGTGTAGGAAAGTTGTGTCAATTTATATTCCCATCAATAGTATAGTATATTAATACCTAACAGGTATTACAGCAACAGCAGTAACATCAATTTAGTGGGCATTTATTTTTCCTTTTTTTATGTATATGGATATGTTATTAGATAATATACGCAGGAGAGTTTTAAAACCACTTCATAAATGAGAACATTTAAATGGTATGATGCCAGCTATAGAAATAAACATACAGTTTTGGAAACAATGTTTGTCACTCTTTTAAATATTGTTCTTTCTAGATTTTTTTCTTTTTTTAATTAAAAAATTAAAAAATGTTAATTCCAGTATAGTTAACATACAGTGTTATATTAGTTTCAGGTGTACAGTATGGCGATTCAACAGTTCTGTACATCACCCAGTGCTCATCACAGCAAGTGCTGTCTTAATCCCCATCACCTATTTCACCCATCCCCCCCACCCACCTCTCCTCAGTTTGTTCTCTGGCT
Source organism: Leptonychotes weddellii (assembly GCF_054177405.1). NCBI lineage: Eukaryota > Metazoa > Chordata > Mammalia > Carnivora > Phocidae > Leptonychotes > Leptonychotes weddellii. The sequence continues at coordinate 75,740,569 of NC_138378.1, read as the reverse complement.
TTTGGTTTGTCTCTTTTTTCTTTGTTCATTTGTTTTGTTTCTTAAATTCTGTATATGAGTGACATCATATGATACTTGTCTTTCTCTGACTGACTTACTTCACTTAGCATAATACTCTCTAGCTCCATCCATGTTGTTGCAAACTGCAAGATTTCATTCTTTTTTACAGCTGAATAACATTATATTTTACACACACACACACACACACACACACACACCACCTCTTAATCCATTCATCTATCCATGGACACTTGGGCTGCTTCCATACTTTGGCTACTGTAAATAAAGCTGCTTATAAACATAGGGGTGCATGTATCCCTTTGAATTAGTGTTTTTGTATTTTTGAGGTAAGTACCCAGTAGGGTGACTGCTGGATCATAGGCTAGTTCTATTTTTAACTTTTTGAGAAACCTCCATACTGTTTTCCACAGTTGTTGCACCAATTTGCATTCCCACTAACAGTGCATGAGGGTTCCTTTTTTTCCACATCCTCACAACAGTTGTTATTTCTTGTGTTTTTTATTTTAGCCATTCTGACAGGTGTGAGGTAATAGCTCATTGTGGTTTTGATTTGCATTTCCCTGATGATGAGTGATGGTGAGCACCTTTTCATATGTCTGTTGGCTGTCTGTATGTCTTCTTTGGAGAAATGTCTCTTCATGTCTTCTGACCATTTTTTAAGTTGGTGAGCATTTCTTCATGGCCAGTGGGTTTACAGATTTTTTTCATCTGTTTGGTAACCACTTGTACTTTTTGTTTTTGATTTCCCAATCATTTATAGGGGCTTTTGTTAACATCTAAGACTTCAGCTTCCATTCAAGCTGACATACAACCAGTGTCAGGTAAACATCTAGAAAGCCATCCCTGCATCCTGCAGAGTCACCAAGGCAGTGTCACCCAGGAAGGGGAGGCCCGCCAGATGTTTCCTGCAGGCCTTGTTTCTCCTGCAGAGGCCTGCCCAGGGCTGTGGAACCTGGGTGACAGTGAAGTGTGCTCTCTCAGAGAGCAAGCTCTCCTAGTGACCCAGAGGCCAGCTGTGTACAAAGAGTGGTACAGGGTAGGCAGTGACATGTCGTAAAGAGCACTGTCCAGGAGTCCGGGGAATGGGGGTTTCGTCCTGGTTCTCTTACTACTTGTGTGAACTTGAGCAAATCTGGTCCATTTTCTGGGGTCTCTTTTTATTTTTCATCTGGTTAATGGTCAGGATCTCAGGGACTGAATGGACTGTTGCAAAGCACTTTGTAAAGCACTGTACGGATGGGTGATACCATCATGGGAAATGCTGTCATGAAGAGGACTGAGTAGTGCCTTCTGTGGGTAGTATGAATCTCAATCTACCATGCCAGGAGGGCAAGAAATGCTCTTGAGATCAACTCAGTTCCAACCCTGAACTCCCGTCTTACCTGACGGCGAGGAAACTTTATTGCTGTCATTATAGGCCCCCTCCTCATGAGGGTCACCCAAGAATCCAGGAGGCCTCTGGTGCTGCCCAGGAAAGGGGCACTTCTATAGGCTGTACTCTCTCTCATGGGCCCTGGTACCCTGTGAGGTTCAGACTCTGCTGTCAGGCCCTGCTTGAGGCTTTTGTGCCCTGGGCCCTACCTCCCCAACTCCATGGCCCACTGCTCGCTGAAGGTGCAGAGCACTAGTCTGGATCCTCTTCCCACTCCCCAGGGTCCCCTTTCCCTCTCCCCTTCCATTTTCTGCCTCCCAGGGTGGCCTTCAAGACACCCCTCTGAGTCTGCAAGGAGCTCGGGTTCAGGAAAACAGATGCAAAGGAGAGAAGGGCCTAGGAGTGGCTTCTGTCTCAAAGAGGACAGATCCCAGGCCTTCTTGGAATGAGAAGGCAAAGGAAAAATGCAACCATCTAAACACAGATTAATATCTGAGAAAATAATCTGGCCACACCGAGAAGAAATTGGAAGATATGTCCTCTTGTCCAAATACTGTCACAAACCTGTGGGGTGTCCTCAGGCTTGTCATACATTGTCTCCGAGCCTGTTTCCTCCACCGTGCAGTGAGGGGCTGGTTCCATAACCTCTAAAGCAGCCCTGGACATTCACCATCCTAGAGTCAGTACTTCTGGGAAGGGGTGAGGTTTTCTTTTATTTTGACATTCTTGGTCTTTCCTAGTTACTGTCACGTGACCTGACCACGGCCCCTTTAGCAGCACTGCTGACAGAGTTTTCCCTAGGCCTATTGTTGGTCTAGTCTGTGAACGTTTCTTTTGTAGCTCTGTGTAATCATCATGGTAAATTTGAGCTAGCTCCAGGCTTGGCCTCAGTGCTCTCTCTGCATGATCTCATTTAATCCATATAACTGTTCGTTGGGTTGGTCCTACTGCTTTCATTTTATGAAAGAGGGAACAGAGGCCAAGTAGCTTTCCCACAGCCAGATGGTAGGTGAGGGACAGAGCTGGCTTGATTCTGAAGCTGAGTTTTGTAGCCCACTGGGTTTCTAGTTTTCTGGTTTTCAGCGAGGCAGAGGGAAGGCAAATGTCCTGGGAAGACTGTGTGACCATCCTTAGAACCAGTCTAGGAAAACCCTCCCTGAAGCAACTCCCAGGTACACGAGTCTCCCCGGGGCCCGAAGAGATGGAGAGAGTGTTGGGAGGAGCACAAGAGCCCCCTCCCTTGAGTTCTCTGGGGGTGAGAGCAAGCATTCCTCAGAGTTCCGGGGTTACTACTTGGACGTAAGGCCCGGGACTCTGGCTGCATGCCGACCCTGCAGAGGGCTGTCCTCCTTTCTCCAGGGGCTGGGGACAGGCACATGGCTAGTTGTGTTCATGCAAAGGTGGTCTGAGAGTGCCCCAGCCTGCTTCCTTCTTGGGCTGGGACGGGGGCGATGATGTCTGGGTTTATATCCACTCACTGGGCAGATACTTGGCACCGTCCTCACCACCCAAGGGCAGGAACCCATATGCAGGCTCATTACCTAGAGTAGCAGGTCCAAGACTACTTGGAATGGTGTAGCTCACACTGACACAAGCAAGCCTCCCCCTCAGTTGTTCTGTCCCACCAATCCCTCCACTGTCCCCACAGAGTTACTCCTACTTCTCTCTTTTTACCCCATAGGCCAAAAATTGGCTATGGAAAAAGAGAAAACCCCAAGACCTTGTGACCTTCCAAAGATGCATTCTATCCAACTTCCCTGATGAACTTGTTAGGAAATGGTATCTTAAGCCAGGTTTGGGGTTATATTCACTCAAAAATCATGTTGGACAGGGCGCCTGGGTGGCTCAGTTGGTTAAGTGTCTGACTCTTGCTTTCAGCTCAGGTCATAATCTCAGGGTTGTGAAATCAAGCCCCGTGTCCAGCTCCACACTCAGTGCAGAGCCTGCTTCTCTCTCTCTCTCTCTCAGCCTCTCCCCCTGCTCATGCTCTCTCTCTCTCAAATAAATAAGTAAATCTTTTAAAAAATCATGTTGGACCATTTCTTCTCATTTGTACTTATTAAGCCCTCCCTAGGTGACACTGGGCCAGGCACTGTGAATATACTAGAAATCCAAGAAAGAAGATTTAAAGCCCATCTTCCATTTTACAGATGGAAACAGGACAGCCCAGAGATGCTAACAAGCTCATTTAAGGTAACACAGCTACTTGGGCAGTTGTGGGTTTGGAACTTGAGGTTCCTGCCTTTCAGCCCTGTGCTCTTTCGACAGCATCTTACACAACTTACAGTACGGTTGGTTGCAGGAGCAGGAACAATGGCTCTGGAACAATTATAGAACTCTTAGAGGGGAGCAGAGTTCCCCTTGCTGGTGATTTCCCACCCACAGTGGGCTTGCTGCCAGTGTCTTTATATTTTTACTTATAGATGCTTGTCTGGGAGTTGTAATTTTCTTTTGAGACACTGGGAAATCCCATAATTAAAAAAATGATTTGGTGAAATTGAATTCCTACATTTTTGCCCAGTTTGTGCTTCTTCAGAGTGAGTGAGTGAGTGTGTGTGTGTGTTATGGGGGGCATTCTAGCACTTCCTGTCCTCAGACAATTTCACATAGGTTGATCTGGGTTAGGGCTCTCCATATGTGCTTTGACAGGGCACAGTGACAAAGAGGAAAGTAGGAATGAAGTGTGGAGAAGAGTTAACTCAGGGCCATATGGAAAGGAGATGTGATCTTACTGACTGGGACACTCTGTGGAGGGAGAGGGGGTCTGCATGGCTATTCACTGGTGGGGTGAGGTGGGGTCTCAGGGTGAGAAGAAAGAGGCTGATAAGGGTTTTTTTTTTAACCCAGAAGTGTCCAGGTTTTGAAGGCTCCTGACTCATTGTCAATATCAGTCATTCATTCACTCAGATAATTCTGGAGACCATTCAACAAATAATGATCTAAAATCACGTCTGGGCAAAGGCCCTGTATCAGGTTCCAGGACGGATGTGTTCTATGTCCAGGGATATGTCTTGGTTGGTCTCTGTGGTATAGGAGAGAATAGTCTCCTCCAGGTCCCATGGCCTGTGTGAGGGCTCCCAACTCAATGTCATTGGCTCTGGAGCTGACTCCTGGCTCCTGGGGTTGGGATGGGGATGAAGACTGCACATCCACACTGCTGCCTCACCAAGATCAGATTGGAGGGAGCAAGGTACTGTGGGGCTGGGCCTGGCTTCTAAGGAAAAGTATTACCGCAACGCCTCTGAGAAGCCAGTGGGCCAAGAAGCAGGGGTTTGGAGGATCATGGTTTTCCATCCCTCCCTGACTCACACTGGACTTTTTGTTAGAGAAGATGAAAACCAGGCCCACTATCTGGAAATGAACTCAGATTTGGATCTCATGAGAGATCAGAATAGAGTCTCAAGACAGAAGGCTGGGGAACTTGGTACAGGCAGGGATATAGGCCTGAGGTGGCCAGTCCTGGGTCAGAGCCTCCCTGGGCCACACAGTGGGGAGAGGCAGCACTGGGTGGGGCAGAACCACGCTTGGGTCACATTTCTAACTCCTGTTTTTTTGGAGCTATGAGTCGGACAGATTTTATCTTGCCTGTTTTGACCCTCCATGAGGCAACAGCTGGGGGCCAGGGGAGAGACAGAGAGCAGCAAGCATGCTGGTTCTTCTTTTGGTCCATTTAGCAATTTCCTGTAATTTTTGAGCAAGAACAGGTATAACCCTTTGTACCCTGAGGTGTGCAGTCTCCAACATATATGCCTGCGGCCCTGAGGCCATCTAGAAATTGACCCTGGCTCAGTCCAATCAAGAACAAATTCATTGACCACGGGGAAAGGTCAGGCGTACATTATATATGCAACCTTGGCCAGGCTCTTACATTCATCTGGCTGTTCATTCAGCAAATAGTTTTGGGGCACTTATTTTGTGCAATGTGCAGTGAAGGTCAAGGTCCACATTTTACCCATGAAGACATGGGACCACAGGGAGAAAACCACGACCTGGCCTCAGTTTCTAAGTGAGTGAAGCTGGTGGCAGTTTTTTGGCAAATTCAAATGTATCTGCTGCAAACAGATCCTTTTCCTCAGGTAATTCTGGGTGCTTTCCAAACTTACCAATTCCCTCAAGAATGGGGGAGGAGGCCAGGAAGCTCTCCAGGAAGAGGAACAGAATGGTCGAAAGCCCTCTGTTAAAGGGAGCAAGGTCCCTTTAAAAAAGCTGAGGGAAGACAGTGTGACAAGGAAGGGAAGGTGAGTTTGCAGGCTGGGCTCTTGGTGGGTAAATGGGGTCTCTCTGAACCTCACTCACGATCCCACTTCACCATCCCTTCTCTTCACCTAGGACACCCCTTTCCTTCCTCAGATCTCAGTTCAGGCATCCTAGCTTCCAAGGAAAACTGCTACCATAGCTACTCTGAGAAGCCAGTGGGCCAGTTCCATTACCCAGCATCTTGATTCTTACCCTGTATCTCTCCATTATATTTCTCAAATCGATCTTGCCGAAAGACCTGTAATTCTTTTTTTTTTAAGTAGGCGGGGCTCGAACTCACCACCCTGAGATCAAGACCCGAGCTGAGATCGAGTTGGACACTTAATCGAATGAGCCACCCAGGGGCCCCAAAGCCTGTAATTCTAGACTGGGAAGACTTCCATTGCTCCCCATTGCCTTCATCAGTATCAGAATCACCATTTTTCAAGCTTCCTCCATGTGCCAGTTAAAACCCCTCTAGATCTCGTCTTGCCTTCCTTCATGGTCTTCTCTTGACCCCCAAGGGCTAGCTAAAGTGAATCACATGTAGTGGGACCTGCATTCTCATGCCTCAGGGCCTTTGTACCATCTTCCTGGAGCACTCTCCCACATTCCTCATCTAGCCAACTCCTACTCATCCTTCAAAGCTCAGATCAAGGGCTACAGCCCCCAGGAGACTTTGTAAGGGCATCCCCCTTCTGCTCTTCCCCATCACCCTCCACAGAGCTCTGTCTGTCAGGGGGCTGATTGCCCTAGTTCTGTTTTCCCTATTAGAGCTTTCCAAGAGCCTAGCTCATTTCTGCATCCTCGGTACCTAGCATAGAATCTGACACATAGTTAGCAATAAATAAAAATCAGTACTGAAGGAATGCATGAGTGAACAAACGAATGAATTCTGCTTGGAGTTGGGGTGCTCATTAGGGAGATAATATTTGCGGTCCAAAAGAATGACTAAGAATTTGTGAAGTAGGAATTTTAATTTTAGGGACAGGGAATGGCATGGGCCAGGCATGGAGGTTTGGGAGAATGGGATGTGTTAAGGCAACTACCGCTAGTTCTGTAGCTGAAGCAGAAGTTGAGTGTGCAGGATATGCCAGAGATGGATCTGGAGAGACACAACAAGGAACACTGACTAGTCTGGACTTTGCCCGGTACAGAACAGGGCAGGACATAGAGAGTGCTTTTGATGCCATGAGGAAAGTGGGCAGGAATGGGCAGTGTCAGGCTGTAGGGGACTGGGAAGAAGGCAATGGGGGTGTGAGCCTGAGCAGGCCAGGCGATAAAGAGCAAGGGCGGACTTGGGTGGGCTTTAGATGACTGTGACCTGCAGCCAGAGGAGGTGTGGGGTTTGTGGGCTGGTGACATTGTGGTTTCTGGCTTGGGTTCCTGTGTGGCTGGTGAAGCCATTCCCCAAGATGTCAGCCTGGAGAGGAGCAGATTTGAGAGCAAGAAAATGAGTTCAATTTTGCTTATAAGACCTGAAAAATGTACATTGGGAGGGGCCATCAGGTTTGGAGAGCTTTTTGAGGTCCCTGTTCAAGGCAGACCTGGGGGGATGGGGTCAGATCCAGGTGTGCTCAGATGATACTAGCTCCCAAGAGCTGATGTTAAATATTCAGGAGTTTTGCGAGACAATAATTAAACCTGCCTATTACTAAAAAAATTAAATTAGGGGGTGGAGAAAAAATTAAATTACATAAAATTACAATTAAGTAAATTATATTAAAAACAAAGGTACTCAAATCATCACTTCTAAGAATTTCAGAATATTTTATTGTTTATGGCTTTAAGATTATTTACATCTGTTATGTCTCTGGAAATACTATATGATGTTGTTTTACTGTGCTTTTCTTCCTAATTCCACATTCAGTGGCATCACATTGGTAGCTTGAAATCAGCCATAGTGGGAATATTTGCACCAAGGAAATTGACAAACACCACACATTGGGGCCTGATTTATTGCTTTGTTGACTACCTTGACATAGGAAAATTATGGAGAAAATGTTAATAATGCACTTTGAACTTTCATATATCTTGTGCCTATAGCCATGATGTTGTGAATGGTACAGAGAAATTGAGCAGATGTTCTTCCAGTATTCAAAAAGTATTACAGGATTCAGTAAAGAAGTTGCTTACACCATTGACAAAGGAGTGAAGTTGCAACACGTATCTTCGCTGTTTCACTTTTTCTTATTAGTCGGCATAAGCAAAAATATCAACCAATATTCACGTTAGAACTACACTCATTTGTCAAGTATAATTATAGGTTAGTTATGGATTTAGCAGATTGGTAAAAATCAATGAAAGCTTTCTGTAAGACTCAATTTGCTATATGCAATTTACAGGATAGACTACTGTATATTTAATTTTATTTATTTATTTGACAGAGAGACAAAGCGAGAGAAGGAACACAAGCAGGGGGAGTGGGAGAGGGAGAAGCAGGCTTCTCACTGAGCAGGGAGCCCGACATGGGGCTCGATCCCAGGACCCTGGGATCATGACCTGAGCCGAAGGCAGACGCTTAATGGCTGAGCCACCCAGGCACCCAAGACTACTGTATATTTTATTGCTACTTGTGAATTGCTAAACATCCTTTATGTCAGTAAAGTTTAAAATGAACTCATATGTGATTACATTTTTTCTCCAGAGTGCCTGTTGTTATGTATTTACCAGCACACCATTGGGCAGATTGCCTTAGGCTGAGGAGTGACCAGAGACCAGATTGAACTCTTTGGAAAGATTCCCAGAAGAGGGAGGGAATCACCGATGGAAAGAAGCTTCCATCAGTGGAGGGACTAGGGGTGGGTAAGTGAGGCTCAGGTGGAGGGATTGGGCTGGAGGGAGAGTTCTGAGAAAGGATGTAGAAGTGAAGAGAGCCTGGGGTGGGAAGCAGCTGGGCCCCACTATTTCCTCTGCCAAGGAGGGTTCAAGCTGTGTCCTGAAGTGAGAGGCAGACGGGGTGAAGGTTTGGCCCAAGTGGGCAGTGAGAGACACAGAGGAGGGGCCTGGGAGGATGAGGCTGACTCAGGAAGCCAGCAGAGACCACAGCAACAGAACTGTAACCGTGAGGGCGACAAGATGCGGTGTGAACCAGATTCCGGCCACGGGCCAAGCACTGCCATGAGGATTGCTGTATTATCTCCCAGGACAATCCTAGAGGAAACCAAGGCTGCGAGAGGTTAAGTCCTTATCCAGAGCCCACAGCCAGTTAGTGGCTGAGTCAGGATGCGAACTCAGGCACCAGGCTCTGTTGACAAGACAGGAGCCTGCACTGTGGCTCTTCTCTCCTTGGCAGAGCCCCTCAGACTATGCAAATAGGAATCTCTTCAGGGCAGAGGTGGGCAGGGTAGGTGTGGCCGCATGTCAAGGGCTTATGGGCATCAAAGTTCTGGGAAAGCCTCCCCAGCCTGTAGCCTCAGGCTGGTGTCTGCCTCCCATCACATTCTTGCTGCGCCACTCCACAGTGTCTACTGGAAGTTAATAATAATGAATTGGGGCTTGCATTTTTTAAAATATCTTTGTTACTTTATTTTCTAATAATTCATTTTATTGTATTTTTAAAAAATAAAGTACATGACAGATTGGGAACTTACAAAATTGGTCCTTCCCCTTAGAATATTTGAGAAGCACTGTTATAACCCACCCTTATTTTATTTTATTTTATTTATTTTGAAGTAATCTCTATGCCCGATGTGGGGCTTAAACTCACAACCCTGAGATTAAGAGTCGCATGCTCCACCAACTGAGCCAGCCAGGTGCCCCTCTAACCCCCACTTCTAATCCCATTGCTCCCCTGCTAGAAACCTTTAGTGATCCCCACTGGCTATAGCAGAGGTTTCAAATAGTGGGTGGGGGCCAGTTTGTGGAACTTAATTGAATGTGTCATTACCAGCATTAAAAAAAGAAAAGGCAAGTGAATTAGAAGGTATCAGATGATATTACAGGTAGTAAATACATTTTTGTTTCAGTTACTTGTATATTTCATGTATTATAATGCAGGTGTGTACTAGCATATGATGAAAAATGTTTGTCTTTCTATGCTTACAGTAAATAAAAATGTTTGAATGCCACTGTTCAGCAGCTACAGACAATCGCCATGCCTGATATTCCAAGTCTGGAGGAGAGAGTGACCGCTGAGGAAGAGCAGGGTGAAGGTGAGCAGGGTTTGGAGGACGCCCAGCTTATGGATGAACAGAGGGAACAATATGAGCAAAGACAGAAAGACCATGACTTTCATGCCTAGATTGTGTCTCCAACTTTAAGAGGGCCTGGGTCATGCCACTGGGAGCTTGCAGGCGGCATAAGGGTTATAGTCCCTGTGATGGGAGCTTAGGGGGGAGCCCCTAAGTCTTCCAGGGAAATCAAGGGAGACTTCCCAGAGGTGGCAGTGCCTCAGATGGGAAGAGTTGGGGTTCTCCAGAAGAACAGGCCTGTGGGGAAGGCTTGCCTGGTCAGATGAATGGCTTATGAAAAGGCACAAGCAAGCCCATCATGTCTGGGGAACCATGAGCCACTTGGTGTAGGCGGAGCATGAATTAGGGAGGAGGCCTTCATGTGCTATGTTGTGAGTTGAGATTTTATCTTGGGATGAGTAGCTATGGAGAATTTTGAGCAGAAGGATGACATGAGTGGACTTACATCTCAGGACTCGGGTGGCTGTGAGGAGAGTGGATTAATGTGGAGGAGATCTGCAGCACCATCATTGCAGTGGTGGGGCCTGTGAAGGAAGGCAGTGGGGGTGCAGGGGCAGGAGGACTCGGGAGGAGGAGCCGGCCGGCTGTGGCCACCCGTCCACGATGGGATTGGGCTCTGAGAAGAGGGAGGAGGTGAGGGTGCCCCCGCTGTGGCTGACTCAGGAAACTGGCTGGGTGGTGGTACCTTTTACCCAGAAAAAGAACACAGGGGGCCACAAGGGCCTGGGGAGAAGATATAACGAATTCACTGTTGAAAGGGGCGCCTGGCTGGCTCAGGTGATAGAGCATGTGGCTCTTGATCTTGGGGTCATGAGTTTGAGCCCCATGTTGCATGTAGAGATTACTAAAAAAACCCACAAAACTTAGAACCAAATGGAAGCGGCAGCTGTAGGTGGATGTGGCGGTGGGCAGCGGGAGCAAAGCAGAGAGGTTAGGCCCGGGGTACAGTCTGGGGAGAGTGCAGAGTGAGAGAGAGGGCGCTATCGAGGGGAGAAAGGAGCCCATAGGAGACTGAGGAGAGTGGTCTTGGAGGCACAAGATCCAGAAACTTGGGTCCCGGGAGCCAATGGGACAGAAAAGACTTAGGAGGAAAAGCAGTGATACAGATGCTTCAGAAAATCAAATTCCTTGAAGGAGCCATGGGATGTGGCCACTGGGAGGCCACTGACATGCTGGGCCGGGGTGCAGTGGGGGGCCGGGGGGCAGGAGCCAGGGGCTTTGGGGGTGAGTGGGGTGACACAGTGAGGCAGGCAGGAAGCAGGGCTGCACCTTTGTGCAAATCAGAAAGGTGGGCTCCTTCCTCCAGGCCCTCATCCCGGGACACTGGCCTGGCCAGAGGATGCAGGCTGGACTTCAGCCCTTCTAGGCAATGGCAAGGAAGGAGAGAAGGAGTCATTGACCAAGGGGGGTGCTGGACCATGTGAGGGATTTATTTTTTAAGACATGAGAGACTGGTGCATGTTGACTTGGCTGAGGAAGGGGAACCCATGACAAAAAAAAAAGTATAGGACAGGGACACCTGCAACAAACAGTTGGTCGGGGCGGGGGGGCGCGCAGCCAGGCAGGAAGGTGCACGCCTCTGGCGCATCAGGGGCAAGGCTGGTGTTGCTACCATGAGGATGGGGCCGGGACTGAGGAGGAGCAGGGTTGTGTGCTGAGCCCAGAGCCTGGGGCCCAGTGTGCAGGTCAGTCCTGTTGGCAAGAGTTAGCTGAGAATCTCTTCGGGGGGGCCTGGGAGAGGATGCCGAGCAGGGACACTGAGACACAGCTGAGACTGCCTGTCCCGGGGGACCAGTGGTTGCAGTGCCCAGGACTGGGTGACATCTAGACTGCCCAGGCTTTGGGCCTAGAACTGGGCAGACCAGGCTGGAGAGGGTCTTGGCACAGAGCTTTAGTTTACTTATTTTACTTTTTACTATGGAAAATTTTCAAACACACCCAAAAGTTGTGGGAAACTGAAATGAACCCTCTTGTACCTATCATTAACCTTCAGTGATTATTATGATTGTCAATGTTATTGTATGACTTCCCCCTGTAAGTACCTTTTTAAAAACTTTACAAAAATAATTTAGTAGATTTTATTTTGGGGGTGCCTGGGTGGCTCAGTTGTTAAGTGTCTGCCTTCGGCTCAGGTCATGATCCCAGGGTCCTGGAATCGAGCTCCCTGCTCAGTGGGGAGTCGGCTTCTCCCTCTCCCACTCCCCCTGCTTGTGCTCCCTCTCTCGCTTTGTCTCTCTGTCAAATAAATAAATAAAATCTTTTAAAAAAACAGATTTTATTTTATTTTTTAGCGAAGTTTTAGGTTCACAGCAACATTGAGCAAAAGGTATAGAGAGATTTCCCACATATCCCTGGTTGAAAACTTTATTTGGAAATAATTTTAAGCTTACAGAAATTGTAAGAACAAGTTTCTTTATTTTTAAATAATTTTTTTCTTATTAGAGAATATACTCTCAGAATGTATATGGAAGAAAATTAAGATCATTCATGATCCTACCACCCCAAAATAAGTACTATCACTGTTTTGGTGTATTTCCTTCCAGTCTTTTTTCTGTGCTTTTATGTACATATTTTTAACTGGATTTTTTTATCCAGAAAATAACTCCATCCCCCCAAACCTTCCTGTCTGGTGTGTCCATATGAACTGGCTCAGTCCCAGGGCCCTCACCCCCAAAGCCCTCCACAGAGACTGCAGAGAGCAACCACAACTGATTCAAGTCTGTGGTTTGTGGGTGCCCTCATTCTTTGGTTTCAGTGCCAATGCAGGTTTCCCCTTAACATTCCTTTCATTTTTGTTTTTCTTGAGTAATATAGGTTGATTTCCGTGGGATGAGTTGCCCAGTGCTCCTTGGACCACTGTCTTGCCCACCTTCCACACTCATCTCTGGATTCAGGGCATCTGTGTCTGAGCCTGTCTCCCCAACTCACCTGAGCACTGTGTGAGGGTAGGGCGCCGCTGATTCATCTCAATGTGAGGCACAGTTGGCCTCAAGAAATATGTATGGAATTGAATCAACCCACTTATCTGGCATTGCCCATTCCCATTTATGCTGCAGACTTGCCTTACACTAATTTACAGCCGGCAGCATGGTGTCTGGCACACAGTGGATGCTCAGTAAATGTTTGTTACTGCTACTCCCAGTAACTTGGGGATTTCTGTACATGTCAGGGCTCTGCTGTTTTTCCTCCTTCCCTTTCCCGCCTCCCCCCACTTCTTCCAGATGGCAAAGAAATGACACCACTTTGACATGCCAGAGGGAAGGTGCCCCCGCTTTGTCTCCGTCTTCTGTAAGTTAGGAGCAAATCTAAGTTGGCAGTGGATTCACAAGAAGGAGCTCCCTGCTCTGAGGCTATTTTATATGTTTGCATTGCTCACAATACCAGTTATCATTAGCAGCAATTAAAACTATTTCAGGATCAGTTCAAAGCTGCCTTTGAGGTATTTTAAGTTGGGCCAAAGTCTCCATGTGTCTAGCTCTAAGCCAAGTTTCCTGGTGTCATTAGAAGCCCACTTGTATTTGGAGAATACCCAATCTGTATATTTTGATTGCCTGAATGTTTCATAAATTTCAGGGGTGTTTGCCACAAGTGGGTCAGTGTCCCCAGAGCTGTTGAGACTCTCTTACAAGTCCCACTCCCACCCTCAACTAAGTGAAGGAGACCATGGAGATGGGAGAGGAGGAGGGGGTCTGCCGGGCCCCTCTGGCCAGGCAGAACCCCTGGGCTCAGAGGGAGGGTGGCAGAAATCAGAGCAAGAAGAGATGAGGGCTTGGTCTAGGGTGGGGGCATCAGGGCTTGGGAAGAAGGTGGGAACCCAATTGGAGGGCAGGCTGTGGGGAGGGGAGAAGGGAGGCCTTCAGAACACCTTAAGTGATATTCATATTTGATTGAAAGATAAACATAGGGAAAGAACCACTTTCGGCCTATTGGACTTGTAGGAAGTCAGTCAGTAATGTGTTCTGACTCTTGGCCATGGCCCTGACCCCAGGCCTGGAGGACTGGCAATAGCACTGAGGCCTGAGATCACTGTTCTGGAAACACCTCCAGGACCCTTTGGGACCCTCCAGGGCCCCCATTGGCACCAGGCATCTTGCTGCCGGCTGACAGAGTGGGTTCAGCTGGTGGGCTGTGCTGGGCGGTTTTCTGGTAGAAGGGTTCTGAACTGATGGTAAGGGAGGGTGAGGGCAATCCAAATGGGCAAAGAGAGGTTCTGGAGAACTGGGCAAGGGCCCCACGGGCAGAAGTGCCTGTTTGGTCAGGGCAGTGGCAGGGACCAAGAAGGAGGACCAGTTAAGGAAAAGCTCTCTCTGCTAAGTGCCTTTAGCCATGACTGTTGTGAGGCCTGGGTACTTCCTGCTTGGGAACAGCGGTGCTGGTAGTCTGAGGCTTGGTGGTTTGAGAATAGGGAACCTGCTGGTGCCTTGGGTTTCCCCACATGTGTTGCTTTGGTCAGAGCCCACCAGCCCCACCTTGGTCTCTGATCTGAATCCCTAATTAGATTTTTGTGCAGAATTCACCTCTTTGCCCTTCTTTTCAGCTTGAAGACCCGATGCCAGGCCCCATGAAGCAGAATGTCAGAAGCAGCTGTGGCTCCTGCCCCTAGGAGCGGTGCCGTCAACCCGCACCAGCCCCAGGACCGGGGCCTCAGCACGGGAGGGGGGCCGGCAGTGAGGGCCTTGCTCATGGTGGCGAGTGCCCAGAGAGGGGAGGAGGGGAGGCCCCCGTGTCCTTGGCCCCACACAGTCGAGGGGAGGCTGAGGGCAGAATGACCCACTTTCAGAGCAGCGTGGCTGTGACTGGGATTGCTTCACATGGTCAGTCTGCGTATACATGTCCGTCTTAAACTCTTCAAAACAGGCTGTTAAACATCTGTATCCTGTTTTCATTAGCTTGTAAGCCATGGTGATGGGGACCTGCCTAGTTCTCTGAGCCAACAAGTGTGCCCAGAGGCTAATAAACAGCAGGTGCCTCCAATAAATCTGATTTTAATACTCAGTGTAAATGTGTGTGCAAATACATCTGGGAAATGAAAGGTGGGAGCTGAATTCTATATGCAAGTTACACAATTTCATAGCCGTTTTGAACTGAGAACCGTAGTGTGACTGTGTTTGCATGGGTGGCATGGGGTTTACACGTACAGGAGGTGTGTGCAGTGTGCAGGGAGGACAGCCTATATGAGTGCGGTGTGAGGGGGTATGTGCGTGTGTGGATGGGGATGGGGATGTGGAAGAGAAGTCCCCATCAAATCAGGTGGAGACAACACCAGCTATGTACTTTATAGGGCCTGGGTCAGAATGAAAGCATGGGACCCCTCGTTCAAAATTATTGGGAATTTCAGGATAGCACAGCGCCAAAGCCAGGTTGGCCTTTCTGAGCGCAGAGTCCCACGTGACGTCATATGCTAAACACCCACGGAGCCTGCCCAGGCTGGAGAATGTGGACCTCCGGTCTCCCCTCAGCCTACCTGTGCTGCCGTGGTAAGTCCTTGAATCCCTTTGCTCTCTCCCCATCCAGCTCCCAGGGTGACCCTGATTTGGGGGATGGCGGTGCTAGCCAGAGGCAACCTGGAGAGGAGCTGTAACAGGTGGCCTGTGCATCTCCTCATCCTCCTTACATTTCAGTTGGGACCTCATCACAGGCACCATAAGGTGTGTGTCTCTCTGCTCTTTGCTCAAAACAATCTCCTGAGGACATCCAGGCCCCCTTGCCCCCACTGCCCACCGAGGGCTTCAATTCTTGGAGGCCCTAATGGGCCCTCTACTGATCTTGTGCATAGCACAACTGCCCCGGGGGGGAAACGGCAGAGGGGGCCAGGGAGCAGGGGGCAACAATGGGCCAGCAGAACTCGCAGCCCCAGATTCTCAGTGAGGGGTTGTGGAGGGTGGGGATTCCCTAAGTCCTTCCTGTTTATTGTCCTGGTTTGCCTCCTTTCCAGTTGAGTGTGGTGTGCCTGCTTCAGAGCACACTCAGGAGATGCTGATGGATAATAAAGAGGGTGTTCCCGCCCCAATACCTATACTTGTCAATAATTAACCATGATTTCCTAGGTTCTGGGAGGAGGCTGTGGCACCTGGCCTGCCCCAGTTGGTTTAGCTCATCATCGTAGATTAGCATAGCAATTCCAAGGTCCCTCAGTGGTTCTGGGGTGTTCCAGGTATGGCTTCTCCCAAGGGTTAAGGGAACGTGAGAAGTTATTTCATCATGTTCCTGATCCTAGCCAGAGACCGGTCCCTAAACTCAAGGCCTTCCCGCTCTCCTAGTGACTGTGAGGGCCCCGTGTGCTTCGGTCTGGGGGTCCAGATGGGTCTGTACGAGCAGAACGCCTGCCGGGCCTCTGAGGAGGGTCCCCTGCCTCTGGCCAAAGGACCCAGAAGTGTAAAGGTTGTTTGGGCAAATGTCAAGGGCAAGGTGGGCAAGAAAGGGGATTTAGGCCCACGTGAGTGGGCAGGAGTGGAGATTTCGATAAATTTGTTAATCACTGGCCACGGGGCTTGGCCTGCCCCAGAGAGAGGGCATGACCGAGGCCCCCATGCAGGGGTGGGATGACCAGCTGGCTTTCCAGGAAAAAAAAAAGTCCTGGTTAAGAATTTGCTAATGTCTGCGGTGTCAATACTGCCACCAGGTCCAATTTCAAGCTACCAGCTGGTTTAAGAACTGACTTACAGAACTCTTGAACATTTAACAACCAGCTCTCACTGCCCATTAGCTCACCGTCCCCACCAGAGGCCATCAACCACACAAGCCCCCAGGACCCACCCGCATGTCTCCCTGAGCCCGACTCCCACTTCCCTGCCTGTATTTGCAAAATGCCGTTACCCTTGTGTTGGACAGCGTGTGAGCCTGGGCTTGAGGCCAGCCGTCGCCCTTCACACCCCTTGTGCTGCAGGTCTGGAGGAAGGCCGGCTGTTCGGCCTCGTGGGTTTCCGTGGTGCCGCGGAGGTGGTGGATGTGAAATGGCTTTGCCAAAGGGGACACCAAACCCAAGCAAGTGCCACAGCCCAAGTCTCAGGGACGACCTATCTCTAGTCCGGAGCAATGGGGAGGTATGACTCAATATCTGCCCGATGGTTTGACAAGCCCCAGTTTGGAGCATCTAGCAGTCTGCCAGGTGACAAGCCACCTTGCCTCTCACATGCCTCCGTCACACGCAGCCTCCTCACACACTCCCACTTCCAGGAGACCAGGTGCGCCAGGTGAGCCACTACTAGGTCAGTTCCCTGGACCACAGGACGACACAGCGCCCATCCCAGGAGTTGGGAGGCTGTCCACAAAGTTCACTGGCAGATGGGGCTTCCTGGTCTTGTGGGTGGCCAGACCATTTCTCTGCGTGCAGGTTTTTCATGGTGCAATCTTCTTGGAGACCCACCTGCACTTGACACCTTCCCAGTGACTCCATTTCCCCCTCCTCTGGGCTTCTGGAATGACACGAGGGCCCCACCTTAGCCAGGCAGCTGTGATGAGAGGTGTTGACCCAGCTGCCTCTCTGCTAGCTCACTGTGTCAGGTGGAAGGGGCTGAAGACAGCAGCAGGGACTAAGGATCTTCCGGTATAGCCAGGGACCCTGGTTACGTCCAGAGGCAGGACTGGGGCCAGGGTCCTCTGGGAGTCAGCCAGGCACTGGGGGATGAGTGGTACAGGGAACCGATGAGAAACAGGCTCTGGGCCAGGAAAAACAGCCCCCAGCCACAGGTGTGGCACCGTTCCTGCTCCTCTCTTGTCTTAATCCCTCTTGCTTGGTGACAGCACTCAGACAGGTCTGGAGCCCGGCAGGGAACACCTGCTGACCCGAGAGTAAGTTTCTGTGGGGGCTGGAGACAGTCACATGTGTCTGGTTTGTGTGAACCTCACACTCTGGTTCATTGCAGGAGACAGAGTTATGAATGAACCAGCACACCACACTGCAACACGTGCTCAGCCGGGAGTGGGCTCGTGTGTGAGATGCAGAGGAGAAGGCTCCATAGAGGGGATGACATTTGAAGGAGGTGATGAAAGTGGGTCCCCCCAACAGCCCCAGTCTCTCTACACAGGCCCAAGTCAGGGTCCAACCCTGGGTCTCACAGATCCGCCTTCTGGGAATCCATGGGGTGGCCCAAGGCAGCCTGCACTCCCCAGCCGGAGGTCACACAGCCAACTTCCTCCATCCAAAGCCTTCCAGAACCTCACCACTGGCTTTGCCAACATGGCGGACATTTCCCCTTCTCAGAACATAAGGGAGTGAGATTCCTTGGCTGCTCTTTCCATGAATGAGCACAGAATGAGGGAGGGGGGGGGAGGGCCGCGGAGCTTGAGGAAGGGGCTCTTGGAAGGTTCCTGGAGGGTGAGAGGGAACAGGAGGGGAGGAGATGACATCGGTGGCTCAGAGGTTGGGGCCCGCCCAGTGCTGGAGCTGGAGCCCATCTGGATCCTGACGTACGCTCCCAGAAGTTCAGTGTTGGCACCAACCCACTTCAGGGCCTTAATGAGGGTGCTCTGGCCTAGGTCTGCCCCCTTCCCCTCCCCTCCAAGTGCTGACTCTGAATCAGATGTGATCAACGAGGGAAAAATGACTGTAGCAGTCGAGTTCATGGTAAATGCTTGTGTGTGTGTGTGTGTGTGTGTGTGTCCCCTCACTTAATTTCTGTGCATTCTTGATTCTGGGACTATCCTCTGTCTTTCCCTCTAGAGAATCTTATGGGATTCCATACTTGGTTTAGAATGTATGAGAAACACCTACCCCAGGCCTTGCACATAGTAAGAGCGTAGTGAATGTATGCTCCTTTTCTTTAGCCACTCAAAGTGGTCACTGGGGGTTGAGGGCAAAGGGGCTTCCCCAGGCTAGAAGCTGATGGGCCTTTGGTCCTTGCCTCCCCCTTCCTTCTCCAGCTGATGACAGACACCTGGATGTCATAACATACTCTGTGTCCTCATCTGTTATTCTCGGACACAAGCTAAACCCTCTGGGGAGGGTACCTGAGTGGGTCCCCTCTGACTGGGGCTGGACTTTCTTGCACTGTGGGCTGGCCTGTACCAGTCCCAGGGATGGATGCAGAAGGGTGAGGCACTGATCCTGCTCGTTGGGCAGGATGCTGGCAGGAGGGCGGGCTGAGCAAGGGCGGGCTGAGCAAGGGCGGGGCTTCCAGAACAAAGGAGAATGGGGAGCCCTGGGGGCCTAGGCTAGGCATCAAAAAGGCTCTGCAGAGTGAGCAGGCCATAGCAGCTGCCTGTCTCCGTGCCCAGCAGTCAGTCAGACAACCTGTGCCAGGCCCCTTCCACCTGCCCCAGACGGGCAGCAAACAACACTGCTCAGAGAGGCCTTGTTCTCCAGGGTGATTGCGCCCACACTGCTCTGTGGTTTGCTCTACTTGGCGTGGGTTGCTGCTGCAGTTCCAGAGGAGGGCAGAGGGATGGCGGGGAGTGGAGCCAGGAGCCAGGAAGGCCGTCAGGAGCGTGCCTTGATCCCGGAGCCCTTTGATGGGACCAATGTAGCCCCATACCTCTGGCTGCACCGCTTCGAAGTCATCAACGATCTCAACCACTGGGACCATGCCACCAAACTAAGGTTCCTGAAAGAGTCCCTCAGGGGAGATGCCCTGGAGCTCTACAGTGGACTCAGCCCCAAGGACCAGGAAGACTATGGGGCTGTGAGAGAGACCCTCCTGCAGGCCTTTGGGGGGCCCGAGGCCGCCCCCAGCCACCTGCCCAAGGAGATCGTCTTTGCCAACAGCATGGGTAAGGGCTACTACCTCAAGGGGAAAATTGGCAAAGTGCCCGTGAGGTTCCTGGTGGACTCCGGGGCCCAGGTCTCTGTGGTCCACCCTGGCTTGTGGGAGGAGGTCACGGATGGTGACTTGGACACCCTGCGGCCCTTTGAGAACATGGTAAAAGTGGCCAATGGGGCTGAAATGAAGATCCTGGGCATCTGGGATACAGTGGTGTCCCTGGGGAAGCTGAAGCTGAAGGCAGAGTTCCTCGTGGCCAACGCCAGCGCTGAAGAAGCCATCATTGGTACCGACGTGCTCCAGGACCACAATGCCGTCCTGGACTTCGAGCATCGCACGTGCACCCTGAAGGGGAAGAAGTTCCGCCTCCTGCCTGTTGGAGGGTCCCTGGAAGATGAGTTCGACCTGGAGCTCATAGAGGAGGAGCCCTCCTCGGGGGAGGGGGGTCAGGAGCTCTCCTATTGAGAAGCCCCCTTTTCTTTACCCCCCAAACATTGGTGGGAAGACCTACCATAGTGGAGGGGAAGGGCAAATACCCTCAGGGGTCACTGGGTTTTGCCACCTCTCTGGAACCAACTCTTGCCTCCTCCTCTCCCTCCTCCTCCATCTTCAGGGGCCTTCATCTGTCCCTGGTTGGGGAGGCTTCCATCTGAAAAGGCACAGGTGAGGGAGAGTAGGCTGGCTATCTCAGAGGAAGGGAGAGTCCTCATGGGTGGTCAAGCTGCTATTGGTGGCAAAGATTTAAGGCTGGAAGGTTCCGAGAAGGCTAGAAATAGTCCACTGTCTCTCAGAGAGGACTGAGGTACCTCTTCAGATCCCCTGAGATGTGGCTCAGTCACCTCCAGCTCCATGCAGTCCTTCTCAGTTGGGCTGGGTCCTGGCTGCAGGGTCCTCACAAGCAAGACCCACTCTTGCAGGTGAGGGTCAGAGCTGCTCTGGGAGTCTTCCCTGTTGGGTCTTCCCACCTCCCTGTATGATGTAATTTCCTTCTGTCATTTGCTTTGAAACTCATTGAGCCTTATGCCAATAATTCATTACTTCAAAAACCAATAAAAATTGACTCATGGAAAAACCATGTAATGTGTTGATTAGGGATGAATGGAATGGATGTGAGCGGCTGGGTAAAACAGGGAGAAAATGTCAAAGAGATGGAAGATCCAAGTGCTCTGTGAGTGATTAGCCTGGAGATGTAAGAGAATATATACGCAGTGCCTGTATCTGTCTTGGATTTTCTAAGATAGCCTCAATTTCAAATATTTTTACTTATTTCTTCCATAATTCTTCTAATCATTTCAAACTACAGTATTTTCGCATCCAGATTTCCTCTTCTACCCAAGAGTGACCCTAACGTTATTTGTGAGATACTGATTGGGGATTGGAAAATTACGGTTATTGTAAACAAGTGGGAAAGTACCTGCCTGGCAAGTAGTTCATACAGCCACCTGGGAGACAGAGACAACAGGGCAGGGGACAAGCATTGACCTGCATGGGGCAGCCCAAGGGTGTCTGGAGGACAGAGGTGGAGGTAGCCGTGGGGGCTCTGGTATCTCAAAGACAGTTTCTTCCTGGAGTGACGTGGGGCCTGAGATTAGAGAGACAGGATGGAGTGGGGAGGACATTCCCAGATCTGGGAATGGGATGTTTGTTTTTTTAGGGGTCTTCCTCATATCTGCTTCTAAGTTCCTGCCTCTCTGTTTGGAACTCAGCCGGGCTGAGTATCTGGAAACACTCAGCCAAAAAGGAACTCAGCTGGGCTGAGTATCTGGAAACACTCAGCCAAAAAGGGAGACTGAGGGTGCAAAGCCTCAAGAGCTTTTGATGGGAGGTGGGAGGGGACATCTTCCTTTCATGAGGGTGGGATGAGCCTCTTCTGGAAGTTTCCACCTGAATATCCCCAAGGGAGAGACAACTAGCTGGGCAGGAGCCAGAGGCACGGTTGAGTCCTCCGCCTCAGAAGCCTCTGGGGACTTGAGGCTGGCCCTCCAGCAGCTGTTCTGAGCCAGGGGCCCTTGCTCCCCTCTCTGATTTTAGCTGCGATTCTCCTGGGAACTGAGGCCCAGGCGCAGCCCCTCATCCTCATGATTACCGCAGCCCATCCCTGGGCAGCCAAGCCTATTAACAGGAATCCGCTCCAGCAGGCTCAGTGCATGGGGGGCGGTGTGTGGTGCTAGGTCAGTACAAACGAAGTCTTCTTCAGGGCAAGTGAGGCCTGGAGAGGCCCGGCCGTGGAGGAGGGAGGAGCAGAGAAGGAGGTAGGAGAACACTGCAGAGGGAGATGGTCTCCTTGTGCCTCCCAGGTTCCTTTCTCAAGTTTGGTTTTCAGCTCCTAACAAATGTGGCTTCACTCCTAGGCCAAACCCTCCTCTGAGGGGACAACCCAGGTAGCACCTCCCTGTGACCTATTTTCTCCAGGTCCTTCAGATCCGAGGCACACGCTCAGCTGAAGGAGGGAGGGTGGGGAGGCGGACAGGGGATGGGGAGTTGGGTGCCAGGCCAGAATTTCAGGGCAACACCTGGGTTGCCCCCTCTCTACCCTTGCCCACACACGGCAGGCAGCTGAGCCCTGTCCTACGTGAACAGGAACGGGGGTGACCTGTGGCCCAGCTGCAGAGGTGCTTGCTCCTCTGTTCTGAGTGAAGGGAGCCTGTCCCCGAAGGAATGTGAGCCCTGGGGTGGGCCCAGCCGGGGGGTGGGGGGGTCTGTGACTTTGTAAGCACAGACCCTCATGGAGGAAGGAACCAAGGGGTGGCTCTCATCCGGGAGTGAGACCGGAGACCAATGCTGTGTGCGTGTGAGGTGGTTGCAGGTGCAAATGCGTGAAGGGGGAGCCTGGGCTGCAGGGGGGTGAACGGCTCTCCTGGGAACGGAGCATCAAGGGGGGAGCCCTGGAGAGCAGCTAGGAAAAGTAGGTTGTGGACACATGGCAGAGGGCTTGGTGCCTGGGGTAAGGGTTTGCACATAACTTGAGTCTATGATGACATAAATAATAAACAGGAAGGCCTGGGTGGCTCAGTCAGTTGAGTGTCCAACTCTTGATCTCAGCTCAGCCCTGCGTTGACCTCCACGCGGGGCATGGAGCCTATCGCGTGTTTAAACCACAGTTGACCAGAAGATTCATCCAGCTTCTGGGCGTATGATGGATACAGCAGCAGCAGAGAATGCAGCTCTGGAAGCCAGGGTGGTATTCAGACTTAGGGTCTCAATTTGAGATGATGGAAAGGGAGAGGCATCAATGTAAAGGTTTAATCCTGGCTGCAGGGGAGAATCACCTGGGAAGATCAATGAAAGCCAGTTCTTCAGGGTCCTGCCGTGCAGCCAGGCTCGAGAACGTGTGGTCTGCATCCCAGCTGTATTTACCCCCTGGTGACCCACAGGGTGATACCCGGAGCAGCAGAAAAGCAGCATTACTGTCACCTGGAGCTTGTTAGAAATGCAGAATCTCTACCCCCACCAAGACCTGTACCAGAGCCTCCGCTGGGGGAAAACAACAACAACAAAACCCAACAGAAACCCTCTCCAGGTGATTCTCAGGCACAGGAAAGTTTGAAAAGCTCTGGCCAAGAACATTCTGATACCTCTAGTTAAGGGGCAACTCAGGGCTCCCACAAGGCACCCACTTCTCTACTAATGACCACCACACCCTGAATGGCTGTTAATTCCCTGGACTATGCTAAATAATTCCTCATGCCTTTATCCCGCAAACATTTATTTTATTTTTAAACTTTTGAAATACTTTTAGACTTTCAGAGAAGTTGCAAGAGCACTACAAAGAATTTCCATCCATTTTACCTAGTTTCCCCAAATAGTAACTTTTTTTTTTTTTTAAAGATTGTATTTATTTGAAAGACAGCACAGCCGGGGGAGGGGCAGAGGGAGAGGCACAAGCAGACTCTCTGCTGAGCGCAGAGCCCACGGCATTAGATCTCATGATCCTGAGATCGTGACCTGAGCGGAAATCAGGAGTCTGACACTCAACTGACTGAGCCACCAGGCACCCCCACCCCCAAATAGTAACATTATACCAGTTAACCTTATTCTCTCATTCTCTCCTTGTCTGTATCTACATGTATATAAACTGTTTGAAAATTGCAAATATGATATGCATTTACTTCTAAAGACTTTAGTGTGTATTTCCTAAAAAACAAGGAATTCTCTTTTAAAAAGATTTTATTATTTGAGAGAGATTGAGAGAGGGAGAGCGAGCACAGAGAGAGTGGGAGAGTGAGAAGCAGACTCCCCGCTGAGCAGGGAGCCTGACGCGGGGCTCGATCCCAGGATCCTGGGATCATGACCTGAGCCAAAGCCAGATGCTTGACTGACTGAGCCACCCAGGTGCCCCAGGAATTCCCTTATATAACCACAATACAGTGATCAAAATCGGGAAACTATCATTGGTATACTGTTACCTGATCCGCCGACCTTACTACATTTTCCCGATAATCCCAATAGAAACCACTGTCTTCCGTCCATCGTTCAATCCAGCCACATGCTGCATTTAGTTCCCGTGTCTCTTTGGCTTCCTTAACCTGAACGAGTCCTCAGTCTGTCTTTGTCTTTCACACCCTTGACATTTATGAAGAGGCCAGGTCAGTTATTTTGTTGAGTGTGAATCTACATTTGGGTGACTGACGCTTTCTCATGAGCAAATTCAGGTTATGCATTTTTGGCAGGAGTGCCCAGAAAGGTGATGTGTTCTCCTCAGTTCGCAGCGGGAGGTACCGGCTGCCTCTTGGTCCCACTACTGGTGATGTTGACTTTCATCTGTTGGTCAGAGTGTCTGCCAGGTTTCTCCACTGTAGACTATTCTGTCGTGTAGAGTTAATGTTTTCTGGGTTGATGCTGTGAGACCATATGAATACCTTGTTTCTCGTCAGACTTACCCACTAGATCCATTGACGATCCTTGCCTGCCGATGGTGCTTTTCTAATTCTACTCCCTCTGTGTACTAGCTGGCACTCAATTCTGAGCTTTCCCTTCCTGTTTGTTATTTATTAATTTAAATTAATTTACTTATTTTTAAGTAGGCTCCATGCCCCGCGTGGAGTCCAAGGCAGGGCTGAGCTGAGATCAAGAGTTGGACACTCAACTGACTGAGCCACCCAGGCCTTCCTGTTTATTATTTATGTCATTGTAGACTCAGACTCTTATTCAGTGAGTTATCCTCTGTACTACCATTATTTTGACACTCGAATTGCTTTAGATTTGGCCTCTTCAAACTGGCTTCTGTCTTCTCGGGCCGTGTCCCCATCATAATCCGAGCCCTTCCTTATTTTCCTGTCATGAGATGTTCAGGTTCATCTTGTATCTTCCCTGGACCAGCCTGGGGATCGGCCATTTCTCCAAGGAACCCTGGTTCCTTCTGGTGGCGTCTGATATTCAGAAACCAGGATCTGGGTGTTCGGTGTGTTGGTTGTTACTGGGGTGTGCTTACATTACATGGCCACTGGCGTGGTCAGATCTAAGAAAAAAAACCATATAGTTCGTCTATATATGTTTCTACATCTATCTCTATATGTATTAAAAATGAGTTCATACTGATACCTCCAATTCCAACCCAGGACGATTGGGTTTATTCTAACCTCGCTTTCCACCTTAGCAACTTCTTTCTCCAGTGCGAAATCTAGCTCCGGGGGACTTGTTTGCGCAGTCTTACCGTACCCAGAAAGTAGTTTGAGAGCTGCCTACTCCTATGCCTACGAAAAACAAGCATACGAGCAACCAGTTATTAATCACCTACTCCGTGCCAGGTGTGGGTGGTCCTTGGCAGCAAAGAAGAAAAATGAGTGATGAAATCAGACCGCAGTCATCTTAAGGAGAGCTAAGGCTCCCAGGTGTGTAAAGCCCTAGGTAGGGTTGACGGTTTTACTTTGTCTTGAGGACACAAGGTGCCCGTCGGGAGAGCAGCTAGAGGCCGAGACTGGAGTCCTAAATCTTTCTCCCGTGGCAGTGCTGAGGGCGTGGCTGGCCTCGGGCCCCAGAGCAGTGAGCTGGCCCACCCACCCGGTCCTCCGCCACTGAGGAGACGCTGAGGCAGCTGCCAGCTGGTGCTCCCACACCTTCTAGTCCCATCACGCTCCCCTGTTGCCAAGCAATCCAGGTAATGGAGGTGGCTTCGCTGGCCGGGCTGCCAGGAAGGTGAACTCTGGTCAGGCCTCTCTGACCACCCCCTCCACTCGGCTGTTCTGGTCCCCACTGCTCGGCCACTGTGGGCCAGCTTCCCCGAAGCCTGGACGGGGGCACTCCTCCAAGGCACGGGCTGTCCGTGGGACTCGTCTGGGGCCGGCCTTGCCCTGCCTCACTTCTCTGGGCTCCTGTTGGAGCATCTTCCTGCCCTATGGAGTGTGTGAGATGAGCCGTGCCCTCTGAGGAAGGAGGCAGCCCTGCAAAGGAACCCCAGGCCTTAGAGTGGCCCGCTGCTGTGTCCCCTCCCCACTGCCCTCTGCACGGGGCCAGGAAGGGCTCCACAGAGCAGATCTTTAAGCTGAAGACAAGTGGTTGTTTCGCAAGAAGAAGCAAGGTGGAGGGAGGAGGATGAGGAAAGGGAGCAAGGACCAGTGGGGTCGGGGCTGGCTAATGGGGTGATTTGAGGGGAGAGACAGAAGGCCGGTGTGGAGGGTCTTGTATTACTTTTGAGGTGACTCCAGAAGGCCAGCGATAATTGATGGTGGATTTCTTCAGCTTTAAGATGCACTCAGTTAAAAAGTACATTATCAATTTATTTTAAATTTTAAAGTTACAAGTTTATTTTAATGTGTATGAGGAAAAAATATGTATGCTGGGCGCCTAGGTGGCTCAGTTGGTTAAGCAACTGCCTTCGGCTCAGGTCATGATCCTGGAGTCCCGGGATCGAGTCCCGCATCGGGCTCCCTGCTCGGCGGGGAGCCTGCTTCTCCCTCTGACCCTCCCCCCTCTCATGTACTCTCTCTCATTCTTGCTCTCTCAAATAAATAAATAAATCTTTAAAATATATATATATATATATATGTATGCTAATAGCTTATCCTTTTGTGAACATTTTAGCCTACGTTGGGCCTGAAGTAGATAAAACTGTGAATCCACCATCCATAAGCCAGAGGAAGTAGATGTACCATGATGGCGCAATGGGCACAGAGGCAGAAATTTTGGAAGCAGTATGCAAATGACTGACATTTGGGAAATACGTTGATATGTTTCTCCTCACTAGAATGTAAGCTTCAGAAAAGGGCTTTTTTGTGCCCCGTCGTCCCCACCAGGCTTGGTGCATATCTGGGCCTTAATAAATCGTTGTTGAGAGACTTGACAAGTGATTGAATGAACAATGTAATGACCCCTCAGGTGCCCCTCCCAAGGGACTTCAGGCGGCCTAGATCAGACAGTACAAAAGAAGGCTGAGCTTTCTCTTGAGGATCATCCGTAGTGACTGCACACAGTGGAGACCGGTCGGAACTTTGTAGACTTAGAACGTTCAGCTTCAGATGCTCAGGACTTCGTCGAGTCACAGGGCTGTAGGGGACCTTGGCAGTTATCCTGCCCCTAGTGTCCTGGGCAGGATGGGCTCCCTGAGAAGTGGACTGTGAGGTGAAGATTCGCCTGCTGGAAGCTGATTAGGGATCTGGGGATCAACACCTGTGGAAGGGCAGGAAGCAGGATAGGGCAGGAGAAGTGAGGCGGTCTCAGTAGGGGCCTCAGCCGACGTTATGGGACCGTCTGAAGCTGAAATGATCCTTGAGAGCTGTCTGGAGCTGAAGCAAAGGAGCCGGGCAGTTATGCCCCTACGCAGACTGCCTTGGAGGGCCATTCCCTTGGGCAAGGCAGCTGTCTTCACCCAGGCCATCCCGGAGGGGTGCCCATGGCTTCATCTCTGCAGGGAGACGTGGGTGATGTGTCAGAGTCTACCACACGTGTCCATCCAGTCTCAGTACATTATCAACTTAATCCTTATTTTTGGAAAAAGAAAAAAACATCACTGTATGTACCAATGGTATATCCTGATTTAAGAAGCAGTAGAATGTGTGGGGGCGAGGAAGGGTGGTGGAGGTAGGTCTTAAAGTAGAGAATATACTTGACTTCATCTCCAGTAACACCTGCCTGGTGGGAGGCGCTGCAAAGCATTCTGGGACTGCCTGTTTGACCACAGCCAGAAAGAGGCCATGAGGGATTAGTGAGGTCTGTCCTGGGAGCACTGTGGAGGGTGAGCACCTGATTCCTCTGCTATGTGTAGTCAGGGGCCTTCATCCCTCGGTAATGGGGAGCTGTGGAAGGTTATAGGCAGGGAGGTGACATGATGACCTCTCCATGTGTAATGCATCCAAGCCCCAGTTCACAAATGCAGAGATGTATGGGAAATGGCAGTTTGGAATGTTTTTCCAAAATTAAAGTTAATTACATGCAGCTCAGTCCCCAGTCAGCCAGGCTGTAGAGAAGGTCCCTCTCAGTCCTTTAGGGGGCTCTCCCAGAACCTGACGCAGCCCCAAAGCTTTGTGGGGAGAGGGGCAACAGGTCACAGACGCCCCATGCATCGCGATCATGGAGAGGCCTGTGTCCCTGCTCACGTAATCCATGTGCAGGAGCACTAGTAGCCTGGGCCTCAGGTCTTGCCCTCCTAGGGACGCCAGGCAGCCCCTCCCTGGGATGTCTTGACACCTCTTCAGGGTGAAGCCACCGAGTGGTGTGTGGGTGCCTGTTCTCTCCAGGACTGACCGCCATCCCTCCCCTGTCCAGCCACCTGTCTTCCTCATCTCCTCCTATGCATCCGAGCCCACCCCACACCTCCCTGGCTGGGGCATTCGAACTCATTCTCGTCCATGGGTTTAGGCAGGTACAAAAGTTGGGGAAGCAAAGTACCATATCTTCTAGGCAACGCGAGCTTGTAGCCCAGGACCAGAAGCAAACCCTAAAAGGCTAGACTACTTG
The DNA here is from genome assembly GCF_054177405.1 of Leptonychotes weddellii. Taxonomy (NCBI): domain Eukaryota; kingdom Metazoa; phylum Chordata; class Mammalia; order Carnivora; family Phocidae; genus Leptonychotes; species Leptonychotes weddellii. The sequence goes on along the minus strand of NC_138378.1, from coordinate 75,712,157 downwards.
CCTGAAATGGAAGAGTCAGGGGAAGAATCTGGAGCAAAAGCCCCCACACTGGGGTGTTTGTGTCCTGCCCTGACGTGCATTCCAGCATCCTGTGGACGGGGCACAGGCATAAGACTGGATGGAAAGGGGCTGTCTGTGTGTGTGGGCGGGGGGGCATCTGCGCCTGCCCAGATGCAGGCCCCAGAGGCTAATAAGCAGGCTCAGTGGTGAAGGGGGACCAGTTGCTGAGGTAACAGGTGTGGTTTTGCCCCTCAGGGAACATTTGATAGGGTCTGAAGACCTTTCTGGTTGTCACAGATTTTGGGGAGGTGGGGAGGGCGGTGCCACTGGTGTCTAGGGGGTAGAGAGAGGCCAGGGATGCAGCTCAGCCTCCCACAATGCACAGGGTGGCCCCCCAACAGGGAATTCTCCGCACCTGAATGTCAACAGCAGTGCCAAGGTTGAGGAACTGGCTTGAGGCAACTCACAGTTTGCTGATTTGGCAATTTCTAAGTCTTACAAAACCCCTGGAATGTAGGTTTTCATTTCCATTTAACAGATGGGAAAATTGACATTAGGGGAAGTTATTTGGCTCAACGTTGCTCAAATGATTAATGGCTGAACTGAGTTAGAGTGTAAGCCTGCCTTCCTTCAGAATGTTCAGTTCGGTCTGCTGGAGCAGTCCACACAGAGATTTGGTAAATGAATTTGTCTTCATCTATTATAAATAGAGCCAGGAAGACAAAGTGGGTGGAAATGAATTTGAAAAGCGGAAATGTTCAACAAATGGGCCTTGGTTAGCTAAACAATATGTAAAGTACTTGTAAAACTTTTGAACATGTTCACTGTGGTTAGACACATTTTTAACAATTTATGAAAATTAAAAATTTATAAAAATTACCAAACGAGTAGAAGAGACATAATTGGCTGAGAATAAACTTGGGAGGAAGAACTCCTGGAAAACCTCCCCCAAATTCCAGATCCTTTTGTTACTTTATTGCTTGGTTAATTTGTCATTGTTTACATTCCTTTTAGTAATTGTTGTTGTTGTTGTTACAATTGCAGTGAGTGCTCATTATAGGAAAATCAGAAAATTAGGTCAATCCAAAAATAGATAAAGAAACTTGATGAAGAACCTTCTACCTACTTACCCTCCCGAGGTCAAATATGGCCTATTTTTCCAGGACCTTTCTCTATGGACATTTATATGAATGTATTTTCTTTCATCCTTTCACTCCCTCTTTCTTGTTTTTTTCTTTCTTCCTTTTTAGCAAAAATAGGATTACACAGTACTTTCTCCTTTGTAAACTTACATACTGTATGTAACTAATGCCCTATTTAGGACATGCAGATTGTCTCCAACATTTTGCTGTTACAAACCTCACCACACAGTGAAGAAAAGGCAGGTACGACAGCCACGGACAACACAGATCTCACAGCAACGAAGTCAGGTGAAAAAAGCCAGACCAGATAGGTACAGTGTGATTCCGTTTACATAATCTTCTGAAACAAGTAGGCAAAACTCAGTCACGGGGTGTAGAGATGCACACTCAGGAGACAAGAGTATAAAGGCAAGAGAAGGTATGTGGTTAGGACAGACGGAGGGTGGCCAGGATGATGTGTCAGGAAAGGCATCTGGGGACACGTGGGGGCCAGCAGTGTCTTGATTCCTGACTGGGTGGTGTTCATGTGGGCACTTACTGTATAATAATTCACTAAGCAGAATGTTTATGCACCTTTATGTGCATGGCATTTCACAATACATTTTTTTTTTTTAAGATTTTATTTATTTATTTGAGAGAGAGAGAATGAGAGACAGCATGAGAGGGAGGAGGGTCTGAGGGAGAAGCAGACTCCCTGCCGAGCAGGGAGCCCGATGCGGGACTCGATCCCGGGACTCCAGGATCATGACCTGAGCTGAAGGCAGTCGCTTAACCAACTGAGCCACCCAGGCGCCCCTCACAATACATTTTTAAAAATGAACAAAATTAAGATAGGTGGCGGAAATATTAACTAGAAATTTAAAAGAGGATGGGCGCCTGGGTGGCTCAGTTGGTTAAGCGACTGCCTTC